>NC_092742.1:82471549-83090261 GCF_047496795.1 Chiloscyllium punctatum | reverse complement strand
CAGCATACAGGAATAGAATTAGCAGAAAGTGATTTTGGTCAAGAGTTGAAGTAGCTGCATCCTTTGCAATGAAGAAGTGGTTCAAATTGGAAATAAAGGAATTAAGATATCCAGTGGTTAGGACACTGACCTTTGCCTCGATAACCTGGAACCATTTAAGCCAAGTCTAGTACATGAAGTGGACTGGGGTAACGTTAATGCAATTTCTAGAGAATAGAGAGAAGCTGGAGTCAGATGTAATAGTATTACAAGTGGGTAAAGGTAACAACAAAGACATATAATGGCCAGTGGTGTTGAAAAGGTTTAAAGGGATATGGGCCAAACTCAGGCAAATAGGACGAGTTTAGTTTGGAAACTTGGTCAGCATGGACGAGTTGGACCGAAGGATCTATTTCCATGCTGTAAGACTCTATTAATCTATGACGTGATAATGGCCTGTTAGGGGCAATAAGTTACATTGGTGTTGTAGTGGCTACGTTTCAGCTGGAATTGATTCATGCTGACACTGAAGTAGAGCTCCATTCTCAGACATGAACATGATTCCTCAACATTTACTGCAGAATCTCTGCTTGTATACTGAAAAACAAAGGTTGTTATGCATCACCAGGAGAATCTACTTCCACAGAAGGCATGTAGGATCCTTATATGACATTGGTTAGAGTGCATTTGGAATACGGTGTATAACTTTGTTAACAATACAAATAGTTAAAGCATGTTCAGGTTGTAAAGGATTAAAATATGAAAGTACCTTTCATAAACCTGGTTACTATCCCCTCAAATAAAGGCTTCAGGGGTCCTCTAACTGAGGAAGTTCAAAGAGGAAACGGAGTACAATAGCATAGATACAGAGGAGTTCCTTTTCTCTCAAAGACAAGCAAAAAAAACTTAAAATGAAAGTTGGGCTACTTCAGGGTGAAATCACACACAAAGGGTTGCAGGTGGTTTGGAACTTTCCCCCTCAACTGCTGTCTTAATTGGAATTTTCAAGACTGGGCCTTTCCAATAAGCATGGCTATCAAAGGATCAGAGTCTAAAGAACAGCATTGGGGTCCAGATCAGCCGATGAATGGCAAAATAGGCTTGAGGGACTGAATGGCCTACTCTTCTTCCAAAAATTTTAAACTCACGGTCTCCATTCGTATGGGGAGTAGGCCATTTGGCCCCTCTAGACTTATTCCACCGTTCAGCAGAATCGTGGTTGATCTGGCTGTGGGATCAACTCCACTTTCATGCCCTTCCCCAGACTCTACTTGTATTCAGTACTGCATAAACCTAAAGGTTTATAGTCTGAGGGTGAAGAGTCAACAGTCTCATTAAGCTATATGAAGTATAAGAAGGTTTAAATATGACACGAGCTGAGAGTATTTCTTCAGATTACAAGAACCCAATTTAAATTTTAAAACAAAGAACTACGATGTACCCTAGTGAACGAGGTCAAATCCATTAGATGCTGGGCCGGGAGTTTGACTAAATTACTTACAGTGTGGAAACAGGCCCTTCAGCCCAACAAGTCCACACCGACCTGCCAAAGAGCAACCCCCCCCCCAGACCCATTCCCCTACACCTAATACTACAGGCAATTTAGCACGGCCAATTCACCTAACCTGCAAATTTTTGGACTGTGGGAGGAAACTGGAGCACCCAGAGAAAACCCACGCAGACACTGGGAGAATGTGCAAACGCCACACAGTTGCCTGAGGTGGGAATTGAACCCAAATCTCTGGCACCGTGAAGAAGCAGTGCTAACCACTGTGCCACTGGGCCGCCCACTGTACAAGAATGCTGGGTCACAGTTGGCTAAGTGTTTTCCCTACAGATACTGAATCAACTCACTCTCACTCACACGATCGGGCCAAGGTTGGGTTTTTTTCTGAATATCACAATGGAGCAGTCAAGAGGACATTTTATAGTTTGAAAGGCTGCCGTAAGAATGCTGTCATTTCTCAGGAGCATAAAATGAAAATATACAAGTCTCACTAGGATTTGAATAAATATGAAAATGTTAGCTAGACATGGCAGCTAATTACTCTGAGAATTTGAAGTATCCAGTTTCACAATCTTGGATAAATATTGGCAATGATAGCAATCTTCACTAATAAAGAGCGAATCAGACCAATGCCATTGTAAAATCATCTCTTAAGTTACTCTGATGCAGTGGTCAACGTATATTTCTGTTACAGTTGATCGAACGTACAAAGCTGGAAAGTTTCAAGAGGAAAAGAATCCACTAAAATACGAGTGCATTTGATATAATTTTTTGAGGCTTTATTATTGTCTTGGGACTAAAGTGAAACAGAACCCATTTTCTTCAAGATCAGCACAGCACCTTCTCCAGAGGTCTCCCAAGAAAATAAGACTGATATTGAGACCCATGCCCTACCTCACCAGCTCAGACTTGATTTGAGCCTAATTTGACAAGGAGGGCCAAGATTTTACAATTCACAACAGTGCAGAAATAGGCTATTTAGGTAATGATGTCTGCTCCAGCTTTTTGCCCCACATGAACTGTCTTTTCCAACCTTACTCATCTATTCATTTTCTTTCAATATTTGTTTTTCAAGTAGATGTTCAGTCCCCTTTTGAAATGATTTCAAGACTCTGATTTAACAATGGCTTGTGTCAGAGAATTCCAACCTTCCGAGGGACCTGTTTTGGGGCCTCGGCTTGAATCCTTCCTCTGATTGTCTTAAATTATTGCCTGTTCGTTACTGTCACGTTGAGAAAAGGAAGTAAACTACCAGAAATTACTTCATTGCATATTTCAAAATCCTTTAGCCTTCAACTTCAAGTGAAAATAGCTTTCACTTCTCAAGCTCCTCTTCAAAATCAGAACTTCCTCCTCTTCATAGCTAACACCCCAGTGAATGTACACGCCCCGTCTCCATTACACTTTGCCCTTTCCATAATAAGATAGCTGAGACGACACATGGAAGAACAATCACATTTTCAGGCCATGTACAGTTTAATATTACCCTTTTCCATTCTGTGCCTTGGTTTACAAAATTAAGGATTCCAAGCTAATTACCAAACACGTCTGCAATGGTAACAGCTTAAAGTTGCTATGATCTTCCCCATAGTTAGCTGAATGGTGCATATATCCTGCCAACAAGGAAAGGCAATGGGAAGTTTTCAAACTGACAAACAATGCGGTGAAGAGAGGTTTGGTAATGCTTTATGGTGAATGCTGAAATGTTCAGATGTAAACAGTTGTCATTTATATCTGGTTAAATAGCAAAGACCTCACTATGGCAGCTCAGCCACAATGCACAACCTTGCTACCTAATCAAATCCTTTCAGCCAGCTTCATAACATGGTAAGGAATCCTACCTCAGGACATGGAAACAGCCCAGTGTCCTGTGTCTGGACCAAGGTCAATGTGGTTTGCTCATTCCTTCCCAAATATAAACTCATTCTTTCCATGCTATAGTGTGATGGAGTAGACAGCAATGTACTTTTTAAACACTAATAGCTCTGTTGACACAGAGCTGAAGCCTCACAGCCCTTGTCAATATGCCATGCTTACAACAGCAATGCATTCCTTACAAAATAAACTGCAGTTCACCCTATGGCCTTTGCCTTCGAACATGCTTGCAGCAACTTCAATTAAACATCCTGTTGACAAACAATTTTTGGACCCTGAGCCCTATACTGATTGTGACTCCTCCAAACTAAGCAGACAATTTTAAGGCAATTGCGATTGAGCAGAAACAGAGTATCAGTGCCTTCTGCCTAGTTTCATGTCGTACAGGCAAATCATTTGGAGTGCCATTAAACTCACTGAGGAATTGCAGCATAAGCAAAATGCAGCATGCCTGGGAAACAGAGACTCATCCAGTGCACAGGCGTCATTCCAGGACAGCCAAAGGAACCTGCAAAAGAAGCTTCATGGGACACCAAATGCATAGTCAGCTAAACGAGCCAGAGAGCTTCAAGGTTTGCTGATCTTGCAATGTGAAGAATTTCTACAAAGACTGTGTACAGTTCTCCTTCACACTACCCTTCTGTTCTCAGCATTAAGGAGTGGGGTGGCAGGAATCTCTTCAGATTCATGGCACAGTTATTGAAGAGAGCCAAGCTGACCCATTTAAGGGTTTGCTATACCACCAATCCACCATAAATGGAAGCTGTAGACAAGCTTCCAGACTGGTCAGAGGGTGAAAACCTGCCGAGCAAACTGGGAGGTCGATAAAACTACCAAACCTCGAAACAAAAGCTCCAAGCACAGGCAGGATGTTACAAATCTGGGGGCTCTTACACAGCCATCAAACTCACACCATTATATCTTGGAATATGGGATCAAGAAATCTTTTCCCAGGATGTTGCAATTGTTCACTCACACAAAGCAAAAAAGCAAAAATCTCTGCATGATAAGCATAGAGGAATGTTGCTGCTTGTGATATCTGGTAAGATTCAAGATAAAGTTCCACTCAGCAGAACATGTTGAGAACTGCCAGAAAGTCAGAGGAAGTCACAGTGTCATAGAGATGTACAGCACGGAAACAGACCCTTCGGTCCAACCCATCCATGCCAACCAGATATCCCAACCCAGTCTAGTCCCACCTGCCAGCACCTGGCCCATATCCCTCCAAACCCTTCCTATTCATATACCCATCCAAATGCCTCTTAAATGTTGCAATTGTACCAGTCTCCACCACTTCCTCTGGCAGCTCATTCGATACACATACCACCCTCTGCGTGAAAAGTTACCCCTTAGGTCTCTTTTATATCTTTCCCCTCTCACCCTAAACCTATGCCCTCTAGTTCTGGACTCCCTGACCCCAGGGAAAAGACTTTGCCTATTTACCTGATCCATGCCCCTCATAATTTTGTAAACCTCTATAAGGTCACCCCTCAGCCTCCGACGCTCCAGGGAAAGCTGCCCCAGCCTGTTCAGCCTCTCCCTATAGCTCAAATCCTCCAACCCTGGCAACATCCTTGCAAATCTTTTCTGAACCCTTTCAAGTTTCACAACATCTTTCCGATAGGAAGGAGACAAGAATTGCACACAATATTCCAACAGTGGCCTAACCAATGTCCTGTACAGCCGCAACATGACCTCCCAACTCCTGTACTCAATACTCTGACCAATAAAGGAAAGCATACCAAACACCTTCTTCACTATCCTATCTACCTGTGACTCCACTTTCAAGGGAGAGAGGAATTTGTGATATGATCTTCACCCTTCAACAATGCATTGGTGAACAACAGATGGAACTCTATTGAGCCTGACAAAAGCCTTTAATACAATTAATATTGTGGGAGTTTTTTGCCAAACCTGGGTGTCCTGTTGAGGTTGTAAACCCAACACAGCATTTTAATAACAGAGTGGTAATGAGAACCCCTGATTGTGGTGAATACATTGACCTCTTCGATGTAATAAATATACATGTGTCTCATGGGCCCCGTGCTCTTCAGTATACTGTTTGTTGTGATGTTTTCTGAGGTATTTGATCTAAATTATTGATGGAATATACGTCCAGTTCAGAGTAAGCAATAACCTCTTCCACCTGAGATGACTGAAATCCTCACCTTAGATACCAGAGATGGTGATATGGAAAATGCCACTTGCTGATATTCGTGCCGTTGTGTGCACTGTGGACAGGGCTTTCAAAGGATCAATTACTGTTTTACAAAATGAGCTAACAATCAGTTTAAGAGAGACAAAGATGCACATGCAAACGTCCCTAAGTTGTGACTACGCCACCTACTAGAACGATCGGTGACACACCCTGAAGGCTGCAGATAACTTCAACTATTGCAGAAGCACAAGTTCCGGAAATGTCCAGTCATTGGAACTGCAGAGTGAGATCAGCAATTTCCCACTTGTGCAAGAGATAGTGGAGGAAACAAGGTATCACACTTACAACGAAAGGCTGAACTGTGATAATACCTACCCTCCTATACAGCGGTGAAACATGAACTACCTACTCCGGATATATTAAGCAGTTGGACAGATTCCCTATGAACCATCCTGAAAATTGTAGGTATTCAATGGGAGATCAAAGTGCCCAACATTGAGGTACTCCAAAGAGCAGGAATGTCTGATACTGAAGCACTCATCATGACAGCACAGCTCACATATAGTGGACATGTCGCTCATATGACCGCTAATAAAATCTCTAAGGCAGTCAATGTAAACTTGGGACAATGTAAGTAACAAGGTTCAAGTTCTCCTTGACAGTACTGTTCAGGAAATGAAACAAATATCAAGGTATAGTTAATAAGTTTGCAAAATTGGAGGTGTAGTGGACAGAGAAGAAGGTTACCTCAGATTACAACTGGATCTTGATCAGATGGGCCAATGGTTTGAGGAGTGGCAGATGGAGTTTATTTTGGATAAATGTGAGGTGCTGCACTTTGGGAAAGCAAATCTTAGCAGGACATATATATTTAATGCTAAGGTCCTAGGGAGTGTTGCTGAACAAAGAGATCTTGGAGTGCAGATTCATAGCTCCTTGAAAGTGGAGTCGCAGGTAGATAGGATAGTGAAGGAGGCGTTTGGTATGCTTTCCTTTATTGGTCAGAGTATTGAGTGCAAGAGTTGGGAGGTCATGTTGCAGCTGTACAGGACATTGGTTAGGCCACTGTTGGAATATTGCGTGCAATTCTTGTCTCCTTCCTATTGGAAGGATATTGTGACACTTTAAAGGGTTCAAAAAAGATTGACAAGGATGTTGTCAGGGTTGGAGGATTTGAGCTATATAGAGAGATTGAATAGACTAAAACTGTTTTCCCTGGAGCATCAGAGGCTGACCTTATAGAGGTTTTTAAAATCATAGCTTGGATACGATAAATAAACAAAGTCTTTTCCCTGGGGTCGGGGAGTCCAGAACTAGAGGGAATAGGTTTAGGGTGAGAGAGGAAAGATATAAAAGAGATCTAAGGGGCAACTTTTTCACACAGAGGGTGGTATGTGTATGGAACGAGCTGCCAGAGGAAGTGATGGAGGCTAGTACAATTGCAACATTTAAAAGGCATCTGGATGGGTATATGAATAGGAAGGGTTTGGAGGGATAAGAGCCAGGTGCCGGATTGGGATATCTGGTCGGCATGGACGAGTTGGACCGAAGGGTGTGTTTCCATGCTGTACATCTCTATGACTCTAAATGTAGCACAGCCATAACAGACTGGGAGAAAAATGCACAAGGAGGATCTACCTGGGTCACAATCTCAAATATTGCTGCTGCTTCTTTCAAACAGAAGCAGCAATTAAAAGAAAAAAAAACATAAGTCTGGCCAGTCCCAACAGAATCAGACAATTCATCCTTGCCCATGGAGTCAGTCTGCAAGCACACTCCATTGCCAGTTGTGATGATACAATGGCTTTAAGAGGCGTATTTTGTCCTAGTTTTTTTTTGAAGAAAGGTTTTAAGACAGAGCTGTCTATTTGAAACCAATAAAGTAAACAGGTTGGGAGGCCTTTTTAAAATTGGAACAATAGAAGCAGCCTGAATGGGTGGGGTCAAGCGTCCACAGATCCAAGATTTTATTTTTAGCTTTCAGTAACAGTTACTGGGATCTTGGAGAAACGGAAGCTGTTTTATCTCTCTCTCTCGGTTATAGCTAAAAGCTGGGGGTTCTCTTCCTGCTGCTGGAGTTGCATGTGAGGCAATTTTTCTTTTGTCTGAATTTTCCTTTGTCAAGGGTGTCTTTGTGCAATGTTACCATCCGGGAACAGTTACTGTTTAGGAGTTCAATAACCTTTTATTCTGTTAAGTTTTCCAGCAGTATTAAGTTACTTCAATTTCTTCTTTCTTTCCTAGTAAATGAACTATAGTGTGCAAATAAAGTGTGGTTTGCTTCAAATCTACTGATTTGACCAACTGAATTGTTTCTGGAAAACGCTTACCTTTAAATTAAGAAAAGGTTAGGGTCTAGATTATCTTCTTAATATATTTTGAAGGGGTTTGGTCTAGTCCATACCCATTTTAAAATGCACAACAGATGACTCTATAAAAACATGAAACAGCCATCTTTGATCACGAAGGAAAACTGATGATGATAACAAAGATATGCCCAACCACCACCTCACTTTCAGAAGACAAACACTTTTGATCCAATTGCTTCTTTCTGTCAACCCTATACTAAACAACCACATCAATGCTTCCATCACTTGCAGATATGTTCCATCTTCAATGACTAACTTACCAAAAGAAATGCCCACAAGAGTTGGAGCAGCAGAACAAAAGGAGTAAGGGAGGAATAAACTGAAACAGAAATGCATGATTATTTCTTTGACACATATGATACAACAGGTATCAGCTTGACCTTGTTGGTAGTACTCTGAGTTTGAAGTTTACAAGCTGAAATACTGGATCAGGGTGGGGGTTCATAGCCCAACAATGTAGGATCAGGAGAGAATTAACAATGTGCCATTTTTAATGGTCTCCTCCAACAAATCAAGAGGGTATTGAAGCTCTGTGGGGAAATGTGAAGCTATTCCTCACGTAGCTTGGGAATCATAAGGGTTGAGAATCACAAAGACTGGTTCTGCCTTCAAAGGTAGCTGATTGTACAAATTATTACTGTCAGAGGACACGGGACTCGTCACCTCCTGATGAAGGGCTTTTGACCGAAACGTCGATTTTCCTGCTCCTCGGATGCTGCCTGACCTGCTGTGCTTTTCTAGCACCACTCTAATCTTGACTCTGATCTCCAGCATGTGCAGTACTCACTTTCACCTCCTAGAGCAGTTGAGGTCAAAACCATTGACTGATTTAAGAGGTAAGCACAGCAGAGAGAAAGGTGCAGTAGAAGGGGTTTACTGGGTGAAGTAAAAAGAACAGAAAGTGGCTAGGGTGTAGTATAAACACCAGCATAGACAGGATGGGCTGAATGGCTTGCTTTGTGGCTGTAAAGTCGATGTCAAGCGCATATTTATATATTGACAGATACGATACTGTACATTATTGAATGAGAAATGCATCTCAAAACTAACGGCATCAACTTAATATCTCCACAAGTAGAGCTGTTAACATAATTCCTGAACAGCAAGGCTACGGGTGAGATACAGTCACCTCTCTGATTCCATCACATGGTTGGCTCACATTCACATTCTATGGAGAAATATTGGCAGTCTGTTTTCAATGGGAATAAGGCCTCAAATGTTCTGAACTTTTATACCTCAGCAAAAATCAATTCATGATGTTTTGTGATAGCAAACAAAATTAAATCTCTTTGCATTTTTTCTCCACAGAACTGCTGTGCAAAAGCGAATACTTTATGGGTGCAGGACGTGACAATAAATCCCCAAAATTGGTTTACTTCAACAAAAAGAGGGAAGCAGACAACTTAATATTAGAAAGCTGGTAAAGAGAACTCAGACAGATGCACGTCCAGAATACAAGTTCAATGAGGCTGTGGGTACTTTACAACAACAAACTTGCATTTGTACATTGCCTTTAACTTTGTGAAAGGTCCCAAGGTGCTTCCATGGAACTTTGTCATGGAAACTTTAACTATAAATGGGATGTGACTGCTTCACAACTGACCAGGGCCTACACCTGTTCACCACGTCAGTACCTGAGCGAATGAGCCATCTTCATTACATTCGGGAATGAAAACTGGTTCCTGCGGTTTTTTGACCTGTTCCTGTGCTTGCTGCGCCCTTTCTGTCCGACATTTGGTTGGACCGGATTCTGTAAAGATGAAGGAGACTTTGTTTTGACTCTTGTATTTACAGAAGATGGCCTTTAGCATGAACCAAATATATTCCGCTTCCCCAAAAGCTTTTCTGAGGATTCTCGCCCCACACCCTTCAAAACATAGATCCCAGCATGAGGCCAGAAATGAGGCTTTGGTCTCAGATTAACAGTTTGAGTCATCCCCTCCTTCTTTTACTCTCCTTTCCCTCAGTATCAAGAGCCTCACGCAGTACCAGACCTAAGAAGTGAGCAGATCTCTATTCTAAACTTGCGCCTAAATACAAAAGAGGGCAATAAAAAAATCATACCACTTATTAAGGGAGACTTCTAAACACATTCAAAGCAATCAACAAAATATTATTTAACGTCGACAGAACAGATTGTTATATTCTGAATTACTTTGATTCAGATTAGCTGATTTATTACTTTTTTGTTTAGAACTTGAACATATTGTCACAATCCCCATTACGGAGTCATGAAGCACGGAAACAGACAATTGGCCCATACCAACAGTTTTCCCAAACTAAATTGCTTACGTTTGGCCATATCCCTTTAGGCTATTTCTGAGACCTGTTCCAGATTTATTCATTCTTTGAGTTTAAATTCATTTTACAGCATCAAGTGAATCACAAAACCGGGGAACTAGGCAGGGTCAATGGGTTACACTCTCTGCCTCTAGCCCAGAGAAGTCCCAAGTTGGAGTCTCGCTCCAGGCCTTGCTGGCTGTGAGAGGCTGCAGTGGCTGTTACAGTGAATGCCTGTGCTTTCTTACCTAAACAGAGAATGCTGGCAGTAGAAAGCCTGTGAAAACAAGTCACCAGCTTGTGGTGACACCATGACAGTGAGGGATTAGGAGCAGCATGGTGGCTCAGTAGTTAGCACTGCTACCTCACAGCAACAGGGACCCCTCCTCAATTCCAAACTGGAATGACTGTACGTGTGGGGTTTGCACATTCTCCTCGTGTCTGCGTGGGTTTCCCCCCAGGTGCTCTGTCTTCCTCCCACAGTCCAAAGATGTGCAGCTTAGGTGGATTGGCCATGTTAAATTGCCCATAGTGTTTCAGGATGTGCAGGCTGGGTGGGTTAGCCATGGGAAATGTAGAGTTAAAGGGATAGGGTAAGCGGTGGATCTGGGTGGGATGATCTTCGGGAAGGTTGGGAGGAACTCGATGGGCTGAATGGCCTGCTTCCATACTGCACAGACTCTATGATTGCCTCAACAGGCCAGCCTATCATGATGCAGCAATTGTTGTCACAATGATGAGCCCAAACAGATCAAGGATATTAAAATGGGATGAAACAGGCAGGTTAGGGAGTATTAATGCAAAACATGCAATATGGGATTGACCATTCATCACACTTTCTTTCCAAATGATATTCATTGTAAATATTTGCAAATCACAAGGTGGGCCTCACCTGTACAGTTGTGAGACCCACATATTAGGAAGGACATCCAGACCCACAGGAGCTGACAGTGGATTTTTACTCAGAAGATCATTGAGATAAGCAACTTCAGTTATTTAAATAGACTGAGACTGCTTTCTCTCCAAGTGGGGGACATTAAGGGAAAAAGTAGGCCACATTATAAAGACTTTATACAGCAGGTAGAAAGAAACTGTTTCCAAGACAGTCTGTAACTAGAGGAAACAGATTTAAGATAACTCTTAAAAGAATCAGCATGGTGGCAGCGGTGGTGGTGGTGGGGGTGGTGGTGTGGGGGCAGGGGGGAAGGTGGTGATGGTTGGGAAAGCGAGGATTTCTTTGAGTTGCCATAATCTGCAATATACTGCCTGAAACAGTGGTGAACGCAGATTCAATAGTGACTTTCAGAAGCTACTTGAATATAAAATTTAAGAGTAAGAAGCTGTGGGGAGACAACAAGGGAGTGGACTCTAGACGGATAGCTCTTTCAAAGAGCGAAGGTAAAATAACCTTCTGTCCTCATGATTCCATGTCTATTCTGTCGCCCTAATAAGGCCCAAAATAAAACATGGCCTCCATCATCCTCAGAGCATTGTGATGTGGCGAATTGGAATCTCCCAGTGAGATTTACCAGCTTATTGTGATGATTCAGTGGACAACAAATAGCTACTGGCTCACCCATTATCTGTGATACTGTGAAGGATGGGGAGAGGGCAAGTGAGTTACCTTTACATCTGCCTCGATGCGTGATCTCCAGTGTTGAGTCCCTACACTTGGCCCTCAGGTAATCACATCTCGATTCATATGTCCGACCATCCGACACACAGAGGGGCTTCAGCTGAGAGCCAGTACAATGGACATTGCACTCCAGGTCTTGGTCGCGGTCTCCTATTAGGAACTGATAATAAAAGAATCCTACATGAAAAAACACCAAACACTGGGACAGACTGTGCAATAAAACCAGCAAGCATGATTTTTGACAACCTCAATCTCTGAAGGACAACAGTTTTGCAATACAGTAGTTACGAAGGCCAAATGTGTCTTAAAATAATATCTCGGAATGTCTTTTCACAGATGGCATAACAATTTCCAAAAAAAAAAAAGGCGCCTGAAGGAGTTCATGTCAATCAACACTGGCCTGCAATCTGAAACTCTCCAGGCACCTTGACTGGGAAAGCAGGGCAAGTGAGCAATGTTTGTTTTGGAGCAAAGCACAGTGTTGGCTGCCATTGGTGAGACTCACCCTGTCGACATGTCACTTTGCTAAATAACGCAGATGACAATAATTTGACAGGTAGATCAAAACAAAACCAGTTCAACAGAGCCAAGAATGTTGGTACAGCTGCCATTCACTGCACAAAGAGTGCTCTGAATCAGAGTCAGTACACCCACACTCAGACGATGAAGTCAGCTTCACTGCCGTTTCTAGCGTTACAATCTTGGGACTCCATGCCTGTGCTATCAAAACAAGTCAGGAGACAAAATCATAAAGGACTCCTTTGGCAGTCCCTCGAGATTGAGGGTGACTCACCTACACTCCAGTGCAATGTGCTCTGAGATAAGGCATTAAGTGCCAACCAAACTCTGTTCGCACATGGGGGCAGGCAGTGCTTGAAGGGTCGGGTAGATGGGTCACTGAGAGGGAGATCTACGCCCTCTCTTCATGCCTCAATTTCACCCCTGCATATTCCCGGGCAACATCACTCAGTGTGTTCCTGAATGAGCCTTCTCATTTCGATCAGTCGCAAGCCAGGGAGTCCGTGAATGTTTCACCTCTTCAGGGAAGACCCGGCTGTGCTCCTCGGGACATTCCAGCATGACCCTGTTCTGAGTAGATTGCATTTGCATCTGGTATCAAGTATACGAACATCATGCCCAATCCAGCTAGGTCTGAGCTAACACCGTAGAATGGAACTGTGAAAGTTACTCAGAAGTATGTTGGACTCATTCATTATATAATAGTATTGTTTTGCCATGAAGTTAACAAACAAAACAAACGCATATTGAGGGTTTAACCCTCATCAATTCTTCAGCAAATTGTTGTAAGCTCTGTAACAGAGTATATGGAACCCCTTTTAATAAAACTCAGTAACCTTGGTCTGGACGGCTTCAATTGGTTTCAGCTGAGGTGACAGTGACGGGGCAGGAGCCCAGTTTGCCTCAACACCTCAAGGCAGGAACAGAAAGAGATTCTTGCTCCTTTTCCTGACCAATCTCCTGCACTGGATGAGGATGGAATCGGATTCAGTTATCGAGTCATACAGCACAGACCCCTCGGTCCAACCATTCCACAGGCCTCGCAGTCAACCAACCTGCCGACACTCGCAAAGAGTAGACACCTTGAGCAGGAAACTGAGGAAATAAAGCTCATTACAGGGTTTCACGGTTTTCATCCCTGGTATGCAGCAAGGAGACCAATTTCAACTCGAGCTCTCAATAAACTGGGCACCCTATAGTGCTTGGGATTTCCCAGTCCCTACCTGGTGGCAAGGTAACCCGCTGGTGTGCTTAACCAGACAAGTGACAACAAGTTGGATTCCTGCATTCAAGAAAGTCTTCAGCCCATTATTAGAATCCCTAAAGTGTGGAAGCAGGCCATTCAGCCCATTAAGTCAACACTAACTCTCCAAAAAGCATCCTATTCACACCCACCACCCTACCCTATTATTCTGCATTTCCCATGGCTAATCCACCTAGACTGCACATCCCTGTACACTATGGGCAATTTACCGTGGCCAATCTACCCTAACCTGCACATCTTTGGATTATGGGAGGAAATCCACACAGACACAGGGAGAATGTGCGAACTCCACTCAGACAGTCACCTGAGGGTGGTATCGAACCCAAGTCCCCAGTGCTGTGAGGCAGCAATGTAAAACACTGAGTCACTGTGCCACCCACTCTCTGTTCTCCCTATTCAGGTGGTGGGTCAGCCTGTCTGTGTGCATTTGCTTCTCACTAATTTGCTGGAATTAATTCCATCTTCCCAACTGATTTGCACCCAATCACTAAGCTTAAGACCTCAGCAACCCGACAGCTAAAAGCAGGCGTGTTCCCGCCGAGCTGGAATTCCCGGGGACCCTCGAGATAAGAACTTGCTGCCTTGCCCTTTAAATAATCCTCACCGGCACATGCACTCACTTCTCCAAGATGTGCAGACTGTCTCCCTGGACCAACCCAAACTGGAAAATGGCAGGTACAGGACAACTTATAGTCCAGGGCAGGAATGAAACAAATTCCCACGAGCTGCTTATGTTTGCTGTGTACACCATCATGCCAAGGTCAAGCTGACGACACTCTGTGGGGTTGGTGGACTGGCATACTTTCAGCAGCTTGGACAATTTGCACTGTCAGCGGGTGCATGTCATGGTGCTCCAAAAGAGCTGGCCCATCAGAGATTTATGATGCCTGGACAATGCAGTACAGCCCAGGCACATCAGAACTTCGCTTTCGTGGCTCATAACCTGGCTCATAAAAGGGGAGGGGGGAGGTATGCAGAGGGACAGGGCAGAGATGGGGGAGCATAAGGTCATTCTCTGGAGGAAGCTGAAGCTGAAGATGTTCAGGTGGCCTCAGGAGGACCCTCGGAGATGCCAAGGATATGGGCTGACAAGCCAGAGAGGCATGTGGCGACTTCAGTACCACCCACATCCAGGTGGACTGAGCTACCCAGACATCTTCCTTTAACTGGTGCGTTTGTTATGAACTAGCTGGCTGGGAAGCCACCGCATCCTCAGGTCAACAGACCTCTGTGAGTGAGAAGTGTTTCCGTTGGCAACGTTGTCGGGAAGAGGAGCAAAGTCCTTCTTCGATCTGCCAATGATGTGATACCTCCACAGGAGGCATCTCTGCATTTTTTTCGTGTTAACTGCACAGACCAGCCCCTGCGACACAGTGAACAAGGATCCCAGGGGGAGACTGCAATATACTGAAACAGCACACCATTAAAGAGAAGGCTGACTCGCTTGGCCTAAAGAGGGCTTCCCCCAGGTGTGTGTCATTCTAGCTGATGTTAGTAGCCCCATTCTGCCACCTCTCACCTTACAATCCTGTGGGAAATTGGCATCCTACACTGACAATGCACGACCATTGCAACAGTACAATGAGTGAGTTGCCAGCACCATGAAGTGCACACGGGATTGGTGTGCTTAACCTCCCTCTGAGAATGCCCAGTCTGCCAATGGAGATCGCAACCTTTGGCTCCTGCAGCACATCCCCTCCCAGCATGACTTTCCAGAATTGTCCGTTTGGGACCCACTGTGAGACCCACATGCTGCTCTTGAACTGATGGAATTGAACTGCGTCTCTGCAGCTTTGAATGCACTGCCCAAAGGCTGGGTCCATAACTGGCTGGATTACAAGGACACATACGTTACTAATGCAGACACACATTCAAAGGTGTCCCAAGGGCAGTATCTCCCTATCATGAGACGCTGCACTGCTTTCACAACAGAAAGCTGTTCGTGGACAACTGGCAGGAGCATGTGACTGCAGCCAATGCTAGAACCGTGAAAATGCACAGGTATTTATAAGTGTTACATTGATGTTGATCAACTTAACTCCCTGGCAGCAAGGTGCCTTGAAAAGGATTTCTTCTTCTTTTACTACATCCAGGTGCAAGCCTGCCATTCACAGCTAGGATGGAGATAGTCTACAGATTGACACACCCTGGTAACTTGGCAGATATCCTCTGTGTCCTCAGGACCTGGAGGACCCCAGGATGGTAAGAATGTCCTGCACAAAATATGGGGGGAGGGGGGAGCAAGCTCCTTGGCCCCATTGGCCCCATCTACTAGGAGGGGAAAAGAGGGCCAAGGAACCTCTGTAACGTGCTGAGCTGAGACTCCCACAGTGCCTCCTTACTACCTGTTGTTGATATCACCTCATCTCCTCCTGTGGAAGGGGGGGGGGAGAGAGAGAGAGAGACGGAGAGAGACAAAGAGATCATGGTGCCTCACCGCCATCCTGCCTCACCACTGAGTACCCATGACCAGAGAGAGGGAGCACCGGTCCGAGAGCATATCCAGCAGACACTGAGCATTCTTCTGTACCTAGGGGATCTTGGTATTATGGCTGAGTACAAAGACATAGCTTATTCACAGAAATAAACAGCTGCCTGGTATCCAACAGTCTTTGATGTATTAGAGACCTTCCTCCACCGACTGCAGACACGTGTCAATGACGTGCTCACCAGATGGTGTCCCTGAGCCTACTCCAGCTTAGCTACCCATTGAGGTGTTGGACTGGGTGGTGGTGAAACATCCTCAAAGGTATCACAGGCTTCATCCTCCGAGCAGCGTGTGATGGACAGCCCCCGCTCCCGTTTCCGTTTCACTATCAGTTGCCCACTCATTCCTGTGGAGGAGGGGGAGCTGTAGTTGATGAAGAAGCCAAAGCCTCCATGTTAAGGAATGTGTGAGAGTGGCTGCAGCCCTTCACTTGCGTCTGCCATGCCAATCGCTCCAGCGGCATGGCATCAGTCTTGGTCCTCACCCGCTGGTTAGACCACATCTTCCTCATAGCATGCAGAGAGTGGGGACTCTCTGTTGGTCAGAGCCCTCCCATGCCTATGGTATACAAGCTTGTCCTGCACAGAGAGAGAAAGAGGGCGATAGGAATGTGTGTGCACTCACCCACACTCAATAGGCCTGTGAGGCTGTGCCAGTGAGTGCCCAGGAAGTGCTTGAATTTTGGTAAGCCCTGGGTGCACATCAGGCATGTGACAGTGAGTTGGGCATGCCAACTACTTGGCTGCACACTGGCAGAGTTAGACCAAGTGATGGGGTGCGGGGGTAGGGGGGGGGGGCGGGGGGCTGGGGGTTTATAGTGAGAAGATGGTGGTGAGAGATCATTCATTCCTTTCCTGCACTGCTCATGATGTCGATGCCTACTACGCAGTGCTGACTTCCTGTGTGACTTTAGTTTCCCCCAAAGCCTGATGGGAGTACAAGAAAGGCCCCCTCTCCTGGCTCAAACGGCCTGAAGCAGATACTCTCGTAAGTCATCATTAAAGTAAGCAACTACAACTTGGACGCTTGACGGACATCTCCAGTGACAGAATGCGGTGGCATTTGCTGTCGGATTGGAGTTCCTGGCTTTAAGCAAGGGACAAACCACCAGGATAGACTTTAAAGATGCGTCAGACCCTTTGATGCCTGAAGGTGCTGGCTGGGGCGAAAACACCTGCCTGGCACCTGCACTTTTTTCGCCGTTTTAGTCCCGATCCAACTAGCTTGCATAGCTAAAGGGAGAATGATCATGTGGAAAAAAACTCCCCATGAACCATATGACACAATCCATGTTCTAACTCCAAAATGGAAAATCTTATTGAAAATCTAATTGACAATCCCAATGTACTAAAGTTTCTGTGGCTTCATGCTCAGCCTTCCATCCAATCCAGATTGCCGTGGTGAGCAGAACCCTCTTATTGTCACTACAGCGGGTTAATGTACTGAGACAATGGTTGCTTTTGTGTCATGTTAAGTCATTCCACATGTGGAGAAAAAATTATCAGAACATCAGGCCTAACCTGGAACAACATAACATAAGTAACGTTAGATTTGATTCAGAATTGGGATAACACTTGTTGAACAATCCTGAGTATGCTAGAAATTATGCCAAAGACCAAATTATGAATATCAGTCAAGCTTGCAATGTAGTCCATTCATGTTCATGCAAGAGGACATCCACTTCAGAAAAAATGGAACATGTCCAGATATTGTACATTTTTTTCAAAAAAAAGGACAAAAGTTCTCCCGGGTTGACTCCATGTCAACGCCTTGACTAATTATAGTCAACTTGTTAATCACTCAGCATCCTTCCGTATAGTTACTTATTCTCCATGAAACGTGACAAACTTGCATCTGTTCTGAAGAGTGGAAGACAAAAAGCTTTGACTGTATGTTCAGCAGTCAAAACAAATTATTTTGAAATTGATCAACTTATTGCATTTTTTTTTCCATCTCTCAAATGCTTAATCAAAGAGGTTTTTGCTTCCTGAAGTGACCTGTACGAGTTTTGTTTTAAAGAGGCAGATACAGACTATCTGGAAATATTCTGAATAAAAGCAAATTACTACTGCTGGAAGTTCTGGAGAAGAGTGATACTAGACTCAAAACATTAAACTCTGTTTCTCTCTCCACATATGCTGCTAGACCTGCTGAGTTTCCTCAGCATTCTCTGTGTCTGTTTCTGGAAACATATTTGTCAAACCATTTGTTGATAAGCACAGAACATGTTGACATAAATTGCTAAGAAATGCGAAAGAGTGTATTTTGTCACTCCCGCAAAAAGGATGTACAGGAAACACCAGTGCCCACGTAGTCTTCACAAAGTATTTAAACATCCTGGCCAATATTTATCCGTCAATCAACATCACAAAAACAGATTATTTCGTCATGATCACATTGCTGTTAGTGGGAGTGTACAGTGTACAAATTGGTGATTACATTTCCTACATCGCTACAGTAGTTACACTTCAAAAGCACAACATTGACTGTAAACTGCATTGAGACATCCAGTGATCATGAAAAGTATCCTACAAAATAAAAATTGTTATCGTACAGGCAGAATATTTGGTCAAAATAGATATGTAACACTATAAATCTTTCAAGTGCACCGCAGTTTCATTCTCTCCCCTCAAAAAAATGTATATTTTATATGGATCATAAGACATAGGAACAGAAGTAGGCCATTCAGCCCATTGAGGCTGCCCCACTCTTCAGTGAGATCAAGGCTGACCTCACTTCCCTGTCTTTTCGCCATAACCCTTGATTCCCTTACTAATTAAAATTCTGTCTCCTTCAGCCTTGAATATGCTTAACAACCCATCCTCAACAGCAGTCTTCAGTATAAGATTCCACATTTTGCTCCTAGACTCTCCCACAAGAAGAAACAACACTTCCACATCAACCCTGTCATGTCTGCAAAGATTCCTTCAGTAAGGTCACCTCTCATGCTTATAAACTGCTAGGAGTAAAGGCCCAACCTACTGAACATCTCCAAATATGACAGCTCCTCCACATCCGTGATCAACGACTAAATCTTATCTGACTGCCTACAATGCCTGCATATCCCGACTTAGATAAGGAGGCTAAAACTTTTCCTAGTATTCCAGCTATGGTCTGATTAGTGCCTTTTTTAGTTTTAGCAAGACTTGCCAATTTTTATACTCTATTCCCTTTGAAAGAAAGGCCATCATTCCCGTTGCCTTCCCTATTATCTCCTGAACTTGTAAGCCTAAATTTTGCAATTCATGCATGAGAACTCCCAAATCCCTCTGTGCTTCAGGTCTCTGCAGTCTTCCTCCATTTAAATAAGAATCAGCTCCTCTATCCTTCCTGCTGCACATCTTCCCACATTGTATTTCATTTGCCATGTTTTTGCCTGCTCAGTTAAACTGTCTGCAATCCTCTGCAGTCTCTTTGTGTCACCGTCACCACTTGCCTTTCCATTTATTTTTATGTCGCCCATAAACTTGGCTACTGTACATATACTTTCCTTATCCAAGTCATTAATATATATTGTAAATAATGTAGCCGTAGCACAGATACCTGCACCACTCCATTAGATACAGGTTGCCATCCTGAAAATTCCCCTTATGACTCTCTCTTCTATTGGCTAGACAGTAAAAGCCAGACACAAGTAAAATCATTTGTGTACAAACCCTGTTGCATTTTACCATCACTGCAATTTAAATCAGATGGTAAAATTATACTTTGTCCTGCAAAGGGTTAAGCAATTTATTTTCGAAATACCTGATGTTAACCCATCTGGGATATATAAAGTACAATTTGTTCTCCTATATGATTTCTTAAGTCAAAACTCAAGTTGCACACAGGACATCATTATCTCCCCAATTTATCCCTTCGCTGTGAGGGAACTGGCATCAAAACAAATCGATAGAGTTATCTCCTGAAAGTAAGCTTCAGTTATTCTGCTATATACATCGGTGTTAAACCAACCCTCGGGATTGCTTTCCTAAAGAGGTTCTAACAAATCTTTCACGGCTTTGCCAGTTACGGAATTCAGTCTGTTTTCACAAGTTTGCATGTGCCATATAAAGAGTTCACACCATGTATTTGAGTTGGCACTAATTGGGTCTCTCATATCAGTTGTCAATTCCAGCAATACCAGCAACTGTAGCTTTTAAAATATAGTTCATTCACTGCAGAAACACTACAGAAGTGGGTGGCTATGCAGTTTAAGGAATTGTTTTCTCTTGTCATTAAAAAAATACTCGTGTGGTTCACTTCAGCTCCCCTGCACCCTCCCAACCATTTTCTCCCACTCCTTCGTAAAGTACAACTGAATGGTCCATTCTTTTGGCATCTTGTCTGAGTGAACATTATTGAACAAAAGCGGGCCAGCCAGAGAGGAGAGTGACAATCGACTTGGCACAAAGGGGACATCACAGCCAAGCTTCCTCCCATCGCCCCCTCCACCACCTTCAATCTCAACCCTGACTCGACTTTCTGTGATTCCCACAGGGATCTGGAGCAGTGATCACTCGATGTTAGTTGGAAGCCAGAGGAGGTGTCTGATTTTGCCCTCCACAACCCAGGGGAGATGAAACCAGTTGTTGCATTTTCTGCTGTGTTTTCACTCGAAGCACAGCAGAGCTCCAAATCTAGTTCTGCCTGGCTTGGCTGGTGTCTGTCCAGACTCTCAGATTCCTTCAGGTGCAAGTCAGAAAGGCAGTCATCAACTGTGAAGGTGGGCTAATGGCTTTTTTTGTCCCTTATTAGGACTGTGGACTTGAGTTTGTACATAGTGGGTCTGCTGCTCACTAGATGTTGTGAGGAGGGTTTCACTGAACAGACTTACAGTAATTCTTCAGAATGGTGAGGTATTGGTGTGGGGAGTTCTTCATCTCTTCCTGACAATGGCTGCCTCAGATTTCATCGCGAAAATTCTAAACATGAGGTGCGATATTTTGGCAAGGTCCTGGGGATTGTAGCCGAACAAAGATTTTGAGGTACAGGTTCATTGTTCCTTGAAAGTGGGCTCGCAGATAGACAGATTGGTGAAGAAAGCATTCAGTACACTTGGTCAGTGCCCTGAGTATAGGTGTTGGAATGTCATGTTGAGGCTGTACAGGACTTTGTGTGCAATTCTGGTCTCCCTGCTACAGGAAAGATGTTGTCAAACTCAAAAGAGTTCAGAAAAGATTTACAAGAATGTAGCCAGGGTCAGAGGGTTTGAGCTACAGGGAGAGGTTGAGTAGACTGGAGTTATTTTCCCTGGAGCATCGGAGGCTGAGAGGTGACCTTCACAGAGGTTTATAAAATCATGAGGAGCATGGAAAGGATGAATAGACAAGGTCTTTCTCCTAGGGTATGGGAATCCAAAAGTGGAGGTTTAAGGTAAGACGGGAAAAATTTAAAAGGGACCTAAGAGGTAACCTTTTCATGCAGTGGGTGGTGCGTGTATGGAAGGAGCTGCCAGAGGAAGTGGTGGAGGCTGGTACAATTGCAACATTCAAAAGGCATCAGGATGGGTATATGAATAGGAAGGGTTTAAGAGGGATATGAGACTAGGTTAGATTGGGATGCTTGGTTAGCAAGGACAAGTTGGACTGCAAGGTCTGTTTCCATGCTGCACAACTCTATGACTCTTAAGTCACACTGCAAGGCTCTCTCTCTTACAGCGGGACATCTTTAGTCTTAAAAGGGGATACAACTCTTCTATTGTTGGCCTCTTTAATTAAAGTTCTGTGTATGGCTCAGTTGGGTCAGTGCAGAGTGAGCTAAGGTCACATGCCACTGTAACCGCAGGTTTCCGGGTTTAGTCAGTGTTAGGGAAGGTGATTTCAGCCAGAGTAATGGTGTATTTACAAAAGAAAATCTGCATTACTGCTTTGAATCACTTTTGAGTTTCTCTGTAGCTGATCAGCGAGAACAGGGCTCCTTTGAATCTCTAATGAATTCCAACCTCTCTGCTTGCCCCAACCCGTACCACCCACAGATGGCTGAACAGGTTACCAAGCAAAGGTAGCACAAGGAGAAGAACGTACTTCAGCACGAGATAGTGTAAGCTAACATTTCTGGTCTAGACTCTGATGAAGAGCCACCTAGACTGGAAAGTCATCTAGGCTGTTTCCATCCCTAAATTACACCCACCCAGTAATCTTCTCCACTGACCAGAATCTGATAGTGCATTGAATGGCATCAACTCCCCAACAAGCAGCTCAGATTATAACTGTCCCCATGGAGCCTGACTGTGTGCAGTAGATCAGCTGAAATCCCTCGATAGGGATTACTGAGCCATGATTCTTCCCCTATCTCCTCAGTAGACAGGGTGGACAGGATTTAGCTGCTAGGCAGAAGTGAGGACTGCAGATGCTGGAGATCAGAGTCAAGGTTAGAGTGGTGCTGGAAAAGCACAGCAGGTCAGGCAGCATCTGAGGAGCAGAAGCAGTTTGCCCGAAGTGAGATTTTAGCTGCTGTTACAATGCAGCTCTTGCCACTCATTGCACCCACAGTACCACCTACTTTCGGTTCAACTGCAATCCATGCAGGAGAGCAAAACTACTGAAGGTCATCTTTACCTTCATTCTATTAAGGAGGAAAATCCCAGTGTGCCTCTGACTGTCACCATTTTGCCAAGCTCTGTCTTGACCTGCCTAAAATCTCCAGCAACTATCCCCCTCAACCGTTTACACCCATCGCCCTGCTCCCTTTTTTTTAATCCCTACAGAGTGGAAACAGGCCATTTGGCCCAAGAAGTCTTTTCCCTGGGGTGTGGGAGTCAGAACTAGAGGGCATAGGTTTAGGGTGAGAGGGAATTTAAAAGGGATCTTAGGGGCAACTTTTTCATGCAGAGGGTGGTACGTGTGTGGAATGAGCTGCCAGAGGAAGTGGTGGAGGCTGGTACAATTGCAACATTTAAAAGGCATCTGGGTGGGAAGATGAGTAGGAAGGGTTTGGAGGGATATGGGCCAGGCATTGGCAGGTGGGACTAGATTTGGTTGGGGTATCTGATCGGCATGGACAAGTTTTCGTGCTGTATATCTCTATGACTCTAAGTCCACGCTGACCCTCTGAAGAGTAACCCACCCAGACGCATTTACCCGTGAATAATGCACCTGAACCTACACATTCCTGAACACTCTGGGCAATTTAGCACAAACCCGCACATCTTTGGACTGTGGGAGGAAAACAGAGCACCCAGAGGGAACCCACGCAGACACAGGGAGAATGTGTGAACTCCACACGGACAGAGAGCCACCCGAGGCTGGGAGTGAACCCGAGGCAGCAGTGCTACCTCTTCTGTTCGCCCCTCTCCCAAGAGTTGCCATCTCATCCCGAGCGGTGGGAAGGATCTGCTTCTGCAGCATCGCCCTGGGGTTGCCTTAGCCGAGAGGTTACACACAGTGGCGTGCGGGTTTTATTGTTCAATGCTGAGCCCTGGCTCCCTGCCCGGCCGCAGTGCACACGAGAGACCCTCCCTCTGTCCCAAGGCTGACCCCCGCCACTGGTTCCCATTGCAAAGCGCTGGGAACGGAATGTCTCAGCCGGCTCGGTTACTTCATGTCAGGGCAGGAACAGGCGGGGGCAATTGAACTGCACAAAGCACCGACAGTTCAGCAAAGCATTCCCCCCTGAAAACACAAACCGGGGCACACACCACCCGCCCATCGGCCGACCAGCGGCTAATGCGCCTCGACGCTCAAGGGGCGCAGGAAGCAACTTTGGCTCGTTTTCCAGGCGGAGAGAACGTGTAGTGTGCAGAGCCCGACACAAACACCCACTGAGGAGCAGTCACATCCTGAAAAATCCCTTGCGTGCATGCAACAATATCATGTCTGTGTTCGCCTCAGGCAGGACAGTGCTCCTATTCCAAATGCAGCCGCACTTTGCACAGCCCTTGCATGTCTCTGAAAAGATGAGAAGTCATGCTGATATATGACTGTGTAACCTGGGATGATAGATCCAGAGCACCCCTTCCCTCCCGTGGATTCTTGTATCTATTAACATCAACGGACTGCCATTTCACAACTACCTGTTTTGTGCTATGACACCTGAGTGGACACTATCCCAACAAGAGCTCTTGTTGCACCATGGTGCAACCTCTAGGCCAGACAGGTGGAAGTTCAAGGCCCACCTCCCCCTGGCAACGGACAGGTTAGTTAAAAATGTCTTTCCTATCCAATTAGGGATAGACCATAGGTTCTGATGATATAAATCAAAACAAATCAGCAGATTTAACGACATAAACTGATCATTTATACAGCTATTCAGTAGTTTAAAGATTATATATATAGCACCTTCCATACCCCAAAGCGATTCACAGCCAATGGCGTACTTTGGTGATATAACCATTGTGTACACTAGAGTAATACAATCAAGGAACTAGAATAGGCCATTCGGCCCTTTGGAGCTGCTGTGTCATTCAATATGATGGCTGATCTGATTTTAGCCTCAGCTCTACATTCCTGTATATCCTCAATATTTTTCATCCCCTTGGCAAGGAACAATCTGTCAATCTCCACCTTAAAAATATTGAAAGAATCTGCATCCACTGCCTTTGGAGAAAAGGATTCCAAAGATACTCAACCTTGGGAGAAAAAAACGTTCCTCATAAATGGGTGAGTCCTTATTTTTAAACCACAGAACCTCTTTCTAGATTTTTCCACAAGTGAAACATACTTTCTTCATCCACTTGGTGAAGACTCCTCAGAATCTTACGTGTTTCAATTCAGTCACCTCTGGCTCTTCTAAACTCCAAAGGATACAGGCCTAACCTACAGATCTAGCCTTTCATAATTACACAATCTGTACGCTCCAGGTATTAGCTTAGTAAACCTTCCCTGACCTGCTACCAATGCATTAATATCCTTCAGTAAGTACGGCGACCAAGGCTGTGCACATAGCTCTAGAGGGAGGAGCACAGAAAGATCCCATGAACAGCAATCAAAAAACATTATCAAAAAACATTAGCCAGAATGCTAAGAAACTCCCCAGTTCCAAATAGTGTCACAGGATATTTTACATTCATCTTAAATGGTAGTCAAGGCCCCAATTTGGTGTTTTATCCAGTGGACAGTATGCCAGGTAGTGCAGTACTTCCTCAATGCTGTAGTGAAGTGTTAATGAGGAGAATGTGCCCAAGTGAGGCTTGAATGCACAATTCAGCAGGTAGGGTGTGACCACTGCACATTGTTCTCCGAAAGCACACAGTGTAATGGGATGTTGATTGGTCACATTGGGTTGATACAACTTCATTTCAGTTTATATCATATAATTATCCCATATACTACCAGGTCACAATATAAATAGAGAAGGCTCAAAGTGCAATATGGCCTACTCCTGTTCTGAAGTGAAGCGGTGCTAAATTCTATGAACTTACTATTGATGGAATGAAGCCACTCATGTAACTCCGTTCACAGAAACAGAAGTGTGTTATGGAGTGTACTTCTAGCTCTATCTTAAGATTAACATCCCTTAAACTGCATCATGTGCCACTACCATGTCTCAAATTTCTGCACTGGCCTCAGGCTCCATAAAGTCAAAGATGATCAAAACCCAACTTCCCAGACCTTGTTTCATACATTGACTTACTTATCTATTCCTCATGCTTTAGTTAATCTATGCTGGTTTCCATTCTTCCAACGCATGCAACTCAAAATCTTGGTCCTCCTGTGAGTCCTTCTGTAGCCTTGTCCCTCTCTGTGTAGTCTCCTCCAGCCTACCAAAACCTCCTGCATACATTGCCTCCAGCTTTCTGTGCATCCACTAGCATCAACTCACCAGTGACCACAGACCTGTCAAGTACCTGACCAGCAGAATTGAAATATTGTCCTTGAACTTCCGTGTTCAGCACCTCTTGCTTTATCTTTGACAAACTTTTCCAGTCACAGCTCTGTGACCAAATTTGGGTCAATCTTCCTCACCTTTTCTCCTGGCTGAACATTTTCTAAAGGCACTTTGTGAATCCATATTGGCCTTGTTAACATGAGTCCTGAATGTACATAGTGGGAGCTCTATAGCAATGGCAATGAGAAGGTCTGGCGAATTGAAATGTTATCATTTCACTGGTACTCTGTAATACTCAAATGCTCTATTAAGAACCTAAGAACAAGCAAAATAGAAGTAGGAGTTGACTATTCAGCCCATCAAGCCTACTCTGCTGTCTAGTTGATCTTCTATCTCGATTCTGTTTTCCCGTGGGCGTTCTCTGTCTCCCTACAGCATTAAAACTCTATTAATTAAATATATTCAATGATGGCCTACCCAGAACCTCTGGATTTGATGATTCCAAAGATTCACAACCCACTGACTGAAGAATTTTCTCTTCATCTCAATCCAAAAGAATTAACCCCCTTATCCTAAGACTGCACTCTGGATTCCCCAGCCAAGGAAAAGTCTCTCAGTATCTATGCAGTCAAATTTCTTCAGAATCTTGTATGTTTCGATGAGGTCACCTTTCAGTATTCTGACCTCCAGGGAGTACCAAGCCAATTTATTCAGTCTCACATCATAACATCACTCTGCCTTCCAAGGAACAAATCTAGTAAATCTTCACTGTGCTATCTCCAATGCAAGTTTATCCTTCCTTAAGAAGATCAAAATTGCTTGCAAAAATCCATTTGCAGTCTCACAAAAGCTCTGTACAACTGTGGCAAGAATTCCTAATGCTTGTACTCTAATCCCCTTGCATTAAAGGCCAACTCACCTCTTAACTTCCTAGCAGCCAACTGTGCTAACTTTGCATGTTCCTTCAACAAGTACATCTAAATTTCTCCAAACATCTTTTATAAACAAATTCTGCTTTTCATTACACTTCTCCATGTTATACTCCACTGATAAACTGAACTGACAAGAACTGATCATGCCAAGTGGCACAAAATATATTACAGTCCAGTTTAACTTCCAGGGTCCAGATCATTCCCACAAATCTACTACCCCTCAACTACAGGAATGAGGCAGAGGGCAGACTCATGAATACAAATCAGCCAGGACTGCTACGAGTCCGAAGGTACTGAAATAGGCTTCAGACCCGTCTGTCTCCTGAAAGCAATTGATTTAAGCAGGCCTCCAGAGATAGACGTGCCATCTCTGAGTTCATAGCAACACACCAGTCCACCCACACGATGGGTAGGCTTCATCAGCTGGGACAGGCATTTCATGTTGTGCCAATCCCTGACATGGGTGCCTACCCGCAAAATGGAAAGGGTCCTCATCCCAAAGATTTGGGCACTCCAGATCCATCCTCAAAAACTTTGCAGAGCCATTTCAAGCTAACATCTCTAATAATTGTTTGGAATAGTCGTATGGTAGTGCAGAACTTGAGTGTAGCTGAAAGCTTGAAGCTTTTCATTCTGCACTCTTCAGGACAATTCACAAGATTGCCAATTTAAGAAAGAAACAAACATGCATACTCTCAAAGAGAGGGCTGGTTGATTAGCAAGTGGACTCTGATTGATAGGGGTATTGCCATGGAGACTGCACTAATTCTTGCAAATTGTCCTGATCAGTACAGGACGAAAAAACTCCCACGAAATAGTCTTTTTTCAGCAAGGGTCAAAAACTGTTTCTGTCAAAAAAAACTTGCAAAAATACTTTTCAAACCTTACTTCATCTGAGTGTGAGATTTGATGGGGCTCTTCTCCAAAGATCATCATTCACATTCCACACTCTGGAGCAAACTACTTACTGAAGTTAAAAGAATAATTTTGGCCTGAGTAAGTTAGTTGGGTTTGGACATCAACTGTTCAGTGCAGTGGACCTTTTTCAAAAAATTCTTTTTTTTATAATATGGCAATGAGAAACACAGTGCCTTCTCGGCAAATGGGAACCTTGGCAACGTTTGAACAATATTGCACAACATTGTCCTATTCACAGCTGGACTAACCATTGACATTTCTCCTGCTTGAGGGATCCAGCAACTGCTTGGCAAGAGTCGGAACAACATTATTTCAAGCAGTTTCCTAATGGCTTGCAAGCTCAATTGGTAGCTAACATACCACTGGTTGAAAGAATTGTGGATTCAAGTCCTGCTTGAGAAACCTGAATGTGAAATTCAGGCCCACACTCTGCAGGATTGCTGCTCAGATGGAAGTGTGGCCTTTTCAATCAAAGGGTAAACTCAGACCTCATCTGTCAACTTTGGAGGGTAAGAAAGATAAAATGTCTCTTCTAAGAAAGAAGAAGGGTATTTTTCTTCTTCTAGACTGTTGGCCAACACCTATCCCTTGACCAACACTTTAAAAATATTGTGTGGTCAAGTTGTTTCATTGATGTTTTCGAGATTTGCTGTGTTGCTCATTCTTCCCATTATAGCAGTTATTACAGTTTGAAATATTTCATCAGTTATTCTTTGAATCATCCTGAAATATGACATGTAAAGGCAAATGTAAGCCCACGCACAAAGGGATACTCTCGGAAGACACACATTGATTGCTAAGGCTGTCCATTCCTCTGCTCTCATTTGTGAGTTAAATAAAGAGGTAGGTTTCTCTGCCTTTTTTTTAATCAAAGCTGCAAAAATATGAACCCTTTTCTGTAAGTTCTGTCCATACTCATTCTTCCCCTCTCTTGCTAAGATCGTGTTGCTCTGCACATGCAGGATAACTCTAGGGGGATGCATGTATTATAGCGATGTAGATCACTGACCAATGTTTGGTGGTTTACCAAGCAGTCACTGTTACTGAACCTTGAGAATGAATTGCAGATTTCACTTATATCAATGGAGGTGAGGGTTTAAAATAGGCAGATATTCCACCGCTTCTCCTCCACTTTGTAACACGTCCAGCTGAGGAAAGAAAAACTTGGATTTATATAGCAACTTTCACAACTGCATTTGAACACCCCCAAAGCACTTTATAGCCAATGGAATATGAGAAATCATTGGAGGCAGGAACAGAGAACTTCTTTTACTCTTTTCTTTACAATTATTGCACCCCTACCATCTCCAATAAGATCAGCTCCATCAGGGCAGGTCAACAATTGTTCCAGTGTTTCCCCTTGTTATTTGCAGAGCACATTGTGCTGCTTTGTTCTACAACTGCTGCTGTTCTACTAGTTAGGAAATCTGTGGTTAACTGACTAAAAAGCAAACAGAAATGGTCCCCAAAGATTTCATCAATTTCTCTTTACTTATCCTCAGGTTGAAGGCAAAGTCTATCCCGGATTGTTATGTAGTAATATAGTTCAAGCACTTAATGTGACACAGTGATCCAATGTCAGCAAGGGCAGATTCTAAGGGACAGCTTCCCCTCTTCCATGGATCAGTGCTTATTTGGATGTTGTGGCAATTTGGTGAAGGCTCATGTTGTCTGGTGAAAGATTTGAGGGTTTTTTTCATAGTTTGTCACAAGAGGATTTATTGGCCTAATCTCTAGGAGTAATAGTTAGTCCAGTACAATAAGCACTACAGAACCAGATCTTCCAGGTTATCAGCAACTACTGGCCAAAGTTATATTGTAAGTTTATTCATACACAGGGTAAGAGTTTATTCTGTTTATATTGCACATTCAGTCTATAGATTGGTTAACTCAGTAGGCTGGACAGCTGGTTTGCAATAGAGTGAACACCAACAGTGTGGGTTCAATTGCAGCTGAGGCTACCATTAAAGAGTCTCCGTTGCAAACTCTTCCCTCACAGGTTAAACTGCCACCGGTCACCTCTCACTCTAATGAGAGAGCAGCTTGATAGTTTGGCAGGAATATGGTTGCTTTACCTGCTATAACTTCTGTAATGCTTTATGTACAGTAGCATGTCATTCAATCCATGTGCCAATGTTAGTGCTTCATATGGGGAACCTTACTTCATCTCACGCTATCAATAAGCCCCTATTCCTATCTTTTCAAATTATCTAGGTTAGCATCTCAACCAGTCTATATGGGAGCAGATTCCACATTTGGATTAGATTCAGTCTAGATGAGGGGAGGCGAGGTTATTAATCCAGGTGATGTTCCGGACACTGAGCTTTGAAACCTGCCGTGACAGATGGTGAAACCTGAATTAAGTTTTTTTAATATCTGGAAGTAAGAATCAAATGTTGACTGTGAATCTGCTGGTGATTGTTGGGGAAAAACACATCTGGTTCGCTGATGTCCCTTACAGTCTTCTGTCCTTACCCAGTCTGGCTTATATGTGACTCCAGACCCACAGCAAAATGGCTGACTCTTAACTGCCCTCTGCGCTATTAGGGACACTGGCCTAACCAGTCATACCCACATCTTGGAAACAACAAAAAAAATTCTCACCCACTCACTTGAGCATACAAGCAAATATTCCTGTTTCAAATTATTTATATTATACACATTTTCTCACAATCTCTTGTGTGTGGGAATCATGTTGAGCTGGATAATGTTCACACTTAGTTCAGGTGCACCGGAGGTTTCAGTTCATGAAGGTCAACTGCATATTTTAATACTGGATCATTTCTGTGAAACTCTGAGAGACTTCTTTGCTATACTGTACCAGGATAACGTGAACGACAAGTCAGAGAGAGGTTGTTCTGTTGTGTCTGCTTTCGTCTTAGATTCCGACTTAGCCTTTCCCTGTGAAATGTAATCTTTTGCAAACGAAAGGAAGGTGATTAAAGTGAAGAGGCAGAATTAGCAAGCAAGGACAACTGACAGGAACACTGCACAATCTTCAAGGTCCCTAATTTAATGACTGGAAGTGACACATTACTCAGGCAAGCATCTGAAAAACTGCAGTGCCTCTTAAAAAGTCTGTGTTATTTTTAACCTGTTAGACATTGATTCATCTGGAAATGTTGCTTGCTTCTGAATTTAATAAGAGAAAAACATCACTGGAAGCCTTACATTTTATACATTGGCTTGCTGGTTTTTGTACTGTGTTCTTTTAACTCCTCTTACTCAGTGCTGCATCTAATCCTTTCACTGTTATCTGCTCCAATGAGTCTGCAGCCTTTGAGGAAAATTTCTACCTTATTACATGTTATTTCCTTTACAAATTTCATTATAACGTTGAGGGCAGACCAAGAACTCAAAATATTTGTCTGGAAAATATAAGTTGACAACAAGGCTGTACATCAACCAGAATCCAAGGTGCTGCTGCAAGGTGGTTTTTATTTTGCAATTTTATACCAAATACATTAATTTTCATTTTAAAATGTATTACTGTTCCATAAAAAACATCAAGTTATTGTTGCACTGCTGTTTAACAAGCTAAATTGACTACAAAGACTCCCACACTCACACCAACGCCATTGTTTAATATTTTATCAACAACTCCAAGGTGGACAGAAGTAAAGTTTGCATTTTACGGACCAGCCAAGCAAAATTAAATATCATGTTTGGAAATGTAATTATAAAATAACTTTTGAAATAAGGGAAAGGAAATGCGATCCTATGAAAGTCTCCTTGTACAAATTCAAATCGATTCGGTTTAATGTTGTCTGCCATTTCAATAAACCATTTTGTCCCCATGCTAATATTTTTGCTACAATTTTCCAATGATGCTAAATGCAAGCTGGAGGAATAACACCTCACTATGTCAATTATTATGGTGCAGAAGGACGCTATTCTATCACATTTGCACTGGCTCTGTAACCTACTGCCAATCTCCTATCTTCTCCCCCATATTCCTGCACAATATTAATATCTGTATACCATCCAATACTCTCTTGAATGCCTCAATTGAACCTGCCTCCACCACATTTCCAGGCAGTGTATTCCATACCCTAATTACTTGCTCTTTCCTCACATCACCCTTGTTTAGTTTGAAGTTTTGTTTCATTTTAAATCTATGCTCTCTCATTATTCTTTTACAAGCAGGAACAGCTTCTCCCAATCTACTCTGTCTAGTCCACTCAGGATTTTGAAAGCCTCTATCAAATCTACTCTTGGCTTTCTTCTCAACTTCTTCAATCTATCCTCACAGCTGAAGTCCTTCATCCCTGGAATGATTCTTGGAAATTACTGTGTCTTCCTTATAATGTGGAGCCCACAGCTGTACAAAATATTGCACCTGAGGTCTAACTTGTTCAACACCATCTTTTTTCTCTTGTACTTTATGCCTGTTTACATAAAGATGAGAATATTGTATGCTTTATTAACTACTCTCTCCAATTGTCCTGCCACCTTCAATGATCCGCATATACATACACCTTGGTCCCTGTCCTCTCGCACCCCGTTTAGAAATGTATTCCCTATTTTATACTGTCTTTCAATCAAAGTGCACCTCATCACGTATCTCTGCATTGAACCTCATCTGCCACCCATCTGCCCACTCCACCAACCTGTCAGTGTTCTTTTGGAGTTCCTCACTTTCCTCCTCACCGTTCACAATTCTTCCACTTCTATTTTTCAATTCCCACATGGCCACTTTCCAACCTCAAGGACTTGACATTGAGCTCCACAACTACAGAGCATGACCTTGGTCCTCCATCTTCCTTACCTCCCCCCCACCACCACCCCCAGCACCCCACCTAACCCCACCCCCACATCCCCAACCACAGTCAATTCATCTTTGTGTCACTGACATTGCTGTCAGCACACCGGTACCAGTTTCCCTTTGGTACCCCTTCATTTATATCCATGTTACATCTCCAGCTTTCCTTTACCACCATTAGCACTCTCTTTGTCATTGTTTTGCATACTTTTCTTTCCTTAAAAGTCAAGAATATGTTCACAATCCGTTCCACTCATTCCTCCCCACCCCACATATCAACAGTATAAAATCCAACACTTTTTAGCTCCTTTTAGTTCTGAAGAGTCACACTGGAATCGCGTTTCTCCAGCACCTGCTGTTTTTATTTCAGATTTTCAGCATCCACTGATTCATTCAAACTGTCTCAGAGGCTCAAACCGATCAATTAACATTTTACTTGCCACTATATCTATATTAACAAAATGATAATGAAGATATTGTCTATTTGAATATGTTGCTGACCTACTTTTCTCATTACATTCCAAATAGCAGCTAGGATCTCAATTTGTTATTTATTCATCTGATCCGGGCACCATCAGCAAAGCCAGCATTTGTTGTTCATTTCTCATCACTCATGAGAAGATGTTTATAAGCCACTTCTTAAACTAGTGCAGTGCACCACAGTTCTGGTGGGGAGGGAGTTCAGGACTTGGCACTCTGATAAAGCTCTCATTTACCTGATCCCTTCATCCTTCTAAGTTACAAAAATTTGCAGGCAGTCAAGAAAGTTTGGCATGTTATAGCAATACATCTATATAGTGCTGAAAATGTGTTGCTGGAAAAGCACAGCAGGTCAGGCAGTATCCAAGGGGCAGGAGAATCGATGTTTCGGGGATGAGCCCTTCTTCAGGAATGCTGCCTGACCCGCTGCGCTTTTCCAGCAATACATATTCAGCTCTGATCTCCAGCATCTGCAGTCCTCACTTTCTCCTAGAAGATCTTCTATATAGTGCACACTGCTGCTGCTGTGATGAACTTAATGAATGTTGATGGTGGCTCTCAGTCAAGTAGGCTGCTTTATCCTGCGTAGTGCCCACATTCTTAAATGCTACTGGAGCTGCAAATAAAGATGAGCAGCATTCTATCACATTCCTGACTTGTGCCTTAGATGGTGGATAGGCTTTGAGGAGTCAGGACACGAGTTACCTGCCACAAAATCCTTAGGGCCTGACTTGCTCTCGCAGCTACAATATTTACAGAACTTCAGGTCAATGATAACTCTTAGGTCTTGAGGCTGAGCGATTCAGCAATGGTAACGCTGCTCAAAATCATGAGGAAAAGGTTAGCTTCACTCTTGTTGGGGATGGGCATTGTCTGGCACTTGTGTGGCACAACTATTGCTTGCCATTTATTTGCTCAAGTCTAGATATTGTCCTAATCTTGCTTTCAGGTACAGACTAGTTCAATATTTCAGAAGTCAAAAATGGAGCCAAATGTGACACAATCATCAGCAAAAATCCCTACTTCTGACCTTACAATAGAGGGAAAGTCATCCATGAAGTAGATGACAATGACAATGCCCTGAGGCATGTTTGCATCAATGTCCTGGAGCATTTAATGGCCAATGTATTGATCCTGGTTGTTCTTGCTAAAAACTCACCTTTAACTCCTCACCTTTAACCATCCCAAAAGAGATTCCATAAAATGATCTGAAAAGCGCGTGTGTGGTGCAGTGTAAATCTGGAGTGATACCCACTTTGCCTCGCCTTTGCATTTGTAATGTTGTTCCGCATAGCTAGACTGGGATAAACTTTAAAGACAATTTGAGCTCCGGTAGGAGCAGCAATCAAACCCAGAGAGCAGCAGCAGTGCCGATCATGGGCCAAAGCCCTATCTTTGATCAAGAAGCTGAACATTTCGTTGAGGAGAGAGTTAAAATACATGACATCCGGACCTGATTAAGTGTGAGCGATTGTCAATAAGCCATATCTAAGGAGCAGGAAATGCGTAAGAGTTTGGAAATACTCATTTTAAAAACACTGTGGAAACTTGCCTCGCGCCACTAAAGAATGCGCTCTTGTCGCATCTGACACATTATACCATACCATGTTTGACAAGAAGGGCTTGCCTCAGTCTCCGGTCCGCTCCCTGTTAACCTGCAGGAACTGCTTCGGATCGAGCAGAATCGCACATGCCAGCCGATACTGGCAGATTATCAGCCTGAAAACCTTACCTCAAATCCCAACCCCACCCCCGACCAAAACAAAATGCACCGGGAACCCATGCATTTGGGGTGCATTGATGCTCAAATTTCAACCGAAATAAAATATTGATGAGCCCAGGACTGAATTGCAATGGCTAAATGTTGTCCTTTTGTTTTAAATTAAGGCGGTTGTGTGCTGTGACATTACTTCAGTGCTCCGGAGGATAGTGTAAAGGTTAACTGAGGAAGCCTTTCGCATTGCCTGGTATTTGAAATGCACAGTGCAGGAGCCCCGTCTCTCTCTCTCTCTCTCTCCTCACAGCCTCTCTGCGTTGTTCGCTGTTACTTCCAAAAGCGATTTTATGAGGGACTTGGTTGGTCAAGACCGGGGAACACCGGCGCGTTACTTTCTGCAGTGGTTACTTGTAGGAGGAAGGTCAAATCTTTTTGTACAAAGAAATTAGGAAGGTCGGCGAGGAGGGGGTTTCGTTAGTCCCGCAACATGCAGGCTTTTCCCTCTCTCAGACCCCAGGACATGCTGGTCATCTGTACACTTCTGAGGTCAACAACAATTGGCATCTCGTCAATTGCACTCCTTTCTCGTTCACAGCAACGTCAATCCCCAAACCACGGCACAGAATACCCAGGGGCCGTGTGTTTATTTTGTGTGTTTAACATCGTTCAGAAACGATTTTTTTGGGCCTTAGGGAGGGAGAAATGCTGAAAATTGCAGCAACTCCTTTGTTGACGTTCAATGCCAACTGAAGTCAATTTCGCACGGTCTCACCTCATTCCTTTTCTCCTGATTTCTTGAGCGGAGCCCGAGCGCTTGAAATGAGATCCCCCACAGAGAGTTAAGAGTGGGAACCAGACCGGCTTTCACCCCACAGCCCGAGGCGCCGTGGTAAGCGCAGCCGGTTATCGCTCTGATAAGGTAAGCAGCAAAGGAGCTGCGTTCATCCAACCTGTGCATTGGTCACAACACACAAGATACAACACACGCTCAAAAGTCCTACAGTTGATTTTCCACCTTCGATTCATCAATGTAATTGATACATTGCTATATCGGATGAGCTGCCTATGGTGTGGCAGGTTTTGAGTTGTTGAAAAAAACCCATTTCAAATTGTTGCACTTTAATGCTCCCAACTGTGTGCATGTGTGTTTATGAGACAGACAAGAGATTGAGAGAGAGAGAGAGCGATTGAGAGAGGGATTACTCAACAGGTGCTATCAAAGGGCCACCTGGTTAAAATGGTAAAAAAAAATGCAATGGAATATATAGAGAAACAGAATTCAAAACAAAACAAGATGAAAAAAAAAAGTAAGCACAACCTTTTGGGCATTGGGAATGAAATCCGGTTCAAACACTGTCAGAAGATGCTACACAACGCACTTACCCGTGGTCCACTCGATCTCTGGGCACGGGACCCCGGCACAATCAGATACAGCGGAATAAAGTGTAACAGGACGATAAGAGAAAACTTTCTGAACATTTTGTTTTGGAAAGAAAAAGCTCGCACAAGTCCTTCTGTGTAATGTCAATCGGATTCCCACGCTCGGAATCCCTTGTTAGGGATCCAGACTCGGCCAGTGTTGGCGACTAACTTTCTTCTGTTTTTTAAGCACGTCAAAAATGTGTTAAGCAACCACTCATCTGGTCGTTTTTCTCTCCCCCCACCCCCCCCCCCCCCCCAGTCAACAACATACAACACCCACCCCCGCCCCCCTCCCCTAACCACTCCACCCCCCCGCAGTGAAATCTCTTCAATGTGCCCGCTCCTGGTAATAAAGCGTAGCAACTTGCATGCGGTTCCCGTTATAGTCAACTCCATCTCAACAGAACTGCAAAGCTCTGTTGACTGACAGTTGTTGCTCACCTATCAGACAGACCATGGGCGGACCCGTCTCCAACAATACAATTAAAGAGAGCCAATCGCCAGAGATTTCCTCACAATCGCCAGGGCTAAATCGTGGCCAAAGTACCGAACAGGAGCCCTGTGAGATGCAAAGTGAATCAATGCCTCTTTGCGCTCTACTTGTTCTTTAATTTCGACCCTGCGCTTTAAAATGCAAGAGAATTTTTTTTTTGCATTAAACACTGATTTCAACCGCGTTGAAATGCTCTCCGTTTCCTTTTGCCAGCGTGCAGTACATTTTTTTTGTTTAAATCGCTTCCAATAAAATTTGACCGAAAGGGAAAACTTTTATGTGCCTCTGAACGCCTTCTATCGTGCACTTCTTACTTTGGAACAAACGTCAGGAATTATGAGTAACGTTCACATATTGTTCGGGTGTCCGCAGGAGGAGGGTGATCTGAGGAGAGCCTCCTCAGTGCTTGTTTCCCTTTTGCACAGATGTTGACAAACTAGCTGTCCTTGTGTCTGGTGACCAGAGGTTGATCTCGCCTTGCAGGTGTGATGGACGGCAAAGCGGGGGGGGGGGGAGGGGACGATTTTTCCTCTCTCTCTTAAAAAGTCTGCCCGCGAATTGCAACCAAAAGGTGTTTGTAAAGCCCCGGGGCGTGACAATCAACTCGATGCTCTACATTTGCAGAATGTGCAATCTACTTTTTTTTAAATATAAAAAAAAGATCTTCGTAATTGCAAGCGATTTCATTTTTTTAACTGCAGCGGATAAGAAAAATGCGCGGAACCACAGCTATTGGGAGTTTTTTTTTGAGAGTACAAGTAGGCTGGAGATTAACGATTGCTGCATGTGTTCCTTCGAGGAGTGAGGTTTTTACTAGCAGAAGGGGGTGGCATTTAATGAACTGGGAGACTGCAATTTATCTCTACATATGGGATGAGGGAATGAAGTGAAGTGGAAGGGGGTTTACATGTTAAAAACACCCTCAGAATGGATGTGTGTGTCGGGGGGGGAAATAAATTCCATATGAATGGGTAAGGACAGTTCGATGTGTTTCGTGTTGTTAAATCAAGCGTCTGATTTCATTTGCAAACATTGTATAATTTATTCCAGTTCAAATCGTTCCATAGCCGCCACAAAGCAGGATGGTTGCAATGTCCCTTGCAAACTGGAGTGATTGCAAGTAGACATAGACGTATACTGCAAATACAAACCCTCCCAAACCAACCTTTTGATCGTTCGTTTTAATGAAGACAATTTTTTAAAAGCAAAATCTGAACTTTTTAAAATACCGAGCAATAAATAAAGCGCACAAACCTAGGCACCGCAGAGTTCATCCCCATTTGCAGAATGTTCGAGAAAGAAACCTTGCCTGCATTCATTGATTAAAAGTGTTCCCTGGTAAATAGATCACGGTTAGTGGACGGCTGGACATTACTAAAAAAAAAGAGAACGTTTGATTTTCCCCCACCCCCCACTTTTCCACGTTAGCAGCAGACAGGGTCTTCGCTTAAGGTTATGACCTTCAACAAATTGGTAGCTGCCGCTGTTTTTGTTGCTCCCGCGGGCGTTTTCCACATGTCCCCGGGGGTGTAAGGGAAACGTTGCATCAGAGCTGCTTTGGCAGTGCAACATTAAAGTAATGTTGACTTTTTCAGCTGTCAAACCTCTTGGGGGGGGGGGGGGGCGTTGGACAAAAAAATACGCTCGCGGTCTCTGGACATTTTACAGAAAGGAGTCGATAGTATTAGCTCCCCTCCCCTCCCTTCCACATGTGGGAATGAATTCCCCCGCGGGCAAACATATGGCTATTTGCCCCCGGAGGATCTGCGGTAACTGTTGGTACAGGTGTATAAACAATGCAAGCAACGAGGACCAAAGCCATTACTGGCCCAGACATGCTGCAGGTTGATGGCCCCACTCTCTGTCGCGGTTGCTTCAGAGTTTAATCTGCAGCTCTATTTTAACCCTACATTCATCGTCTGTTTGTGCGTGTCCCCGCTTTCTGGAGAACTTTCCCCCTTCCAACGCCGCACCATCTGTTCTCAATTTAAGGTGCCACAATTTGCTTTATGTTATTCGGGGTTACCATGGCAATGTTTAATGACTTAGCCATTTTACACCTTTAGTGTGTTTCTGTGCAGGATCTCAGAGAGGGGGGAAAAAAGTTTATTTTATTTTTAAAAAGTTTTATTTGAAGAGATCCTATTAAATAAGAATGGGCCAAGGTAGGCGCTTATCTGTTTACAAATTCTCCTTATTTGTTCATTACATCAAGCTCTGAAGAACTTTGCCCTGTTTCTACGTTAATATTGAAATACGGCTAACCTTTTCTTACATTAATAAAGCGTTACTTTCTTTCAGCACAATTAAAGGGAAACTCCACACGATTCGGTGATTATGTTTTATTTTAGAAGTGCTTTATGAGGTGTCCCGCCGAATGTATAAATCCCTGGCAATTCTTATTAAGGGATTTCAATATCACAGTTAATTTGGACTAAAGAGGCGATATTTGCCTTTTGTGCTGCAGGATATTCGTCTCCAATATAAAGTAAATCCCACACGTTACGCGTTTAGTTATTCTTTTTTTTTAAAAAGTGATATTTCTGTCACTTTACAGCCCATAATCCAATTAAGACAGCTTCCTCAAAGAGTTTTACATCTCTGAATTCTTGATTCTAAAATCACATCATCTCTGTTTAAACCTCCAATGGAATCCAGTTATTTTAGTCACTTTGGGGATGCGGGGGCTGTTTGAGATTCACAAGCGCTTTATTCTGAGAGTTTGTGGCTAACAAATGTGAAGGAACTGTTACCGAATACGAGAAACCCCTCCCCATTCTAACACCCCCGGAAGAAAGGAGGCGCTAGCCCTCTAATGACCCATTCATTTCTACACGGGTAGTGTGGGGGGGGGGGGGGGGAGCTGAAATCGCTTATAGGATGCTTTATCTTCATGATTGAACAAGCAACAAAAAGAGCAGCTTTATTCCCCCCTCATACTGCAGAGAATGTGACTGTTCGCCAAGACCCGACAGCAACGGTTCGGTGTTGACATAAATTGATCTGTGGAACAGGTCATCGGTAAAAAAGTGAAACTCGTGTGAAAGTTCCTCCCTCGTAGAACAAGTGGCTACCCTTCCTACGGCACACCTGCACCTCCTATTCTTCTCCAATGTTTACACTGTGTCATAGGAAATTAATTCTTTACTGTTCTGGTATTGAGTGTCCTCCCATTGTACTGGTAGTCCCGCTGCTTGACCCCATCCGGAGCTCTTATGCCGGTTTAATTGAGCGTCCAAAGTTGCATTTAAAGCAATGTGTGTGATGCTTTCATGGGAGTTTGCAGAGTGGGGAGTGGGGAGGGGGTGAATTATCCTGGCTGGCCCAGTGATAACGAGCAGATCCCTCCTCTCCCTAAAGTCTATCAGCACAGCATAGGCTGCTTGCAATTGTTGGTAAAAACAATGACTGCAGATGCTGGAAAGTAGATTTTGGATTAGTGGTGCTGGAAGAGCACAGCAGTTCAGGTAGCATTCGAGGAGCAGCAATTGTTGGGCAGATCCCCACATCGACAAGGATGGAGTGACCCTGTCCTTGAGCCCACTCTCTCCTGCGAGTTTGCATAACTCCACAGAACCCCTTCTAACTCTCCTTGCGTTTTTTTTCTGACTTTGATTCCGATCTACATCCAACAAATTTGCAACTCCAGTTAATGTATTATATAGACAGATCTCAACCTCTCGGTTACAAAATAATGCCCTCCCCCACAAAAAAATCTGGAAATAACGGCCCTTTGTTTTTGCTCCTTTGCAATTGCAGTTTCCAAGTTCCTTCAAGAAATAGGGTCAATGTAACTCTAAAGTTGTAAGTCATAACATTGAAGATTTAATTTTTTTTTGTTCCTTCAAGAAATAGGGTCAATGTAACTCTAAAGTTGTAAGTCATAACATTGAAGATTTAATTTTTTTTTTGTCATTTTTGTGGAGTTTAAGATTTGGGGGAGGCAACCCTATAATTCTCCAAAAACTAATACCCGGGTTTGAAAAATCTTATTTTGCGGTAATCTATTAATGAATAGTCTACCTTTCAAATCAGATCCTATCTCTAGGTTGGTGGGCCCTACATTTCAGGAGGCATGACAGTGGTAGTGGTGTTGGAGGGGAATAATTTACATTCACAAACACTTTTAGAAACATCACAAAAGAGACAAAATAACGGACACAATTCTAAAAAGAGTGCAAGGACAGATAGAGACCAGGATGTGTACTAATGGTGGCACGACAGACTGAAAAAGCAGTTGAAAGGGGGAGATGGGAACCTGAGCTTTATCAATAAGAGTGTAGAGGGCAAAAACAGGGAAGTTGTGATGACCTTTATAAAACACTGGTTAAGCTTCAACCACAATATTGTCTCTAATTCAGGGCACCACACTTCAGAAAGGGTGTGAAGACTTGGGAAAGGGCGCAGATAAGATTTGCCAGAACAGGTCTAGGAATGGGGGACTTATGTGGATAGATTGGAAAACGCTAGGGTTGTTCCCCTCACAAGAGAGGAGATTTAGAGATGCCCAAAATCATGTTGGAGTCCGGACAGAGCCAATGGCCATTAACTGAAATATTCATTTTTTTTGTTCCCAAGGTCTTGTCATTTTTGTGGAGTTTAAGATTTGGGGGAGGCAACCCTATAATTCTCCAAAAACTAATACCCGGATTTGAAAAATCTTATTAATGAATAGTCTACCTTTCAAATCAGATCCTATCTCTAGGTTAGTGGGCCCTACATTTCAGGAGGCATGACCCTGAGCACACCGATGTAAGGTAAAAGCAGCCAGCAGCAGAAAAAGGAAGGCATTTTCACGCAGCAAGTAGTTAACAATTTGAAATCCACTGCCTGAGAATGAAGGATGCAGATTCAATTGAGATTTCAAAAGGGAATAGGTAAATGTCTGAAGGGAAATTAAAAACTGCACCACTATGGGGAAAGGGTTGTGTGTGGGACTAACTGAGTTACTGTCGAAAGGGGTTAGCATGCATATAGTGGGCCAAATAGTCTCTTTCCATGCTGATCTAAGATTCTAAGTGAATTATTATGAAATGCGTTGAATGTTGATTGTTTAGGTTCATTAACACAGTAACCATGTTATTCATGACAAAATCTTACAGATATCAGGGAATGTTGATCAGAAAAAGACTAGCGATCTTCTTCAAATAGTGCAAATGGATGTTTAACATCTATCAGGGTATGTAGGCAAGGTCATAGTTTAACAATTTGCCTGGAAGTTAGTACCATTAGTATCGCAGAATTTTTCAAGTGTCGATCTCTCAACCTGTTCTCTGATTTGTTTGGGATCAGCTCAAATTGGGGTTCGGATCGTAGGACAGGACTTACAATATTCAAAATTAAAGCACATTTTCCCCAAATAGTTCAAAATTTGACAATGGGCACTTACCTAATTATTGTTCTGATTTGAATTTTTTTTTGAAGACTTCTTTCAACCATACTAATGCAATTTCCATCATTCTTAGTCTTTAGCAGATCCAGTAGGTTCCATACAAAGAATCATATCTTTGACCATACAACTATTAAAATTAATAAGGTTGTCTTCAGAGGATCTGATTCCATGTTTTTAACAATGTGAGAGTTAAACACCTAATATTTGTGCATCGATATTCTACAGTTGTGGTTTTAAGCACCCATCATCATGCAGTCTTAGCTTTTCCTTGCACCTTCTGTGTCCAATGCCAATTGCTCAGTGGTTTGTTTATCATTTCATTATATGTCACCATATCAAATCTGTTTCACATATATTTTTAATCTAATAAATGGCCACAGCCTCTATTGAAAATTATTTTTGTAATTATTGCCTGTTCTCCAGCCTCATTAAAAACATAACAGTAAATTCGCTCAGTATGCTTACCCTTTGATATGCTGTAACCACAGTTGTGTGTGGAGAATGTGCGCGAATGGGGTGGGGTGCATGGGAAAAGCAACTACCTGATTCTTTGCCTCCCTTCCTTTACTGTTATTGCACTTGTTTACCCCTCTGCTATTCTGATGGTGCTGATTCTTGATAGACCACCATTTTCCAGTCTCAGTCACACTGACCTTATTCATGCAAGTCGCCTTCTCACTTCCCCAGGTGCCCTGAGGCATGTTGTACTGCCCCCTAGTGTCTTAGATCAGCAACCTTGAGCATAGACTGAGTTACTTGGCTCAGCAGCACATAATGACCAGCTGAAAGAAAGGGGGGGGGAAAGTCATAGAGTCATGGGGAACATGTAGCTGCTCTCATCACTCCTGACATCAAGGGACCATCAAACGGCAGTCTAAAATAACATGTGTGAGCAATGAGGAGAGAACTTCATAGTGCATCGAACCCATTGCATTTTGGTCCCAAGGTTGCTAGATACTGCACTTGCTGCAAATGTTAGAAATCAATCAACTCCTGAATGAAAGGACTTATATAATGTTAATAGGGGTAAATACGATCATTCCAATTTTGCCAAGGCTATATAAAATTCTGTATCAGACAAACTGTGTTACATATCTCAAAGAATTCTCATTTCAAGTCACATAGAATGAAAATCGGGTATGATGTCAAATGACTGGCTAATTCAAATCTATTCATTTTGTCCGTTGCCCGTACCAATGTTACAGCCCACAGGTTTTTAGGGTATTTAGCAAGATGCACCCTCCAATTTGATTGGCCCATTTGTAAAAATAAAACTGCCTTCATGTAATATAACTGGGCATTGCACCAGTTATAAATGCTTCAGTGAAGGAGTGATGTTCAGAACTACAGATTGACAATGGAAACAATGATAGTTGGTCTATATGTCATGCTAACACCTCCAAATTACCAGCGTGTTCGGATACATTCTTTTCAATCGGCAAGACACTGGCAGTTTCAATTAATTGCAGCTCAAAGTCTTGAAAATGTTTAACATGTTGCAATGGCAAATTAGATGTGTTTGATCTTGACTGAAACTAAACTCTCAAAGAAAACCAATTATTTCAATGGGGCATTGAGAAAAATTGAAACACTTCGTTAATATGAATAATAAACAAATTAGGCATAAGGAGGACCTAGAGCAGACCACAAAAGACCTAAAAATTGCCAAGTTTACAAGCTACAGGAAAAAAAATTGAGATTTCTATATTTTCCAGTTAATTTTCAAAATATTTTAGAAGTACTGTATTCTTTCTGGCAAGCAGAACAAATACATTCTCATTGATGTATTCATTGTTGGCCTTAAGTAAAAACACCTCTGAATAACCAGGCCTTTGGGTTGCCAAGGGAAACTATGCCATCAACAGAGTTATTTTCACAGGTTCCTTTCTGCATGTGTCAGGAAGCCAAAACCAGTGCATAGTATATTAGAGTTCACCAAATCACAGAAAAATCAATGGATTTTTAAAGTTCATAATTTTCATAATTTAGCTTAGTTTCCCAACTTTAAAAAATGCAACCCAATTTAGCTGATAATCCTCTACATATAGATCCCAATAATTATTGCTACATTGTCACTGATCACAATCAGAGATTAAATCATATATCCCAATCCAATGAAGGGTATTCCAAATTATCTTTAGTAAGTAAATCTACTCCTGAGCAATTGCAGTATAATATTTTGTTAACCAGCTGTGCAGTTGGGTTTGTGCGAAACGTCTCGATTCTATTTTACATCAGGTTGACTACTTTACAATCTCAAAGTGACTGACACCTTTTATTCAGTTACACGGAGTAGCATCATTAGCTTTAGAGACATAGAAGGCCACCTGAAGGGAGGTTCCTCTGTTGCTGCTCTGGAAACTAAAGAGCGTGAGGGTAAACAGCCACTGCCTATCACCCACCATTCTGATCACATGAGGGTGGAAGATCATTCCATCCCAGACATCAGCAACACTGGCTGAAATTGAAATCAACATTCAAATAACTAAGGATGCCAAGTAACTTTTATATTAACACCTGTGTAATAGAATCTAGATTCCACAACAATCACAGCCATAAAATAGAGACATCTTGATTTTCAAATTCTCATCCTCATTCCCAAATTGTTCCATCACCCCAACACTCCTGATCTCTGTAGAGTAATCTCCTCCAACCTCACCATCCCCTCAGGATCTGCTATGTTTCAATAGGATTTCCCTGTACTCTTCTAAATTCCAGTGGATAGAGGACCAACCTATTCCAAAATTCTTTGTAAAATAAATGCTTCACCCCAGGAATGACAGGCTGGTGAGAATCTGGAACTCAGTACCTGTAACACTGGTAGAGGCAGAAATCCTCACAACATTTCAGATGTACTTCGATGTGCATTTGCGATCCCAAGGTATGCAAGGTTATGGGCCAAATTGTGGACAATGGTTTAGAATAGTTAGATGGTTATTTCTGTCTGACACAGACTCAACGGGCCACAGGGCCTAATTGTGTGGTCTGGAACTCTATAATCCTCAGAGATATCTGTGCTCCTTTCATTCTAGCTTATTGTAACTTCCCAATCATAATTGCTCCACCCATCAGAGTTGTCCCACCAATTGGCACAGCTCTATTTTCTGATATTCCTACCCAAAACCTCCTGACTTGCTCCCTCATGTCATAGAGATGTACAGCATGGAAACAGACCCTTCGGTTCAATTCTTCCATGCCAACCAGATATCCTACCTAATCTAGTCCCATTTGCCGGCACTTGGTCCATATCCCTCTAAACCCTTCCTATTCATATACCCATCCATGTGCCTTTTAAATGTTATAGTTGTACCAGCCTCCACCACTCCCTCTGGCAGCTCATTCCATACATGCACCACCCTCTGCATGAAAAAGTTGCCCCTTAGGTCCCTTTTAAATTTTTCCCCTCTCACTCTAAACTGATGCCCTCTAGTTCTGGACTCACATACCCCAGGGGAAATACCTTGTCTATTTATCCTATCCGTGCCCCTCATGATTTTATAAACCTCTATAATGTCACCCTTCAGCCTCTGACACTGCATGGAAAACAGCCCCAGCCTGTTCAGCCTCTCCCTGTAGCTCAAATCCTCCAACTCTGGCTACATCCTTGTAAATCTTTTCTGAACCCTTTCAAGTTTCACAACATCCTTCTGATAGGAAGGAGACCAGAATTGCAAGCAATATTCCAAAAGTGGCCTAACCAATGTCCTGTATAGCTGCAACATGACCTTTCAACTCCTATACTTAATGCTCTGATCAATAAAGGAAAGCATACCAAAACACTTTCCTTCTTTAACACATTTCTCAAAACTTTTCTCAGGAATCAAACTTTTGGTCAATTGCCCTAACTTTGTTTTATAATGTTCCTGTCAATGACCTCAGGATGTTTCTTTATGTTGAAGCTGCTATGTAAGTACACTTTTTTTGTGGTTCTTAAAGTACAAGTCCCCGATGTGACAGTAAGAAAGATCGTCACAGCAGGAAAAGTTAAAAGCTCACTCATGTGATGAAGGTAGACAGACAGTATACGCTTCAGAGAAGAAGAACAAACCAAAGTTGCTGTAAGTATGGGTGAAAGACACCATAGTCACACTGTCTCATCAGAGAGAGATGATGGGATGGTTAAAACTGAGAGTAACCATGCCTCAGGTGAGGGGGGAGGGTTGCAAAGCCAAGACTTTCTCAGTAACCTCAACCAGTGCAGGAATTAAACCTGTGCTGATGGCATTGCAAACCAACCATCCAGCCGACTGACTCCCACTAGAAATATAACTGCAATTTTAAAAAAAGACAGCTTAGCACTTCAAATATAAGGAATTTACATAACTGTAACTAATCATACAGTAAGACCTCAAGATTTCTCAAAGTGCTTTACAATCAATGGAGTGGTCTTGAATTAGAGTCTCCTTTGTTAAGCAAGAAACGGGGCAACTAACATCTTGATATCAGTTTCAGGTGATGGTTTAAGAGCACATATCGGTTAATAATTGAATCCCTACAATGCAGAAGTAGGCCATTCAGCCCATTTGGTCACACCAACCCTCTGGAGATCATCCCTGTAACCGTGCAATTCCCATGGTTAATCCACCTAGTTTGCACATTCCTGGACACAATGGGCAATTTGGCATGGCCAATCCAACTGATCTGCACATCTTTGGATTGTGGGAGGAAACTGGAGCACCCGGAGGAAACCCAGAGAGAGAATGTGCAAGCTCCATACAGACAGTCTCCTGAGGGTGGAATCAAACCCAGGTCCTAAGAGCTGTGAAGCAGCAGTGCTAACCACTGAGCCCCCGTGTCACCCCTAACTGACCAAGACACACATTTCCGACCTACTTGAGGTAATGCAGCAGGATCCGTTCTGTCTACCGAAAGGAACAGAGATAGTAAAACAACTCATCCAAAAGACCCCTTTGTGCCTGTATTGAAACAGCACCCTAGATGTGCACTTAAGTTTCTGGAGTGAGACTATGGACCTTGAATCTGTCTCAGAGTCAAAGGCAGTAGCACGAAGGCAAGGCTAGCACCTTCAGTAGGTAATAGTTTGTCAGGCTGAAATGCAGTGTGCTCTCCTTTTATATGAAGCCAATGAGCAGGATGTAGTAAAATATTCTATTACCAACCATTTTCGACTTGACAAGTTACATAGCAAAAAAAGTTGTATTTTCTACACTACTTTAGTAAAGAATGCCTGGAGTGTGGGGGTAAAGATAACATCTGAATTTCCTGATACTGCTGTAGTTTTCTTTCTACCTGAAAGACAAAACAGATTTACATTTTTAAAGTGCTTTATCATATCTCCCAGAAGGATCCAAAGCATTTCTTTGAGCCTAAATTGTTTCATGTCGAATTATTTACTTTGAAGTTCAACGCCTGTTGTTATTCAGGGAATCTCATTTATTGCAGTTTTATTTTCCCCTTTAGATACCTGCTCACCTTCGGTGAACGCCTTATTGTTAGACAGTTCTACAGATACCCGTGCCCTTCAGTACTTCTGCCCTGTGGCCGTTATTCATGAGTACATCTTAACACTTAGGGCAATAAATTCTACTTCTAAGCTCGTGACACATACCAGTAGTATATACCACAAAACTACATCTTCCCAACCCACACAGTTCCAAAATAATTAATTTTTAATTGATGGAGAATTATGAGCGGATGTACACAATCTAATGTTATCTGGATAAAGACTGCAAATAGAACCTTTACTGTTTAGTGTCAAATGGCTGCAACCTAAACACCAAAACAGAGCATAGCATTCACATTTATCCTTTCCACAGCAGTAGAGAGCAGTAATTTCTATCTTATTTCTTTTTTTCTCCCTAGTCCAGGGGTACGGATGTATATGTAAAATGTTACATTTTACAAAGATACCTTAAATATTCTGACAACGTGGCTTTCACATTAAATCTAGTGGATTTCATAATATTCGGAAGTCAATACATTCAGCGAGTTTTATAATAAGAACCATTAGAACAAGTCATTCGACTACTTGGGGACTGTGCACTGTTAACAATGAATGAACTCATTTGAAATTGTTCCTTCCACTGTCGTAGTGAAGGCTTCAATATCCTCGAAATGGAGCGACACTTTTGTTAAAAAAATGTACATTTCACAGACTGTGATCTTTTGCAGTATCGCACAAACTCGTGAAGAGGAAGCAATTGTTGATTCCTATTTTGTTTTTATTTTAATTGACTGCCTCAGAAATAATCTTAGGTTCAGCATTCACAACTATCTGCCTAAGTGTAACTAAGTATTAATTTAAAATTTAAGCAAGGACTGTTTCATAAAGTTCAATGTTGAATACTTATTTATTTGCTCATTCTCAAAGTCACGATGCATTGGGAAAAAAATAAGTTTCAGTGACCTCAACTGTTAGAGTGATTTAACATGTAAATAACATAAATCCTGTGTGTGCAGAAATGACATGGTGTGTCCAGTAAATTTCAAGCCACTCAAGTTTGAGTTATTTGTAAAGGATTTTCTGGAGCCAGAAGTTTGGCATGTCTTTGCCAGCATTGAACTGGCAGGTGCTGGGACCCTTGGGAGGCTACAAAGCCTGCAGTGAAGTGCTGAAGGAGACAGGTACTCTGCTCCACAGCAGTAGTATGACCCGTTCTGCCCTTTGAGCACCACATCAGAACAAATCGAGAGCAACAGACAGCTCCCAAACCCAAACATTTGGTTTAATGACCAACAGCTGAAGGTGCACCTCATCTCATTAGCAAGGTCACTGTTCCTACACATTCTCTATCTGCTGAAAGGAACACTTTCAGCTGTATCCAAACACTGGATTATTGTGATGTGAAGCTGCCCTGAGGTTCTCTTTTTCTGTTTAATGTTCAGGATGTTTCTGCACAAGATCACCTCCCCCCCTCAACCCCACTGCGCCCACCCCTGTTCATTTTCCCTCTGGCCTATTTATCCACTTTGTTATGGACCAAATTGTGTCGCTTTTCCCTTTACTGAAGGAAATATGCTTTTTTTTGGTAAATATATCTCTTAGCAAATTTTTTTAACTTTACAAACATATAAAATTATTGAAAAATACAATCAATAACAAATATCAGTATAATAAAAAAAATTACAATAGAACTACTATCTACTAACTACTAACCTACTCTACAATACAAAACAAACTCTAACACTGTGCAAAGCAACACCAATAAGTAAGTAAATAACTAATAGATCAAAAAAAGAAAGAAAAGCAAAAAAAAACACAGAATACAGAACAGCTATGCTCGGTGCAACACTACCAAACAAAGGAACAGAAGCATTGTATATATACTCATATTAACTCAGGAGACCCCCTCCAGGGCCCAGGGCTTGACAAACCTAACCATCCTGGTTAAACAAACGCCCTAGTTAAGATAACTGTCAAATCTATATCCAAATAACTCAAGTAGGGCTGCCATGTCTTATAAAAATGGTCTGTTGTGTGGTGCACCATGTTTGTGAAAAAGTCCAAGGGAATGTGGTCCATACTTAATTTCTGCCATCCCAGCAAGCCTGGCAGGTTCTCAGACACACAGTTCATCAGAATATTCTTACGTGCACAGTATACAAGAATACTAAATAGTTTCTTCCCATGCCCATCTTAAGATGATAAATTCGGTAGACCTAAGAGGAGAGATATCGGGTTTACTTTGACTTCAGTTCTCAATACCCTCCCTATCTCTCCTGCCACAGCCCTCCAATAAACACTGAGCCTGTGGCATGTCCAGAAGCAATGGGTAAGAGTACCTACACTTATTTTACATTTGGGGCACACTGAAGATACACCTTTTTTAAATTTCACTAGATGGTCCGGTGCCACATGAACCCTGTGCAGAACTTTTAACTGCATAGCGCATGTCCTATTACAGATTGAGATCTTTCGAGCATTTGCCCATATTTTCTTCCATGTTTCAGAAGAGATCTCCACTCCCAGCTCTTGCTCCCAGACCTCACATAACCGCTTAATATCCTGCCAGCAAGCGATAGAGGACATTAACCGAGAGGGTGCTTATGGAGCGTAGCAACAACCTCTCTGTATCGGGCTTATAGGGCTTAGTGAGAAATGTAGTCTTCTTCTGGATGAGATCCCTAACCTGATAAAAACAGAAAAGATCTCTGCTGGGTAACTTGTATTTGCAGTTCAGTTGCTCAAAAGACCTTCCCCTCAAACAAGTTTCCCAAATTAGAAACTCCTCTCGCTGCCCATAGTTTGAACCCTGAGTCCATCATCCCTGGTCAGAACCCCTGACATGCCAACTATAGGTGTAAGTGGCGAAGTCTTGGATAAGCAACCCTCACTCTGATGCATCGCCCTCCATGCCGTCACTGTACTAATGACAATGGGGTTCCAGCAATGGTCCATAACTGTCCTCATTTTATCCATGAATAGCAGCTTAATAAAAGGGCACTTTGCCTGGGAGGCCTCGATATCCAGCCATATTGAGTTTGAATCGTTACCTATCCAATCACAGACAGAGGACAAAGGACAACAGGGAACTCAATTGACACCTCCTGATGGCTGGGAAATCAACTCCTCCCCCTCCTTTAGTAAGTTTGATGAGGGGCCGCTCACGATGCCAGACAAAGGAACCAAACCATCCCATAAGCTTCCGCAGCATCGACCTGGGAAACATTATAGGGAGCATATGCATGGGATAAAGCAAACGAGGAAGAACATTCATCTTAATGAGAGATATTCGGCCCAGCCATGAAATTGGAACAGCCTCCCACCTCTGGGGATCTTGCCTAATATTGTCGAGCAAGTGAGCAAAGTTAGTCTGAAATAACAGATCAAACTTGGGGTTAATAAAAATGCCTAGATACCGGAACCCTGCCCGTGACCACTTAAAAGGGAACTTAGAGCCACCTTCAACTTCTGGCACACCCTTAAGGTTCCCCAAAGGCATAGTCTCCAATTTTGCAAAGTTAATCTTATATCCTGAAATAGGCCCAAATGATACATTGTATCAAATGGGATATGGAGGTGATCGGGTTCGATAAAAACAGAAGGGCATCATCCGCGTACAGTGTAATTTTGTGTGCCCTCAATCCCACTTCCGGAACGGTTATGTAGATGTTTTGAAGAATGACCTCTGCCAGCGGCTCTATCACCAACGTAAACAACAACAGTGAAAGGGAGCAGCCTTACCGACAACCCCTACCAATTGTAAAGTTCCCAGACTTCACCCCTTTGGTGATGACCACAGCCAGAGAGTGGCGATATAAAACCTCCACCCACCTAGCAAAGACCCCACCCAACCCAAACTGCTCTAAGACATAAAAAAGATACGGCCATTCCACCCGCGTCAAATGCTTTCTCTGCATCTAAAGAAATCACTAACCCCTGAATCAATTGTTGCTGACAAACTTGGACCATATTCAGCAACATTCTAATATTACTAGAGGACCTACAGCCCCTTATAAAGCCTGTCTGGTCCTCTTTAACAATATGGGGCAACACCTTTTCCAATTTCAGTGCCAGAACCTTGGACAGAATCTTGAAATCTGAATTTAATAGAGAGATGGGCCTGTATGAGGCACAATCCTTAGGAACCTTCCCCTTCTTAAGAATTAAGGAAATATTAGCTTCTCTCAAAGATGGTGGTAGGCATTCATGCATATAGGAGTGATTGTACATCTCCAACATGGGCCCTGACAGAATCCCTATAAACTCCTTATAAAATTCACCCGGGAGACCATCAGGGCCAGGTGCATTTCCACTCTGAAGTTGCCTAGTTGCCTCCTGAATTTACTGAACTGTCAAGGGGGCATTAAGGAGAGAGGCCTGTTCCAAGGTTACCCCTGGAAGGTCCAGGTTCTTAAAAAAATGCGTTCATTTTAGCCCTCCTGTCCTCACAACCTTCAGACTGATACAATTCAAAGTAAAAACTCTGAAAAGCCTCATTAATCTTTTTAACATCATATGTATGGGCCCCGGCACTGTCTCTGATTGCATTAATGGATTGGGGAGCACGCTTTTTCCTAGTCAGGTACATTAAATACTTCCCTGGCCTATCCCCATATTCGAACAGCCTTTGTCTAGCAACAGCAAGTTTTTTCTTTGTTTTGTGTCAATATTGAATTCAAGGTGGCCCAGAGGGCCGTGATCCGCTGTAGCTTAGTCACCGAAGGCCACACAAAATGTGCCGCCTCAGCAGCTTTCAACCGCGTCTCAAGTAGACGCTGCTGTTCCTCCTTCTGTCATTTCTGGCTAGCCGCATAGGAAATAGCTAATCCCCTAGCAAAGGCCTTAGCAGTCTCCCATAGCATAGACAGACTACTAGCCGTGCCTGAATTGATAGGAGAAAGTGAGGACTGCAGATGATGCTGGAGATCAGAACTGATAATGTGTTGCTGGAAAAACGCAGCAGGTCAGGCAGCATCCAAGGAGCAGGAGAATCAACGTTTCGGGCATGAGCCCTTCTTCAGGAATGAGTTGATAGTCAAGTTGATAGTCAAGAATTCCTGAAACTCTTTCAAAAAATATTCCACAAATTTGGAATCCTTAAAGACAAAATGGTCCAAACACCAGTGCCACAAACCTAGCCCCTCACTCTTGGCCTTAACTTCCAAATATACACCGCGTGATCAGAGATAGCTATATTCCCAATTTTAGAACCCATAATCGAATCCAGAAGGGCCAAGGGAGCCAGAAAAAGATCAATCCTCATGTGACATTTATGGGGTTTGTAAAAAAGCTGAAGTCCCTGCCAGTAGGGTGAAGACATCTCCAAATATCCACCAGCCCCAACTCCTCGCATAAATCAATCACCTGCTTGGCCTGCGAAGAAATAGTTGGGGGCCCCACAAGGCATTCTGTCCACTGATGGATCCAAAAGACAATTAAAATCCCCCCTATAATAAATGTGCTGTGTTCCGAAAACAGAAAAAATGCATTCTTTTGAATTACTGCCTGTGCGATATATCTGTGACATCTCACACTTCAAATTAATCTGTCTCACACAAGTGTAACCATTTGTACAAATGAGTTTCAGACCCATTTTCTGTGTGCAAATAAATTGACACTTCATAACATCTGCAACTGTCTCGTTAAAGAAGTCAAAATTAGTTTTGATGAATAATGCTATAATCAGGACTCATTGTATTTTCTCTGGCACCAGCTCATTTTTTCCCCAGAACCTGTGGGATTTCTTAGCTTGCTTAGGCATTTCCCCTTCCAGCTGCAGCCTATAGGGTTTAAAACTCTCGCCTTGCTCTCTGTACACCATCTTTGTCCTCCATTTTCAACCTGTGTTTGGGCTCTTATAATATGATGCTGCTGCCTTTGACCAGGTTTCTGGGGTTGAAAAAGGAAAAGAACACACAGTAACATATCAGTCCACAGCACATCCCAAATACTCTGACAGCATTTGAAACTGGGTCATTTTATGTGGAGGAATAAAGAGACTAAATATTCACTGTAAAGTAAGAAATCAAACCAAGTAAGATGAGCAAAGTGAGATATGTGACACATAAATTGCTAAAAGCAGCAACAGCAAATTGTTAGGGCCACAAAGTGTGAGCAAAGTAAAAGCATTCCTTTATGGAACAATGCAAAAGTCAGGAGGTACTATTGCCATTTTCTTTGATCACGAAAACAGAAATTGCTGGGAAAGTTCAGCAGGTCGGGCAGCATTTGTGGCAACAACTCATTTTCCGGTGGCTCAGTGGTTAGCACTGCTGCCTCGCAGCACCAGGGACCCGGGTTCAATTCCAGTCTTGGGCGACTGTCTGTGTGGAGTTTGTACATTCTCCTCCTGTCTGCGTGCGTTTCTTCCCACAGTCCAAAGACGTGCAGGGCAGGTGAATTGGCCATGCTAAATTGCCCATTGTGTTAGGTGCATTACTCAGAAGGAAATGGATCTGGGTTACTCTTCGCAGAGTTGGTGTGGACTTGTTGGGCTGTAGGGCCTGGTTCCACACTGTAGGGAATCTAATAATAATAAAAAAAGGGTCACTCGATCCAAAACATTAACTATGGTTTCTCTGCAAAGGCGCTGCCAGACTTGCTGAGCTTTTCCGGCAATTTCTGTTTGTGTTTCTGATTTCCAGTATACGCAGTTCTCCCAGTTTTTAAAAATCATTTGTGGCCATACTGTTTGAAATTCTGATGTCCAGAACGTATGGAAACAGTGAAGATGAGGTATAAAGAGCTGTGCTCAGAATTGAAAGGATAGCAAAACAGGGCACCTGCTTTGGAAATGAGAAGACTGAAAGGTGACATGACAAGATAATGACATTCTACCCAAGCTTTTTGCGAGGGTGGATGTGACAAAATCATTTACACTTGGCAAACACATTTTTTGCTTCCCAGATTTTAGTGGTTTAAAACTATAGATGTAAAAAAATACAAACTACTGAACTGAAAAATACAAACTACTGAACTGAAAAACAGCAAGTTAAAAGCCACATCACCCAACGAATGGCATGTGAGAGAATTTTTCTCTGCATATTATTTATAAATTTGCAAACTCGATACTTCTCAGTGAATGAACACATTCAGAATAAGAACGCTGCTGGGTGAGGAGTTCTGTCTTGATACCAGAGGCAACAGCTAAATGTTAAATAAATTCCTAGGGATAGTTGTAATATTCCATCTACAGACGATAAGGCAAATGAAGCAGTGCCTGAAATTGCAAGAGCAAAATGAATTCTAAAATGTCACATCCATAAAAGGAATTGTCAGTGTTTCAAGTATTTGATCAAAAGGTGACAATACACAGTAATCTCTTCTAGTTGAAGGTAATAGATAGAGCGGTCTCCCTGGGGGTAGTTGGTAGCAGGTGACATTGAGAAGCTACAATTGATGTGTGAAGAGATGCAAGAGAGACTAGGGAGACATTGCATTATAGCAGAGCCTCTGGAAGGAGTAGCTGTAAGCAACAGTGGCAGCAATTATTTAGGCATTCAGCATCTCCATTAAATAGTTTCTCTTCCTATTTGTCCAAACATGTAAAATACACTGCCCAGTCCGACACAATGGAAAAGATTCATCAATAGGCACAGACATATTGAACCGAAGGGTCTGTTTCCTTAGAGTGCTGTATGACTCTAATTGGCTTGATGTTTGATGAGTGAGCTACTCTAGGCCAGTAGGCAACACACAAGCCCTGCTTCAATATTGGCAAAGGGTGGTGCCATGGTAATGTCACTAGCCAGAAGCCCTTGGTTAGTGCTCTGAAGGCAAATGTTCAAATCTCACCACAGCAGCTAGAAGAATTTAAATTCAATCAATAAAGTTTGAATGCAAAGCTACTCTCAATCAGGATGACCATGGGATCACATTGAATGTTGGAAAAACCCATACAGTTTGCTAAGATTTTACCTCATCTGGCTGATATGTGACTCAAAATCCAAGCTCTTAATTTCCCTCTGAAATGTCCCTGTCAACCATTCAACTCGAGAGCTATTTGAGCAAGGCAACAAATGTGGGCAATGCCCACATCTTTAGAAAACATGATTTTTTTAAAATTGCATTCTCACCATTGCTGGGCTAAGTAAGAGTGAAGTAAGCATTTAGTCCACCGATCAATGTCTAAGTTTGGATGACTGGTAAATCTGAGTGATTTGTCAGGTGTCTGGGCTCTTTAAAGGTTCTGCTTGGTGTGTGCACAGGTAGTAAAGTTGTGTATGGCGCCCAGGGGTATCCATTCAGGAGAAAGAGGATAAGAAAAGGATAAACAAGGGGCCACATTAATCATAATAACTGTTTTCTTCAAAAGGTGAATTCACAGCCCACAGGCTGGTTTGCAATGTCACTTGCACTGGAAATTTCACGCATTGACAAAGCAATCGAGTTAATATGCAAATGTCTATCAATCATGAAGTGACAAAAATAGATAAACAAATTCAATGGTACGGTGGCTCAGTAGTTAGCACAGCTGCCTCACAGCATCAGTGACCCAGGTTTGATTCCAGCCTCAGGTGATTCTCTGTGTGGAGATTGTACATTCGCCCTGTGTCTGCGTGGGTTTCCTCTGGGTGTTCCAGTTTCCTCCCACAGTCCAAAGATGCGCAGGTTAGTTGAATTGGCCATGCTAAAATTGCCCATAGTGTTCAGAGATGTGTAGATTAGGTGCATTAGTCAGGGGTAAATGTACAGTAGTAGGGAAGGGGAATAAGACTGGGTGGGCTACTCTTCGGAGGGTCGATATGGATTTGTGGGGCCAAACGGCCTATTTCTACACTGTAGGGATTCTATGATTCAAAAACAGACAAACAAATTCAATTTGGAAATAGCAGATGGAATTGTAAACATAATAGTGATCTAAAATTGTATAAAACTTGCATACCAATAAACTTTTCCCACATTGTTGGCTGATGGGACACTATATATAACCTAAAAAAATCATTGTGTGAGGCTGCTTAATGAGAAGGATAGCATAAAAGTAATAGGGGAGATGAACATGTAGTAAGGAAAAACAACATTTTGTATGAACATGTAATTACCGTTAATGTGGGATAAACATTCCAAATAATTTCACAGGAGCCTCATATGAGCAGAGTAATGTGACACTTAATTAACAAGTAAATACATATCCTAATACCCTCATTATCTTGATTGCATCCAAGACTTGAATAAATCTGTTCCATTCCATATGTTTCTTCCAGTTTGCATCCCTACTCTGCGAAGCTAAAGATTCAGGGTATTCTTTCCCCAGAACAATGACTGCACTTCAGAAAGTACTTCAGGCTGTAAAACACGCTGAGACATCTGATTGTCGGAGGTGCAATATTACTGCCATTCTTTCTTGTCTTTAACCCTTTTTTCAGCTGCTTGTTCCCTTTCTGCTCAATAAGATTTTGACGCCACCTGATCACTCATACTTACTTTATCTGGCATGCACTTGTTCTTATTTCAGTTGTGTTTTATGCCTTAGCCTATTATCTGCCTTTCCGGTTTAAAAGGTTTCTGATCATAAAGGGAATGAGGCAAAGGCAGTGGGATTAGTTTTTTAAGAATTTTAATACGCAGCTTAACGCTGCATCTTGTAGCACAATCCACTGAGCAAAAGGCGCAACTTACTATGTTTCCCACTCTGCTTCACCAGAGCAAATAAAACACGAGGTTGAGGTAATCTCAAGCAGCAAAAGAATCCATGAACAAGGGATAGGAAGCTCTGGATGAGATGAGATCTTTGTGGTCAACTCCAGCTGGTATGCACTACATTCATGATACTGATCTTTCCAAAAAATCTAGGCTGCTTTATATTAAATAAACGTAATTTTTTTTTTTATTTGTGCCCTAAATTCTTTCGGAAAGTTCTAATGCAGAGCTGAAGCAATACAAATCAACTGCATTGATGTCACATTGATGTCATAATGCACTTAAGGCAAGACAATGAATGGCATATCCTGGTGGCAGGGTGAGAAAGTGAGGACTGCAGGTGCTGAAGTCTTCACTGATTTCCAAATCCCTCCCCTCCTTCCACTTTATCCCAGATCCAACCCTCCAACTTGGCATCGCCTTCTTGACCCTAGACCTCTGTGAGAAGCTAGAGAAGTGATTGCTGGGCCTCTTGCTGAGATATTTGTGTCATCAATAGTCACAGGTGAGGTGCCGGAAGACTGGAGGTTGGCTAACGTGGTACCAGTGTTTAAGAAGGGTGGGAAGGACAAGCCAGTGAGCCTGATGTCGGTGGTGGGCAAGTTGTTGGAGAGGATCCTGAGGGACAGGATGTACATGTATTTGGAAAGGCAAGGATTGATTAAGGATAGTCAACATGGCTTTGTGCGTGGGAAATCATGTCTCACAAACTTGATTGAGTTTTTTGAAGAAATAACAAAGAGGATTGATGAGGGCAGAGCGGTAGATGTGATCTATATGGACTTCAGTAAGGCATTCGACAAGGTTCCCCATGGGAGACTGATTAGCAAGGTTAGATCTCATGGAATACAGGGAGAACTAGCCATTTGGATACAGAACTGGCTCAAAGGTAGAAGACAGAGGGTGGTGGTGGAGAGTTGTTTTTCAGACTGGAGGCCTGTGACCAGTGGAGTGCCACAAGGATTGGTGCTGGGTCCTCTACTTTTTGTCATTTATATAAATGATTTGGATGCGAGTGTAAGAGGTATGGTTAGTAAGCTTGCAGATGACATCAAAATTGGAGGTATAGTGGACAGCGAAGAGGTTACCTCAGATTACAACAGGATCTTGATCAGATGGGCCAATGGGCTGAGAAGTGACAGATGGAGTTTAATTCAGATAAATGTGAGGTGCTGCATTTTGGGAAAGCAAATCTTAGCAGGACGCATACACTTAATGGAAAGGTCCTAGGGAGTGTTGCTAAACAAGTAGCTTGGTGACATAGTGGTTAGCACTGCTGCCTCACAGCACCAGGGACCTGGGTTCAATTCCTGCCTCGGGCAACTGTCTGTGTGGAGTTTGCACATTCTGCCCATGTCTGCGTGAGTTTTGTTCCGGTTTCCTCCCATAGTCCAAAGAGGTGCAGGTTAGGTGAATTGGCCATGCTAAATTGCCCATAGTGTTAGGTGAAGGGGTAATTGTAGGGGAATGGGTCTGGGTGGGCTGCTCTTCAGAGTGTTGGTGTGGACTTGTTGGGCCAAAGGGCCTGTTTCCACATGTAAGTAATCTAATCTAAAAAGAGACACTTGGAGTGCAGGTTCATACCTCCTTCAAAGTGGAGTCACAGGTAGATAGGATAGTGAAGAAGGCCTTTGGTATGCTTTCCTTTATTGGTCAGAGTATTGAGTACAGGAGTTGGGAGCTCATGTTGGGGTGTACAGGTCATCGGTTAGGCCACTGTTGGAATATTGCATGCAATTCTTGTCTCCGTCCTATCGGAAAGATGTTGTGAAATTTGAAAGAGTTCAGAAAAGGTTTACAAAGATGTTGCCAGGGTTGGAGGAGTTGAGCTATAAGGAGAGGCTGAACAGGCTGGGGCTGTTTTCCCTGGAGTGTTGGAGGCTGAGGGGTGACATTATAGAGGTTTACAACATTATGAGGGGCATGGATAGGGTAAATAGACAAAGTCTTTTCCCTGGGATGGGGTAGTCCAGAACTAGAGGGCATAGGTTTAGGGTGAGTGGGGAAAGATATAAAAGAGCCTAAGGGGCAACTTTTTCACGCAGAGGTTGGTATGGGTATGAAATGAGCTGCCAAAAGAAGTGGTGGAGGCTGGTACAATTGCAACATTTAAGAGTCATTTAGAGGGGTATATGAATAGGAAGGGTTTGGAGGGATATGGGCTGGGTGCTGGCAGGTGGGACTAGATTGGATTGAGATATCTGGTCGGCATGGACGGGCTGGACCAAAGGGTCTGTTTCCATGCTGTACATCTCTATGACTCTATGACCTGTTCCACCTGTCCATCCTCCTTCCCACCTATCCACTCCACCCTCCCCACCTGTCACCATCACCCCCCACCTGCATCCACCTATCGCCTTCCCAGATACCTCCCGCCACCCCACCCTCCTATTTATCTGTCAGCCTCCTTCCCCCTCCACATTCTTGGTGAAGAGCTTATGCTCAAAACGTCGACTGTCCTGCTCCTCAGATGCTGCCTGACCTGCTGTGCTTTCCCAGCATATTCTTTTCCACTCGATATCCTGGTGGCATTTAAGCAATACCATTACTTAACAGCAAATGCTTTTTGTATGCGTTATGATAAACTCTTTTGGTAAAACAATTTAAATTATAAGAAACAAAATTCCCCAATCATCCATAACCTCTGGCAAGCCTGGAAATTCTGATGTCACTGTGTTAGCCATGTTTATTTTGAAATGCTTTCGGTTCTTATCAATTTTAATTTATTTTAATGTAAGGAGCCTTGCACGCAAGGCATTTACAAAAACAGGGGTGGCTGAGAAAGCTCAGCAGGTCTGGTAGCATCTATGAAGAGAAATCAAAGTTAACGTTTTGGGTCCAGTGACCCTTCCTCAGAACAACTAGTTGAGGGTGCTGATTAACACATGGCATATGTAATACCACAGAGGCAGGACTGGAACAGGTAGGACTGGCAGTTCAATATTCAAACTATAGAATCTTTAGCGAAGACAGGAGGAGTGTCACAGAGGAGGTGGTATCACAGTGTTGATCAAGGAGTCAATTACTGCAAAATGTTTGGATAATATCCTAGATGGTTCATCAATTGAGGTCATATAGGTAGAGCTAGAAAGAAAAATGGCACTCACTTTGCTGGGAATGTAATACAGATTGCTTAACAGTCAGGGAGAATTAGAAGGGCAGTTATGACAGCAAATTTCAGACATGTATAAAAACCAAAGTAGAGGATTTCAAATTTCCCAGGGGCGGCATTGTGGCTCAATGGTTCGCACTGCTGCCTCACAACACCAGGGTCTAGGGTTCAATTCCAGCCTTGGGCAACTGTCTGTGTGGAGTTTCATATTCTCGCAGTGTCTGCATGGGTTTCCTCTGGGTGCTCCGGTTTCCTCCCACACTCCAAAGATGTGCAGATCAGGTGGATTGGCCATGTTAAATTGCCCATAGTGTTAGGTGCATTAGTCAGAGGGAAATGGGTCTGGGTGGGTTACTCTTCGAAGGGTCAGTGCGGACTCGTTGGGCCGAAGGGCCTGTTACCACACTGTACGGAATCTAATCTAATCTAATCATAAATTGCCCATAGTGTTCAGGAATGTGTAGGTTAGATGCATTAGTCAGGGAAAATGTCAAGTAATAGAGTAGGGGAATAAGTCTGGGTGGGTCAGTAAGGACTTGTTGAGCCAAATGGCCTGTTTCCACACTATAGGGATTCTACGATGATTAATTAGGACAAAGTGTGAAAGGCATAGAAGGGGAAGAATTCTTGAAATGTTTCCAGGAGAACTTTCTAAGCTTTCATATAAGAAGTTCTACCAGAGAGGGAGCAATGCCGGACCAAATCTAAGTAACAAAACCAGGCAAGTGGTAGAGTTTGATCATAACTCAGTTAGATTTATGGTTGGTCTTCATGGCAAAGGGCAAAGATGGACTGGAAGTAAAGTTTCTGAATCTTCAGCAGGCCAGCCTTAATATGATAAATCCAGGTCTGGCCAAAGTTATAGAGTCATAGAGATGTACAGCATGGAAACAGACCTTTGGTCCAACCCGTCCATGCCAACCAGATATTCCAACCCAATCTAATCCCACCTGCCAGCACACAGCCCATATCCCTCCAAACCCTTCCTATTCATATACCCATCCAAATGCCTTTTAAATGTTGCAATTGTTCCAGCCTCCACCACTTCCTCTGGCAGCTCATTCCATACACTCACCACCCTCTGCGTGAAAAAGTTGTCCCTTAGGTCTCTTTTATATCTTTCCCCTCTCACCCTAAACCTATGCCATCTAGTTCTGGACTCCCCGGCCCCAGGGAAAAGACTTTGTCTGTTTATCCTATCAATGCCCCTCATGATTTTGTAATCCTCTATAAGGTCACCCCTCAGCCTCTGATGCTCCAGGGAAAACAGCCCCCGTCTATTCAACGTCTCCCTGTAGCTCAAATCCTCCAATCCTGGCAACATCTTTGTAAATCTTTTCTGAACTCTTTCAAGTTTCAAAACATCTTTCCAATAGGAAGGAGACAAGAATTGCACACAATATTCCAAAAGTGGCCGAACCAACATCCTGTACAGCCGCACCAAGACCTCCCAACTCCTGTACTCAATGCTCTGACCAATAAAGGAAAGCATACCAAATGCCGTCTTCACTATCCTATCTACCTGCGACTCTACTTTCAAGGAGGTATGAACCTGCACTCCAAGGTCTCTTTGTGCAGCAACATTCCCTAGGACCTTACCATTAAGTGTATAAGTCCCGCTAAGATTTGCTTTCCCAAAATCCAGCACCTCGCATTTATCTGAATTAAACTCCATCTGACACTTCTCAGCCCTCAAGAAAACCTACATCAGAGCAATGGGAGTCTTCCAGAAAGGAAATCATGAGAATGCAGGGCCAATATGTTCCTAGAGAAGCAAAGGATGGGACTAACTAATCCAGAGAACCCTGTATGCTGAGGAATGTGCAAGAAGTATATGGTAGATTCCAATGACTCAAACACCAGTTCCCCATAGGGATTTAGAAAATACAGGCATTTGTCTAAAAACAGGAATAAGAAAAGCCAAGTGGGAGCATGAAACATTACAGGACTGTAAAAAAAAGGGAAAATCCAAAGGCATTTTATAGTATTTGAGGATAAACAAGGAATGAGGTGGGTCCATTAGGGACCAAAGTGGCAAAGTGTGTGAGGAGCCAGTAGACATACGAGTGCTTTACATCTGAATTCATTATAGAGAAGAATAATATAAGTTTAGCTATCAGAGAGGAGAATTGTAATGTCCTCAAACAAATTACAACTGAGGGAATAGGTAGTAGCGTTTTTATTGAGCTTAAAATTGGATAAATCCCTAGATCCAAATGAGATATATCCCAGGCTGGGTGGTGAGAGGCAGAAGAGAAGATTGCTGAGGCCCTTATATTAATTTTCAAGTCTTCTCCAGCCACAGGAGAAGTGGACTGAGGACAGCTAATGTGCTATTGTTCAAGAGGGTGCTAAAAGTAACTATAGACCAATAAGTCTATCATTGGTGGAAGGAAAGCTTTTGGAAAAAGTTCTGAGGGACAAATTTAATCTCCACTTGGAGAGGCAAGGATGAATCAAAGATAGTCAGTATGAATTTATCAGGGAGAGGCCACGTTTACCAAATTTCATTGAAGGTTTCAAGGTGATAACAAAGTGGATGGATGAAGTTCGTGCAGGTGATGTAAGCTACATGGGCTTCAGTAAAGATTTGAGAAGGACTCACATGGCAAATAGATCATGACGGTAAGAGTTCATGGAATCTTGGGTAATTTGGCAAATTGGATCCAAAATTGGCTTAGTGTCAGGAGAAGGTGAGAGGCAAAGGTTGTTTTTCATAACTGTGTCCAGTGACATATCACAAGGTCCAGTGTTGGGTCTTTTACTGTTTGTTGTGTACATTAATGATCTCAATATAAATATAGGCGATTTAATTAGTAATATTGCAGATGACATGAAAATTGGTTGTGCTGTAAATATGGAGGTGGAAAACCTTAAATTACAGGATGATACAAACAGCTGGTCAGAACAGTGGTAATAAAAGTTAGTCCTGAAAAGTGTGAGGTGATGCATTTTAGGAAGACGAACAAGGCAAGGGAGTACATAGTAAATGACAGGACTGCTGTAATACAGAAAAATCAGAGGGACCTTGATATGCATTTCCATAGATCTTTGAAGACAATAGGACAGTCGGTTAAAATGTTTAAAAAAGCATAGGGGATAGTTGCTTTTCTGAGTCCAGGCATTGAATGTAAGCGCAGGAAAGTTAACTTCGAGCTGTGTATAGCCTTAGTTAGGCTACAGCTGGTTTACTGTTCCGGTTGCTACATTTAAGAAGGATGTCATTGCTCTAGAAAGGAGTATAGAAGATATTCACCAGGATGTTGCCTGGGCTGGAGTGCTTCAGCTATGAAGAGAGACTAGATCAACTGGGGTTGTTTTCCTTACAATAGTGAATGCTGAGGGACAAACCTTACAGAGGTGTCCAAAATTATAGGAGGCATAGGTCGGTACATAGTGAGGAACAGTTCCCCTTAGTGGAGGGGTCTATAACCAAGGGACATAGAATTATGGTAAGGGGCAGATGGTTTAGTGGGGGCTTAAGGAAAATATTTTTCATCCAGAGCTTGTTGGGTATCTGGAACTCATTGCTGAAAGGCTGGTAGAAACAGGAGCTGCTGTATCACTTAAGAAGCATTTAGATGATGACCTAAAATACCATAGTGTACAATGCTACAGACCAAGGGCTGGGAAATGAGATTTAAGTAGATAGGTGTTGATTACCAGCACAGACACAATGCAAAGAAGGCCTCTTCCATGCTATCAAACTCAGTGATTCTATGATAACATGATAGAGCAAATTCCTTTAAAAAATGACCCTGGTAATTCATCAGAGACTGATGCATATCATAAGCAGCACTCACTATGATGATGTCATATGAACATGCAAGCACAACAGCTTAGGATCCCGAGAAAGTGAGATCTATCACATCTCATCCTCCACAAAGTCTCTATAACAACTTCTTTATGCATCATCTCAATGCAACTTGGAAACAGTTGCTAACATGTAATACATCTTGTTAACTAAAGGGACTCTTCTGTTTTGATCAGGAAATGGGTTTCCTCTACTACATCAGACCAAACCTGCAGTTTTCTACAGTTAAAGAGGACATATGTATGACCTTCATCGTAAGCAGCAGCTCATACATCAAAATGAGCTGGCGTGTCCACACAAAACCAAAACTAGCTCTCCTACTGTGGCTGTATTCCTAAAATATATATACTAAAGTTCCATGCAGAATTGTGGACTGCTGTTGGATATGAATGTAGTCAGATAGAATATTAACCTGGTTAATTCTGTGTGGTTGACAGCCCATAAGTCATTTTGTAGAAGAGCAGGAAAGTTGTTAAAAAAATCCTGGCCAATATTTATCCCTCAACCATCACTTAAACTGATGCAACTTAATTGCTGTGGGAACTGTGCATAAAATGGGCTACCACACTTCCTACGTTACAACCGTATCATACTTCAGAAGTACTTCATTCTCCATGAGGCACTTTGTGAAAAAAATGGCACTACTGTTATGCACTGTTTTTAAATCTCACTTATTCAGATAAGGATTTGTTTAAAAATCTAATTCTGCGTTCCCGTCTGTTATCTATCTAGTTCCAGGACTTTTCTGATTAGAGTTCTTCAGGTACACTGACAAGATCATTTGTTTTAAGTGGAACCCTGAGCGTTAGTCATAAAATATATATTTGGAAGAATGCTTTTTTCTCTTTGCTGGTATGGCAACATTTTACAACTCTAATTTGGATTTAACACCCAGCGCATAATTCAGACATGCCACCCGATGGCAGATCCTTCTAAAAATGTACAGGTCACAGAGGTTAATCCATAGAATTCCTATAATGGATGGCCTATTGCAGGTGTAGGGAATTCCTGAATTTTTAAAAAAAACACAGCTGCCTAAGAAGGCATGCATCATTTTAAACTGCCCAGCAACTCAGGGGTTAATTTTAGTGACTGGCTCAAAAATCACCACAAGAAATTGCACAAGAGCTTGGATGGAGAATTATTGTACAATGAGTCATTGCTTTATGTTGCACCCGGTTAAAGTGGTTTTGCTTCCGTGTCATCTATTCTTCAGCGATTTATTTTATAGTTTGTGTCGCCGTTTTCATTTAACGTCTTTTGGTGTGCGTGTGGTCGGTATTGGAATTCCTCAGCTTCATCACTGTTCAGTTTTACAGGTGTTGCCTACAGTTAGAACACACTTACCTTTTCACTGTGTGTGGTTTCCACAGACTGGCAGCATCTGCACATGCTCAGATGATTCCTGTGAAGTCCACTTAGAGTCATAGAGATGTACAGCCCCTTCAGTCCAACGCTTCCATGCCAACCAGATATCCAAAATTAATCTAGTCCCATTTTCCAGCATTTGACCCATATCCCTCTAAACCCTTCCTATTTGTATACCCATCCAGATGCCCTTTAAAGTTGTAATGTACCATCCTCCACCACTTCCTCTGGCAGCACATTCCATACACGCACTACCCTCTGAGTGAAAATGTTACCCCTTAAGTTCTTTATATATCATTCCCTTCTCACCATAAACCAGTGCCCTCTAGTTTTGAGTTCCCCTATGCTGGGAAAAACATCTTGGGTATTCACCCTATCCATGACCCTCATGGTGTTATAAACGTTTATAAGGTCACCCCTCAGCCTCCAACACTGCACGGGAAGCTTATTCAGCCTCTCCCAATAGTTCAAACCCTCCAACCCTGGCAACACCCTTGTCAATCTTTATAAACCCTTTCAAGTTTCACAACATCTTTCCAACAGCAAGGTGACCAGAATTGAATGCACTGTTCCCAAAGTGGCCTAATAATGTCCTGTACAACTGCAACATGACCTCCTAATTCCTATACTCAATGTCCTGACCAATAAAGGCAAGCATACCAAATGCTTTCTTCACCACCCTATCTGCCTGCAACTCCACGTTCAAGAAAGGTCTTTTTGTTCACCAAGACACTACCATTAAGTATATAAATCCTGCCCCGATTTGTCTTAACAAAATACAACACCCCACATTTATACAAATTAAACTCCATCTGCCACTCCTCAGTCCATCTGCCCATCTGATCAAGGTGCCGTTGTACTCTGAGATAGCTGTCTTCACTGTCCACAACACCAATTTCGGTGTCTTCTGCAAAATTACTAACCATTCCTCCTGCATTCACATCCAAATCAAAATCACTTGCTCTGATCCTGGAGGCGAGAGTGAATTGGGATCAAGGGGAGGGGAGAGTTCTGGCCATTTCTGGCGAGAGTTCTAGAGGAGATGGGGGGGAGAAGGCAAGGGATAAAAATTGGCAGAGCGGGTAAGGCCAGAGGTGAGGAGTGCTTGGAGCAGGCATTCATGACCATGCTGTGACTACTGCCTCTCAATGTCACTGCCCAGGCCCAATATTGCGTGCTGAGGGACAGTAAGCGTCATGGTCCTTTTCCCATTCTTGGGTTTCTTGAGTACCATCGATCAGAGCAGGAAAGAGCATTAGTCCCCAGAAGAAAGAGTGTAAAGGAACACAACACCTCCAATTAATACAAAAAGAACAGCTTGTTTCCCATTTCATTCTTTCTTCTTTTTGCTGTTGATATACTGCTCCAAATTTTCTTTCAGAAACTGAATGGGACTAGCGATATAAATACACTGGCTACAAGAGCAGGCCGAGGAATGTTGGAGTGACTAACTCACATTCTGTCTCCCCACAGCTAGTTCACCATCTACAAAGCTTCAGTCAGGAGCGTGAAGGAATATTCCCTAATTGCCTGGATGAGTGCAGCTCCAATAACATTCAAGATGTTTAAACACCACCCAGCAAAAATCAGCCATCTTGACTGGTACCACATCCATTACCTCCAACACTGACTCCCTTCACCACCGATACACAGTGGCCACAGCATGAATCAGCATTAACTCACCAAAGCTCCTCCAACAACAGCTTTCAAACCTGAGACCAGAACCAGCTAGAAGCACAAGGGAACGCAACACCGTAAGTTCCCCTCCAATCAACATACCATCCAAATCTGGAAGTTTATCACCATTCCCTCACTGTCGCTAAGTCAAAATCCTGGAATTCCTTCCCTCACATCACTATGGGTGTTCCCACACTCAAAAACATAAAGAGGGCAACTCACCACACTGTATCCTGGTCAATTAGGCACGGGCTAATCATTACTACCAGTGACATCTACATGCATTCATCAAAAAAAAGGCAATTTTCTCTTTGCCATAAAAGTTCATTAACTTTGTGGCAACTCTGGCTAAAATTTAGATTGAAAAGATTGATTGCTACTAAGAATTTCTCAATTCATCAGTTTATTTGATATTTTAAATTATTTTCCAGAGTTAGACACTTTTATTGCTTTTCCTACGCCAAGTTAACTGACTTTCTCTTTTCATGTCCAGCTGAAATATTCCCTTTTGGGAACTCCTGCTCTCTCTTTGAAGGAAGGACTCATTGTCTTGTCTTCTTGACTGCAGAGTTGTGTTAGTATTAACCCTCCTGTAATCTCATGGACAACCGGAAAAGGCAAACAATTCTCAAACGGTGCCTGAATTCAGCTTCACCTCCTGTACCTTCTAGTTTTTGTCCACTTTCTCTAACTCATAGCTTTTATTGCATAATGCTGAATGGTGATTAGATACTTTCATTTACAGCTAACGGGCTTACACTTCCCCTGGGATTATTTTCTCTTGCAGCTTTTTTCATTTTCCTTCATTATTAAAACCATGTCATACAATACAGCACACCTGGTTGAAAGATTGCACCAACTTCACATAGTTCTACCCTCTGTTTCAAAGAGGAAGGACCATGCCTAATGTGAAACAGTTCTTTCTTCTCTCGGGTGCAGCTGGTCTCCCGAGCAGTTGGAAGATCTATAGCAAACATACTGAGAGTCTCCTTTTAACATGTGCACACTCTTCCCTCAAGTCAGTCAGTATCGCTTGGTTTCTTGAGATCTCCAAAGGGCACGTGGAAACAGAGGTGTCAAATATTTTTGAGGCACCATCCTCTGCTATCCACTCAATGTTGTCTAAAGTGGGCAGCACTGTGGCTCAGTGGTTAGCATGCTGCCTCACAGTTCCCAGGTCTCAGGTTTAATTCCAGCCTGGGGTGACTGTCTGTGTGGAGTTTGCACATTCCCCCCGTGTCTGTGTAGGTTTCCTTCCGGATGCTTCGGTTTCCTCCCACAGTCATGTGCAGGTCTGGTGAATTGGCAACGCTACATTGCCCATAGTTTTAGGTGCATTAGTGGGAGGGAAATGGGTCTGGGTGGGTCCCTCTTCGGAGGGTTGGTGTGGACTGGTTGGGCCGAAGGGCCTGTTTCCACACTGTAGGGAATCTAACCTAAAAAAAATCTAATCAGTGGTAGATAGATTCTTGATGAGAAAGAAGGTAACTATGTATCAGGGGTATGTGGAAATATGGAATAACAAGATCAGCCTCAATCTTATTGAATGGCAAAGAAGGTTTGAAGTAGCCTCATCCTGTGCCTAATTTGTATGTTCACATTCTTTATAGTTACAAACGAGGCAAGAAAATAGAGGGATTTAGGCGAAGGGAATCAAAAGCCAAGTTAAAGAATTGGGTTGTTAGGCCAATGAAGACAAGGAAATATTAACTGTACAAGTAATACCTCGGAGCTGAAATTGAAATGTACCCATATGCATGTCAATGTAGTCCTGAGCTTATACAAATATCCCCCATCCTGCAGATGCATGAAGTTAAAACTGCGGGCAAAGGCATGTACATGAATGTGTTAACATGCTTGTTATTAACGGTGCACAGAGCAATTTCAACCCACCTGTTTCAAAGGTTCCGCTGATTTCACTTAGTTTCTACCTTCAGTTTATACAAAGAGGACCATATCTAATGTAAAACAGCTCAGCTTCTCTCGGGCCCAGATGGTCTGTTAAATAGATGGAGAATCCATTCAGCTGAACAGCAAAGGTAGAATTCCTCATTTCCTTGCATTTTCCCTGTTTGTCTCTTTTGCAATTCCCTTTAAAGAAATCTTCCTTATGCTGCCTCCTTCCATCTTATTTTCTCTTTTTTCTTATACCCTCCAGCCTGGATGATCGTTTTCCTTTTATTTTCTGATCTTCATTCCTCATTTTCTGTTGTTTCTTTAACATTTTGCAGCAAAATGGTTCTCTGTCTGTATCCTTCCGCCACCCTCCCCATCTCTTTCTCTGCTGCCTAAGGTTTCTGTGTTTGACTGCAAATGTCAAACGGACCCAGCGTTGGCACAACTGACCTTTCAGCAATCTTTGATTAGGAATCTCTCCCACAATCTTGAAGCTGACTTTCGTTGGCACAGAGCAGGAGGTTCATATGCTGAAACTCTGATCAAACCAGCAAGTTCCTCATAGTAAAGCTATAAGATGGATGGACATTCACTTTATAGAATCCACTTACCTTAGGATGTCCACCTGATATGTTATCTAGAGTAATGTGGAGAAGGTAGTCCCAGAGTGTGCACGCTCATGGATTCTCTCAAGAGCTAATTAAATATATAAAAGCTTTGCAATGAGGACTATGAATACAACCTCAAGTTTCTGTATTTAGGAGAAATCTGGATAGATCTGGTCCCCAAAATAACTATGTAAGTAATCTAATCTAATATGTATTCAAGGTCCCCAAATTGTAAAAGCTGCTTTCAATTTATTGGTTACTGTAAATCAAAGGCTCTCATAATAGGGAGTAGTTGGCACTTGGCTATTTTCTGTTTCCATTTAAAACAAAGGGTCTTCCCAAATCACTAGTAAAATTCAAAGAACAAAATGTAATAAGAACAGTATTTTTCAGGCATCATATCTTAAGTCTCATCCATCTTGTTGTTAAACCAAGGTCCTCCCCAGTCTCCCACTAGGTATAAAAAAGAAGTGCAGGCAATATTTCTCCAGTATCCCAATCAGTATTTATCCCTCAAACAACATCTCTACAAGAGGAGTATCCCTAGACTTCTTCTACAGCCATGTTGTGCCCAAACTGACTGCTAAGCTTCCCATATTACAACACCACCTACTCATCAAAAGTGCAGAATTGACATTAAGTTGTGAAGTTATGAATGCAAGTTGCTTTCTTCTTTTGGAAAGCAATGACTCTGCCTAGCTAAAATCCCAATAGATTTTTTAAAAGACAGATCACTAGAGGTAATGCATATGTTTTGGAAAATAATGGGTCAGCATATATCTGGCCCTAGGACACATGATTACAATGTTGATACAGGGCTGGTAATGGAATCACAAAGAGTCACTATTTAATGTAGATAGTTTCTATTCACAATATATATTATTTGCTTATTCTAAAAATTTGTATTGACCCAGATTGAAGAGTAGTTTAAAGGATAAAACAAGAAGGAATCAAAGACTGTTTTAGTCAACAATTATAAAATAGCCTAATAAAAGAAATCTATCTCCCAATAACTGTCCTCATAATCTGTTGCATGTTTCTTCTTAAGCAAACTGAATGTTGCCAAGCTTTTAATCCTAAATGGAACAATCTGTCTCTCTCCCTATTTACTTCAAATCCATCCATTAGAAGCTCCAGTCAGATTTGGAGTGAGAGCAAGGAGAAAAATTTGGCCTCTTTCGACATTTGAGGGGGAGGGGAACACAGGGGAGCATTTCAGAGTCTGAGGGTTAAGGCATGGCATTTAGGAAAGGTTTGATGTTTGATTGCATGGAGCTAGCTGTGCAGCTGGCTCTAATGTTTGGCCTGGCAATGATTTGAAGGCACTCTGAGAATTTGTCTGCATTTACTTTTTGACAGGGATCACTGTACAACCTTGCTCTTGTTGCTGAACACCTGTGGGTCCAGCTTGTCTCTGCACTGTGTGCTGCTGGACAACACGAGACCAAAGAGCCTGTTTTTATTAGGTGTTTGTTCAACTATCTTCTTTGTTGATTAATTGCTAACTTCCCGCTGAGTTTCAACCCTTGACAGAGAACATTAAAAATAGCTGCCTGGAGCAAGCTTAGTTACATTTTGTGGAAATAGGTTCTTGATTTTAGGAGAGTTGCATACTGGGGCTGAAACACAAAATCTATTTAAAGACCCCTGCACTGGTTCAGTAAATGCCGTGAAAATGTCGTTGCATCACTAGTTTGGCAAAACTTACCTGTGCAGATTCAAAAGAAAGCAAGTTCAAAACCATCTGAGGTCTGCACTGCTTGTTTTCCTGTTTGTAGTTAATCATCCCTGTTTCAGTTACTTTGATATTGAAAGGTGGAATGAAATGTCTGCAACCATAAGTAAATTAGGGGAGATTCTCAATATCCTCAATCTGCACAGGCTCAATTCTCAGAGATTTTGAGAACCCCCTAACCCACATTAAGACCCATTCAACCGAATGCACACATTAACAGACCAAAATCATCAGGGTCCTTACCCAGCTTAGATCCCCAGTGCTTTTTATTGTCATCAAGTTGAAGCTGATGTGAATCTTCATCTGTTCCCAGGGCCCCAAATAAATATTCAAAAACTTCTACCAGCATTCCCTGGATGTGTGCTTTACAGATGGATGGGGAGGAATCTCACTAGTGTAATTCATTGTGGTGAAATATTGTCATTATTTCTTTGCAATGTAGACTAGAAATCTTGTTGCTGTTTCTTACTAAGCATCTCAATGCTTTTAATTAATTAAGAACAAAAAAAATGTGAATGGTCAGCGCCATCTTCAGGCATCAGGATGCTATTTGCAGAATGGAACATACACGGCTCATGGATTTGTGGCAAGAAACAGATTTGAATAGATTTTGGGCTGGCTGAGGCATTATGGGTCAATCTTGTGTTTTTGCTTTTAAGAGCACTGGTGCTGTTCAAAATGACTTTATGTTAATTTTGTTGCCAGTGGGAAATTTCTTTTCTCGTTGTTATTATCAGGATAGGTTGTCACTGGACTGCCAATTCACAGACTTCAGTAATGTTCTGGGGTTCTGGGTTTGAACCCAGCCAAGGCAGGTGATGAATTTGAATTCAATGAAACGCTCTGGATACGCTGACGATATCCTTTAGTTCTTGGCCAATCCGGAGAGAAATCTGTACCCCGACTGATACAAAAAAATTAATTTATTTGGCAGTTCTTCGGGATACAAGATCAACTTCACAAAATCAGAAGCCATGCTGGTGGGGGGATTAGTGGAGGTGCCTGATCTGAAGGATGGAATGCAGTTCACATTTAAATGGTCATCAAAAGATTCTTTTGTAATTTTTATTACCCCTGCCTTCCACCACCATATAAAGCTAACTATGTATAATTACTAGAGAGGATAAATCAGGATCTGCAGCAGTGGGAGGGGTTACCATTATCATGGTTAGGCTGAATAGCCATGATTAAAACGAATGTTCGTCCTTGCCTGTTGTGCAGCATGAGAATGCTCTCGTTGTTGCTACCCAGATGAGTGTTACAGAGGCTCATTCGTTGGCTTGGCTCCTTCATTTGGTTTCATAGGCGCCCCCTAATTAAATTTACTAAATTGCAACGCCCGCAGGGTGAGGAGGACGGGGTGGACCTTCCAGACTTTAAGAGATATCAAATAAGCGCCCTGTTAGCATATGTTGGTGACTGGGTACGGTGGAATTCGGGGTTAATTTAGCTTGACATTGAAGCCTCACAGTAGAGATGTTCCCTAATTAATCTATTATTTATGGTTAAAATGAAATCCATGACCGAGCAGTATAAGAGCCCAATCGTTTTGAATACGGTGAGAGCTTGGAGGATAATGAGGCAAGACCAGGGCAATTGGCTTGAGACCTCACCGTTTACCCCATTGGCGGGAGCCCCAGGATTTAAACCTGGGACAATGGGCTCCTGGTTTAAGAAATGGGAGAATAAGGGAATCACTTGTTTGGGAGATGTATTCAAGGGGGAGGTCTTGATGTTGTTTAGTCAACTAAGTCAGAAATATGGATCGTCTAAAACGGACATCTTCCGGTATTTTCAGATAAGGAATTATATACAGAGGAGGACCATTCGCCTGGCTCAGCCTTACAAGTCAGACAGGGAGAAAAGAGTGCTCTGGTGCATGGACGCTCTTTCACTTAGTATTCTGTATCAATTACAGAAAGAACGTGACTTAGGAGATATGGAGAGACTTGGTGGGACTTGGAATCAGGAACTAGGAGTGGATATTTCATTGGAAACATGGGAAGATACATGGGAAAGTGTAAAGAAAATCTCAATATGTAACGAAGTGCAGACCATGCAATTGAAGATTTTACACAGGGCTCATATGGCACCAGAGAGGCTAGCTAAGTTCAAGAGAGGAGTGTCTCCAGGATGTCCCAAATGTAAAATTAGTCTAGGCACTCTCGCGCACTGCTATTGGTCATGTTACAAAGTCCAGAGCTACTGGACTGGTATAGTAAGGGAGCTGAAGGAAATCCTGGGAATTGAAGTCAAGGTGGATCTGGTATTTCTTCTCCTGGGGTTGTCAAACTTGCCTACTCTGGGGGAACATGGGAAGAGGTTGTGTAACATTCTATCGCATTGTGTGAGGAAGAACATTCTAATGAATTGGACATTGGAAAAACCCCCGGGTCTTATGGGATGGCACAGGCTGGTAATGGAGCATCTACCCCAAGACTACTTTACAAATATGGTGCACCACAAAACGGAGCAGACTTGTAAGACTTGGCGGCCCTTTCTAGATTATTTGGACACAGACTTATTGGCAATATTAACCAGGGCCGTGGTATGACCATGGGAATCAGATTGGGCAACCCATGGGGTCCTGGGAGGGGAAGCTGGGAAAATATGGGTACAATGACAGGTGCTCCCGGGGGTGGGAGCTTCAATGGAGGTGCAATGAGTGAAATAGAATAAGGCAATGTGATGTAATTTAATTTAAGCTAATTTAAATTTGACTTAATTTAACTTTTATTTAATTTGATTGTAGTTTAGTTTAAGTTAACTAGATACGTTTGTTCTGGTAGAATATTAGGTAGTTTATTATTAAGACTATAGGGATATAACACTGTTGTACTATCTCTACCTTTCTGTATTTTTTTTTAAATATGCATAGTTGCTTTTGTAAAAGATTTGAAAACGTGTTTAGTAAAAATATTTGTTTAAAAACCCTCTGGAATTAGGAGTCTAATGATGATCATGAATCCCCTATCGATTGGCAGAAAAACTCATCTGGTTTACCAATGCCCCTTAGAAAATGACACTGTCATCCTTACCTGATCTGGCTTACATGTGACTCCAGACCCACAGCAATGTGGTGGACCCTAAATTACCCTCTGGACAATTAAGAATGGGAAATAAATGTTGGCCTAGACAGAGATGCCCTCATTCAATGAATAAATTTTAAGAACTGTGATCTGTTTTCAGAATGGTATTAGGCCATTCAGTCCATCATAGGCAGACCAAATGTTTGGAGAAACTACCCGCTCAGTCCCAAACCTCTGTCATTTTCTTTATGCCCTTTCTATTTTTCAAATACCTATGTATTTTTTAAAGATCATAATCAATTCTGTTTGCACCACTGCTTTTGGTAGAATATCTATAGAATTGGGGCAGCACGGTGGCTCACAGCACTGGGGACCAGGGTTCGATTCCCACCTTGGGCGATTGTCTGTGTGGAGTTTGCACATTCTCCCCGTGTCTGCGTGGGTTTCCTCCTGGTGCTCTGGTTTCCTCCCACAGTCCAAAGATGCGCAGGTCAGGTGAATTGGCCATGATAAATTGCCTGTAGTGTTAGGTGCATTAGTCAGAGGGAAATGGGTCTGGTTGGATTTCTCTTCGGAGGGTCGGTGTGGACCTGTTGAGCCGAAAGGCCTGTTTCCACACTGTATTGAATCTAATCTGAATAACCTTCTGTGTGCAACATTTCTCAAATCCTTTTCCTTCAACACTTTGGTGATTTTCTTAAACTGGTGCCTTCTGATGACCAAGGGCTTGTCTTGGAGCACAGTGGTTAGTGACCCTGTCTCTGAGCTAGAAGGTGTAGATTGAACCTACAAATCTTTCCAACATGCTAACAGCAAATGTTTTGACCCCTGGTCAGCTATGTTTGCTGCAGTGCAGCACCTTTCAAAAAAAGGAATAAAGGATAAACTACAGGTGAGGTGAGTGGGACTCCCCTGACATCAAAGCTATATTTAATCGAGTGTGGCATCAAGGCGATGTGGCAAAGCTGGAGTGATTGGGCATTGGGGCAAATTCTCTACAGGTTGGAGTCATACCTGGCACATGCCTTTCCAAGTAACGAATAATCTTATGTATCCATATTGACTCTAGTAACAAGCTAGGATGCAGTACATGGTGATTTATCCATCTTCAGGGAGGTCAGGCTCTCCAGTATTTCACTTCTCAAGATGCTTACATTATCTAATATTCCACAACCTTTCTCTTAATAGAATGTCTGCAGCGTTTTTTTTTCCTTGTGAAGGTAGAGTCTTAATGCTCATCAAAACCTCACCCAATTCTTCTGCATCCATGTTACCCTGTCCACCTCCAAAAGGCCCAACAACTTCTTTCATCGCCCTCTTGCTCTTGATGTACTGATAAATCATTAGATTTTCCATTATTTTACAAGCCAACATTTTTTTGTCTCTTCTCTTTGCTATTATAATTTATCTTTTTCACGTCAACCCTCAACAGTCTACACTCCACTGAGATTCCTAAAGTAGTAATTTCTTTGGAGATTGTCATATGGTCTATTTTTCTGTTACATCGTGCCATATATGCTTCTGGATAGCTAGAAAGCTCTAGATTTGGCAAAACAAGTCAACACTGTGCTTGTAGATTCTCACTTTGGAATGCCTCCCACTGACCTATCACTGACCTTCCTTCAAGTAGCTCTAACCAGTCCATCTTTGTCAGATCACCTCTCAGTTTGCCTTCCCCAGTTTTGAACTTTTACTCCTGGTTTGTCTTCATCCACTTCTACTTTGAAGCTAAATTATGATCACTATTTCCAAAATGGTCACCCAATTCTACTTCAGCCACCTGCCCAACCTAAGACTAACCAGCTTGTTACATGCTAGTGAGAAAAGTTCAGTTCAAGACTTTGTGCCTTTGTTACTTTTAACACTGTTCATATCCCAGTTGATATTTGGGTATTTGAAATCCCCAATTTGTTGTGTTTGCACTCAGACATTTGCCTACAAGTTTGGCTTATCTAACTCTCTTCCAATATTTGGAGATCTACTATCCACAATTAACAATGTGGCTGCCCCCTTTTATTGTTCTTGAGCCCAATTATGATTCTGCCTTCACAAAAGAGAGCACAAACAACCTCCCAGAAATGTCAGGGAACCAAGGATCTTGTGAGAGGGTGGAATTGAAGGAAGTCAGTATTACTAAGAAAATAGTGCTGGGGAAACTAATGGGGTTAAAGTCTAACAAATCATCTGAGAGTCTGCATCCCAGAGTACTGAAGGAAGTTGCCCTGGAAATACAGGTAGCTCTCCTATAATGCCATAGTTGCATTCCAGTCAAACCTTGCTTAAAAGAAAATCACTTAATGTAGACAATGGGGCCATGGGAAAAAGTGGGGTTAGGGGAAAAGCAGCAAAATATATTGTTCACAATCACTCAAAAAATCACCCAGAATTCTAATGCAAAGTACAGCACAGCCTGAATGCAGGTTGAAATCATATTTATTAACGAAACAAAAGTCAATTTAACACATTACAGTTAAAAATTTGTAAAAAAGCTGCTCTCTGTACAGTACCTCTCACAGAAAGCCATTCTGTCAGTAGCCAACATCGGCACATGCGCAGGTCAGCAAGAATTTTGGCACATGTGCAGAATGATGCAGAGATTTCAGCATATTGGCACATGCACAGAACTAAGCATGCAAACCAATCCCTGCTGGAAACACGCTACTGCCAATGGAGTTAAGCATTCTCCAAAATACCATTCCCTAATTCTTCAGCGATGTTATAACCACGTTACGCTCCTGAAACGTGCGTTATCCCAGAACGGCCTGTACTGATGGTCATCTACCAAAACTCTATACATAAATTCTATAGATCCTACAGATTAGATAGTGGAAAATGTAATCATATTATTTACAAAGATAAGAAGGGAATTACAAACCAGTTGGCTTAACGTCAGAGGTCTAATGCTTGAGTCTATCATAAAGACAAGATAAGAGAACATTTTGAAAGCCTTAACAGGATTGAGGCAAGCTAGCATGGATTTATTATATGCAAATCTTGCTTAATAAATTAACTAGAATTGTTTTAACAATATAACTAGAATAGGCAAGGGGGAACCAGTGGATGTGGTGTATTCAGATTTTCAGAAGGCTTTTAATGAGGACTCTTATAAGAAATTGGTAGGCAAAGATTAGCAGTAATGTATTAGCTTGGATCAGGAGTCAGTTGACAGCCAGGAAACAGAAAGTGGAAATAAATGAGTAACGTGATTAGTTGTGTACTGCAAGGCTCAGTGCTTGGGACCTAGCTAATCACAGTACAACAAACTTTATTTTAACTGGCACCTTATGAACTAGTAGTCTTGATAAAGCAGCAACAATTATATATTTCCAATACTACAAAGTTTACTGCATTATTCTGTCCAATTATCATTGTTTTTAAATTTATTTACCTCAATGTAAACGTACTTGCTATTCAATCGAATGGCCACACAAGATTCAATTTTGAGTCAATTTCTTCTCAAATACCACTATGTCCAAGTGGTCAGTGAAGGTGCGAGTGAGAAAATTCTCTGCTGGTAGCTTTTATTTAAGGCCAAGTTACACTATTATGTGTGTGATTTATGCTGTAAATAAACTATAACAGTGATGTGTATACCCCATGCATTATGTTTCTGTTACATGGTGTGTGTTTTTACAATGATTATATGGATCTCTTGATCAACTGGAGTATTTGATCAACTAGCACACTCCTGGTCCCATAGGTGCCAGATAATAAAAGGTTTACTGCATATATAAATGACTTGGATGAGGGAACCAAATGCAACATTTCCACATTTGCCGATGACATTTGCTGGTGGAGTTGTGAGTAATCAGGAAGCCCAAGGCGGCTTCAAGGTGATTTAGACAAGTTGAGTAAGTGGTCAAATCCCGAGCCAAGCAGCTTGTCTCTGTGCATCTGTGCAAAAGAACTCATCAATATTGTGTTACTGATAGCCTTTAGGTCTCGTTGAAGTACCAATGTGCTAAAAGTCATGGCACAGCAAGGCAGGGCAAGGCATGAATGCTGTAGGCATGCACGTAGGCGCTAAGTAAGCAAGCTTAAGAGGGCAAGTGAGTAGTCCTGAGATGTAGCCGGCTCCAATCGTGAGCTGGGTGCCTGTCCCTGACATAAACAGTCCTTGCAGCTGCCTTTCAATGCTAGTTGCCAGTCTGGCCTGCAATGCAAGTCTGTGCTTCCTTAACAGCCTGCAAATGGATCAGCAAGGTCCCTTGAGGATTGTGGGAGTTTGGCAAATTCTGGATATCATTGATCATGGATGGGGAGTCCGTGTGTCTTGTGACAGTGGGCCATGCCTGAGATGCTGTTTGGTGCTGAGCAACATGGAGCAAACAATTGGTAAGATCGGATGCTGAGCATGAATTACAGAATCACTGAATTGTTATAGTGCAGAAGGAGGCCATTTGGCCCATTTTGTCTACACCAGCTCTTCAATTGAGCATCATTACCTAGTGCCAATCTCCTGTCTTTTCTCCGTACCTTTGCACATTATTGCAATCCAAGTAATCACTTAATGCACTCTTGAATTTGTCGGTTGAATCTGCTTCCGCCACACTTCCAGGCAGTACATTCCAAATTCTGACTAGTTGCTGTGCAAAACAGTTTCCCTCACCTTGTATTCACTTTTCTTGCACATCACTTTAAATCCATGCCTGCTCATTCGTTATTCTTTCATAAGCGGAACAACTTCTATCTACTCTCTCCAGCCCTGTTCATTAATTTGAAAACTTCAATCAAATCTTCTCTCATCCCTCTCCCCAACTACTTTCATCTATCATCATAACAGAAATGTCTTATTCCTGTAAACCATTTCTGTACTCTCTCCAGTGCATTCAGACGCTTCCTATAATGTGGCACCCAGAAATGAGAAGAGAATAGAATAGCAATTCATTGTTACATGCATTTTTACAAAATGAAATACAGTGAAAAAGTTTATTAGTTGTCACACTACAGCACCTCTACTAATGACAGAAGTCACAGATAAGAAGAGAAAAGTAACAATTAAGACAGAGTTCTTCCCAGATCAATTTCAGTTCAGGAAAGCCAATTAAGGCAACCAATGCTGGAACACACGGAAACTGCCAATGAAGAAGACCTCCACACTAATGAGGCCTCCAGAGTAAGATAAGACTACCAAATCTGGAGATCACCACACCAAACTGAGTCAATCCCTCTGGTGCAAGGCTACCTCCAGTTCGGAACGAGACTTCAATGCCATATGCCAGGAAGCTGAGATCAAACAAGTGCAATTTTACTGGTTCAGCATTACCTCCTTGCTCCTATACTTTATGCCTCATTAATAAAGCTAAGGATACTGTATGCTTTAATACCTGCTCCCTCCACCCATCCTGCCACCTTTAGTGATCTGTGTACACATTCATGCACCCCCTTCAGATTTGTACCATCTATTTTATATTATTTCAGTGTTTTCTGACCTTACATTGCTCTGTGTTGAGCCTTATCTTCCCCTGTCTGCCCAATCCCCAATTTGTCTTTGGAGCTCTACACCATCTTCCTCACAATTTGAAACCATCCCCTGTACACCAAGATCTGAAACATTAATATATATATATATAAGGAAGAACAAGATTCTATATTCCCACCACCGGGGGGAATTTCACGACAAACTGTCCTCCAGCCTGAAGAATATCCATTGACCATAACTCTCTGCTTCCTATCAATCAGCCAATTGTGTATCTATGCTGCTACTGACCGCTTATTCCATGACCTATAGCTTTCCTCACAAGTCTGTTGTGTGGCACTGTATCAAAGACCTTCACAAAGTCCAGTACACTACATCAACTGTGTTACCCACATTGAGACTTTCACCTCTTCAAAAAACTTCAGCAAGTCAATTAATATGATTTTCCCTTTAGAAATCCATTCTTGCTCTTTCTAATCACCCCACCTTTTTCCATGTGACTATTAATTCAATCCCAAATAATCATTTCCAAAGCTTCCCCATCACTGAAGTTAAACTGACTTGTCTGTAAGTACTTTACAATCTTTCTGAATCAAGCCCATAATGTTTGCAACTCTCCAGTCTTGTGGCATCTTCCCCAAGATTAGGGAAGACTATATCTAGTGCTCCAATAATTTTCACTTTTACTTCCTTCAAAATCCTTGGATACATCTCATCTAGTCATGGAGCCTTGTCAAGTTTAAGTACCATTTATCCGAACCTACTTCTTCGTCAATTTTGAACCCTTCCAGCAACAATCACTGTGGCCTGGGTTACATTTCGATCTTTGGTAAAGACAGATGCAAAGTATTCATTTCACACCGCAACCAATGGCCCCTCCCCTCTTGGTCACTAATTGGCCTCATTCCTCTTTTTACACCATAAGACCATAAGACATAGGAGCAGAAGTTAGGCCATTCAGCCCATTGAATCTGCTTCGCCATCCGATCACGGCTGATACCATTACTTAACTACCTATATCCCTTTGGAAGACTTAATGACACCCTTTGTTTTGTTGGCTACTAGTCTTTACTTATAGTTCCTTTTTGCTTCTCCTATTTGTTCTCTTAATTTCATGCACTCTCTGAACTTTCTCTATTCCTCTAGGCGCTCAATTGTATTTTCTACCTGACACCTGTCATAAATACATTTTTTCATCTTTATCTTAATTTCTATCTCCTTTGCCATGCAGGGCAGGAAACTTTGGTGCAGCACGTTGGCCGATGAATAAGGTGTTTTAGAAGCAATAAGCCCCTGAATTGGCAGTTCACTACTACCCAGTGAGAAATCTGCCTTGCCCACTCAGTTAAAGCATAAGTGATACATGGAGATGCTCTTGAGACTGAGCTAGGCCTTCACGGACTTAGAGCCATTGCGTCATACAACACAGAATCAGACCCTTCAGCCCAACCAGTCCATGCCAACCATAATCCGAAACTAAACTAGTCCTACCTGCCTCACTTGGTTCATATCCCTCCAACCCTTTCTTATTCATGTACTTATCCAAATATCTTTTATGCATTGCAATTGTACCTGGATTCATCACTTCCTCTTGATGTTCATTCCACACACCACTCTCTATGAAAAAATAATTGCCCATCATAACTTTTTAAAAATCTTTCTCCTCTCACTTTAGAAATATGCCCCTTGTTTTGCAACCTAGGGAAAAGACACCTGCTATTCACTTTATCTATACCCCTCAAAATTTTATAAACCTCAATAAGGTTACTTCTCAACCTCATGCACTCCAGCAAAAAAAAGTCCCAATCTATTCAGGTTCTCCCCTTAATTCAAACCCTCCATTCCCAGCACCATTTTGATAAATCTGTTCTGAACCCTGTCCAGTTTAATAATATCCTTCCCGTAACAGGGCAACCAGAACGGGACACAGTACTCCTGCAGAGGCCTCACCAACATCCTGTACAATCTCAACGTGACTTCCCAACTCCTATACTCAAAGGTCGAGCATTGAAGGCAATCATGCTAAATGTCGTCTTAACCATTCTATCTATACATTTTGCAAACTTCAAAGAATTATGTATCTGAACCCCTACGTCTCTCTGTTCTACAACACTACCTAAGGCCCTACTTTTAATTGTATAAGTCCTGCCTTTGTTTGTTTTACCAAGATACCTTGCATTTATCCAAATTAAACTCCATCTGCCACTTTTCATCCCACTGATCCAATTGATCAAGATCTATTTGTAATTTTCAATAACCTTCTGAAATGTCCACTATACCGCCAATTTGGGTGTCAGCTGCAAACTTACTTGTCAGATTCTGTCTCAAATGACCCCATCGCCCACGTTGCTCAGATAGCTATAAGTTTCCATCCATTTTTTTTAATGCACGTCTGGGTGTTGAGTGTGTGTTTTTTTTTGGCATTCATAAGTAGTTGGACGTTTGCAGATGATACCAAAATAGGAGGTGTAGTGGACAGCGAAGGTTACCTCAGCTTACAACAGGATCTTGATCAGATGGGCCAATAGGCCGAGAAGTGGCAGATGGAGCTTAATTCAGATAATTCTGAGGTGCTGCACTTTGGGAAAACAAATCTTAGCAGGACTTATATACTTAATGATAAGGTCCTAGGGAGTGTTGCTGAACAAAGAGACCTTGGAGTGCAGGTTCATAGCTCCTTGAAAGTGGAGTCGCAGGTAGATAGGATAGTGAAGAAGGCATTTGGTATGCTTTCCTTTATCAGTCAGAGTATTGAGTACAGGAGTTGGGAGGTCATGTTGCGACTGCACAGGACATTGGTTAGGCCACTGCTGGAATATTGTGTGCAATTCTGGTCTCCTTCCTATCGGAAAGATGTTGTAAAATTTGAAAAGGTTCAGAAAAGATTTAAAGGATGTTGACAGGGTTGGAGGATTTGAGCTATAAGGAGAGGCTGAACAGGCTGGGGCTGTTTTCCCTGGAACACTGGAGGCTGAGGGATGACCTTAAAAAGGTTTACAAAATTATGAGGGGCATGGATAGGATAAATAGACAAAGTCTTTTCCATGTTGGTACATTTTTAACCTTTTGCAAATAACTTAAACCTCTGTGCCTGAATGAGTTTGAGCATTAAAACTAACACTTTAGTTGATGACTTAAGGAACTGGATAGCTTATTTCTCACTCCAAACCTGTACGCAATAAAGTATTAATGAATTGGGAAAACATTTCCTTTAAAATTATAACCAATGCAGGCGTGGGACAAAGAGTGGAGTCAGTTTAGCTCTGCTAATATTGTCATATTAACAATTACGGGGAGACAGTGATGTGGTGGTAATGTTGCTGGATTCCCTGATCCACAACTGGAATTTAAATTTGATTAATTAATACACACCAGAATTGAAAGCTAGTCTCACTATTAAACTTTGTCAATTATTATTAAAAATCCTGGTTCACTAGTGTACTTGAGGGAAGGAACTCTGCCACCCTTACCCAGTCTGATCTGGTTTACATCTAATGCAGGGCCATAGCAATATCCTTTACCTATTCTCTGAAATGGCCTGGCAAACCATTCAGTTCAAGGGGTTTTAACAGGCTCAACAAATGGTGGATAATCAACGTGGAAGGGTGCAGAGTTTGTCCAATTCCCAGCCAGTAATTTAACCAGTCAGAAAATCCGGTGGTTTCACGAGAAACCTCTTCCTTCTTGCAACTTGGGTTTCCCAGATTCCCAGCACACAAGGGTCAGCAACAGGAGAATCTGTCCCGTTGATGGCCTCAAGGTGTTCTGGGCACCTTAGCTGTGTCTGTTTCAATGAGCACGCTCAGCGGGGAGTCTCACCCACAGACAGCACGCAGCAAAAAATCATTGGCAGTATCCCAACAAACGTTCACTCTCCGTCAGAGGGAGATTTGGCAATTTCCCAATACCACCTGGCAAAGCTTCAAACTTTGCAGAGAATAGTAAGAAAATCATTCCCATTTGAGTTATTTGTTGAGATCGGGTAGCCAACTTGACTTCAAAAACCAAACCGATCAGGCTCTAACTCCATAAAACACATCTTGCTAAAAACTAGGCTTCAGGATCAAAAGTTGGTTTTTGGCTCCAAGTTCAAAGGAGGTTGGGGGGGGTGGGGTGATGGGGAAAGGGGTGGGCACGGGAGAGGAATGAAACATCCACATTGAATAAGAGAGCTGTCAATGTGATGACTCCGAAACCGGAGGAAGCTGTCACGTTTCTGAGGAATTATGCCAAATGCTTTATTTTTCCTTTGCTGCTTCTGTACTCTGGTATCGACTGGTATTGGCAGCTTTTGCTTTCTGACAGTCCACTTTATGTACAACTGCAGTTAGCTGGATTGTAAGCCAAATCGGAAGGACACAATGGAGTGGCAACTGACTGCAATGAGCCTTTCCAGTGTACTGAGGATGTGGATTTTAAAAAACCAACATTATGAGAGGCTTTTATCAAATTTTGTGCAACAGTCATACAAATAGACAGGAAGAACTGAACATAAGTTTTAAACTTTTTTTTTAGCAATCCCAAGCTATGCATCCTTTCCCAAATTTAAATACAAGCTTTTATTTTGTGTTTATCAACAGACTGATTAAAATAATGTTATTTCTTGTGGCCACAAAGTTTATGCTAGAGAATCATTAAAGGGTCACTCGCAACAGCATTTTGGCTTAAGTAGGATCCAAACTGATGACATTACATGGCACAGAAGGAGGACAATCAATTCAGCCTATCCCATAGGGACTAGCTGTTGGTAAAAGCAATCCAACTAATCTTACTCTTCTGATCAATCTCTGTAGCCCTGCCATTTCATTTTTATTTTCCTTTATGAGCATTTATCCACTTCTCTTTTGAAAGTTACTATTGAATGCTTTTCAGGCAGAACATTCCAGATCACACTATTCTGCGCATCTCCCACTCATTTCCTTTGCCAATTACCTTATCTGTGTCTTCTGGTTACTAACTTCCTATCAATTGAACACACCATTAACTCTATTAGAGTTAGCAGATTAAATCTCTTCTTAAACCTCGATGCTCCAAGTCAGATAATCACAGTTTCTCCAATTGCCATGCATGAGAAAAGTTCAGCAACTTCATTAATCATTGCAGTGTTCAATTGTTCTGTGTTTGATTAAGTAAGTCTGATAACTGAGCTATGTTCACTGTGCTTGATTGGTTAAGCCTGGTTGTGGAATCAGGGCAAAGTTAACAGAAAGCACAAAACGATTAGCCATTTGAGTTGGCAAAGGCTTCAGTGCTGACATGTTAATACTGCACATTTAGAAACTAGTGACATCTCTGTATTGACTTGAGGTAGATTAAGTATACAACACACCAGTGAGACACAACAATCAGAATTTTAAATGGTATTAGCAAAAAGTGACAACATGCACATGAGGAGATTGTAACATTTTGTAGAATCCTGATTCTAAATGGTAGCTGTGAAAATATGAAGGGTTGTGCGAATAGTGGAAACTATTTCTTAAAATAACCCCACAAAGTTTAAAAACACACACATTGATCAATGGGGATATAATGATCAAATACTGTAATTCCATGATTACTCATTCTAATTCTGACAAAACAATCATTATTCAGGTCTGCATTTAAGTGAATTCTACAATGAATGATCAAAAGATGGTGGTATTGCTGGTGTGTGAGGAGATAGAGAGCAGGGTGAGTTCAGTCCTTAACTGTGTTGTGAAACAATTTGGAAATAAGTTCTCGTTTGATCATAATGAAAAATTCAGATAAGGTTATAATTTGTGATTTATTGGGAAGAGATGGAATCCCATGGAACTTTTCCACATTGCCTTAAAATTAACTTGCATTTCAATGTACCATTTAAGAGCTTAGGATGTCCCAAACACTTTACAGCCAATCAAGAACTTCTGTAATGCAGTCATTGTCGCAATGTAGGAAAGGAGGCAGCCAGTTTACACACAGCACATTTCCACAAGCAACATTGTGATAATAATCAGGTAGTTGTTTTCATGACATTGATTGAAGGATGAATATTGTTCAGGACACTGGGGATATCTTGTCTTCCACCAAGTGAGGAAGTCTTTGTTGCTCCTCAACATTCAGAAAGAGCATGTCTCAGATCTTGCTGATGGTGGCCAATCCACGGACTCAGTTCACAACCTTCATCAATCTGATTGGGCCATGTGAACGTTGGGGACCTTGATAAGATGGTATCTCGCTTCTGACTGGGGGAGGGAGGGGCAAAGTTGGTGTAAAGTGACGATTAGGAGAAAGTGAGGACTGCAGATGCTGGAGATCAGAGCTGAAAATGTGTTGCTGGAAAAGCGCAGCAGGTCAGGCAGAATTCAAGGAGCAGGAGAATCGACGTTTCGGGCATGCCCGAAACGTCGATTCTCCTGCTCCTTGGATGCTGCCTGACCTGCTGCGCTTTTCCAGCAACACATTTTCAGTAAAGCGACTATTCACAACATTTCGTGGATAGTGGTCCTCACTGAGCACCTCTTGAGTTGCATGTCCAGATGAAATATCAAGCGAAACCAGCAACCTGTCTTTGTATACTTCAAAGAAAAGTGGCTAATGCAAACAGTGTTGCCTTGTTTTCAGGTTATCTCTGCGGATGTGCCACTGAGTGGGAGCCTTAGGGGTCTAGGCTATGAATTTAGCCCATGCTGGGAGGGCCCAACTAAGGAATGGGCCCATGCTGAGACCTGGGTGCCTGGGGGAAGGGAGGGTTTTGGAGTGGGCCACCGCTGAAGCCCAGGGGTCCAGGGTGAGGAGTTGGCTCTCACTGGGAAAGCCCAGCTATGGAATGGGCCCATGCTGAGGCGTCGGTGCCTGGGGGGGAGGGGGGGTGGATTTGAAGTGGGCCATCACTGAAGCCCACGGGTCCAGGCTGAGGAGGGGCCTACCTTCCTGTTCACAGCCTGATGTAGCTACATCTGACAGCTTCATCCAGTTTTAAACAAAACCAAATAAAAAAATCAAAAGGTGCTGATCAGAAAGGTTTATAGGAGATGTTTGATTTGGTCTGTCTGGACAATTGTGTATTTTTGGCGAAAGGGTTAATGTTTTGGATTGGCTATAATTGGCTGTCAACTGTACCAGTCCAAGGGTGCAGTTAAGGAACTGGAACCTCCACTGTGATACCGCTTGGGGGTATAAGAACATTATTAAGATTATCTGGCACTCTCTCCATTTCTCTTTGTCATCCTGCATGACACAAAAAGCCAGGGAACTATAGACCATTGGGCTTTATGTCAGTGATGGATAACTTGTTGGAGGGGATTCTAAGGGACAGGATTTATATGTATTTGGAGAGGCAAGGACTGATTAGAGATAGTCAACATGGCTTTGTGTGCGGGAAATCATGTCTCACAAACTTGATTGAGTTTTTTGAAGCAGTGAGAAAGAAGGGTGATGAAGGCAGAGCGGTAGACATTGTCTGCATGGACTTCAGCAAAGCATTTGACAAGATTCTGCATGGTAGACTGGTTTGTAAGGCTAGATCACATGGGATCCAGGGGAAACTAACCAACTGGACACAAAATTGGCTTGAAAGTGGGAGACAGAGGCTGGTGGTAGAGCGTTGTTTTTGGACTGGAGGCCTGTGACCAATATTGTGCCTGAAGGATCAGTGCTGGGTCTGCTGCTTTTCATCATTTACATAAATTACCTCGATGTGAATATAGGAGAATGATTAGTAAGTTTCCAAGTAGCACCAGAATTGTGGTGTAGTGGACAGTGAAGCAAATTAACTGAGAGTATAATAGGACCTTGATCAGATGCGCTAATGGGCCAAGGAGTGGTAGGTAGCGTTTAATTTAGAGAAATGTGAGGTGTTACATTTTGGTAATGCAAATCAGAGCAGGACTTATACAGTTATTGGTAGGATCCTGAGGAGTGTTGCCGAGCAAAGAGACCTTATGGTGCAGGAACATAACTCCTTGAAAGTAGAGTCATTGGTAGACAGTAGTGAAGAAGGCATTTGACACGCTTACCTTCATTGATCAGAACTTTGAGTATAGGAATTTAGATATTACCTTGTAGCTGTACAGGAGATTGGTGAGGACACTTTTAGAATATTGCATACAATTCTAATCACCATTCTATAAGGAGGATGTTGCTAAACTTATGCAGGTGCCAAAAAGATTTACAAAGATGTTGCCAGGACTGGATAGTTTGAGCTATAGGGAGAGGCTGAACAGGCAGGGGTTTTTTTGCCTTTGAGCATCAGTGGCTAAGGAGTGACTTTATGAAGTTTGGTAAAATCATGAGGGGTGTGGATAGGGTGAATAGCCAAGGTCTTTTACCTAGTGTGGGTGAGTCCAAAACTAGAGGGCAAGGTGAGAGGGGACAAATTTAAAAAGAACCTGACGGGTAACTCTTTCACACAGAGGGTAGTGCATGTATGGAATGAGCTGCCAGAGGAAGTCATAGAATCATAGAGATGTACAGAATGGAAACAGACCCTTCGGTCCAACTTGTCCGTGCTGACCAGATATCCCAACCTAATCTAGTCCCACCTGCCAGGATCCGGCCCATATCCCTCCAAACCCTTCCTATTCATATACCCATTCAAATGCCTCTTAAATGTTGCAATTTTACTCGCGTACTCTGACAGCTCATTCCATACACGTACCACCCTCTGTGTGAACAAGTTGCCCCTTAGGTCTCTTTTATCTCTTCCCTCGCTCATCCTAAACCTACGCCCTCTAGTTCTGGACTCCCCCATCCCAGGGAAGAGACTTTGTCTATTTACCCTATCCATGCCCCTCATGATTTTATAAACCTCTCTAAGGGCACCCCTCAGCCTCCGACGCTCCAGGGAAAACAGCTCCAGCCTGTTCAACCTCTCCCTATAGCTCAAACCCTCCAAACTTGGCAAAATTCTTGTAAATCTTTTCTAAATCCTTTCAAGTTTCACAACATCCTTCTGATAGGAAGGACACCAGAATTGCATGCAATATTCCAAACGTCCAATGTCCTGTGCAGTCGCAACATGACCTCCCACCTCCTGCACTCAATACTCTGACCAATAAAGGAAAGCATACCAAACGCCTTCTTCACTATCCTATCTACATGCGACTCTACTTTCAAGGAGCTATGAACCTGCACTCAAAGGTCTCTTTGTTCAGCAACACTCCCCATTAAGTGTATATAAGTCCTGCTAAGATTTGCTTTCCCAAAATGTACTACCTCTCATTTATCTAAATTAAACTCCCCTGCCACTCCACAGCCCATTGGCCCATCTGATCAAGATCCCATTGTAATCTGAGGTAACCCTCTTCGTTGTCCTCTACACCTCCAATTTTGGTGTCATCTGCAAACTTACTAACTCTACCTCTTATGCTCGCATCCAAGTCATTTATATAAACAATGAAAAATAGTGGACCCAGCACCATTCCATGTGGCAGTCCATTGGTCACAAGCCTCCCGTATGAAAAACAACCCTCCACCACCACCTTCTGTCTTCTACCTTCGAGCCAGTTCTGTATCCAAATGGCTAATTCTCACTGTATTCTGTGAGATCCAACCTTACTAACCAGTCTCCCATGTGGAACCTTGTCAAATGCCTTACTGAAGTCCATATAGATCACGTCTACTGCTCTGCCCTCATCAATCCTCTTTGTTACTTCTTCAAAAATCTCAATCAAGTTTGTGAGACATGATTTCCCACGCACAAAGCCATGTTGACTATCCCTAATCAGTCCTTGCCTTTCCAAATACATGTACATCCTGTCCCTCAGGATTCCCTCCAACAACTTGCCCACTACTGATGTCAGACCCACCTGTCTATAATTCTTTGGCTTGTTATTACCATTTTTCTTAAATAGTGGCATCACGTTAGCCAACCTCCAGTCTTCTGGCACCTCATCTGTGACTATCGATGATACAAATATAGCCCAGCAATCACTTCCCTAGCTTCCCACGGAGATCTAGGGTACACCTGATCAGGTCCTGGGGATTTATCCACTTTTATACATTTCAAGGCATCCAGCACTTCCTCCTCTGTAGTATGGGCATTTTTCAAGATGTCACTCTCTATTTCCTCACAATCTATATCTTCCATGTCCTTCTCCACAGTAAGGTGGAGGCAGATGTAATTACAGCATTTAAAAGGCATCAGGATGAGTATATGAATAGGAAGGGTTTACAGAGATATGGGCCAAGTGCTGGCAAATGGGATTCTGTCAGATTGAGACATCTGGTCGGCATGGTCTAGTTGGATTGAAGGGTTTGTTTCCATGCTCTACGCTTCTATGAGTATAATCTGTCACTGAGCCAGTGAAAGACTAACAGGCAGATAAGAGCATTATACTCACATTTGTGATCAGCTCCCAATACAAACTTCAATCATCTGGTAAAGTATGATTGGTTCTTTGATTGAGTACATGAGCCTTCGGGGAATATGGAAAATCTGGGAAATAGGTTAGACCACAGAAGTTGTACATTGTTATGCTTTTGTTTTCATACAGGAAACCTTTGCAAAGGACCAAGGTTCATAGAACTGGGCAAGCACCCAGCAGGAGTGGGAGAAAAAACACAGGAAAATTAGCTCACTCGGAAAGGTTGGATTTTTAAGTCCTGTACTTCACAGGATGATGTCTAGTCTGGGGGGAGCATCCTAATTTGCATGTTAAAATGAAAAGAATCAGTACATTAAGAAATAGTATATAAGTCTTGAAATTCACTGGGCCCATGCTTGTTTTACAGCAGCCACCAACCACTTGATACAGCTGGCACAGTGCTCACCCTCAGTAAGTGCTGAAAGCCCCAATATATTGGTAATAGCAGAAAACCTGCTTGTAGGCCCTAAACATATCTACACGGTGGAGTCAAGCATCAGTTTCAAGAGTCATTTACAATGCTGGACTTCCTGGGATGTAGCCAGAGCCCATACAGGATTTTCCCAATTGCCTCCTCTTCCCTGGATAAACACCTTTCTCGCAGTCACCCCCAGACCCCTGCCAGGATGGAATTACTGTGCGCAATGCAACAGGCTGGAACCTCCAGTTTTTATTGGGAGCATCCAAAAATTGGGGATTCCTCTCCCAAATGCGGCCTGGGACAGCAGCAATGTAAATTTCCTGATAAAGTGTATGGCCTGTCCATCCCAACCACATGTCATAATGAACCAGAGAGGGCTTAGGTTTGGTGATGTCATCCAACTACCGCTACATACAGCCAAACAGGCCCATTTGACAATCGTCAGGAGGATGTGAAGAGGCTTCAAGGTGCTTGAGACAAGTTGAGGGAACGGGCAAACAAATGTAGCAAAACATGATTAAAGTGATGTTCTATACAATTCGGTGTGAAAAACAGAAAGAAAGGGTATTATCTTAGGAAGTGTGGATGTACATATGGATCTGGGTGTCCTTGTGTACCAGCCAACAAAAGTAATCAGGCAGATGCAGCAAACAGATAGCAGGATCCTATTGCTACGTTAGCCTTCATTGCAATAGGATTTGAAATCAGCAGGAGGGATGTCTTACTGCAGTTATACAGGGTCTCAGTGAGACCACACCCAGAGTGTTACATGCAGTTTTGGTCACCCTGCCTAAGAAAGGATACACCTACCAAAGAGGGAGTACCACAGGTGTTCACCAAGCTGATACAGAGAACGTCAGGACTGCCCTTTGAGGAGAGATTGGTTCATCTGGGCCTGTATTCATTAGAGTTTAATGGGTGAGAGGAGACAAGATTCCAACAGGGCTGGACAGACTAGGTGCAGAGGATGTTTTATTGGATGGGGATTCTAGGACCAGAGGACACAGTGTCAGGATACAGGCACTGAGATGAGGAAAAGCTTCTTCACTCAGAGGGTAGTGATTATGTGGAAGTCTCTCCCACTGGGTGCTGTGGCGGTGAGGTCACTGGACATATTCCCGGAAAACGTTAGATACATTTTCAGATATCAAAGGCATCAAGGAATATGGAGAGAATGAGGAATTATGGCATTGAGACAAAGGATCAGCCATGATCATAATGAATGACGGAACCGGCTTGAAAGGATTAAATGGCCTAATCCTGTTCCTAGTTTCCGCGTTTCTAACAGGGCGGTGATGCAGGATCTGTGCCTCCTACAGAATTAGGAAGCAGCACGTCAGTGAGTGGGAGAGGCACTGAGAGAGGAGCAGTTAGTAAAGCAATGGGCGAAATCGTAGTGATCTCACTGTAGGTAAGTAATGAAAGACTTTCCCCTCAGGAGTAACTGGGGGAACTGGAGGACACGAGAATTCCCTATGGAAAGTTAGGGTAATTAGAATATGAACCCTTCACTATACAGCTGAGTTGAGGCTAAAACTAAATTTGAAGTGTAAGAAGGTTATACATCAGAAGATAACTGGGGGAAACAGGTTACAGAAGCAAACCCCATGATTGGGGTCTCACTGGGCCCTCTCCTGTGTTATAGTTTTTATCATTCTGGGAAAACTCTCCTTCATTTATGAAGATTGGGTTCTGAGAGTGATTGAGATGAGCTGAGTTGAGCACAGTACAGCTTTTTGAAAGGTGTTCCTAACAGTGAGTTCACTGCCCTTTGTCTGATCTTAGTTTAGTTCAGGTCGGTCTGCGTGACACAGTATTGAAATGTGAAGTCCAAGTAGAGATCAGCTCTCACTCACATTCCCAGTTTCCAATTGGTACCTTCACATAGTTCCAGAATCCAAGGGATTATTGAAAGTGGAATCAACAGACAGGGTTGGGGGAGGAGGTGGTCATACCTTCTGCAGTGCAGGCAATTTATGTCTATTAGTGCAGGTTAATTATAAAGGGGTTTTACTAGCTATAGCTTGGAGATGGGGACATTACCCTAGCTACTGAGTTACATTTGAGCTATGAGTTGTTATGGACAGAATCTTCCCGGCATTTGAAAAACGTAGATATTGGTGAAAAAGTTGGATGCATTTGTACGGTGCGGTCTGCCTGTGTAGCACACAAAACAAGACTTTTCACTGTTTCACGTGACAACAATAAAGCAATCAATCACTCAATCAGGTGAGGAGCTTGCTGCTATTCTAAACAAAAAGTAGTCCCATTTTCCAGTGTTGAACAGTAAAACGAGATTCTCATTAGTGAGTGGCGAGAGGCCAATTTACATACATTTGTTCTGTCATCTCACCTCACTATATCCAGTTTCCCATTGTCCTATCCGGTGGATGGAAATTAGAGACGGTGATCATTCCTGACGTGACGGTCAGAACCTGGTGATTCCGGCTCACTGCTTGTTCCTCTGGAACGTCATCAGTCACCAACACCTTCAGACACAGTCCATGAGCTGTCACACCCCCATGTCCAGCTGGACCTCCAGGTCTCTGTTGGCAAAGCAGGTTACCAGTCACTCTCTGCCAGAAATGTGTGTAGGGCAAAAAGGACAGATTGTGCAGGGACTGGCAGCACTGGACTGAGCCGGTTCTTAAACATGGCGCTGGGCATCTCGGGTATTGGCCAATGCCCTCACCTTTGGCGAGTGGGAGAATACGTTGTGCAGGGATCGGTAGCATGTACTGGATAGTTAATGAGGAGAAGGTGAGGACTGCAATACGCTGGAGAGTCAGATTCGAAAAGTGCAGTGCTGGAAAAGCACAACAAGTCAGGCAGCATCTGAGGAGCAGGAGGATCGATGTGTTGGGCATAAGCCATTCATGAGGTTTGAGGCAGGTTTGTGAAGGTAGCATGGGGAACATCGCTACAGCTCACGAAGAGAGTCCCTCCTTGAAACATGCCAAACATGAGACTTGGTCAATTTCTGGTAAGTTTCAGCCCTATGTTGTTGGTTATAGGAGAGCTTGCAGCACTGTTAAAGTCGCAATATGGGACCAGTTGTCCATGGAAGGGAACATACAGGACAATATAGTTTAATGTAGTGATAATAAACCCAGGAATTCTTCCATCACCTTCCCAATGCACCTCAAAGTGAAAAAAAGTGTGCATGAAGATGCACAAACTGTTGATTGTGAGGGGAATTCATATTAGACCAGTGACAGTATCAATACAAGTTCAGTAAGTTATCATTCATTACCATTAGAATCAAAGTTTCTTCCAGCCCTACTTTCCCCTTGTCAGTCACTTCCCTGAGTTTGATGATTCCTGTCTCTCCCTCTTCCTGCCCCGCTCTCCCCTGTGGTTGGCCTCTGAGTCCTCGGAGTTCCTCGCACAAGCATGAGCAAAACCACACTGTCTCTGGAGGTTTCAGTCGTTCCAATAGTTTGTAGAAGTCACATGTCTCAGTGTTCCAGGGTGAGATGTTACACAATCGGACATCACATGGTTCCAGTATCATGTGATCAAACCTCCAGCCAGAGTTGGCAGCCCAACCCAGTGTGACAGCCTCGTTGATATGGCCAGTGAGGGCTGGCCTGAGTGCCAGCCTCAACTATGTTGGTACTCACTGGTCTAGCACAGGGGGACTCTGCCTTGCTGATCCAGACTGGTGTACCAGTCCTTGTTGTGCTGTGCTAAATGTGCTGGCTCCATGACCCCATCGGGAGCAGCCATCTCTGGCATATCGCCTACTAACCAACCTATGCATGCCACAGGATAGCAAAGCATTAAATCTCTCCCTAAACACTTACATTTGTTACAGGTTTCCTCAGCATGACTTCACCATGCTCAGAGCTAGTACTGATTTGGAGGTGCCGGTGCTGGACTGGGGTGTACAAAGTTAAGGAAAACACTCAATACCAGGTTATAGTCCAACAGGTTTATTTAGAAGCACTAGCTAGTACCAGCACCTCAGGCAAACCATGTCAGCAGTGCAGCTGGCTGAATATTATCTGACCTTCTAGAAGCGAGGCGTGGTTACTGTGGAAACGTGTCTTCCCAGACTCACAGGCGAAATTTCTCTCGGGACCTTCTGACTGCGTTAATAATCAGCCCTGGCCCTAAGCAAATTGCTCCCTTATGGTATTCCTGGGCACTTAGCCGTGCATTCGGCTGCAGAGATTATCACTGCGCTGTATGGGTTGATTCCCCAGTGGAGAGGGAAGCAAGCAGGGCCTGCAAAAGTGCAGAGCATCCATTTCTTCCAATGAATATAGAAAGTCAGAGACAGAGCACCCACTGTTTCCCTCTATGCCAACTCTAGGGCACCTCAACACTCTTCTGGAAGTGTGGATGTGCTGGACCAACATCTGATACTCAAAGCACAAATCCAAAGTCCTCTTGAGTGTTTCTGAAGCACAGCTTTTATTTCTTGCAAGACCCCTTCCCCGGGTCATAACTTCCAAACAAGTGACCATCCTACAAGATCCTGATCACTGTTAAGAGTCTGCAGCTACTCCCACAAGTTCCCAGAAATGAAATGCTTCAGAATCCATCGCAGCCTCCCAATTTACTTTCAATTAATATTCAGCAATACTTTGCGTATCAAGCCTTCAGAATCCCCATGCTGCAACTCATAGGTCCTGAAGTAAAGTAGAAATAAAATGCTGCAGATGCTAGATATTTAGAATAAAAAAACAGAAAGCTCTAGAAATAATCCACAGGCCTAACAGCACCTGTGGAGAGCCACAGAGTTAGAGTTAAATATGATTGATCGTCAAAAAGAGTCATTTTTGACTTGAAATGTTAACTCTGTTTCTTTCTGCAGAGGCTGCTGGACCTGTTGAGTATTTCCAGCATTTTTCTGTCTTTGCATTGCATAAATTTTGAAATCAAAGCAATTTTTTGACCAAATATTTTGTGAACCAGTCATTACTCAGCAAACCTTTTATTGACCAGAATCTATGGGACCGGGGTGTGTGCTGGTTGATCAAGAGATCCACATAATCAGTGTAAAAACAGTAAGTAATGAAATGTAATGCAGACGGTATTCACATCATTGTTATACTTTATTTGCAGCATAGACCACTTACATAATAATGCAACATTGCCTTAAATAAACTTGACAGCAGAGAGCCGTCTCACTTGCATCCTCAACAGAGTGAAGATACAGAGGCTTTGGAGAGGGTGCAAAGAAGGTTCACCAGGAAGCTGCCTGGACTAGAGTGCTTGCCTTATGAAGAGAGATCGAATAAGCTCGGACCTTTCTCTCTGGAGCGAAGGAGGAAGAGAGGAGACATGATCAATGTATACAAGATGAGAGGAATGGATAGAGTTAATAGCCAGAGACTTTTCCCCAAAGCAGGATTGACTGGTACGAGGGGTCATAGTTTTAAGATATTAGGAGAAAGGTATAGAGGGGATGTCATAGGAAGGTTCTATATGCAGAGAGCTGTGAAGGCATTACCAGCGGTGGTGGTGGAAGCAGAGTCATTAGGGACATTTAAGTGACTGCTGGACATGTACATGGATATCAGTGAGTTGAGGGGTGCGTAGTTAAGTTATTTTATTTTACATTAGGATTAACCCTCGGCACAACATCGTACTGTACGTTCTATGTTCTATTACTCGGGCATTGTGAAGATCAGGTTAAAACAGTAGACTTTTGGGATTTCAGGGAATGGGTGTTTGCCAGTTTATCGAGAGTGCCAGTTCATTTAAGGTGCTGGTTAAAGCAAAGTTTGCTGTGACAAGCACTAAAGGCTTATTTTGAGTAATGAACTAGATTGTTTTCGGGTGTTATTCTGTGCATTTATGTTTTTGTTTTTGAAAAATATCATGCATTCCATACCCTTGATGCCCCAGGGGTTGTGCACTAGAAATTGTCAAGCTGCAAATAAGGTTGCAGATGACACCAAAATTGGAGGTGTAGTGGACAGTGAAGAAGGTTACCTCAGAGTACAATAGAACCTTGATCAGATGAGCCAATGGGTCGAGGAGTAGCAGATGGAGTTTAATTTACATAAATGTGAGGCATTCAATTTTGATAAGACAGATCAAGGCAGGATTTATACACTTAATGGTAAAATCCTGGGGAATGTTGCCAAACAAAGAGACCTTGGGGCGCAGGTTCATAGTTCCTTGGAGGTGAAGTCATGAGTAGATAGGATAGTGAAGAAGGCGTTTGGTACGCTTGCCTTTATTGGTCAGTGCATTAAGTAGAAGAATTGGGATGTCACATTGCAGCTGTAGAAGACATTGGTTAGGCCACTTGTGGAATACTGCATTCAATTCTGGTCTCCCTTCTGCTATAGGAAAAAATTTGTTATACTTGAATGGGTTCAGAAAAGATTTACAAGGATGCTTCCAGCATTGGAGGGTTTGAGCTATAGCGAGAGGTTGGGGCTATTTTCTCTGGAGCGTCGGAGGCTGAGAGGTGACCTTACAGAGGATAATAAAACCGTGAGGGGTATGGATAGGGTGAATAGACAAGGTATTTTTCCTAAAATGGGGGAGTCCAAACTGAAGAGCATAAGTTTAAGGTGAGAGGGGAAAGATTTAAAAAGGATCTAGGGGGCAACATTTTTCACGCAGAGGGTGGTGCATGTATGGAATGAGCTGCCAGAGGAAGTGGTGGAGGCTGGTACAATTGCAACATTTAAAAGGCATCTGGGTGGGTATATGAATAGGAAGGGTTTAGAGGGATATGGGCTAAATACTGGCAAATGGGACGAGATTATTTTAAGATGTCCGGTCAGCACGGACAAGTTAGACTGAAGGATCTGTTTCCGTGCTGTACAACTCGATGACTCAATGAAAGATCAACCTTTCCTACAGTCAAAAGGGTTGGACAGTGAGTCAACTCTTATCTTTTCAGGTGTTCGGGTCAAAAGCAGAATCCTGGGAATGTGTAGCCAAGGACCAAAGAAAGAATGATTTGAAACACAACATAATTTAAGAGCAAAACATTTTGAAGCCTCTGGAGGACTTATCAATTGTAGTCACTGTTGTGACAGTCAATTTGAGCAAGATCCCAAAAACGCCATGAAATAATGCATTGGAAAGACTGTTTTGAGATTTTAATTAGGGAATGAATGTTGGACAGAGCAACAATAGAACCATCCTGCTATTTTATCTTCTATGTCCACCCAGTTTAAGGTCTGAACTGAATGGCAGTACCTTTGACAGTACAGCACTTCCTCAATACTGCTTTGGTGTAACAGTTTAAGTTTCATGCTCAGAGGTTGGGTTGACCAAATTCAGAGGCAGAAGTGCTGTTGAACCACAAGCAGAGATTGCTGAATGGGCATTAAACATTGGAAAATCACATAAACAGGTTTGCATGTGCAAATTCATCGAGATTGGCATTCAAAACAAAACTACTTCAGTTACAACATCACGGCTTGCTGCCACCAGTCACTAGTGTCAGGCTTCACAATGGCTAGTATTATATTCAGGAGTCAGTGTTGGCTCACAGTCAGAAAGCTGTTGGTTCAAGCCTCACTCCAGAGACTTTTGTACTGAGGTAATGCTGCATTTTGAAAATAGCATCAATCAGGAAAGATGTTAATCTGCAGACCTACAGTCCCACTTGAGAGGATGAAAAAGATCTCTTTGCTTTATTTTCAGAGAAAAGAAATTCTCCTGGTGTTCTAGCCACTTCAGAATAATTCATCATCTGCTAAGTGCTATCGAAATGTAAGTGTGTTAACTGTGCATGTGAATGAAGTCTGTAAACCAGTAATGGGGTCTTCCAGTGCTGTGGTAATGTCTCAACCTTGGAGCCAGGAGGCCTGGCTTCAATTCCTGCCTGCTCCAGAGGTGTGTCATAGCTTTGTCTAAATCAAAAGTTGATTCAGGGAAATATGTCATCCAACTGTATAGGATCCTATAATTTAAAATAGAACTTGCCCAGCAGAGTGATTCATGTTGCAAGATCCATCTGTGCTTCTGTAAAGAATTCTTCCATCACTTTTCCCCTTTCTTGATTTATTATTTTCACATGTACCGAGATACGTGAAATGTATTGTTTTTGCTTGCTATCCAGTACAACTGGATGAAGATTGAGGATAAGGACTAAATTCCATCTTTGAGATTCTGTGTTCTTCATTTATGTTTGGAGGTGGCATGGTGGCTCAGTGGTGAGCACTGCTGCCTCACAGCACCAAGAACCTGGGTTCAATTCCACTGATGAGGTAGGTCAAGTGGATTGGCCATGCTAAATTGCCCATCGTGTCAGGGATGTGTAGGTTAGGTGGTTTAGCCATGGCAAATGCAGGGTTATGAGGGATGGGATACTCATCAGAGGGTTGGTGTGGACTTGATGGGCTGAAAAGCCTGCTTCCACACTATAGGGACTTTGTGATTTTTGTTTACCCAGAAATATATACTCTTGCAAGGGCTGGTTGGCTGTTAGCTCACCGTTTGTTATTTAGCTGCACCATTCTCTAAGTCATACATGTTTGCCCCAGAACACTGCCACCAGGTGGACAGGAGTCATTTAGCTACAGGTGAGAGACAAAACTTAATATAAACAAATATAAACAAACAGAGCCTGCACCGATGGGACAGAGCTTCATGGCCTGATACTTTGGGAATGTTCATTTGAATAAACAACTTTTGGATGCTTTGATCTGAGATTTTCAGCCTGAGGTCCAATTATCCCTTTGCTTCTGTTGGAGCTCCCTCTATAGAATACAAAGCTCAATAACACATTGTGCACTGAATCAAAGGAACTGAGCAAACCAATACTGAGGACATTGTATAAATAATATAATTAAACATCCCAGGAGGGTTTGCAGGGGGGCACTATAAAATGAAGCACAGGATCAATCATAGACTGGAACCAATAGGACTCAGTGAGAACAGGGCTCTTTGTAAATCAGGCCCTGGAGGATGAGTTCGGCACAATGTGCAGAGTGTGAAAGCTGGGAGTCGAGAGTTTAGTGCTGGAAAAGCACAGCAGGTCAGGCAGCATCCGAGGAGCAGGAGGATTGACGTTTCGGGAGTGAAGCTGGGAGACTAGCCACTGGAATCGTCATGTCTGGAGTAATGGGGGGAGACAAGAGTTTCAGCCACCGTGGAGTAAAGAGGGAACAGGACAGTCTGCCGAACCGAGGTAGAAACAAGCTGTCCTGGCGCAGAGCAGATATGCCGTCAAGGTAACAGATGCACACAGCCTGCTTCAGCCTCAGACAGTGAGTAGAAACTGAGATGGGATCGGAGGCAAGGGAAGGACCGGACGTTGGAAAAATCAAAGGGTGGTCAAAGGATTGTAGAGGTACTGAGGCAATGTTGTCTACTATCAATGTACAGGCTGCAGGGGAGTGTAATAATCAGAAATTTGCATTGCTTGAGTCAATCAGGCTGCCGAACAGCACTGGTTCCTTTAAGATGTATGCACACATTGCATGGACATACAGTAATCTTAATAGGACCACATAAGGCAATGAAACAGTGTGTCCATAGCAAAGGGGCCATTAAGGGAACATCATTTAGAGATGTCAGGTGTATTGCTGTGAGAGTGAGAATAAAGACATTGCAGGTGACTCTCTGGCTATGATATCCCATAGGCTTCAGTGGTTTACAGACACACGCCATCTTCTCAAAGGCAATTAAGATGGACAATAAGTCATTTTCTAACCAACTGTTCAGAGATGTTATTACCCATCTCTGAAGCAGGTGAGACTTGAACCCTGTTCTCCTGGCTCAGAGATAGGGACACTACCTCTTGTCAGTGACTGGACTTGTCAGTGATACTCACACCCTAAGAACAATGCTAAAACTAAACTCATAATAGTGGAGGAGGCAAGGACCAAACACTTAGCCAATGTGTGAAAAATACAGCAGCAGAATGCCTTGAGACTCCAAAGACAATCTTTCTCTCTCCTTGCAAAGAAGTAATAAAGAATTGGAGGTGTGTGTTGTGAAGGCCATAACTGGGCACAGTGCACACCAATCTGAAGATTTGAAAGAGAACAAAACAATGAGAAATACAAGATGTGCTCACAATTCACTACCAGCCAGTATTGCACAGAGTCAATATTACATCTGTTATATGAGGTAAACAGTTCTTGACAGGGTTAATGTTGAAGGTGACATTCAGCTCCACCCAATACTCATGCTGATGAAGCCATGTGAACATCAGTACTTAAAACAACAAGGTACAACATTGAAGAATCCATTGCACCCAGGAGAAGAAATCTCCAGAACACAATGTGAGTTTTACAGCTTTCAGGACCTTGTGTTAAGACCCACTCATATAAACCGTCAACAGCTGCAAACACTTGAACAACCAAATAGTCAGGAGTGTAAAAACCACATCATTTTATTTCTCTTTATTTTGAATTATGAAGCAAATGGGAAAACGGTACTGCTTTCAACCAAGGGAACTGTGCAAGGAGATGTTATAAGTTACTGGAGTTGATTGTAAATTGTATTGACACTTTTGTCCTCTTCGGGCAGTTTGGGAAGTTACTGGAGATTCGTCACCACTCAGGGTGGGTTTGGAACAACATTACCCAGTGACAGTCTGTTGATTGTTCTTTTACTCAGGACCAACTGTGTGTGTCAGGACTCATCACTATGATAACTCTCTGATTGGCTCCTTGGGAGGTAACTAGCCAATGTGTTAAAAATATAGCAACAGAAAGCCTGAGACTCTAAAAAGACAATCTTTACCCCTCCTTACAGAGAAGTAATAAAGAATAGGAGGTATAGTTAGTAAGTTTGCGGATGACACCAAAATTAGAGATGTAATGGACAGCAAAGAAGGTTACCTCAGGTTACAAGGGGATCTTGATCAGATGGGCCAATAGGCTGAAGAGTGGCAGATGGAGTTTACTTTAGATAAATGTAAGGTGCTGCGTTTTGGAAAGGCAAATCAGGGCAGGATTTATGCACTTAATGGTAAGGTCCTGGGGAGTGTTGCTGAACAAAGAGAGTGCAGGTTCATAGCTCCTCGAAAGTGGTGTTGCAGGTAGATAGGATAGTGAAGAAGGTGTTTGGTATGCTTTCCTTTATTGTACAGTGCATTGAGTATAGGAGTTGGGAGGCTGTACATGACATTGGTTAGGCCACTTTTGGAATATTGTGTGTAATTCTGGTTTCCCTCCAATTGGAAGGATGTTGTGAAACTTGAAAAGGTTCAGAAAAGATTTACAAGGATGTTGCCAGGGTTGGAGTGTTGGCTATTTTCCCTGGAGTGTTAGAGTTTGAGGGGTGACCTTGTAGAGGCTTACAAAATCATGAGGGGCATGGATAGGATAAGTAGACAAGGTCTTTTCCCTGGGGTAGGGGAGTCAAAAACTAGAGATTTCAAGAGAGAGGGGAGAGATTTAAAAGGGACTTAAGAGGCAACTTTTTCAAATAGAGGGTGGTGCGTGTATGGAATGAGCTGCCAGAGAAAGTGAAGGCTGGAACAATTACAACATTTAAAAGGCATCTGGATGGATATATGAATAAGAGGGATTTAGAGGGATTGGGTCAAATGGAACTAGATTTATCCAGAATATCTGGTCAGGACAGAATGAGTTGAACCGAAGGGTCTGTTTTTGATTAGCTTAGATTAGATTACAGTGTGGAAACAGGCCCTTTGGCCCAACAAGTCCATATCGACCTGCCGAAGCGCAACCCACCCATACCCCTACATTTACCCCTTACCTAACACTACGGGTAATTTAGCATGGCCAATTCACCTGACCTGCACATCTTTGGACTGTGGGAGTAAACCTGATCACCCAGAGGAAACCCACGCAGACATGGGGAGAATGTGAAAACTCTACACAATCAGTCGCCTGAGGCGGGAATTGAACCCGGATCTCTGGCGCTGTGAGGCAGCAGTGCTAACCACTGTGCTCCCGTACCGTTTCCATGCTGTACATCTCTATGACTCTATGATTCTAATTGGGAGATGGCTGTCTATTCTCAGTCACTATTTGCCTATAGTTTGCTTCATCTGAGCAGTGACTGACAGATTGAACAATTAGTGGGCCACGTGTCCTGTGTCTGTAGCAAAGAACTGAAAGGACTTGGGAAGAAAATGAAGAAGAAGATGGGAGATTAGAAGGTCTCAGAAGAAGCAAAAGGACATCTTAAAGTATTGTGTTCCCCTTTTTAAAAAGTTCCATCCATAATATCTATGGTTTTTCATTTATCTATGTCAGTCTGCATTTGTGTAGGGGTTTAAGAAGGGGTAGTTTTTAAATTAATAGGTTATAAGTTGATACTTTATATTTTGTTTGCCTCTGGTTAGAGATTGTAGTTTATAGTATTTTGTTGTATATAGAAACTTGGTCAATGTATTCTACTAACTTGAGCTTGTCAGGCAGGTAATTGGGAATTTTGAGTCATTTCATTAAATTCACAAAGTTAAAAATCACACAACACCAGGTTATAGTCCAACAGGTTTATTTGGAAGCACACTAGCTTTCAGAGCACCACTCCTTCATCAGGTGGTTGAGCAGTATAGGATCATAAGACACAGAATTTATAACAAAAGTTTACATTGTGATGCACATGAAATTATATATTGAAAAAGACCTGGATTATTTGTTAAGCCTCTCATCTTTTAGGATGACCATGTTGGTTTCAGTTCTTTCACATGTAAATCACAGAACATTGTTTTAAACTTACATTCTCAAGTGAACTTTAACAATAGGTGCCATGTCATCTCAGATAATGCACTTTCCTGATAAAGGGCTTTTGCCTGAAACGTCGATTTCGAAGCTCCTTGGATGCTGCCTGAACTGCTGTGCTCTTCCAGCACCACTAATTCAGAATCTGGTTTCCAGCATCTGCAGTCATTGTTTTTACCACCCTGAAGGTGTGAAGTGTCCTGTGTGAGGCTGTCTGTGCCCCAATGTTCAGACTGATTCTATTTCTAAAAATGGGATTTACAGAATTTTACATAGTTTCATGCAGTTCTTGAGCAAATTAAAATATAATTCTGCAAGTACAAATTCACTCCACAAACTTTTTTGTGTGTGTGTGTGTAAAGGGGTATAAGTCTGTGAGTGGGTGTTTGTGTGCGTGTGAGTGTGGGAGTGTATGTGTGAGCGTATGAGAGAGAGCTTGTATATGAGAGAGGGTCTGCATGAGTGTATGGGTCTGTAAGTGTGTGTGTGTATGTGTGTAGTGCAGTGGAGTCACCTGTCATGTGACGTGAATCCAGGGTCCCAGTTGAGGCCATCCCCATGGTTACCAAACTTGGCTATCAGCCTCCGCTTGGCCACTTCTTGTTGTTGCCTGTCCCGAAGTCCGATTTGGAGGATGGTCACCCGAAGGTCCGAGGTTGAATGTCCCGGATTGTTGAAGTGTTCTCTGACTTGAAAGGAACACTCCTGTCTGTTGGTTGTTGTGTGGTGTCGATTCATCTATTGCCATAACCTCTGCTCAGTCTCGCCAATGTACCATGCCTCAGGGCATCCTTGCCTGTAGCGTATAAGATAGACAACGTTGGCAGAGTCACATGAGTACCTGCCGCGTACATGGTGGGTGGTGTCCTCACATGTAATGGTTGTATCCATGTCGACACTCTGGTACATCTTGCAGCGTTTGCCACGACAGGGTTGTATGATGTTGTCCTGAAAGCCGGGCAGTTTGCTGCGAACAATGATCTGTTTGTGGTTTGGCGGTTGTTTAAAGGTGAGAAGTGGAGGCGTGGGGAAGGTCTTGGTGAGGTGCTTATCCTCATCGATAATGTGTTTCAGGCTGCGATGACCATGCCATGGTTTTTCAGCTCCTGGGAAGTACTGGACAATGAAAGGTACCCTGTCGGTTGCAGCTTGTGTCTGTCTCCTGAGGAGGTCATTCCAGTTTCTTGCATGTTGGAACTGGAGATCGATGAATTGAGCATCGTACCCTGTACTTGTTTTGTGACATTCCTGGGTGTAGCGGGCTCAAGTATCAGCAAATGGATTGTGACTAGAGCTTGTCCTGAACTATTTTGGAACAAATACAATAAATATTTGTGTTTGGAGTTGGGAAGTGATAAACGACTAAAGGAAGAACCAGATTTTTAAACGATACTAAAAAATGACACTTGTAACTGCTAAGGATAACCTGTAGGTGGCAGAGTTGTCCCTGACAAACTGAAAAGAGATCACAAAAAACATATCAATTGAATTGGCAAGTAAGTTATAAGTGGAATAGCCTACAGAGTTAAAAAAAATACGGAGAAAGTGAAAGGGTCAGCGTAACGTTAGGCTTTAGGAAGGGACCAAGTATTCTGGTTCATGAAACATCAGAATTAACGCAATAAGCACAAAGAAAAGATGAAAAATCTGGTGATAAAATTCCAGTGGGCAGAAATCGATAAAGAATGGGTATTGAGTTTAAAAAGTATGGAGGTGAGGAGGCTGGAATTAAAGATACCAGGGAAAGCTTAGTGTGAGTAACAAACAGAGACCTCAGAACCTGAAGAGAACTCTGATGAAGCATGCTCTCGTCATCACCTGAAGTCCAGTCAGAAAATGTGTACAACCTTCACCAAAATTTTAGGAAAGGGATGTGGAGTCATCCCTTGTGTCATTTGAGAAAATAGTGACTCAAATGAAATGAGCCAGAGGAAATCCAGACCTTGACTGTGGAAAGCAAATTGACAGATTTGCACAGGAAATCTATGTGTCACTGTCAGGCAAGGTTTCGAGGAATTATGATAATGTTTAAAATAAAAGGTGCATATGAATTAACACCTGGAACATATAGGCAAAAGTTCCAGAATTTAAGGAAACAGCCTGGGTAAACCTACATTGAATTCAAGTGGGTTAAGCAAAACAATTTTGACAGCTGCTGCAAACATTAGGAATAGAAACCACCTTTGAGACTCTCAGAGATTATTCTTCTGGAAGAATTTATAAACTCCTGACATTTTGTATTAAGAACCCATGTTGAAGACCAAAAGGGAGTAATTGCTATGTAGGCAACAATGATGACTGATGATTATGAGCTGGTCCAGTAACCGAAACCTTTTGTTTCCATTGTACCCCCCTTCATTCAAAAGGGTTAGTGAACTGGAGAGTGAAAGGAAAGCAAGAACGAGAGTGGATAGCTGCAACTATCTCAAGGTCTGTGCCTCAGACCAGGAAGGCAGGTAGTGAGGCAGAGATGAAAATTCAAGGCTGAGGTGTTTCCATTGCATCAATGTGGAACATGTACGGAATGTTGGAAGTTACAAGGAAGCCCACGGGATTATGAGGGTTCGTAAGAATAAATTGAAGATGAAACTCCGAAGGAAGATGCCACAGATCAAACTGTAGTTTTAACTACAACTCAGAGAGCTGAAGGAAACACTGTTGTGACTGCAGCAGAAGTGATAAGGTAGATGAGAGATAGAAAGAGGTTTTGTCAACAGAAAAGGTAATCCCTTTTATCTTCAAAAGATGCAGTCAAGCCCATAACTGACGTAAGGGACACAACAGCTACTTAAACTCTTTTGCTGGAGATGGATTTACTATTCCCTCCACTGAATTCATTGGAAGTCAAAGTGTTAGAATACAGGATACATGGAGAGTATATCCGTGTGCCATTGTACAAAGTCCAATTGGAGTATGACTTTCTGAACAGAGTTTTTAAGACGTTATTCATGCTCTGAGTTGATTTACTCCAGGGGAATCATTTGACAGGAGTAATTACAGCTTCACCAAAATTACAGAAAGTCCAGATGAGTCTAGAGACAGAACAATTGCAGGAGCACATTCCAGGTATTTTTCCAACCAGAGCAGTGGCTAAAAAAGTCTATCACCAGAGGTCACAGCAATATCACGGGCAATTCTTCGAGTTGATGAAATTCTGTTTAAGAATGAGGATAGTTCATAAGAGGTGTCAGGTATGTCTTTGAGGTACAGGAAGCAGATCCAGTATTAAGTAAGTTAGCAAAGGCAGCTCACAGTGAGGCTGGGGCTGAAGGAGTTCTGGAGTGCTAATATATTAAAAAGAGTCCTGATGGGGAAGTGGAGATATTCTCATGGACCTGCAGATGAAGAAGGGCCAGTTGTTCAACAATTAGGGGTACTGCCTGGATATCATAAGGAGACATTGTGAGGAGCATAAGAAGTTCCTTTGGCAAGACATGGAGGAATATGGAAAATGCAAGCATTGATAACCAGATATTTTACATGACCTTCATAAGGATGTAGTGACGGTCTGTAAAATGTGACATTCTTGCCAGGCAGTATGAAAACCTCCACATGTAATCAAACCAGCATCTTTGATATCGACAACAGTTTTGAAGAACCATTCAGCTGAATGCCACTAGATTGAGCAGGATGATTACCAAAAGTTAAAAGTCGGACACCGTTATTCCTCACAATTACTAAATGACAACCTGATTTCCAGAAGCTATCATTTTAAGGACAGCCACAGCTAAAATAGTTGTGGAGAAGTTAGCATAGTTTTTTTGTTACTCGTTATGGCCTACCAATTGAAATGCAATCTGATCAAGTTTCTAACTTTATATCTAAAGGCTTCTAGGACTTCATTAGTTTTGGTATAAAACTATTAAAGTCAACAGTATATCATCTTCAAACACCTGGACTTTGCAGAGATACCATCAGACTCTTGAAACCATGATTAAGGCTTACTGTTGCAACTACCTATAGGACTGGGACAAATGGTTAGGCTTCTTACTGTTTTTTACCAGAGTTTTCCGAAATGAATTTACTGCATTTAGTTCATTTGATTGATCTACAGGCATGGGATAAGAGGTCCAATAAAATAGATCGAGAAGTTCATAAGACAAAAAGGTACATCTCCAGTGTTGGAATACATGTCCATTTTTTCCAAACAACTGAGGAGCATGTAAAGTAGAAAAGACCAGTTAAAAGTTTCACAGGCAAAAATATACGTGTGGGCAGACAAACACTTTATACAATGTAGGCTGTATTGCCTTAGCAAAGTAAACCTCTGAAAGTGAAATCTATTGAGTTGGGAAGAGTATAAACCAGGGATCATAACCTTAACATATCGTGTTAGGCAATTAGGATTGAGGAAAGATGTCCTCAATCAAAGGGTGGTCAACTTGTGGCACTCTCTACCACAGATGGCTGTGGTGGTTGAGTCACTGAATGTATTCACACGTGTGAATTTTCCAAAGAATCTATCTAGTCAGCTAAATAACATACTACAATTACTTGAGGAACATATACTACTTAGCTGATTCAAAGTCTATCACCAGAGGTCACAACAATATCATGAGCAATTCTCAGTGGATGAAACTCTGTTTAACAATGAGAATAGTTCATAAGAGGTGTCTGGAAATACTTGGTAGGTCAGATGACATCTGTGGAGAGAGAAACAGAGTAAATGTTTCAAGTCAATGATTTCTCTTACTCTACATCTACTTCCAGGCTTCATCATGTTTCTTGCATTTTCTGTTGTTACTTCAAATTTCCTGTTTGGTGATTGGAACGAGGTCAGCCAGGTGGCCCTCAGACAATAGGAGTTCTCTGATTTAGGCTGTTAATCTGGTCCAATCAGGGAACCCTGGCTGACATATATAAACAGGAGTGCCAATTCTGATGTATGTATCAAAATTGAGTTTCTTGGCAATAATATATTTCAATAACTTGTTTGTAATAATTAATACTAAATAGTAACTTTAGACTGTGTTTTGTTGACTTTCTTGTTTTATGGCAATTTAAAAAATTATCACACTAAAAAAAACAAAAAAAACAGGAGTGTCAAGGGCTCCCTTCATTCTGAAATGCAGCCCTGAGGGAGCCAGACCACTGCCAAGGACTCTCCCCAGTGAATAAAGGATGATTTGGGTGATGGGATTACTTTTTAAGTATAAAATGCAAATATTCCTCTCCTTTTGACATGCCCAATCCTATTATTAACCTTCACCTTTACCCACCTTAGTGTTGGCCATGGCTCAGTGTGTCTTACCTCTGAATTATCCAGCTTTGGAGTCAAGAAAAAAATGACAAGAGGCAAACTGAGAAACTAAGATTGAGTACAATTGTAGAGTCAGACATGGCAGAGGCATATTATGGAGTATAATGATACCAACACATTGTGAACAAGATGTTCTCAGAGCCTATATGACCTCACAATGTTTACTTCAACAAAGTTTCTGTTCCAGCACACAATGTTTTAAAGATGTGAGCTTTTATCCACCAGTTACACTTATTATTATATAATTAACTTTATGATATATTTTAATTATAAAACATTAATATCAGATGTGTTTTTCACTTCTTAGGAATTCACTGTGAAGTATTTGCACAAAATCTTGCTGCACAATTTCCTCTGCACATTTTTATAGGTTGGCTTTGTACTGCAAATGTTTTCAATTTGCTACGTCTTTAATATGTTTCAAAACATAGTAGCAGCCATGAAATGACGTCTCAGGGAGAGAGGAAAGAAAACAGTTAACAGCTCCTGCTAATCTGAGGAAACGTAACAACAATTTGTATTTATACAGTGCCCTCCATGTAATAACACACAGGAAGAAGAATGATATAAAGTGACAACTGGTAATGAGCCACTTGTACCAGCAGCTATTAGAGCAGTTGGCCAAAGGTTTCGACAAAAATCTAGGTTTTATGGAGTGTCTCAAGAAGCAAAGAGAGGTAGAGAAAGGAAAGGAGCAATCTAGGAAAGGAGTTTCAGAACATAGCGCCTGGGCCACTGAAAATGTACAGGAGGCCTTCTCTGGAGTACTATGTACAGTTCTGGTCATCCTGCTATAGGAAGGATATTATTATTATTAAATTAGAGAGGGTTCAGGAAAGATTTACCAGGATGTTGCTGGGAATGAGGGTTTGAATTAGATTGGACTAGATTCCCTACAGTATGAAAATAGGCCCTTCAGGCCACAAGTCCACACTGACTCTCCAAAGCATAATCCACCCAGACCCATTCCCCTACCCATTATTTACTCCTGACACTATGGGCAATTTAGCATGGCCAATTCATCTAGCCTGCACATCTTTGGATTGTGGGAGGAAACTGGAGCACCCAGAGGGAGAATGTGCAAACTCCACACAGACAGTCACCTGAGGCGGGAATTGAACCCAGGTCCCTGGTGCTGTGAGGTGGCAGTGCGAGCCACTGTGCCATCAGATATAAGGAGAGGCTGGAAAGACTGGAACTTTTTTTCATTGGAGTGTAGGACGTTGAGGGGTGATCTTAAAGAGGTTTACAAAATCATGAGGGGCATAGATAAGATGAATAACAAAGATCTTTCTCTGAGGGTGTGGAAGTTCAAAACTAGGGGGCATATTTTTCAGGTGAGAGGAGAAAGGTGAGGGGCAACTTTTTCACACAGAGGGTGACTCATATGTGAAATGAACTGCCAGAGGAAGTGGTAGATGCAGGTAAAGTTACAACATTTAGAAGACATTTGGACAAGTAAATGAATAGGAAAGGGTTACAGAGATATGGGCTAAACACATGCAACTGGGACTAGTTTAGATTGGGAAACTTGGTCAGCATGGACGAGTTGGACCAAAGGATCTGCTTCCGTGATGTATGACTCTATGTGACCACAAATAGTAAAGCAATTAAAATGCAGAATTAGATGGATGGACTTATCTCACAGATGTGTGTGTGAGAGTCGGGGAGGTGGGAACGGTGGCAGCAATGGATGAGGGATGTGAAAACACATCTGAGATTTTAAAATCTAGGTGATGCTCGACCAGGAACAAATGTCAGTTAGCAGGCACAGGGATCATTGTGAAATGGGACTTAGTCCAAATGTCAGCTGGTTGAAGCAGAGTTTTGGATAATGTCAGCTACAGCGAGAGTAGGTACTTGTGTCCTTGACCATTTCAGTCCTTTAGCAGAATGCTGATTGGAAGGATTCAAAAATGGACTTCCAACAAAGAAAGGAAATACATCAGATGTTGATAGTAAGTGGGTTCAGATCGTCATTTCATCCAAATACCCACCTAACGGATTTACTTAAATGAAGTTGACAACGGAGATGTTTGTAAACACACTGTTGACTGCAACAGAGAAAAGGTGTATTGGCTTTCTCAGCTGGGCTTGAGGGTTAAGGAAATGACAGCCATGAGGATATATGATGGTGCTATTTTGGATTATTATGCTAGCCCCTTTTTGGGACAGTCCTAAATCAGCAGCACCTCTCAGCTGATTCTTCTCAATGTTAGGTTGGGGAAGGCAAATTGCAAATTGGTCTGAAGAGCTGATCAACTCTCCCTGAAGGAAAGGAATGTGCTGACAGTATTCTCTGAATAGCCTTATTAACAAATCTAAATCAGAATATAACATCCCAGAGACTATAAGAATCTGGGAGCTACTCACCAGTCATGTACTCCTGTATTAAACAGAGAATGTACTCCCTTGTCAAGTAGAATATGGAGTCTGGTTGCTGACTGTTAGAGATAGAGAGGACTATGTGAGCTAATATAAATTGTAAGACACATGGAAGTTTCTTTCTCAAATGGACATGATTCAAAGTTGAGTTGAAACAATCAGTTGCAATGTTAAATGGATTCTAGGAAAAAGAGGGAAAATTCAATCTTCTTTCTTGTAGAAAGTCCAGTTTTAAATTCCAATTATTGTCTCAGCAAAATATCTTAAGGCAAATATCCTTAGTTATCAAAGTAATACTTACCTTAATTTTCCAAGTTAAACTTTTGGATTAGTGAAATGACTGTGTCCCAGTTACCTTTGCTGAGTCTCAGTGGCTAAACATTTGTCTTGAAGTAAAACTTACTGTTATATATTCAGAGATTCTGAGAATCTCATGTCTGTCATCTGTGTTTAATGCTTTTTGAGGTTGCATAGTTAAATTCTTATATATAAAGGTGATACTCCAAGAAAATGCACATAATTGCACAATTTTACACATGCTGTGTACCTCAGTGATTCAAGGTTACGAGCTTGAATCTTCCATTAGGAAGAAATCTACATTTCAAAATTGCAACATGGCTCTAAATTATAAAAAAAAAACTGTTTCTCATGGCCTAGGTTTAACAGAATAAAGTTATCCTATCAAAGCCTACATTGTTTGATACTGTACTACAGCATTAACAAAAACTATGTTCAGATGGGTGAGAAATCAGAAGATTGGCATGACATAAAATCAACAAAGCATAACTAAGATCAAAGGGAGCAAAGATTATAAGAGAAAGGTCGCAAGAAGTATAAAAACAGATACAAAGAGTTTCTATAAAAATTCAAAGATGCGGTGTTGATAAAGTGAGTACTGATCCGACCTAAAGTGAGGCTGGGGAATTAATAATGGAAAATAAGGAACTAGCAAATGAGTTGAACAGGGATTTTGTATCAGTCTTAAGTTTAAAGGATATAGGTAACATTCCAGAAGTAGCTGTAAATCAGGAATGGAAAGTAATAAATGTAACTCCTTTGTTTAAAAAAGGAGGAAGAACGAAAGCAGGAAACTATATGCCAGTTAACTTAAAAGTTGTCATAGGGAAAACATTAGAAGCTATGATGAAAGACATTTTAGCAGGTCATATTTTTTAAGTTCAAGTTAATCAGGCAGTGTCAACATGGTTTTATGAAAGACAAATCATGTTTAATTAATTTGCCGATGTTGTTTGTTAAGTAATGTGTTGTGGATAAAGAGGAACTGGGAGATTTACAATATGTAGATTTCCAAAAGATACTTGATAAGATGCCACATCAACAGTTATTGCTGAAAATAAAAGCTTGCTGTGTTGATTCCTCATCACCATACATGGCCTCTTCCCACAAAGGTGTAACACCTGCCCTTTCACCTCCCTTCTCACTGTGAAAGGCTGTCAAAAACACTTCGCAGAAGCAGCATTTCATTTATACTTTTTCCAAATCTATTTGACTGTGTTAACTGTCCATAATGCAGCTTCCTTTAGACTGGTCAGACCAACCACAGACTGGGTGATCAATTAATGGAAGATGTCCATTCTGTCTGTAAGAATGATATTGGCCTGCCATTTGCTTGCTCTTTCAAACCATCTTGTTCTCTTGCTAACATTTCCATCCTGGGTCTGCTAGAGTGTTCCAACAAAGAACAAAGTAAGCTCAAGAAATTATACCTAATTTTCACCTTGGCACCTTATATGCTTTAGGACTCAATGATGAGTGTAACAATTTCAGATCATGACTTCTGTCCTCTGTTTGATTGCAACCCAGCCATATCTTAACCATTCACTCCTTTTCACACCCTTCATTTACACCTCTTTCACATTTCTATCACTCTTTTACCAATGCTAACACTCACTTGGTCTTTGCCTGGGTCATCCTCACTATCTATTCCAATTGCTCCTCCTCCCCCTCCTGCATCAACATAATAACGATTATTTCCAGCTCCTTCCAGTTCTGAATAAGAGACATATTGAACTTGAAATATGAACTGTTTCTGAAATAACTCCACAAAGGCTGGTATCCCATCACCAAGTCGCCCTTTATTTACACATGTACATGACACTGACCCAGCTAGTTCAGAGCTGGCTCCTAGACTGACTCTCCTGTTTATATCTGTCAGCCAGGGCTCCCTGATTGGACCAGATTAACAACCCCAATCAGGGAACTCATATTCTATGACATCCACCTGCCTGACTTTGTTCCAACCACGACAGCTTCTTTCTCTACATTCTGCGTTTTGCCAGCATTTTCTCTACTTTTTTCAGATTTGCAGTTTTTTTCTTACAAATTCTTTTTTCTTACACACTGCCATGAGACTTTGGATCTGTCTTCCTCAAAAGGTAGTGGAGGCAGAGCCTTTGAATATTTTTATGGCAGATGTAGACAGATTCTCGATAAGAAGGCAGGTGAAAGGTTATCAAGGGGTAAATGGAAATGTGGAGTGATCAGATCCACTATGATCTTACTGAATGATGGAGAAGGCTTCACAGGACAAGTGGCCTACTTCCTTACTTAATTTGTATGTTGTCTTTCCTGACAATATACAGAAAAGTATGCTGATTGGCAGTTTCTGGGAGTGGATCTTTCTTATCTCTGGTTTTTTTATTGCCATTGAGAAAAAAACTATATATGCCCTGGTATGAAGGTAGTTTATTTTTAGAAAGGAGGCCTTTTTAACTTTTAGTTCTTATCTACAGGAAAATAATTCTTTTGCTGATAACCCTTCATTATAACTATATTTCTTTACACCGATTCCTTTTCAGAATGAGAGATCTGAACACGACTATAGAATATGGAGACATTTTGGTTAGATTGCTCCTTTCTCTGGCTGAATCAAACTAACTCATTGAAATGTTAAAATTTTTGAGTCCTCTTCAGATGGACACATATAACATGGATCATTTGTCATCTCAGTATGGTTCAAATGGAAAAGGATGTTGACATTTCTTTTATCTTCATCTTCTTTCCTGAGTTTTTTTTTCATTTACAGAGATTGATGTTACCACTCTTGCCTTCTTTCAGTCGATAAACATGCTGCTAAGACACTGTGGTGATCCCAGGTTACACCTCTTTACATTACGTTGCATCAGCTGAAGTGGAAAGTGCAGAGTGGAAACAGTGATTGGCCTCAGAGTACCTTGGGCTAGCTAAATGAGGAAAATAGACCAGACTTTCCTATTCCTGTTCACCAAAACCCACTGGAAATCTCTGGCTGGAAGAAACATCGACCTTGGCTTCAATGGCTTCCGAAGAATAACCCATTTTTATGAGATATTGGGACATGAGCAAATATTCTAATTTCTTGACAGGATGTCGAAAATTGAGGAAAAGTATATACTGAAGAAATAATTTAAGAAGATATACCTAAATATTGGTTTGCGTACAGCTTACTCTTCCAAACCATTTGGTGGTGCTATTGATATTAGATGTAGTTGAAAGATACCAAGGTTTTATGAAATCCACAGAATATGATTTGATCTGGTTTATTTACAGTCACATGTATTTTGTTTCAAAAAGACGGTGAAAAGTGTTGCATAGAGTCACCACTCTCCAACGCCTTTTAAAATACAGAAAAATAAACCAAAACGTTGAGTGTAAAGCCAGAAGAATGAAGAAGTGAAGAAAAAATGTTCAGCTTTACAGTTTTCCGCATTAAGTGTTCCACCAGGGGTCATGGGCCTGGTAGCCAGGCACGATCCCCTTCCCCGCATTGCCGCCATCACTGGAACGAAATTCGCCACTCTTTGGCGCCATCTTGCCTCCAATGACGCCCCCCCCCCCCCACTTTGTGTCCTCAATGGGCCTTGCCAATACAGATACCACGCATGCTGGCGGCAACCAGAACTCAACTCCGCCGCTGCCAGGAGTCCATTTCGGGCCCAGTCTCTACTGGAACTTAATAAACAGGGGGCTTATTTATGTAATACTTTTTGCAAGTACAGAATGTCTCTTTGTAGCCAATGAAAAGCATTTTAATGTGTCATCATTGTGATAATGTAGGAAACAGAACAGCCATTACATTCGGCAACAATAATGACCAAATAATGTGTTTCTTATGATACTGATTGAGGGATAAATATCAGCCAGGACACCGGTCAACCCAAACACAGAGATAAGGCCTCAGTTTAACACCTCCAATCAAAGATTGCAGCTCCAATAGCACGATGCACCTCAATACTGCACAGTAACTTGTGCTTCAGGGACTGGAGTGAGACTTGAACTTGGAATCACACAAACATATGAAATAGGAGCAGAAGTGAACCATGCAGCCCCTTGAGCTTGCTCTGCTGTTCAATAAGATCCACTTGTGTTTGAATTCCACATTTCCATTTATCTCCAATCTCCAAATAATTTGCAAACTAAAATGAAACAAAGACTACAGATGCTGGAAATCTGAGATGAAAATAGAATCTATCCACCTTAAAAATTCTCAATGACCACTGCCTCTGAGCTAAGAGTTCCAAAGTCATACAAGTCTCTCAGTGAAATAATTTCTCTTTATTTCTGGGCTAAAAGGACAAGACTTGATTTTATAATGCTGCGTTTTGACTGACCTACAAAAGGAAACATCCTTTCCACATGCTCCTCATAGGATCTTGTTTTTCAAAGACCATCAACCACAGCTGAGAAGGAAATGCATTAACATGAAATGCTACAGACGATTGAGTAAGTTTTCGGCGCTGCATATAGTTCGTGTTAGACTTAGCAAAGTAGAGGATCATAATCCTTTCTATGGTGTCGTTCTTAATCTTAAGTGATCAAAGTTCAAATCTCTACATTGAAACATTCCAAGCTACAAAGTTTCTTTCCAGGCTTTCTCCAGTATTCCAAAAGGAAAAACAGGCCACCTATTATCGAACTGAGAAGTTCTAAACAATACCACCACACTGAGATCAAGCAAGGTCACAGTGTTTCCTGCTGGTGAGTAGATTACTGATATTAAATTGAGATTTGTTTGTGCAGAGCCAGAGTGTGATCTCTCTTTTCCCTTAATAATCAACCTTGACTACAGTTGTTCAATAGTTCTGCGTTTGATTAAGTGAGTCTGCTTACTATTGATACTCAGTGTGCTTGACTGGCTAAGCCTGATGTGTTGACATAGAAAAATGGTGCCAAACTGTAAAAAGAACTGGAAACTCAAGATGAAGCATGGAATAAACATATTAAAACAACTTAATTAGAATTTGTAATGTGTGTAGAAACTAGTGTTGTGTCTGTACATTGTTCTGAGATATAAAATATAACAGATTGACATCTATTGTAATTATAAATTCTCCGCACTGTCTGGCATGTGCTCATCTGGCACACTTGGCCTTCACAAGCTGGTTTTACAATGTAGCCCTCAGATGGGGCCTCATTTATAGGGTTGTCATCATGGAATGTGTTGAGTACGGCCTGAGAAATGGAACTGCATTTTTCTAACCGTGCTTCACAGGGTCAGATATAGGAGTGCCATATCAAATAAAATTCTGTAACTTCTCAGTCATTGCTCAGCCAATCAGGTCTATACATGACTGGCGTATGGTCAATTGTTGCATCTTTGTGTTTTGAAATGTCTGTGAATGAAATGTCGCAGGACCATTCTGACACAGCTTTGAAGAAATGCAGTCGTGATCAAAAGTTGATGTACTCCAACAATTTAACTCATTTGCAGCTCAATCCAGCAAAATAGTCCCATTCTGCCATGTGCGAGTGTTAGCAGATTGGAACAAGTCCACAAGAGCAAGTCTAATACTCCAAGTCCAAAACTGTTTCAGAATGTAGAGAAGATTAGCACAGTTTTGATTATTGCTGTGGCTTATTACCCCATGGCTGTCATTAGCATCAGAAACTTGTTGTAGTTAAGTTCCCATGACATCATTTCTCTTTACACCAATAGACAAATGCTCTTTCCTGATGGATTATTGTGGAGATGAGCAGCTTTAACCAAACTCTTGCAGTCCAGGGGTATGCCTACTGGATGCATGAACTAATCCAGCTCTTCTGTTTCTGACCTGACAGGAGGAAGAAACAAGATGGCTGAAGGATTCTACCCTGATACATCTCAGTTGTTTTACGAGAACAAAATGGCAGCTATTTTTAATGGTGGCACCCTTTCACATGATGCCCTACCAATTCAGCCAGCTGCGTTGTGAACGCACATTGTGACATCTTTAACTAGGGATATCCATAATCCATTATTAGACAGGAAGTGATGTCATGTCAGACAGTTGTTGACCAAAAATGATGTACCAGTAAGAGCTCTCTGCAACAGGTTTACAATAACCTTTAAATAACAAGCTACAATTTGACTTATTATCAGTCCTACATGGTGAGTTTGCATTTGGGATATAGATAGAAACACAGCGACCTCAACACATTGGTATTTTATTTTATTACCAAGGTTTAGTCAAGTTTTAGTAGTGGCTTTATCACCATCAGCTTCAAATAGAGGATTTGGCCTCTTGTTTGTTACATACAGTTGTCAGATACCAGCAATGCAGCAGATTTCCATCAGGAAATTTTTCAGAAGCAGCAGTAATAACATAATCACATGTTTGCACAAACAATGGATGAGCTGAAGTAGAGAAAATACTGCCAGCAGTAAACCACTAAAGCTATTTTTGTGAAGCCTCTCCAAATGTCAAAGTCACAGCAAATAGCAGATGTGAATGCTAAGAGCAACCTTTATTTTCAAATGTCAGATGTGGCTCAGTTGGGTTGCACACTTGTGTGTGAATCATAGATATTTTCTAATCAAGCTGTTCAGAGATGTTACTACATACTTCGGGAGCAGGTGGGACTTGAATGGTAGTCTGTTCAAGACCCACTCCAGAACTTCAGAATAAAAGTCAAAGCTAATACACCAGTGTAATACCAGGAGAGTGCTGAGCTATCTGAAGAGCTGTGCTTTTGTTGGTTAAACTGAAGCTGTTTCAACTTGCCTGGTTGATCTTGTGGCACTATTTGGAAAAGCAGTGGTTGATCTTGTGGCACTGTTTGGAAAAGCAGTGGAGTTGGCTTACCAATATTTATCACAAAGGAAACACAATTGCTGGGTCCTCTACTTTTTGTCACTTTCATAAATGATTTGGATGCGAGCATAAGAGGTACAGTTAGTAAGTTTGCATATGACACCAAAATTGGAGGTGTAGTGGACAGCAAAGAGGGTTACATCAGATTACAACAGGAACTTGATCAGATGGGCCAATGGGCTGAGAAGTGGCAGATGGAGTTTAATTCAGATAAATGCAAGGTGCTGTATTTTGGGAAAGCAAGTCTTAGCAGGACTTGTACACTTAATGGTAAGGTCCTAGGGAGTGTTGCTGAACAAAGACACCTTGGAGTGCAGGTTCACAGCTCCTTGAAAGTGGAGTCGCAGGCCGATAGGATAGTGAAGAAGGCGTTTGGTATGCTTTCCTTTATTGGTCAGAGTTTTGAGTACAGGAGTTGGGAGGTCATTTTGTGGCTGTACGGGACATTGATTAGGCCACTGTTGGAATATTGCATGCAATTCTGGTCTCCTTCCTATCGGAAAGATGTTGTGAAACTTGAAAGGGTTCAGAAAAGATTTACAAGGATGTTGCCAGGGTTGGAGGATTTGAGCTATAGGAAGAGGCTGAACAGGCTGGGGCTGTTTTCCCTGGAGCGTCGGAGGCCGAGGGGTGACCTAATAGAGGTTTGCAACATTATGAGGGGCATGGATAGGATAAATAGACAAAGTCTTTTCCCTGGGGTCAGTGAGACCAGAACTAGAGGGCATAAGTTTAGGGTGAGAGGGGAAAGATATAAAAGAGACCTAAGGGTCAACTTTTCATGAAGAGGGTGGTACGTGTATGGAATGACCTGCCAGAGGAAGTGGTGGAGGCTGGTACAATTGCAACATTTAAGAGACATCTGGATGGGTATATGAATAGGAAGGGTTTGGAGGGATATGGGCTGGGTGCTGGCAGGTGAGACTAGATTGGTTTGGGATATCTGGTCGGCATGAATGGGTTGGGCCAAAGGGTCTGTTTACATGCTGTACATCTCTATGATTCTATGACTCTAAGTTACCGGTTTGTAACCACTTTGCTGTCTGTGGAGTTTGCTGAGTATTAATTGTTGTTGCATTTCCTATATTGCAACAGTGGCTACACCAAGATATATCAGAAACACCTTTAGGTATTATCAAAGTGGAGTAAGCAAACAGGTACCATGACATGAGATGAAGAACCCATTGAACTGTGGAGCAGAGTTTATTTCACTCATGCATACAAAGCACCCACTATCGTGCTTCCCAAAACCCTTTCCTGATGGAGTTGAAAAAATGTGGAGCTGGAGAAAGCACAGCAGGTCATGCAGCATCAGAGGAGCAGGAAAGTCAATATTTTAGCAGGTCCCTTTAACCAGTCCTGCTGAAGGGTCCTACCGAAATCTCGACTCTCCTGCTCCTCTGATGCTGCTTGACCGGCTGTGCTTTGTCCAGCTCCACATTTTATTGACTCTGACTTTCCAGCATCTGCAGTCCTCACTATCTCTTTTCCTGGTGGAGCCCATTTTAATGTCTCAGACAATGTGGGATGCAGTGTAACAATTTGGGGAGCTTGGAGATTTCAAGAGTTGTGGGGTGGGGGGGGGGCGCATTTGCAGGGAGCAGGATTTGAATGTGGGTGGACTGAGGTTCTCTTGAAAGAACTAGACACCTCACTATTCATGGGCTGTTAGCAGCAGTGGCACTTGGGCCACAGAGGATAGTTCATCCAGCCACCAACAAAAGCAAGACCAGTATTTAAAATGGCCTCAAAGCTTAAGAAACTCAATCCGAGATTCAAGACAGACATTGTTACCTCAGAGCTTGTAACCACAAAATCTCATTGCCCACATTTTGGAAGACCTTGATCAACTACTTGACACCAGCACAGTTCATTGGCTGCACATGGATCTGCACACTCATCCCGCGCCCTCAGCTCCCCCGACAATCCCACTCCCTCCCCCATCCACTATGAATTAATGTAGGTTACTTCCCTTCACCCACTGTAGGAGTGTCACACAAGAAGAATTTGCGACATCCTCAAGAGATTTACTCTCCTTTCAGTAGTCCCTTGGAGCCAAGGAAGACTTGTTTCTGATCCAGTTTTCTGGGTGTTGAGGCAGTGAATAAGTCCAAAGCACATTATGTAGACTCTACAGGATGGGTGATTCTTGGAGAATCAGTTGAATGACTGGCTGAGAATGTTGTTCACTCTCTTCCCTGCCTCAACGTTGCCTCTGCATGTTTCTGGTGAAGTCTCTCAGTGTTTTCTCTGCAGGAGCTCCATTTTGGTCGGTCACAGGCTGGTTCCCACCATGTGTTGGTGGGATTGGTTGATCTCTTCAGGGATGCTTTGAGGACGTGTGTAAAACATTGTCCTCCTGGAGGTCCGTGTGCTGGCTGGGAGAGGGAGGCAGCCTTTCTAGTTACAGGATGTAGAGGATCTCACAAAGGCATGGCCGGTTGAATTCTTCCACTGACTAGAGATGCCTGCTGTAGGTTGTCCAAATCTCCAAAGCATACAGGAGTCCAGGTATCGCTCCTGCCCAATAACCCATGGCCTTGTCTGAGATTTGAGATCCTAGTCCCTTTTCCTCAGTCAGCTGAAGGCTCAGCTGACATATCAGAGGCGATGGTGAATTTCAACATCTATGACTACCTTGGTCAACAGGAGACTGCCAAGCTACTGGAAAGATCCATGTTTTCCGGGATCCCTGCCATTCCCTGCAGGTGGTGTGGAGGTAAGCAAATGAGGTTGAGGTGCAGATTGGTCATGAGCTAATTTAATACTGCTCCAATCACTAAGCCCTGACTTTAGTGATGGAAGTCACGCTGCTTGACTACATAATGGACACCACAGTCACAAAGTCTGCTCAGACCATAGGTAAGTCAATGGAGGCCTTGGCACTCAGACACAAGCAGATAAACTTAGCGGGCATGCTAAGTTTAATCAAATATTAAAGAGTGACAGAGTTTGTAAGGGTGGATTTTACAAAGGTGCCTGACTGGAGAGGATTCCAGTGCTCATTTTGATTTCAGAACTGTGGGAGTTTTGGCCACAATGGTCTCATGGCTCACCAACAGCTGTGAAACAAATAAGCCAATTTTACAACAACCACAAGTTGCATTTATGTAGTTCCTTCAATCTCATAAAGCACCTCAAGCTGTTTCACCAGAGAGTGACCAAACAAATTGAGCTACTTTAGGAGTTATTAAGACTGATGACCATAAACGTAGCCATATAGATTCTGACAGACATCCTAAAGGAGGGAAGAGAGCTTGCAGATGGAGAGTTTTACGGAGGGTATTCTGGGTAGTCAAAAGCATGGCCACCAATGGTGGACCCATCGAATGCAGTATGCACACAGGCCAGAATTGGAGCAAGACAAATACTTTAGGTGGTTGAGAGGCTGGAGGTGATTGCAGATCTAGAGGAGCAAGACCATGGAGAGATCAGAAAATAAAAATGAGGATTTAAGATTGATTCTGGAGCATGTTCAAAGGAGGCAGAGAGACAGGTAGCATTGAGGAGACGGGGAGACTGCAAGAAGATTTGGACAGGTTAGGAGAGTGGGCTAAGAAGTGGCAGATAGAGTAAAACATGGGAAAGTGTCAGGTCACGCACCTTGGTAGGAAGAATAGAGGCATAGACTATATTTTCTAACTGGTGAGAAAATTCAGAAGTCTGAAGTATGAAGAGACTTGGAAGTTTTAGTCCAGGATTCTCACAAGGTAAGCTTGCAGGTTGAGTCAGTAGTTAGCTGAAAAATGTGTTGCTGGAAAAGCGCAGCAGGTCAGGCAGCATCCAAGGAGCAGGAGAATCGATGTTTCGGGCATAAGCCCTTCTTCAGGAATGAGGAGGGTGTGCCAAGCAGGCTAAGATAAAAGGTAGGGAGGAGAGACTTGGGGGACGGGCGTTGGGAATGTGATCTGTGGAAGGAGGTTAAGGTGAGGGTGATAGACCGGAGAGGGGGTGGGGGCGGAGAGGTCAGGAAGAAGATTGCAGGTCAAGAAGGCGGTGCTGAGTCCGAGGGTTGGGACTGAGATAAGGTGGGGGGAGGGGAAATGAGAAATATATCCTTGGTGGTGAGGTCTGTTTGGAGGTGGCGGAAATGACGAAGGATGATACGATGTATCTGGAGGTTGGTGGGGTGGTAGGTGAGGACCAGTGGGGTTCTGTCCTGGTGGCGATTGGGCAGGCGGGGTTCAAGGACGGAGGAGTGGGAAGTGGAGGAGATGCGGTGGAGAGCATCGTCAACCACGTCTGAGGGGAAATTGCGGTCTTTGAAGAAGGAGGCCATCTGGGTTGTTTGGTATTGGAATTGGTCCTCCTGGGAGCAGATGCAGCGGAGGCGATGGAATTGGGAATATGGGATGGCGTTTTTACAGGGGGCAGAGTGAGAGGAGGTGTAATCTAGGTAGCTGTGGGAGTCGGTCGGTTTATAGTAAATGTCCATGTTGAGTCGGTCGCCCGAGATAGAAATGGAGAGGTCTAGGAAGGGGAGGGAGGAGTCTGAGAAGGTCCAGGTAAATTTGAGGTCAGGGTGGAAGGTGTTAGTAAAGTGGATGAACTGTTCAACCTCCTCGTGGGAGCACAAGGTAGCGCCGATACAGTCATCGATGTAGCGGAGGAAAAGGTGGGGGGTGGTGCCAGTGTAGCTGCGGAAGATGGACTGTTCCACATATCCGACGAAGAGGCAGGCATAGCTGGGGCCCATGCAGGTGCCCATGGCTACTCCTTTGGTTTGGAGGAAGTGGGAGGATTGGAAAGAGAAGTTGTTCAGAGTGAGGATCAGTTCAGGCAGTCGAAGGAGAGTGTCAGTGGAAGGGTACTGGTTGGCTCGGCGGGAAAGAAGCGGAGGGCTTTGAGGCCTTCATGATGGGGGATGGAGGTGTATAGGGACTGGATGTCCATGGTGAAGATAAGGCATTGGGGGCCGGGGAAGCGAAAATCATGGAGGAGGTGGAGGGCGTGGGTGGTGTCCCGAACATAGGTGGGGAGTTCTTGGACTAAGGGGGACAGGACCGTGTTGAGGTATGCAGAGATGAGTTCGGTGGGGCAGGAGCAGGCTGAGACAATGGGTCGGCCGGGGCAATCAGGTTTGTGGATTTTGGGCAGGAGGTAGAAATGGGCGGTGCGGGGTTGTGGGACTATGAGGTTGGAGGCGGTAGATGGGAGATCCCCTGAGGTAATGAGGTTTTGGATGGTCTGGGAGATGATGGTTTGGTGCTGGGAGGTGGGGTCATGGTCAAGGGGGCAGTAGGAAGAGGTGTCCGTGAGCTGGCGTTTAGCCTCAGCAGTGTAAAGATCAGTAGTTAGGATGGCAAATGCAATGATGGCATTTATTTCGAGAAGACTTAAATATAAAAGCAAAGATGCACTTCTGAGGTTCTATAAGGCTCTAGTCAAACCACATTTGGAGTATTGTGTGCAGTTTTGGGTCCCATATCTCAGGAAGGATGGACTGGCCCTGGAGTGTGTTCAGAAGAAGTTCACAAGATTGGTCCCAGGAATGAAAAGCTTAATTTATGAGGAACGTTTGAGGACTCTGGGTCTATACTCGATGGAGTTTAGAAGGATGAGGGGGGATCTAATTGAAAGATACAGAATACTGAATGGCCTGGACAGAGTGGATGTTGAGAAGATGTTTCCGTTGGTAGGAGAGACTAGGACCCGAGGGCACAGCCTTAGAGTAAAGGGAAGACCTTTCAAAACAGAGATGAGGAGAAACTTCTTCAGCCAGAGAGTGGTGAATCTGTGGAATTCACTGCCACAGAAGGCTGTGGAGGCCAGTTCATTGATTATATTTAAGATGGAGATAGTTAGGCTCTTGATTGTCAATGGAATCAAGGGTTACAAGGAGAAGGCAGGAGAACGGGGGTGAGAAACTTATCAGCCATGTTTGAATAGCGGAGCAGATTCGATGGGCTGAATGGCCTAATTTCTGCTTGTACGTCTTATGGTCTTATGGTCTAACTGGACCAGGAGCCAGTGCTGGTTGGCAAGCGCAGTAATGGAGCTAATTGAGATCTTGCACATTAGGATAACTTTACATCATAACAACTCAAAAATAACATCAGAATGACAAAATGCCATATGGTACATTGCCATTCATACAGACAATAGTGCTATCATTGAGAAAGACAGATTAATTCCTGCTGGGTCTTGCTCTTCCTGCCTTGTAACCCATGTCACCCTCTGAGATCCTTGCACTGTTTAAATTCTAGTATTGGAGCATTCCTGATTTTGCAAGTTAATTATGCTTAAGAGTATTTTTTCTTTCTTCACAAGTCAGTCAAACATCTTAAAGAAACTCACAAGGCCAAAAACAGGCAAACCACCCATTTCATTATCAATTTTTATATGTGATATTGTAAATTTAATTATTTTTGCACTTGAAATATATTTAGTTCTTGTTAACTTTCTGCTCTAGTTATTTGGGTTTTGCTCCATTCATTTTGTGTTTTTCAATATCAGAATTGAACTTCAATCTTACAATACACTTGAGTCAAGAATGTTTTATATTTCACCGACACCACATCCCTCCCCCTCACCCAAACAAACACACAGGTGCATACAGATAGGGATTTTTTTTTGCTTATTAATGCTGCTTATATGAAGAGAGCAGGTGAATTGATTATATAGTTTCCACTTTCACTGACCACACTAACTGGTCATGGCAGGAGCCAATATAGTTTTCACTCAGGAGCCTGTTAGCTGGTTTCTACTGGAACAAGCTGGACTGGACCAGTTGCATGGACCAGTTCAAGTGGGCCTGTCGTCCCAATTTCCATCTGACAACTGGTTCAAAGTTCACCATTGGTGGTGGCCTTTAACTGCCTAGATTCTGTGATCTGGAAATCCCTCCCAAAACCTTTTCCTATCGCAATCTCTCTCTTTCCTCTTGTAATATGTTCCATGAACCCCAGCTCTTTTAGTCAGCTGACCAAACGGCTTGGTGTCACATTTTGTAAGCTTGCTGCAACAAGTAGTTACAGTTGTTGATTCCTGGTCTTATCTCGACCACCAGGGAGGCATTAAATGCTTCTCCACATTTGTTTGACAAGATTAAACAAGACCTTCAAAAGTGGGGTGGGGGGGGGGCCTTCCAATATCATGGCTAGGTCGAGTTGCTCTTATTAAACTGAATGTTCTTCCTCACTTATTGTACCCTCTGCAGATGCTTCCCTTGCTTTTTCATTTTGGATATTGAATGGTTGGTTTAGTTCTTTTATTTGGCGCCTTAAGCGGCCCCTTATCAAGCTTATGAAATTGTAAATGTCTCAGGGATTGAGAAGAGTGAATCTCTCAGACATCAGAAGATATCTTTTGTGAGTGATTGGGCTTGTGAGGACTCACTGTCGATATAGTTGGATAGTGATGCCTCCCAGGCAAAGTGTCCTCTTGTTAACCTGTTGTTTCTGGACAAAATGAGGATATTTGTGGAACATTGCAACAATCCAATAGTTATTATTACTGTTAAAGCATGGAGGGCAATGAGACAGATGGAGGGTAATATGTCGAAAACATCTTTCCATACTCCCAAATTTGGTATGCCAGGTTTCTGGCCAGGGACAATGGATCCCAGGTTTAAACTTTGGATGGATAGGGGAGTCTCTTGTTTGGGTGATCTGTTTGAAGATGAAACGTTAATGTCATTTGATCAAATAACTCATAAGTATGGATTATCGAGCAGGACCTCTTCCTTCTTTTGGCAGATCAAAGATTTTATCCAAAGAGAGCATATACTTCTGACTGAGTGTTCAAAGTCTGATACAGAAAAGAGGGTGCTTCAGGTTAAGAGCACTCCTTCAGTGAGTACTCTCTATCATTTACTGGGGGGAGGTTTCTCAGGTGACATCAAGCATCTACGTGAGGTCTGGGAGAGAGAGCGTTAGGGGTAGAGATCACTTCAGAAACTTGGGAGGACATTTGTGAGAGCACGAGGAGGATTTCAATATGTAATAAGACCCATGCTATGCAGTTAAATATTCTTCATAGGGCTCATCTGGCCCCAGATCGTATTGCAAAATGTAAGCAGGGAGCATCTTCAATGTGTCCCAAATAAATACGGGTACCTCACTCATCGTCTGTGGTCCTGCCACAGGCTCCATGCGTATTGGAGCACTGTGGTAGCAGTAATAGAGAGGGTCTTGGGGACCGAAGTCAATGTGAACCCGATTTCTCTTCTTCTGGGTTCGCTGAATATATCTCCCTTAGATGTACATGGGAGAAAGCTTTTGAGCATCCTCACTTTTTGTGCCATTCTGATGTGTTGGGTGTCTGAGACCCCCCGGGTCTGTTGGGGTGGCATAAGTTAATTATGGAACACATTCCTTTGGGCTTTCTTACAAACATGGTGCACCAGAAAATTGACTATTTTTATAAGACATAGCAGCCCTTTTTGAATTATTTGGAAGCAGATATGTCCGCCATTTTAATTAAGGCTTCTGGCTAGCCATGTTGATATGGTTTAATAAGCCTAATGTCATGAGAGGAAGAATTTCGAGCAAACGTGGGTTTAATAATTGATGCTCTCGCAGGTTGAGAGCTGAGGTCTTATTACGCTGAGTGGCATTATTTTAGTTATTTATGTGTAATGAATGTAGTTGTGAGTTCTTTTGTTGAATAGTATAGTAGTTGATTTATTGTTTATTGCTTTTGTTGTTATAATGTTATATTTTCATAGTTTTGTAATTTTATAATTTTGTAAAGAAAAATTCTTTTCAATAAAATACTTTTTTAAAAATACTTCTCCAGTTCGTGAGATGCAAATTTCATGAAGTGCAATCTGCCAGAAATCATTTCATTGAAGCCATACGCCAAGTACTTGATCAATGTTTCACCCCACCCCAGCTCGTGGTGAGACAGTTAAGCCATTGGGAATGAAAATGAAATTGCGCTGCATATGACATGGCCTTTCTATATGGGTGTTGGGTCAAAGTGCTTCTTGAACAGCAGCCAGACTGCACACCACAAAGACTGCAGTGGTTCAGGCAAAAACCCCATCAATGCTTTCTCAAGAGCAACTCAGGATGGGCAACGCAACTTTGCAAATGAGTTTGTCCTGACCAGTATTGGAACTGTATTCTGATTAGACTTGTATGTCCTTCAGCATTGCATCACGTTTTACTACATTACATTCAGTCATATGAGGACTGTCTTGTTTAATTAAAAAGTAGGAACATTGCTTTCATTTTAACGATCAACACAACAATTATAACCCAGTCCATTTGGTTTATCCAATGTGTTACATAACTGTGATTATTTTGTCACTGAAGAATCAAAAGTTGTTCCAGTGCATAAAGGACATGAACTTGGGTGGTTTCCAAGCAACGGCAAAGTGTACTTCAAGTGCCAGGATTCATTATTTTGTTTCCTGTAAGGAAAACAGCTTTGGATGTATATTCCCACGCCCCGCAGGAGGAATAAAATCAATGCATTGTCAACAAGAAACTGGGCAGAGAGTCAGCCTGGCCTCTAGTACATGGTGACTCTAACAAATCCAGATAAAAAGAGACTGTCACCAATAGGACGACCCCATTTGAACAAGCAAATAATTTAAACTCCAACTTTAAAGGAGCAATGTCTTAATAGTTATCATGGAATATGCTTGAAATATACAAGAACTTGGTTGCAGTTAAGAGGAAGGTTAAAATATTTTGACTGTGTTAACCTTGTTTTGCTTTCAGAATGAAAAGCACTTTGTTTAAAAGAATCATGCATCGTTTGCCAGAATCATTCTATGCACCAAGAGTTTTTTTGGCACTCTGAAGTCTCGTGAATCTTTATCATTGACCCATACTTTTTCAGAAGGTTGTAACTTACTCCCAAGGGGTCGGACCAAGGCATAGCTCAACCACACATACTCTATTCATTCAGTTTCCCTAGCTCTGGGCCCCAGCCCCAGCACCAAATCACACTTCTTTCACTCCTCCACTGGTAGCCATGCCTTCAGCTGTCTAATTCCTAAACTCTGGAATTCCTTCCTTAAACCCCCTCCAACTCTTTTTCCTGAATTGAACAGCTCCTTCCAACACTGTTGATCAAGCTTTTGATCGCATCCTTCGCTCTTTGGCTCCATGTTAATTTTTGTTTTGTCCAAATTCACACTTGTGAAGCAACTTGGGGTTGTTTTATTATGGTAGTGGCTCTATGTAAGCAATTGGACGAATGGTATATTAGGTGTTTATTATACCATTCAAGTCAAGATTAGAGTGGTGCTGGAAAAGCACAGCAGGTCAAGGCAGCATCCGAGGAGCAGGAAAATCGACGATTTGGGCAAAAGCCCTTCTTTGCTGATGAAGGGTTTTTGCCCGAAATGTTGATTTTCCTGTTCCTCAGATGCTGTCTGACCTGCTGTGCTTTTCCAGCACCACTCTAATCTTGACTCGAATGGTATAATAAACAGCCACTTCACAACAAAAACGTTGTGCTTGGCAAGTTGAAAATTTCCCCATTCCTATAAAGGGTAAGATAATACCAGGAGGAATGCATTCCTACCTAGTATTTATCCATGCCACATCACAGAATGCGGCAGCATGCATGTTGGGATTCGAAAGCGAATGTATTTTTTTTTACAAGCAACCTTTAATTTTATGAGTGACTTACCTTCCCATACTGAGTATCTCCCGCTGAGGTGTAAATCACTAGAAGACTTTTGTACTATGTAATACTGTGAAACATAATTAAACTGAAGCAGCACTTCTGCACTGGCACCCCATTTGATGTAAATGAATGGAGTACTTTTCAGATGATCAAAGCCAGTGAGATAAGATACACTGTAGAAGTAGCTTGTAATATAAAGGCAGAGTCAAATTGATGGGAGTGAAACTGAGGCACTACATCGGTAACTATGGAAGATGCAGGATTCTATTTTTTATTCAATAGCAACTGTACATGTGGACGAACACACATTGACCTTTTTTTTTCCCCTTCTCCAATAATGTTCACATTAATTCTTTGCAATGCATGTGCTGAGATAGGAAAGAGACAGGATGGGTGCGTACTGAGGAAAAGACTTTAAGTAGGAAAAGGATGGGTTGACCTGAAGATTGTAGAGAGTGGGTGGAGGTGGTAGGAAGAAAGAGTACTTGTGTAAATTAGGAGGAGGAGGAGGAGGAGATTACCTATGTGAACAAGAGTGTGCAGTTCTGATCTCTTTCCTACTGAAAGGATGCTGTGAAACTTAAAAGGGTTCAGAAAATAGTTATAAGGATGTTGCCAGAGTTGGAGGGTTTGAGCTATTGGGAGAGGCTGGGGCTGTTTTCGCTGGAGCGTCGGAGGCTGAGGGGTGACCTTATAGAGGTTTACAAAATCATGAGGGGCATGGATAGTATGAATAGCCAAGGTATTTTCGCTGTGGTGGGGGAGTCCAGAACTAGAGGGCATAGGTTTAGGGTGAGAGGGGAAAGATATAAAAGACCCTTAAGGGGCAACCTTTTCATGCAGAAGGCGGTGCATGTATGGAATGAGCTGCCAAAGGAAGTGGTGGAAGCTGGTACAATAAAATAGTGTCTGGGTGGGTATATAAATAGGAAGAGATTAGAGGAATATGGGCCAGGTGATGGCAAATGAGACTAAATTAGTTTAGGAAATCTGGTCAGCATGGATGAGTTATAGAGTCATAGAATCATAGAGATGTACAGCATGGAAACAGACCCTTCGCTCCAATCCGTCCATGCCGACCAGATATCCCAACCCAATCTAGTGCCAACTACCAGCACTTGGCCCATATCTTTCTCAACCTTTCCTGTTCATATATCCATCCAAATGCCTTTTAAATGTTGCAATTGTACTAGCCTATCTTCCTGCAACTCCACTTTCAAGGAGCTATGAACCTGCACTCCAAAGTCTCTTTGTTCAGCAACACTTCCTAGAACCTTACCATTAAGTGTATAATACTGGATTAGTGGTGCTGGAAGAGCACAGCAGTTCAGGCAGCATCTAACGAGCAGCGAAATCGACGTTTCGGGCAAAAGCCCTTCATCAGGAATAAAGGCAGTGAGCCTGAAGCATGGAGAGATAAGCTAGAGGAGGGTGGGGGTGGGGAGAGAGTAGCATAGAGTACAATGGGTGAGTGGGGGAGGAGATGAAGGTGATAGGTTAAGGAGGAGAGGGTGGAGTGGATAGGTGGAAAAGAAGATAGGCGGGTCGGACAAGTCCGGACAAGTCAAGGAGACAGTTACTGAGCTGGAAGTTTGAAACTAGGATGAGGTGGGGGAAGGGGAAATGAGGAAGCTGTTGAAGTCCACATTGATGCCCTGGGGTTGAAGTGTTCTGAGGCGGAAGATGAGGCGTTCTTCCTCCAGGCGTCTGGTGGTGAGGGAGCGGCAGTGAAGGAGGCCCAGGACCTCCATGTCCTCGGCAGAGTGGGAGGAGGAGTTGAAATGTTGGGCCTTGGGGTGGTTTGGTTGATTGGTGCGGGTGTCTCGGAGATGTTCCCTAAAGCGCTCTGCTAGGAGGCGCCCACTCTCCCCAATGTAGAGGAGACCACATCGGGAGCAACGGATACAATAAATGATATTGGTGATGTGCAGGTGAAACTTTGATGGATGTGGAAGGCTCCTTTAGGGCCTTGGATAGAGGTGAGGGAGGAGGTGTGGGCACAGGTTTTACAGTTCCTGCGGTGGCAGGGGAAAGTGCCAGAATGGGAGGGTGGGTCGGAGGGGGTGTGGACCTGACCAGGTAGTCACGGAGGGAATGGTCTTTGCGGAAGGCGGAAAGGGGTGGGGAGGGAAATATATCCCTGGTGGTGGGGTCTTTTTGGAGGTGGCGGAAATGTCGGTGGATGATTTGGTTGATGCGAAGGTTTGTAGGGTGGAAAGTGAGCACCAGGGGCTTTCTGTCCTTGTTACGGTTGGAGGGGTGGGGTCTGAGGGCGGAGTTGCAGGATGTGGATGAGATGCGTTGGAGGGCATCTTTAACCAAGTGGGAAGGGAAATTGCGGTCTCTAAAGAAGGAGGCCATCTGGTGTGTCCTATGGTGGAACTGGTCCTCCTGGGAGCAGATACGGCGGAGGCGGAGAAATTGGGAATACGGGATGACATTTTTGCAAGAGATAGGGTGGGAAGAGGTGTAATCCAGGTAGCTATGGGAGTCGGTAGGTTTGTAAAAAATGTCGGTGTCAAGTTGGTTGTCATTAATGAAGATGGAGAGGTCCAGAAAGGGGAGCAAGGTGTCAGAGATAGTCCAGGTAAATATAAGGTCAGGGTGGAATGTGTTGGTGAAGTTGATGAATTGCTCAACCTCCTTGCGGGAGCACGAGGTGGCACCAATGCAGTCATCAATGTAGCGGAGGAAGAAGTGGGGAGTGGTGCCGGTGTAATTACGGAAGATCAACTGTTCTACATAGCCAACAAAGAGACAGGCATAGCTGGGGCCCATACGTGTGCCCATGGCTACGCCTTTGGTCTGGAGGAAGTGGGAGGATTCCAAGGAGAAATTGTTAAGGGTGAGGACCAGTTCGGCCAAACGAATGAGAGTGTCAGTGGAAGGGTACTGTTGGGGACGTCTGGAGAGGAAAAAACGGAGGGCTTGGAGGCCCTGGTCATGGCGAATGGAGGTATAGAGGGATTGGATATCCATGGTGAAGATAAGGCGTTGGGGGCCGGGGAAACGGAAGTCTTGGAGGAGGTGGAGGGTGTGGGTGGTGTCTCGAACGTATTTGGGGAGTTCCTGGACTAGGGGGGATAGGACAGTGTCAAGGTAGGTAGAGATGAGTTCAGTGGGGCAGGAGCATGCTGAGACAATGGGTCGGCCAGGGTGGTCAGGCTTGTGGATCTTGGGAAGGAGGTAGAACCGGGCAGTGCGGGGTTCCCGGACTATGAGGTTGGAAGCTGTGGGTGGGAGATCTCCTGAGGTGATGAGGTTCTGTATGGTCTGGGAGATGATGGTTTGGTGATGGGGGGTGGGGTCATGGTCGAGGGAGCAGTCCTAGCAGAGCGCTTTAGGGAACATCTCCGAGACACCCGCACCAATCAACCAAACCGCCCCGTGGCCCAACATTTCAACTCCCCCTCCCACTCTGCCGAGGACATGGAGGTCCTGGGCCTCCTTCACCGCCGCTCCCTCACCACCAGACGCCTGGAGGAAGAACACCTCATCTTCCGCCTCGGAACACTTCAACCCCAGGGCATCAATGTGGACTTCAACAGCTTCCTCATTTCCCCTTCCCCCACCTCATCCTAGTTTCAAACTTCCAGCTCAGTAACTGTCTCCTTGACTTGTCCGGACTTGTCCGACCCGCCTATCTTCTTTTCCACCTATCCACTCCACCCTCTCCTCCTTGACCTATCACCTTCATCTCCTCCCCCACTCACCCATTGTACTCTATGCTACTCTCTCCCCACCCCCACCCTCCTCTAGCTTATCTCTCCATGCTTCAGGCTCACTGCCTTTATTCCTGATGAAGGGCTTTTGCCCGAAACGTCGATTTCGCTGCTCGTTAGATGCTGTCTGAACTGCTGTGCTCTTCCAGCACCACTAATCCAGTATTTGGTTTTCAGCATCTGCAGTCATTGTTTTTACCATTAAGTGTATAAGTCCGGCTAAGATTTGCTTTCCCAAAATGCAGCATCTCGCATTTATCTGAATTAAACTCCATCTGCCATTTCTCAGCCCAGTGGTCCATCTGATCAAAATCCCATTGTACTCTCAGGTAACCTTCTTCGCTGCCAATACACCTCCAGTTTTGGTGTCATCTGCAAACTTACTAACTATACCTCTTATACTCACATCCAAATCAATATAAATGATGAAAAGTAGAGAACCCAGCGCCGATCCTTGTGGCACTCCACTGGTGACAGGCCTCCAGTCTGAAAAACAACCCTCCACCACCACCCTCTGTCTTCTACCTTTGAGCCAGTTCTGTATCCAAATGGCTCGTTCTCCCTGTATTCCGTAAGATCTAACCTTGCTAACCAGTCTCCCATGGGGAACCTTGTCGAACGCCTTACTGAAGTCCATACAGATCACATTTACTGCTCTGCCCTCATCAATCCTCTTTGTTACTTCTTCAAAAAACTCAATCAAGTTTGTGAGACATGATTTCCCATGCACAAAGCCATGTTGACTATCCCTAATCAGTCCTTGCCTTTCCAAATACATGCACATCCTGTCCCACAGGATCCTCTCCAACAACTTGCCCACCACCGACATCAGGCTCACTGGTCTATAGTTCCATGCCTTGTCCTTACCACCCTTCTTAAACAGTGGCACCACATTTGCCAATCTCCAGTCTTCCGGCACCTCACCTGTGACTATCGATGATACAAGTATCTCAGCAAGAGGCCCAGCAATCACTTCTTTAGCTTCCCACAGAGTTCTAGGGTATACCTGATCAGGTCCTGGGGATTTATCCACCTTTGACCGTTTCCAGCACTTCCTCTTCTGTAATCTGGACATTTTTCAAGATGTCACCATCTATTTCCCTACATTCTACAGCTTCCATGTCCTTTTCCACAGTAAATAATGATGCAAAATACTCACTTAGTATCTCCCCCATTTTCTGCGATCCGCACAAAGGCCGCCTTAGTAATCTTTAAGGGGGCCTATTCTCACCCTAGTTACCCTTTTGTCCTTAATATATTTGTAAAACCCCTTTGGATTCTCCTTCATTCTATTTGCCAAAGCTATCTCATTTCCCCTTTTTGTCCTCTTGATTTCCCTCTTAATTATACTCCTACAGCCTTTATACTCAACTAAGGATTCACTCGATCTATCCTGTCTATACCTGACACCTGCTCCTTCTTTTTCTTAACGAAACCCTCAATTTCTTTCATCATCCAGCGTTCCCTACACCTACCAGCCTTTCCTTTCACCCTAACAGGAATAAACTTTCTCTGGATTCTCGTAATCTCATTTGTGAAGCCTTCCCATTTTCCAGCCGTCCCTTTACCTGCGAACATCTGCCCCCAGTCAGCTTTTGAAAGTTCTTGCCTCATACCATCACCATCAAAATTGTCCTTTCTCCAAGTTAGAACTTCAACTTTAGATCTGGTCTATCCTTTTCCATTACTATTTTAAATCTAACAGAATTATGATCGCTGGCCCCAAAGTTCTCCCCCACTGACACCTCAGTCACCTGCCCTGCCTTATTTCCCAAGAGTAGGTCAAGTTTTGCACCTTTTCTAGTAGGTAAATCCACACAGTTAATCAGAAAATTTTCTTGTACACACTGAAGAAATTCCTCTCCATCTAAACCCTTAACACTATGGCAGTCCCAGTCTATTTTTGGGAAGTTAAAATCCCCTACCATAACCACCCTATTATTCTTACAGATAGCTGAGATCTCCTTACAAATTTGTTTTTCAATTTCCCTCTAACTATTAGGCGTTCTATAATACAATCCTAATAAGGTGATCATCCCTTTCTTATTTCTCAGTTCCACCCAAATAACTTCCCTGGATGTATTTCCGGGAATATCCTCCCTCAGTACGGCTGTAATGCTATCCCTTATCAAAAATGCCACTCCCCCTCCTCTCTTGCCTCCCTTTCTGTCCTTCCTGTAGCATTTGTATCCTGGAACATTAAGCTGCCAGTCCTGTCCATCCCTGAGCCATGTCTCTGTAATTGCTATGATATCCCAGTTCCATGTTCCTAACCATGCCCTGAGTTCATCTGCCTTCCCTGTTGGGGCTCTTGCAGTTTAATTAATTAGTCCTACCTTGTCCCTGCCTGCCCTGACTGTTTCAGTCTCAGATTGATCTCTTTCCTCACTATCTCCTCACTATCTCCCTGGGTCCCACCCCCCCACCTTACCAGTTTAAATCCTCCCGAACAGATCTAGCAAATCTCCCTTCCAGTATATTAGTCCCCTTCCAATTTAGGTGCAATCCATCCCCTTGTACAGGTCACTTCTATCCCAAAAGAGAGTCCAATGATCCAAAAATGTGAATCCTTCTCCCATACACCAGCTCCTCAGCCATGCATTCATCTGCTCTATCCTCCTATTCCTGCCCTCACTAGCTCGTAGCACCGGGAGTAATCCAGATATTACTACCCTTGAAGACCTCCTTTTTAAATTCCTTCCTAACTCTCTGTAATCTCCCTTCAGAATCTCAACCTTTTCCCTTCCTATGTCTTTGGTTCCAATGTGGACAATGACCTCCTACTCGCCCCACTCCCCCGTGAGAACATTCTGCACCCTCTCTGAGACATCCTTGATCCTGGCACCAGGGAAGCAACACACCATTCTGATTTTTCGCTGCTGGTCACAGAAACGTCTGTCTGTCTGTACCTCAGACTAGAGAGTTCCCAAACACAATCGATCTCTTGAAACCCAACGTACCCCTCATTGCATTAGAGCCAGTCTCAATCCCCAAAACTTGGCTGTTCGTGCTACATTCCCCTGTGAATTGATCACTCCCTACATTTTCCAAAACAGCATACTTGTTTGAAATGGGGATAGCCACAAAAGAGTCATGCACTACCTGCCTACCTCTCTTACCTTTCTTGGAGTTAACCCATCTATGTGACTGTATCTGTGACTTTTCCCCCTTCCTATAACTGCCATCTATCACATACCGTTGCTCTTGCAAATTCCTCATTATCTCTAACTGTCTCTCCAACCGATCCATTCGATCTGATAGGATTCACAACCAACAGCATTTATTGCAGATATAATCCACAGTAACCTGTAAACTCTCCTTAAACTCCCACATTTGACAAGAAGCACATATCACTATACTAAAGGCCATTTTTGCTCCTTCACAATCTACAGATCCAGAAAATAACACCGTTTTATTCCCCAACAAAACTCTGCCCCAGGTTAAATTAATAGTTATGGCTTATATTTTAAGTTTAATCAAGAGACATATTCCGAAAACATATAATCAAAAAAGAACTACTGCAGACTTTCTGTAGGCCACACTTAAAACTATTAACTTATCTGTTTGTGTGCTGTGACTTCACCCAAACAGTTCCTCCAAGATCAGTTGTGAATTTCACTGTTTGTTAATTTTCCCAGATGCACTTCGATGTCCAGCGATACATGAATTCTAACAGCAAAGGCAGTAAGTGTGCAGTTTGACTGTGGTGTCAGTTTCTTTCTCTCTCTCTCTCTCCTACACTGACCTCACCATGTGCTTCCTTTGTCTGCTCTTCTCCCTTTTGTTGTTTTGACTTTTTTTTCTCCAAAGTTCCAGAACAATGCAACAGCATATAAAACAATAATTGCTGCTCCTGGAATTCAAGGAAATCACCTCCAGCACCTAAAATACCTCAAAACAGGAGCAGCTGTTACAGCCAGAAACTTTACCCGTCCTCCATCTTGAATTGCCCACCAAAGGATCTGTTTCCATGCTGTATATCTCTATGAGTCTCAGAGCAAGAATTGCATTTATATGAATTGGGCAAGGTGCAGATAGGTCATAGAATCCCTACAGTGTGGAAGCAGGCCATTCAGCTCATCAGGTCCACACTGATTCTGCGAAAAGCATCTCACCCAAACCCTTCCCCGGACCATAACCCTGCATTTCCAATGGCTAACCCACCTAGCCTGCACATCCCTGGACACCAATGGCAATTTAGCATGGTCAATCCACCTAACTTGCTCATCTTTGGACTGTAGGAGGAAACCCACAAAGACGCGGGGAGAATATGCAAACTCCACACAGACAGTAGCCCAAGGGTGGAATTGAACCCAGGCTAACCACTGAGACACCACGCCTCACAAGGAAGCTTCTTTGGCTCGAGGTGGTTGAAAGGATGGACAGCCCCCATGATGGTAGCAGGAGGGGATTGTGTTGTAAACTGGGCGTAGGGAGTGAGGCAACATCTGAGGTAGCAATGTGTGGTTGCTCTGCTAAGCAAGGGAAGACCCAAATATCACCCATCATGTTTTAGACTTTGAAAGTCACGCAGTGTCTGAATGGACATATTTTGAATTGATGCTTTTTGAGAAGAGAATGATGCAGTTATTCCCCAAAAATGTATGCACCAGTCTGTGGAGAGGTTTATCAGGGGATTGTCTTGAGGTGAATATTGAGGACTGACTCAATACTATGCCTTCTGTGAATGGTTCCCTAGCTGATGTTTCTTGCCTTCCCAAAGCTCTCCTAGAGATTTATCAAGAACAAATAGATAAGAAGGAAATATACAAAATTACTGTCTTCCGTACTGCCACACTTTACTGCCACACAGTAACAGTTAAATTAACAATCTGACAACTTTGTTGCTCTGCTTTGCACAGCAGGCCCTTAATTGACACTTAAAATTGTTGCTACATTTAAATGCTTATCCAGATGTTCTTGCACCATAAGGTATTTTGTTGGGTGCTATAAGGATCCACGTTGATAACTGTCACTTAAGGATTTGAAGTCATGCTTTGCAGGATGTGTGTGTAATGAAATCCATCATGTAAAGTTGTTCACAGCAAGTCAGCAGCTTGTTGGAGTATGTAACATGAACTGCATGGGATCTCCTCAACTTCAATAATAGAACAAGAATTGGTCAGGCTAATATGAAAGGAAATTGTCAATAACATGAAGTGAACAGAATGCAGCACAAACAGTACATTTACAGAATTTTGCTCATCTCCTCGATGTGCTCCTTCTCCATTCTAAAACTGATCCTGGAAGCTCAATGGGCAACATGGTAAAGTGTGATGGCCTGTGCCTCTGATGCCACATCTCATCCACCTCAAGTTCAATCCTTTGGGAAACAAGGGGAGAAAACCAAAGGGACATGAGGAGAAAATATACATGAAATATAACATCGGTGTAAGCTTATTTCTCATTGTTCTATGCCAGGCTTTTAAGAAATGCATTCATACAACAATTCCATGAGGAGAGGGTAATGTGCCTTCAAGGGTGGCATGGTGGTTAGCACTGCTACCTCACAGTGCCAGGGACCTGGGTTCACTTCCACTATCATGTGATTGTATGGAGTTTGCACAGTCTCCCTGTGTCTGCATGGATTTCATCCAGCTGCTACAGTTTCCTCCCACAGTCCAAAGATGTGCAGGTTAGGTAGATTGGCCAAGCTAAATTGCCCATAGTGTCCAGGGGTGTGTAGTCTTTGTGGATTAGCCATGGGAAATGCAGGGTGGATGGGGTGAGCGTGGGTGGGATGCTCTTCGGAGGGTTGGTATGAGCTGAATGGCCTGCTTCTATACTATAAGGATTCAATGTCGTTGACTTTGCTTTTCATCGCCCTGTCACACCTTGCAGTGCTGTAGGTGCTTATTAAATTATATTGGTAATTATGAAAGACTGCTTCTTAAGCTTTCTAATTGCTGAACAGAGAGACCATGGAGTGCAGGTTCATAGCTCCTTGAAAGTGGAGTCGCAGGTAGATAGGATACTGAAGAAGGCGTTTGGTATGCTTTCCTTTATTGGTCAGGGTATTGAGTACAGGAGTTGGGAGGTCATGTTGCAGCTGTACAGGACAGTGGTTAGGTCACTGTTGGAGTATTGTGTTCAATTCTGGTCTCCATCCTATAGGAAGGATGTTGTGAAACTTGAAAGGGTTCAGAAAAGATTTACAAGGACGTTGCCAGGTTAGAGGGTTTAAGCTATAGGAAGAGGTTGAATAGGCTGGGGCTGTTTTCCTTGGAGCGTTGGAAGCTGAGGCTTTGACCTTATAGAGATTTATAAAATCATGAGGGGCATGGAGAGGATAAATCAACAAGGTCTCTCCCCACTGGGATGGGGGACTCCAGAACTAAAGGGCATAGGGTGAGAGGGGAAAGATATAAAAGGGACTTAATGGGCAACATTTTCACACAGAGGGTGGTGCGTGTATGAAATGAGCTGACAGAAAAAGTGGTGGAGGCTGTTACAATTACGACATTTAAAAGGCATCTGGATGGGTATATGAATAGGAAGGGTTAGAGGGATATGGGCCAAATGCTGGCAAATGGGACTCGATTAGGTTAGGATATCTGGTCGGCACAGACGAGTTAGACCGAAGGGTCTTTTTCCATGCTGTATATCTCTATGACTCTAAATGGGTGTTTTTGAAAACCTTTACTTTGGAATCATGCAACAAAAGTAAAGGGAAATTTATAAGCAGGTCCGAGGAGAGCTCGTGACATAACTTATGTAGCAGGATTGCAGTAATCACCAGTTTAAGAACTAAGTCATGACCAGCATACCGCTGAGACAAGATTAATTTGTCAACAGAACTGAATTAAGTCAAAGTTTCTTGAAAATGTCTAAGCCAAGGAGAACTATGCCACAGTTAGTCAGGCCCAATCAGCAGGATAATAAGTCATAAGCATAATTTCCAGAGCTGTGAAGGGTTAGTCTACAAAGAGAGGGTGGTACTTGGTGGAGACAAGTGAAGACTGTGCCTCCAAGAGGATTCAAATCAGAGGAAAGGGACAAACAATGGAATGGGGACAGAAGGGGCAGGGCATGCAGCAAGAATCTTTTCTCATCCTTCACCACTATGGGATGAGGGGAAAATTCAATTAAAATTAAAATACTGTTGTGTGAATGAGGAAGAAATGTATCTTTGGAAGAGATGGTTCCCTTTGAAAAGCACTGTACTACCTTCACAAATGTAGTTCTGTTGGTCCAGTAGTCATAGAGTCATAGAGATGTACAGCATGGAAACAAATCTAAGTACAGCTGAGAGAGGCAGGAAATTAACAGATTTAGAATCTTAGTAAAGAATGGAATTAGCTTCATCACAAAGTTTGTGACACAATGGGTTTTGCTGAGTTTCACTGTTTTCCAAGGGACAGGCTGGGGCATGCTCCAATTTGTCACAGCTTTCTTGCTTAGAAATTGGATATATTCCAACCAGTACTCACTCCTAAATACTGGCCAATAACTCTTGCTGACAATTCAGCTTCTAAGTAAGCATACAATCGAGTTTATAGAGATATGAAGCACTGAAACAGACCCTTCCGTCCAACTCGTCCATGCTGACCAGATATTCCAACATCTTCAATGGTGCTCAAACGTGAACTGATTAGAGTCATAGAATTATACAGCACAGAAATAGACCCTTCAGTCCAACTCATCCATGCCGACCAGATATTCTAATTTAGTCCCATTTGTGAGCACTTGGCCCATATCTCTCTAAACCCTTCCTATTCATATACTCTTCCGGATGCCTTCTAAATGTTGTAATTGTACCAGTCTCCACCACTTCCACTGGCAGCTCATTCCATACACACACCACTTTCTGTGTAAAAGGTTGCCCCAAGGTCTCTGATATATCTCACCTTAAACCTATGCCCTCTGGTTTTGAACTTCCCCACCCCAGGGAACAAGACCTTGTCTATTTACCCTATCCATGCCCCTCTTGATTATACAAACCTCTATAAGGTCACCCCTCAGCGTCCGATGCTCCAGTCTATAGCTCCCTATAGCTCAAATCCTCCAACCATTGCAACATCTTTGTAAATCTTTTCTACACCCTTTCAAGTTTCACAACATCTTTCCTCTAGAAGGGTGAGCAGAATTGAATGCAGAATTCTAAAAGTAGCCCAACCAATGTTCTGTACAGCCATAACATGATATTTCAACCCCTTTATTCAATGCACTGACCAATAAAGGCATGTACCAAAAGCCTTCTTCACTATCCTATCTACCTACAACTCCACTTTCAAGGAACTATGAACCTTCACCCCAAACTCTCTTTGGTTAGCAACATTCCCCAGGACCTTACCATTAAGTGTATAAGTTCTGCCCTGATTTGCTTTACCAAAATGCAGCACTTCACATTTATCTAAACTAAACTCCAACTGCCAATCCTCGGCCCATTGGCCCATCAGATCAAGATCCTATTGTACTGTGATATAACCGTCTTCACTACATCTCCAATTTTGGTGTCATCTGCAAATTTACTAACCATTCTACTATATTCACAACTAAATTATTTATAGAAATGACGAAAAGCAGTGGACACCGATCCTTGTGGCACACCACTGGTTACAGGCCTCCAGTCTGAAAAGCAACCCTCCACCACCCTCTGTCTTCTACCATTGTATCCAAATGGCTAGCTCTCCCTGGATTCAGTGTGATCTAATTTTGCTAACCAGTCTACCAAGTGGAACCTTGTCAAACGCCTTGCTGGATTCCACATAGCCAATGTCCAAGCTCTGCCTTCATTAATCTTCTTTCTCACTTCAAAACACTCAATCAAGTTAGTGAGACACACAAAGCCATGTTGACTATCTCAAATCAGTCCCTGCTTTTCCAAATACTTGCAAATCCTATCTCTCAGAATCCCCTCCAATAACTTATCCACCATTGATGTCAGGCTCACCGGTCGATAGTTCCCTGGCTTTTCCTTACCACCTTTCTTAAATAATGGTACCACAAGCAACATACATTGTCCACATAGAGTTATAGAGTCATAGAGATGTACAGCATGGAAACAGACCCTTCGGTCCAACCTGTCCACGCCGACCAGATATCCCAACCCAATCTAGTCCCACCTGCCAGCACCAGGCCATATCCCTCCAAACCCTTCCTATTTATAAACCAATCCAGGTGCCTTTTAAATGTTGCAATTGTACTAGCCTCCACCACCTCCTCTGGGAGCTCATTCCATACATGTACCACCTTCTGCGTGAAAAGGTTGCCCCTTAGGTCTCTTTTATATCTTTCCCCTCTCACCCTAAATCTATGCCCTCTAGTTCTGGACTCCCACACCCCAGGGAAAGGACTTTGTCTATTTATCCTACTTATGCTCCTCATGATTTTATAAATGTCCATTAGGTCACCCCTCAGCCTCCAACGCTCCAGGGAGAACAGCCCTCGCCTATTCAACCTCTCCCGAGAGCTCTTATAAGACCATAAGACATAGGAGTGGAAGTAAGGCCATTCAGCCCATCGAGTCCACTCCGCCATTCAATCATGGCTGATGGGCATTTCAACTACACTTACCCGCATTCTCCCCGTAGCCCTTAATTCCTCGAGACAACAAGAATCTATCAATCTCTGCCTTGAAGACATTTAGCGTCCCGGCCTCCACTGCACTCTGCAGCAATGAATTCCACAGGCCCACCACTCTCTGGCTGAAGAAATGTCTCCGCATTTCTGTTCTGAATTGACCCCCTCTAATTCTAAGGCTGTGTCCATGGATCCTAGTCTCCTCACCTAACGGAAACAATTTCCACCCTTTCCAAGCCATGTATTATCTTGTACATCTCTATTAAGTCTCCCCTTAATCTTCTAGACTCCAATGAATACAATCCCAGGATCCTCAGCCGTTCCTCATATGTTAGACTAACCATTCCAGGGATCATCCTTGTGAATCTCCGCTGGACACGTTCCAGTGCCAGTATGTCCTTCCTGAGGTGTGGGGACCAAAACTGGACACAGTACTCCAAATGGGGCCTAACCAGAGCTCAAATCCTCCAACCCTGGCAACATCCTTGTAAATCTTTTCTGAACCCTTTCAAGTTTCACAACATTTTTCCAATTGGAAGGAGACCAGAATTGCACGCAATATTCCAACAGTGGCCTAACCAATGTCCTGTACAGCTGCAACATGACCTCTCAACTCCTGTACTCAATCTTCACGAATCAATTCAGATTGTTTAACAAAATATGGTGGTCAGGTCCCAGGGCAACATATCCTAGTGTAGACTCAGAGAGATATCTTCTACTATGGACCCAGAGATATATAATCCAGAATGGGCCCAGATAGGTATCTCCTAATGTGGACCCAAGGAGCAATATCCCAGTGTGGATCCAAAGAGACAAGTCCCAGCATGAACACGTCTTTTGTGAAGAGTGGGGAGAAAACTGGAGGAACATGAAGAGAAAATATAAATAAAATATAATATTGGTGTCAAGCTTGTTTTTCATTGTTCAACTCAAGGCTTTTAAGAAATACGATCATGCAACAATTCCATGAGTCAAGGGTTATGTATCTTTTGCTTGCTCTGCATTTCCCAAATAATTAAATCAGAGCCATTACAGAGAATTTTAAGCTGCCATCCAAAAAAAAGAGCTGAATGACTAGTTCTTTGTTACTATTCAGAGACTGTTCTGAATACCGTCACTTATAACTCACAGCAAAGCTTAAAACATGACTTTACAGTGCTTGTTCTCTTGTAGGTTCAGAGAAATTGACAGATTTTATAGGAAGAGGCTACCTGGTAGCACTGAAGCAAAACTCCTGCAGAATTATATGAAACAAAAGCATCCCCAAAACCAGGAGCCCTGTAAATGTTTTATTTTGGGAGATCCACTTACTTCTCATCTACAAAGCAGAAGCGATTCAGAGATTAAGCGTTGAACCGTTGAATCAAAATGAACACCACCAGTGAGGAATATTTGGTGAAAGATGCTTGGAATGTGCTCCTGAGTATTAACTCGACACCAATCTTAAACTTAAGTATGGGGGAGACAGACCAGCCACCAGGAAAGCTAATAGATCAGACTATTACTGTCATTTCAATCGTTGCTCTGTTCATCACAATGATATCAATGGGCTGCACGATGGAATTACCAATGATCAAGCATCACGTTTTGAAACCAAAGGGGATGCTGATTGCAGTGTTTTCTCAATATGGGATTATGCCCCTAACAGCTTACAGCCTCGCCAAGGCTTTCAGGCTATCGTCCATTGAATCTCTGTCAGTCCTGATCTGTGGCTGTTGCCCTGGCGGAACCCTCTCCAACATCTTCTCACTGGCACTGAACGGAGACATGAATCTCAGGTACGGAAACAGCTGCTCACCTGAAGCTTGGCTTTTCTAGTGGCTTAAGGGGTAGAATCCATCTTTGGGAAAGATGCAAGTCTAGGGAAAGAGTCGAAGAAAAGATGTCACATAATATTGTCAGCTCAACTACTAATGAAAGGTCATCGATGTGAAATGTTAACTCCGTTTTTCTCTCCAGAGATGAAGACGAGCTGCTAAATCTTTCCAGCATTTTCTGTTTTGTTTCAGCATCCACCATATTTTACGCTTGTATTACTGTCCATCTGTGCTATGTACCCTTTCTTGCATTTGCTGAAGGCCAGTTTCACACATTTAAATGATAAAGAATATTGTCTTCATTAGAAAATGGCATATTTTGTGACTATGTTTACAAAAACATGGGTTGTTAATGTTATCCTTCTCAAAGTCCTTTATAATGCCACTTGATTGCACTGTTTGTGTTTAAAAAAAATTAAGATTTCATCTTTTTCACTCCCCAAGCCAAATATAGTTTGACAAATTTTGTTCCCCAATAAGATGGTGTCCTTTTGAATTCAGGACCCAAACGTTTAACAGTGATAGCCAGTTTAATATCTTACTTTATCTGCATCTCTCACTTGGGCCAACAATTCCTCTGCTTGGTGTTCTCCCCCACTGTCGCCATCTGCAGGTGGAGGTCCAGCTGGCAGCTGAGAGAGATGGGTGCAAATTGGAAGCAAAATCAAAGAGGTTTTCTAGGTGGGAGGAAAAAAAAGGGAGGCATCTCTCCTCTAGCCCGTCTGCAACACAAACCCCATTCATCACCAAGGAACCCTCTGTCTGTCCTGACATTCAGTCTGGCTGCTGTCAGGTTACTAGTGCAGGTTCCTCATTTGGTCATATTGCCAGGATCCCAGATCCACAAAAGCATTCAGCCCCAGTGTCACCACATCCTGTATTGGAATAGGTGATTGACTGTCAAGGGAACGTATCAGTAAATGATGGAGGGAACAAATACACATCTGTAACTACAGTGTACATGAATGCTAAAATTAACCAGAATATTGTAATGTCCAAATTTGAAAACGTTCCTTAGATCTGTTCCAATAACTGCACCTGAATCAGGTGCCTTGAAAAATGGATCCAGTTTAAAGCTTTGCCTGGCAGGGTTGGAGGGTGATAAATATTCCGAGAGAACGTTAACAGTGTGGACTCCCATCCCATTGGCAGCTAGTTCCTTTAGAACATAGAACATAGAATAATACAGCACAGAATAGGCCCTTCGGCCCACGATGTTGTGCTGAACATTTGTCCTAGCTTAAGCACCCATCCATGTACCTATCCAATTGCCGCTTAAAAGTCACCAATGATTCTGACTCTGCCACTCCCACAGGCAGCACATTTCATGTCCCCACCACTCTCTGGGTAAAGAACCTACCCCTGAAATCCCCCCTATACCTTCCACCCTTCACCTTAAATTTATGTCCCCTTGTAACACTCTGTTGTACCCAGGGAAAAAGTTTCTGACTGTCTACTCTATCTATTCCTCTGATCATCTTATAAACCTCTATCAAATCACCCTCATCCTTCGCCGTTCAATTGTGAAAAGGCCTAGCGCTCTCAACCTATCCTCATACGATCTATTCTCCATTCCAGGCAACATCCTGGTAAATCTCCTCTGCACCCTCTCCAAAGCTTCCACATCTTTCCTAAAGTGAGGCGACCAGAACTGCACACAGTACTCCAAATGTGGCCTAACCAAGGTCCTGTACAGCTGCAACATCACTTCACGACTCTTGAATTCAATCCCTCTGCTAATGAACGCTATTACACCATAGGCCTTCTTACAAGCTCTATCCACCTGAGTGGCAACTTTCAAAGATCTATGAACATAGACCCCAAGATCCCTCTGCTCCTCCACCCTACTCAGAACCCTACTGTTAACCCTGTATTCCACATTCTTATTTGTCCTTCCAAACTGGACAACCTCACACTTGACAGGGTTGAACTTCATCTGCCACTCCTCAGCCCAGCTCTGCATCATATCTAAGTCCTTTTGCAGCCGACAACAGCCCTCCTCACTATCCACAACTCCACCAATCTTCGTATCATCTGCACATTTACTGACCCACCCTTCGACTCCCTCTTCCAAGTCATTAATAAAAATTACAAACAGCAGAGGACCCAGAACTGATCCCTGCGGAACTCCACTTGTAACTGGGCTCCAGGCTGAATATTTACCATCTACCATCACTCTCTGACTTCGACCGGTTAGCCAGTTTTATATCCAACTGGCCAAATTTCCCTCTATCCCATGCCTCCTGACTTTCCGCATAAGCCTACCATGGGGAACCTTCTCAAATGCCTTACTAAAATCCATGTACACTACATCCACTGCTCTACCCTCATCCACATGCTTGGTCACCTCCTCGAAGAATTCAATAAGACTTGTAAGGCAAGACCTACCCCTCACAAATCCGTGCTGGCTGTCCCTAATCAAGCAGTGTCTTTCCAGATACTCATAAATCCTATCCCTCAGTACCCTTTCCATTACTTTGCCTACCACTGAAGTAAGACTAACTGGCCTGTAATTCCCGGGGTTATCCCTATTCCCTTTTTGAACAGGGGCACAACATTCGTCACTCTCCAGTCCCCTGGTACCACCCCCGTTGACAGTGAAAATGAAAAGATCATTGCCAACGGCTCTGCAATTTCCTGTATTGCTTCCCACATAATCCTAGGATATATCCCGTCAGGCCCGGGGACTTGTCTATCCTCAAGTTTTTCAAAATGCCCATCACATCTTCCTTCCCAACAAGTATCTCTTCTAGCTTATCAGTCCTTTTCATACTCTCCTCTTCAACAATACGGTCCCTCTCATTTGTAAATACTGAAGAAAAGCACTCATTCAAGACATCTCCTATCTCTTCCGACTCAATACACAGTCTCCCACTACTGTCCTTGATCGGACCTACCCTCGTTCTCATCATTCTCATGTTTCTCACATACGCATAAAATGCCTTGGGGTTATCTTTGATCCTACCCGCCAAAGATTTTTCATGCCCTCTCTTAGCTCTCCTAATCCCTTTCTTCAGCTCCCTCCTGGCTATCCTGTATCCCTCAAATGCTCTGTCTGAACCTTGTTTCCTCAACCTTATGTAAGCCTCCTTCTTCTTCTTTACAAGACATTCAACCTCCCTCGTCAACCAAGGTTCCCTCACACGACCATCTCTTTCCTGCCTGACAGGTACATACATATCAAGGACACATCGTATCTGTTCCTTGAAAAACTTCCACATTTCCACGACATCCTTCCCTGACAGCCTATGCTCCCAACTTATGCTCCTCAGATCCTGTCTTACAGCATCGTAGTTACCCTTCCCCCAATTGTAAAACCTACCCTGTTGCACGCACCTATCTCTCTCCATAACCAAGGTGAAAGTCACAGAATTGTGGTCACCATCACCAAAATGTTCACTCACTAACAAGCCCATCACTTGTCCCGGTTCGTTACCAAGGAAATTTACAAAAGGAAATTTGTCATTGTCACCTCGTCTGGCCTAAATGTGATCCCATCCACCCAGCAATGTGGTTGACTCTTAACTGCCCTCTAGGAAATCCAGATAGGCGACAAATGCTGGCCCAACCAGTGATGCCCACAATCCATGAGCAAATTTTTTAAATTCCTCTGTAAAGATTACACTATCAAGGAAGAGGTAACTATTAGTTAGCATTGTTAATATCAGTAACATTGTATTTCAGAATTGGTGACTGAATTGTTTATGGCTAATCTTTGCTGAAACTTTATCTAACATTGTCTCTCTTATTATCCCGACAGTATTGTGATGACCACGTGCTCAACAGTACTAGCACTTGGCATGATGCCTCTCCTTCTTTATCTCTATTGCAAAGGCCTATCACTGGCAAGTAAAGTCCCATACAGAGAGATTTCCATAACCCTGGTCTTAATGCTCATCCCTTGTGGCATTGGCATCTTCCTCAATGACAAGTACCCAAAGTACTCAAAGACAATAACTAAAGTAAGAGATTTGATAATTTGCCAGCATGGTATCTTCTCTGTTTGTTTTCTGTTAAAAAAGTTCAAAAATTAAATGAATCCTAACTTAAATGATGCCTTTCAATGATAACATGTGGCAGTTTTCTCATCAGTTAAGTAAATCTGTGTGGGATCCTCTCTATAACATCAATGCATTATGTGCAGAGGCCAGTTCTCCATACAGGTCTGATTCAGACTTAACATGGCCTAACTATTCCTAGGTTAGCTTGTTGCAGAGAATATGGGAAAAGCCTCCTTTTACTGCATTGGTTTAAAGGTTCAGTCTGAACGCTAATGCTGAGGAAAACAATGTGAACATCTCAACAGGCTTCTCAGAAGTTGCACCATTCGCCTGAGCTGCAGTGGAAGGGTAATTGTGGCATGTCAGTAACTACAGATGGACTCTTGGTATTTGGGCTATTGAGAGCTTGTTTCATTCAAAGCATTTTGTTTCATTAAACTTGCATGTTTCTCTTTCAGGCAGGCCTGTTCATTCTTCTTATCGCAGGAATAATAATTGGCATCTTGTCAGGAATGTCAATTGGGACCAGTCTCTGGATGCTTTTCTCCTCTCACCTACTTGCTACCACAGCACTAATGCCCGCTATAGGATATACTTTCGGATATGTCCTCTCATATCTATGCAGGTTACCGGAAAGGTAACGTGTGCAATTAATTGCGGTAGAAACAGTTTTGTCTTAGCAATTGAAATGGTTGCCTTTTGTCCATTCTTGTAACACTAACTGAGGCATAAAACTTTAATTGCATAGATTTAAGTTAGGTACTACTTACAATGAGAGTGCATGTCAGAAGCTTTACCACACCTTCATTAGAAAAAAAACCCCACAAATATCTGGTTGAAAGTCAGGCTGAATGTTTGGCTTCTATTAGGGGCTGTCAGTAACACAGAGAACTACCTGAGTGTTCTTGATTCAGAAGAAAGTAGGAACTAATTCTAAAATAAAGCATATCTATTCACGTCTGTTTCAGATGACCCCTCAACAGAATGTCTAAGGTGAAATATTAGAGAGTTATATGTTCATATTTTTGGATACCATTAATATGAAAATACAAATTCAGAGCAAGATTAGGCCGTCAGATCATAAGACCATAAGACAAAGGAGCAGAATAAGGCCATTCAGCCCATTGGGTGTGTTCCATCATTCAATCAAGACTGATATGTTTCTCCATGCCATTCCCATCCCTTGTCCCCATCACCCTTGATTACCTTTACCAAGCAAGAACTTATCTAATCTCTGTCTTAAAGATATTCAATGACTTGGCCTCCACCGCCCACTGTGACAATGATTTTCACAGAGTTATCAACCTTTGGTTGAAGAAATTCCTCCTCATTTCAGTTCCAAAGGTCAGCCTTTCACTCTAAGGCATTCCTTGGGTCCTCGTCTCTCCTGATATCAGAAACATCTCTAGATCCACTCTATCCAGGCCTCTCAGTATTCTGTAAGATTCAATTAGATCCCCCCCCCCCCTCTCCCCATCCTTCTAAACTCCATTGAGTACAGACCCAGAGTACTCAACCACTATGCATATGGCAAACCCTTCATCTCCAGGGTCATTCTTATTAACCTCCTTTGGACCCCTCAAAAACCAGCCCATGCTTCCTTAGATATGGGGCCCAAAACTTCTCACAATATTCGGAATGCAGTCGAACCAGATCCTTATACAGCTCAGGTGACACATCCATGCTCTTGTATTCTAGCCCTCAAGCCTGCTCTGCCATTTAGCTGATCTGACTGTGGACTATTCCCTCCACCTGTTGACTCCTTCCTCTGCCTTAAAAATGTTCAGCAACCCTGCCTCCACTTCTCCCAAGTGTGGCGTGTTCCGCAGTTGCATAAACTCCTGAGACAAAAAATATTCTCCTAACCCCCATCTTAAATCCATCTTTAAGTCAGGAAATCTATCAAAGAAAAAGAGAGATCCTATAAAGTGGTCAAGAGCACTGGGAAATCAGAAGATTGGGAAGGCTACAAAAACAAACAGAGGATAACAAAGAGAGAAATAAGGAAGGAGAGGATCAAATATGAAGGTAGGCTAGCCAGTAATATTAGAAATTATAGTAAAAGTTTCTTTCAATACATAAGAAACAAACGACAGGCAAAAGTAGACATTGGGCCACTTCAAACTGATGCTGGAAGCCTAGTGATGGGAGATAAGGAAATAGCAGGATAACTTAATAAGTACTTGCGTCAGTCTTCACAGTGGAAGACATGAGTAATATCCCAACAATTAAAGGGAGTCAGGGGGCTGAGTTGAGTATGGTTGCCATTACAAAAGAGAAAGTGCTAGAAAAGCTAAAAGATCTTAAAATTGATAAATCTCCTGGCCCCGAGGGGCTACATCCTAGAGTTCTGAGGGAGGTGGCTGAGGAAATAGTGGAGGCGTTGGTTGAGATATTTCAAAAGTCACTGGAGTCAGGGAAAGTCCTGGATGATTGGAAGATCACTGTTGTAACCCCCTTGTTCAAGAAAGGATCAAAACAAAAGATGGAAAATTATAGGCCAATTAGCCTAACCTCGGTTGTTGGTAAAATTCTAGAATCCATCATTAAGGATGAGGTTTCTAAATTCTTGGAAGAGCAGGGTTGGATTAGAACAAGTCAACATGGATTTAGTAAGGGAGGTCATGCCTGACAAACCTTTTGGAGTTCTTTGAAGAGGTGACAAGTAGGTTAGACTGGGGAAACCCAGTGGATGTGGTCTACCTAGACTTCCAAAAGGCCTTTGATAAGGTGCCACACGGGAGGCTGCTGAGCAAGGTGAGGGCCCATGGTGTTCGAGGTGAGCTACTGGTATGGATTGAGGATTGGCTGTCTGACAGAAGGCAGAGAGTTGGGATAAAAGGTTCTTTATCGGAATGGCAGCCGGTGACGAGCGGTGTCCCGCAGGGTTCACTGTTGGGGCCGCAGCTGTTCACATTATATATTAATGATCTGGATGAAGGGACTGGGGGCATTCTAGCGAAGTTTGCCGATGATACGAAGTTAGGTGGACGGGCAGGTAGTACTGAGGAAGTGGGGAGGCTGCAGAAGGAGCTAGACAGTTTGGAAGAGTGGTCCAGGAAATGGCTAATGGAATTCAATATGAGCAAATGCGAGGTCTTGCACTTTGGAAAAAAGAATACAAGCATGGTCTACTTTCTAAATGGTGAGAAAATTCGTAAAGCCAAAGTACAAAGGGATCTGAGAGTGCTAGTTGAGGATTCTCTAAACGTAAACATGCAGGTTGAGTCCGTGACTAAGAAAGCGAATGCAATGTTGTCAATTATCTCAAGAGGGTTGGAATATAAAAGCACTGTTGTGCTACTGAGACTTTATAAAGCTCTGGTTAGGCCCCGTTTGGAGTACTGTGTCCAGTTTTGGTCCCCACACCTCAGGAAGGACATACTGGCACTGGAGGTGTCCAGTGGACATTCACACAGATGATCTCTGGAATGGTAGGTCTAACATATGAGGAACGGCTGAGGATCATGGGATTGTATTCATTGGAGTTTAGAAGATTAAGGGGAGATCTAATAGAAACTTACAAGATAATACATGGCTTGAAGAGGGTGGACGCTAGGAAATTGTTTCTGTTAGGTGAGGAGACTAGGACCCGTGGACACAGCCTTAGAATTAGAGGGGGTAAATTCAGAACAGAAATGCGGAGACATTTCTTCAGTCGTGGAGTGCTGGGCCTGTGGAATTCATTGCCGTGGAGTGCAGTGGAGGCCGGGACGCTAAATGTCTTCAAGGCAGAGATTGATAAATTCTTGATGTCACAAGTAATTAAGGGCTATGGGGAGAATGCGGGTAAGTGGAATTGAAATGCCCATCAGCCATGATTGAATGGCGGAGTGGACCCGATGGGCCGAATGGCCTTACTTCCGCTCCTATGTCTTATGGTCTTAAATGGGAGACACGAATGGTTCCCTTCTCCCACAAGGGAAAACATCCTTTCAGCCTCCACCCTGGTAATCCATGCTGAGGTGATGTACTATGTAGATAAGAGTAGGAAGTTACAACAGAGACAGATAAATTACATAGGCAAAACTGGAGCAGATGTTTGTTATTCAGTATGAGGGAATCCAGTTGGGATCCAAGAAGGTCAAGTCAGAATATTTTCTCAATGGTAAGAGACTGGGAACAGTGACAAAGGAAAGGGATGTCTATTTTACTTACTTGTACAATTGATGCCATTGGAAAGGCTGGCAAGTGCTGCCCATTGAGAGCAGTTAGAGCCAACTACATTGCTATGGATCTGGAGTCACATGTAGGTCAGACCAGGTAAGGATGGCAGATTTCCTTCCCTGAAGGACATTAGGCTAGCTAGTACAACGAACAATGTTGACTTCGTGAGCAGTGGTACTGAGCTCACCTATCATTTCCAGATTTCATTTTGATTAAGTCCTTGAATTCATTAATCGCATTTAAACCTCACCAGCTGCCATCACTGGATTCGAACCCATGTCCCAGAGAATTAGCCTGGGCTTCTCATTTATTAGTTCAATGAAATTACAGTAGGTTGACATCTGTCCTTAACAGAGGTGCTCACGTGGACAAATCATTCATGGATAGGTGTAAAATAATTAAAATGTTTGATGTAGAGATGGATTTTATCTGAAAGGTGCTGGAAATAAAATGGCTGGATGGGATGCTTCAATTGTATCGAGACTTGGTCAGGCCCAATCTGGAATGGGTCGGCTTCATTGGAAATAGAATGTGGGAGGGGTGTAAAGCAGGCAGTCAATTTGCCATAAGTCATTTTACAATACAATAATGCAGTCATGTGTAGCTACCCACTCTCTGCCAACAAAAAACATATGTTCAAGCCTTGTACTTTTATTGAGTTGTCAGGGGGTTTGTGGAGCCTATTGCGCTGCATTACTTTCGCTATGGCAACACTTCAGCCAATGAGAGTCAACTTGCTGACCAATCAGCACCCTGTTCTTCAGTGGAGAATATGAAATTGTGCTTGTTTGAAATTTAGCATTCTTGCATAAGATAACTGCAAGATGAAAAGTTTCAGCAACATGTTTCTCTTCAGCAACATTCACGCTGGGGGAGATGGTGGCGTAGTGGTAATATCACTATGCTGATAAACCTGAAACCTGTGAACTAATGCTCTGGAGAAAGAGTTTAAATCTTATGGCAGCTGGTGGGTTTAAATTCAGTTTCGAAAATCTAGGATCAAAAGCTCACCTTGGTATAATAATATTGAAACCATTATCAATTGTCAGAGACAAAAAGCATCCAATGTCCTTTAGGGAAATAAATCAGTAATACTTACTTGCTCTGGCCTACATGTGGCTCCAGACCCAGAGCAATATGATTGATTCTTAAGTGCCTCTGAAATGATTTGATAAACCAATCAGTTCAAGGGCAGTTATGGATAGGCTACAAATCTTGTTTTGTCAGCAACACTTAATTACCATTAAAGAATAAAATAATCTCCTTCTCATGCTTGTAAATGAAGGTGCATGGTGAACTTGAATGATAAATGCATCATCAGACATTTCAGAAGAGGCATTTTGACCATCAAGTCTGTACTGACAAAGCTATACTAAATCTACATTTGAACACAGTACCCATATTCTTGAAAGTTATGACATTTCAAGTGTCTATCCAAGTATTTTTTTTAAAAGGTTGATGACAATGTCACGGACAGTAATTTGTTTTCAATTCAAGCAGACTTGATTTGGAGATGCCGGTGTTGGACTGGGGTGTACAAAGTTAAAAATCACACAACACCAGGTTATGGTCCAACAGGTTTAATTGTGCTTCCAATTAAACCTGTTGGACTATAACCTGGTGTTGTGTGATTTTTTAACCCTGAAGCAGACTGTGTAACTTCGCAGCTGCTAAGTTGTGTAGTATAAATTCATATTACAAAAATTCAGCACCAACCCTATCCATTCAAACTATTTAAACCCCAGTCAAAGCCCAGTCAGTTATAACAGCACACTGAAGATCATCATCACCCAGGAAGCCTCTCCTAACATATTTACTCTCTTTCAACAGGTGCCGGCGGACGGTTTCTATGGAAACCGGATGCCAAAATGTCCAGCTGTGTACTACCATCCTCAAAGTTGCTTTCAACCAGGAAGATATTTCTGCGCTTTACTTATTTCCACTCATTTTCTTGTTGTTCCAATTTTTTGAAGCATTAATTCTTGTAGTGATCTATCGAAGTTACGAAAGAATAAAAAAATCGAAGGAACACAGTGAGTAACCAAATTTCTTACATAGAATCAACCAATTCTTTGAAAGGGTCAGCCAAAGTTTCCCAATCCTGCCTCTTCCATGTAGTCCTGCATTATTTAGTTGCTTATCCAATTTCCTTTGAATATTACAATTGAATCTAATTCCCCCACAGTTTCAGGTAATGCACTTCAGTATCTGAGCTGATGTCTATGGGTTTGAGAGTGAGATTTCATCTTCCATTTTCCATCTTCATTACTGCCTTCCTGTTGTTCCAACCTCTTTCTGTTCCACCCACTATCTGACCAGACTGCAGTCCTTAGGTATCTGAACTGAGAAAGGCACATGATAGGGTAATAATGAAGGGGTGCAATAGTGACAAGAAGTGTCTGAAACATGTAAATCAGAAAGGATTGTGGTTTGAGAAGAAAGTAGGATTTGAAAAGAGAAGAATTGTAAGTGAACAGACCTTGACTCTTTAGTGTTTTCAACATTGCTACTGGTTACACCTTCAGCAATTGCTGTTCTGATTATGGTAATCATGTTTGTCCCCTGCTGTTTAGCTTTCTCTGTTTACGCTTCATCTTGTCCTATGTCTTGCAAGAGAAGGGGAAGTGTATTAGTAATATAATGTGTTTTGGTTGTTATGGTTGATTAGCTGACAGTCTGTGCAAGCTGAGAAATATGGGTGTGAGTCTTGCAGCAGTGCTAATGGTGTGAGTGCAGGTTGGAACATTGACTTTGAGCTGTGATTGATAGAGATGTTTGAGAAGAGTCTGACAGAGAGTGGCACAGTGAGCAGCATGTGATTTGAGTGGGGAAGTTCTTAGAATATAGCATTTGAAGATGCATTCACTGATGTTGACAAATGATGTGTGATTACTGTATTTTTCTGATGGGCAGTCTGGAGGCCAGCAACAAGAGGATGAAGAAAAGGAGGGATTAAGTCACCATGTGGGCATCTGATGTATCGTCCACAAGGGTTGTGCGTTATTCTTTAAAGAGAATTAATTCCTGATTCTATATTCTGGATACATCTCAGACTCTGCATGAAAAGGATTTTTTCTGCTACCATCTCTGGATACACAATAACCTAGAAATCATCGGCACTCCTACTTAGACAAGATTTAGGAAGCATGAGATTGGATGGTACAAGAAAGATAGAGTATAGGTCTCCTTTTAGGGAAATGCAGTGATAGGATTTTGAACATTGCATTATCGTGGGCTTCACAAAACCAACTGTCACCATTTTATTATGAACTACGTGCTTTCTAGGGGAGTGTCCTGGAAAGAAGATAAAGGCAGATCATTGAGCTTCAACAGCAGATCCATGCTACCCCTCCTTTGGTAACAGACACCTTTTCTGTTGGAGTGACACAAACACATCCATTACTGAAAGTAATTATTGGTCACAAATCAACAGTCAAATGCTATGGCTGTCCATTGTATCACTGCATATTAAACTCCTCCTCATCCTGCTGACTTGAAACAATCTGCGTGACAAGATGAGTGAAGCCTACAATTATTTGCAGTTACATTTAATCCGTCCATCCTGGAAAGCCTGAAATGGAAGCCCAATCTGTTAGTTGCAGACATCATATATTGGAGAGAGGTTTGGGCATGGCAGCATCTCTCTAGATATCCAACAAGGTAACACTTGTTCAATGCTGCTCTAAACTAATTCCTTCATGCATAACAACAGCGATAACCAGGTTACGGACAACTCCTGGGATGACAGGACTGAAGAACTATAGAACCCCTATAATGTGAAAGCAGGCCATTCAGCCCGAGTCCACACTGACCCTCCAAAGACCATCCTAATCAGCCCCATCCCGCCATCCTTGTAACCCTGCATTTTCCATTGCTAACCCACCTAACCTGCACATCCCTGGACACTTTGGGCAATTTAGCTTGGCCAATCCACCTAACCTGCGCATCTTTGGACGGTGGGAGGAAACCGGAGCACCCGGAGGAAACCCATGCGGGCACCGGGAGAACATGGAAACTCCACACAGTTACCCAAGGCTGGAATCAAACCCAGGTCCCTGGTACTATGAGACAGCAGTGCTTTATTGACGTATGAATACAAACTGGTTCAGTTCAGTCTATATTCAGTGGACGTTAGAAGAATGAATAGAATAGAATAGATTAGAATAGAATAGAAATTTATTGTAACTTGTATTTTTACAAAACAAATACAGTGTAAATTGTTTAAGTTGCCATACTCTGTCACCATTTTAATAATAAATCAGATATATATTTAAGAAAAAGGTAAAAGGAATCTCATAGAAGCCTCAGACATTCTCATGGAACTAGACAGAGCAAATGCAGAACCACGGAGACCAGGACCAGAAGTCACAATCTAAGGATAAAGGGTAGGCCATTTATGACTGAGATAATGAGGGGAAAGATATAAAAGAGACCTAAGGGGCAACTTTTTCACACAGAGGCTGGTACATGTATGGAATGAGCTGCCAGAAGAAGTGGTGGAACCTGGTACAATTGCAACATTAAAAAGGCATTTGGATGGGTATATGATTAGGAAGGGTTTGGAGGGATATGGATCGGTTGCTGGCAGGTGGGACCAGATTGGGTTAGGATAGCTGGTTGGCATGGACGGGTTGGACCGAAGGGTCTGTTTCCATGCTGTACACCTTTATGACTCTATGGCTGAATGGCCTACTCCTGCTCCTAATTTCTATGTTGCTATGTTTCTGAGAATGCAGCTGATTTTCTCCAACATATCTTTATTGACAGGCTTGTGAGGTCTCATCAAGCTCCTTTTCCTTCCTTAAATTTGCCTCTGAATGTAGGTTTGGTTCATACAGCAGAGAAGTGCAGACTGGTCAGAAATCTCCTGTTCTTTGCTGTCACTTCTCACTGCTCCTCCTCATTGAGAGAGGTCTATCTCTGGCTGTCCCTTCTTCAAACTCACTATCTTAAATCCATGGGTGATCAGACTTACTGTGGCTTCATTGGTCAGGTGCTGTTTTTTTGCACAGTTCCAAAGCATCCCTTTATCTTCTGTCTTAATATCGGGTACAACCCAAAGCAAGAGCAACATAAATTGGCAAACTTGCAATGCTGTCAAAGTGAAGGTAGATTGTAAAATCCTAACCTGCATCATTCTCCAGCTCTTTGTTCTGATCTTGGAATGCTGTTTGAATAGGGAAGAGGAATCATACTAATAAATTGAGTTTACCTACTGTGTGTTCACACCATTTCCGGTCCACACCCTCCATAGATTCACAACCAAAAAGGGTCAGGTCCATGTAATAGTTTATTAATTTAGTACAAATTAGTTTGATGTCGCTGTTCTCTCAATTCTCTTGGTCCTCCCTCTTATGGCCAATAGTCACATGGAACCAAAATCAATTTTTGAAAACAGTAGAAATTGCCAAAGCATTCCAAATATTAAATGCCATCCTCCCCACCTCCTGAGCGCTACCTCAATGTCTCGTGTACCTATTTGCCAGTGTGAGCACACTGCAAGGTATAATGCAACCTGTTTGTGCTGCTGGTGGTGGTACTCCTGGACAGAACTGCTTTGAACTGTTAAAGTGTCACCTTTGGGTTGTGCATCGATTTTAATGCATTATACAGGTCTTTCTGCTATAATGCGAGTTTCGTCAACACAAATTCACTGTGACGCGATTGACAAATTGGGGAATGCTGTTTCTAAAGTGGGAACTTATAAAATGTGATTTGGCTGTAATGCGATTGCATCACCAACACTTTAAGGGCTGTTTCTGAAACGCAATTTCTCTATAATGGAGGGTTGCACAAGAACATGGCCATCGCTTTATAGAAGAACTGACTGTATGTAGAAATAGTAAGAAATTCCTTCTCTCGCTGTTTCCTTGGTAGCAATCATACATTTATACTTGCATCACACCTTCCTTATCATGCCTTCCAGTAATATTTCCCAATCCATAATAGCCAACTAGAACGAGTAGGGTCATGTCATATGGGCTATCAGAGGAAACAGCTTGCCTGATGTCTCTATCGGGACAGAGCAGACAGCACCCATATCTGTTGGTATTTACATGGATAAAGCCTACTTGCACAACATGAGGGAGGACTATATGCTGGCAGAAAATAACATTGGAAACTAATGGCAATAGGAGAATACTGCAAGTTGAAATGAACCATGAAACACAATCCTGAAAGCATGTAATTATGCAAATACATCAGCAGATGATTGGCCTTGTGACAGGGAATGAACTGCCAGAGGAAGTGATAGAGGTGGGTGCAATCACAATGTTTAAAGGACGTTTGGACAGGTACATGAATAGGAAAGGTTTGGAGGAATATGAGCTAAATGCAGGCAAATGGGACTAGTTCAGTTTGGAAAACCTGGTCGGCATGGTCAAGTTGGGCCGAAGGGTCTGTTTCCTTACTACATGACTCAATATTAATTTTTAAAGATTAATTAATTTTTCAGATGCCAAATTAGCAAGATAATTATATGTGTTGAAGTGCTAACCTAGTCCTGAACATATAGTCAACTATCTTTACCTCAATAAAGATGCTGAAGAATAACCTGTGTATTTTTTTAGGTGTCAAATAATTTATATGCCTGTAGAGAACAACAATGGAATAAGGTACACTTCCTGAAGTTATGAAACCTTGTGACCGTGGTGACCTTCAAAAGCAGTAAAATGGAGTCTTCCCTGCACGGACACGTAGAAAACAGTGGAAAGATCATAAGATAATTACAACTTTTTTATTGCAAAGATTTTGTGTTTCTGGCATCATATAACAAGGTCTTGATTTCAAACTGACCAGCGATAAATTTAGAAAAATAACACACTCAATCCAAGTATACCGCAGACCTTTAGTATTTGGATATATTTTACGTTGTTAAATGACAGCAGTTTCCTGTGTTTTTCTATTGATTTAGGGGTCAGGTAGACACAATAATTGCTCACCTATCTCAGAAAACTGTTGATTTAAATTCCATTCCACTAATGAACAGATAAGAATAGCTGATACTCCAGACTGAGAAAGGAACACCAGCCTTCCTGGTGTTAAAATGAGGCCTTGTCTATTTTATCATCTCGGCATAAAAGATCCCCTGGACACTACTTGGAGAAGAGTTGGCAGCTATTCTGGTATCTTGCTCACTCAGCCAGTCTAGATATCCATCATCAGTTGAGGACATTGATCAAAACTTCTTTCAAGCCATGTCTCAAATTAAACAGCGTAAAGTTACATCTCAAGGTTACTTATAGCAGAGTGAATGCCACAGAATCAAACTCATACAGTCATAAGGTTTGACAGCAGGGATAGAGGCTCTTTGACCCATCATACCAATGCTGCTCATTAAGCACCCATTTACCCGAGCTACCTTCCCAGCACTTGGCCCTTGGACTTGTATTCTGACATGTTGCAAGTGTTTCACTAAATACTTACTAAATGTGATGAAGGTTTCAGCCTCCACCGCTTTTTAGATAGTGAGTTGCAGGTACTCAACAACAACCTGGGTGCAATAATTTTTCCTTAAGTCCTTTTTTTGCTATTCTATTTTCTTTTTTACATTACCCACCTACGCTTTCTATATTTCTTTAGGGCTTCTGCTGTTTTGCTTTAAGCTCCCTTTTCTGTTTTTATCCAGGTCTCTACATGCTTCTGCACTTGTTAGTCCCACCCTTACCTTTACAGGAACATGTTGGCCCTAGGTTCTCATTATTTCCTTTTTGAAAGACTTCCATTGCTTTGATGTAGATTTTCCTATAAGTAGCTCCTCCCAGTCCAATTTGGCCATCCCCTGTCCTGTCATATTTAAATTGGCCACCACTCAGTTCAGAACATTTACTTCTGATCCATTTATGTTCTTTTCCACAACTACTTGAAATCTTACTGAATTATGGTCACTATCAATCAAATGCTCCCTCACTGTCACATCTATCACTTTCACAGATTTGTTCCTTAACGTTAGGTCCAGCATCACACTCTCTTGTAGGACTTTCTATGTGCTGGAATTAGAAGCTCTTTAAATATATTTTAAGTATTCTGCCCTATCTAAGCCTTTCACAATTTGTCTGTTCCAATTAGTACTGGGGAAGATGAAATTCCCTATTATTATTACTCTATTATTCTTACAATTCTCTGAAATTTACCTCTGCATCTTTCTTTCTATCTCTTTCTGACCACTTACAGGATTTCACTCACAGCAATGTGATTGTTCCCTTTGTTTTGTTTTAAGTTCTACCCATTTGGCCTAATTTCAGGAACCCTCCGAGATATTATTCCTCTTTCGGGAATTGACCCTGATATTGCAACATCGTCTCTTCTTTTACACAACCTTGTTTTGCCTAAAGATTATGTTTCTTGGAATATTGAACTGCCACTTCACCCATCCCTCAACCAGGTCTCTGATAGCAATGATATATCCCCTTGTGTCAACTCATTTGCCTTGCTCGCAAGACTCCTTACGTTAAAATAAATGCCATTCAACATTGCCATGCTCCTTTATGCTTTAAACTGACAACATATGGCCTGTCTTACAAATTGACATAGTTTTACTTCTACTTTTGCCTCTGCAACATCTTTCGCTCTATATTCCCACCTCTAGCCAAATTTACACATCCACCAGCAACGACAAGTGAATTCCATAAATTTGTTGATCTTGTTCTGGTTCAGGTACAGCCCATGTGACTTGTTCAGGTCCCACCTTTCCCAGTAACAGACTTAATGGTTCAGGAGTCTAAAGTTCTCCCTCCTGGACCAACTCTTCATCTGCTCGATCCAGCTATTCCTATACTTGCTAGCATGTGGCACAGGGAGTCATCCAAAAATCACAACCCTTAAGATCCTGTTTGTCAATCTACTACCTAGCTCTCTGCAAAAGTGGTCATCTGGGCTGGCTGGATCATCTAAGCCTCCCCACGTACTACAGGGACTTGGCTCCCCTGTCATACCTACCCACAACCTTTAAGCTGGTCTTTGCTTTGTGCTTGCATTACTTTTGTCAGCTTTTTCAAGGACTGGGGCTCATGTTAGGGTTAGCGTCTCCTGCTCCTCGGATGCTGTCTAACCTGCTGTGCTTTTCCAGAACCGCACATTCGACTCTGATCTCCATCATCTGCAGCCCTCACTTTCTCCTTGACTGTCTTTTCAGCATCTGCAGTCATTGTTTTTACCTTGTCTCTCTGAGTAGTTTTGCTGCTTCACTCACTGCTCTATGAGTCTTGTTGTATTTTAAATGTATTTAGTGCAGCCGAAGGAAAATAGAAAAGCAATGCTTTAATGCTGTGACTATATATGCAGCACTTCAGATATCTTCTGGAGCTTTCCTCACATGACCAACCACATCCTGCAGTCCTGACTCCACTAGCAAAAGGGCCAAATGCACATTGCCCCTTCCCAGTGCTAATCAGAAGGTCTTCTTCACCACCAGATCATTACCCTGACTGCCTGAGTGATTCTCAAACCATTTTTTCCTCATCACCAGTTTGTTTTTGTGGTGGTAAAGAAGACATTTGGGGTGCATTCCTTTATGATTTAGGCAAGGTATGGAAATCAAAAGCCTCTATGTGAGACATGCCTCTATGTAACATATTGGTTAGCACAGCTAGAATTCTAATTTTGGTCACGACATTTCAGGAAGGACATAATTGCTCTAGAGAGTGTATGGAGAAGATTTCAAAGGATACTGTCAAGGTTTAAAAATTGCAACTCTGAGGCTAGGGTTGCCTTTATTAGAATAAAGGAGGCTCGGGGTGACTTAATCAAGGTGTCCAAAATGGTGAGGAGCTTGGGTAGAGTGGACAGGGAAGACCTGCTTCCTCTAGCGGAGAGATCAATTACCAGGAGGCACGGATCCCTGGTGAGCAGTAGAGGAAAGTCCTTTTGGGCCAGAGGCTGGTGGGTATCTGGAATTCATTGCCCAGTTTGTTGAGGCAGATACCCCCAACATGTGTAAAAGGAGCCCTGGATCTGCAGGTGAAACTCTGTAGCCCACAAGGTTACAGATGAGGAGCTGGAAAGTAGGATTAGAATGGGCAACTCGTATTTTTTTCAGCAGGTGGGCTGAATGGGCTGTCTCTGTGGTGTACTTTCTAATGTTCTATGGCTCCAGAGACAAGGAGGTATCCAACTTATTGAACTTGGCATTTCTCCAGAATTGATTCCAGCAGGACTCTGCAATAAATCTTCAACTCCTGGAGTTTTCAGGGCCATTCACTCTAACTATACCTGCTGCTGCCACATACATAATGGATTGTTGCCAAGCCACACACTATTGCCAGGAAATCCACTTTGTCCCCCCTTGAAGACACCACTCAGTAGACAATCCTCTGGCTCCCTCATTAAGTTTGTGTGAGTGTGAGATTTCTATTCAAAGCTCTGAGGCACAGAGTAAAACGTCAGTCAGATGGATTTAAAGTTCTTGTCAACAGCTAGAATTATTTTGCACCTGTTATGGAGATGTGTTATCTGGAATATTGATTTAAAATATCATTGACTGGACACCATTGTAAATCCTAGACATTTTGGAAGGATACTTTGAAAACCAAAGGAGATTGCCTGCAGCAAGGAAGAACATGGCATTTGCAAAGAACACAAGCTGCTCAGCTAGAATTACAGAGTCAACGATACTTTCAGATAAAGATCCAATGGCCCAGTTTGTGGGTGCAATGTATCTATTGGATTTGAAGATAGAGAGTCGCAGCGATAATATACCTGGAGTGATATACCCTTTCCAACTTTTTTTCTCTAAAACCTCTTTCATCAAAATTTATGAGTTGTAGACCCCACTGGAAAACCTTATCTCTCTAGGTGGAGCATCCCTTTATGGAGAATTCAAAATCTACACCACTGTCTTCAGAAAATTGAATTCAGCCAGCCCCCATAATTAATCGAGGATAACACTCCAGTGCCAACAGTTCATGTGATAGTTGACTGTGGCCACAGATTGACATTTGGGACAATCTGTAAATACTTATTTCTTTCTAACTTTAACTGTTATTTGGGCAGAAAAAGTCTGATAACATTGTAGAGAGGACATTTTTTTACTAATTTATATAATGTATATCTGTGTGTTAGTTTTTAAGGAGGACGGTAATTTATATTTGCACAGCTTAAACATTTTAGTAATAATTTTCATTTGCATAAGCTTTGCTGCAATAAAGTAGTTCTTCATTTGTTACTTGAGGAACATGGTTGACCTATATCTGAGCTTTATATGGATATATATAACATATATGTATAATGGGCACTATCATATCATTTTTATTTTCAAACTTTGTTGTGAGCAGTGAAGAAGTAGAACAAAGAAACAGATCCGTTCACGTGGATGTAACATGGTTCTTTGCTGTAAACACCAGTGCACGGATTTATTGCTCTATAGTGTTTTGCAGTTAGGTCTCCAACCCACAAGCCACAGGTGTAATCAAGTAGAAATACTAAATACAGACAATAGCGATTTTGCTTAACTGAATGCAAATGATTATCCTGGTATTCTTGACAGCAGCCCCAGGTATGAGCAAATTACATGAATTTTGCACAACTCCAATTTCCCTTGGTATTAATTTGCCTGTTGTGGTGTGACAGCAGCAGGTGTTCTGGCCTCCCACTGGGGCACAGAGATGAAAGCACTGCTGCAGGGTCCAGCAGGGACCGAAGTATCTTGAGGCTTTGGGAAGGAGCAGAGGAGTCTGAGCTTGCATGTGTATGCAGGTAAATACCCTGGAGAGCTTTTCATAAATGAATTAAATGAGATGATTTTCTTTTAAGGCAGCAGTATTTACAACACTGGAAAAAATGTTTGCAAAGAATGCTGGTCAGTCAAGCTGCCCCAATTTTGATGCCAAGGAAATTGATACTTTGATGCAGGAAATGGAGCAGAACCTCTTTGCTCAGCCAGGATAAGTAAGACCATTCTCTCTCTGCTACCTTTGACTTCCTCAATCTCTGCTGTTGTTCTCATCTCCCACCAAAGCTCACAGTCTACCACTCTCACGATTGTATGTAATGTCACTTGCTTTTGCCTATCCATACTCTCCACACAAGCTCTGTGTGGCCTCTTTGCTGCCTACTCAGTCATTCACTCACTCAGGATACTTCACCAGCTTTCTCCCATCTGTACTACCCACTTCCATTTCACTCAAACCCTCCCTTTCTCTCAGTCCTGGACATACCATTCCCAAATAGTGCGAGAAAGAGCCAAGATGATTAGTGGGGATTGTAATGAGGTCAGCCAGGTGGGCCTTATAAAATATGAGTTCCTGGTTGGGGCTGTTAACCTGGTCCAATCAGGGAGCGCTGGCTGACAGATAAGAACATGAGTGCTTCAAGAAAATAATAAACCTATTGATACAGTAATTAAGCCTCCACAGGACAAGTCCTCGTTATCTAACTGGTTGGAATATCTTAACACCTTGGTGTGTTGGAAAGGTTAAAGTCTCTTTTTGTTCTTTATTTGAATGTTTATCTGGACTCTGTGAACTCTTGTTAGTTCTCTCTTGCTCTCATTTTCATTTGTTTCTAATAAATTTTTGTTTATGATTTGTAGTGAAAAAGAAAAGAACATGAGTACTGCCACTTGGGTGTTTCCTTTCTTCCTGGTGGTGAAAGTTTAAATAAAGATTCATGCACCTTGTGTCTCTCACTGTGTCTCACACCAGCACACACACACCCATGGTGCTGGGGAAAAATTAGCACTACTGCAGTTAGGTGGTAGTGTGGGGGTAAAAAGGGGAAAAAAAGAAAAAAAACATGAAAAAAAACCAAAAAATAAATAAACAGGAGTGTCAGAGGTTCTGTTCACTCTGAGAGCTGGCTCTGAGGGAGCTGGGGCAGTGTCACTTACTGTTAAAAAAAGAAAAAAAAACATGAGTGCCAGACATCCTGTTCACTTTGAGAGCTGACTTTATAGGAAGCTGGATCAGTGTCAATGACTGTACATAAAAGGTGACTTGGTGAAGGGATACCGGCCTCTGCGGAGTTATTTCACTTACGTCCTATAAAGAAAAGACTCTGAAATGCCAGTGGGTGACTGACCATGCGTAAGCCTCTGGACTAATATCAGAGGCTACCCATTAGTGACTATGCTCCTGGCTGAAGGGTATCTTCCTTAACTTTACTGAGGACTGCTGACAACCATGACCATTTTCCTACCTTGGTATCTGCCCTCCATGGCAAAACAAAGCTGACTGGAAGCCTGGTAGTCCTGAAAGGGGAGGGCAAAGTGTAAAAAGGAAAAGAATGCTGTGAGCATCCAAGTAGGCTGTTTCCTTTCTAATCCATGGTTGTATATAAAAAAAAACTTGGCCCACCTGTATAATAAGGTGATACCTGTGGCCATTTTAAGTCAGTGCTTTTGGTTCTTCTTTATAACCAGAGGGATTATCCATAACGCCAATATGCACAGGCAAAAGTGGCAGGTGACATCAATGGCCATGAAGGTCACAGGAAGTGGCTGCTGATGTCACTAGCCTGGGAGGGAAGGGACAGAGAGCTGAAGACTGTGGGGTTAATGAAGCAGAGCTGTGCACTTACTGCCTTTGCTGTTTGAATTCATGTATCTCTGGACATCAGAGTATGTCTAAGAAAAATTAACAAACAGCAAAATTCACAGCTAACCTTGCAGGAACCTGTGTGGGAGAGCTGACAGCACAAGAACAGGTAAGTACACAGTTTTGTGCATAGGAGTGGTATTTTTGAAAGGGGATGGCATTACTGCTGTACTGAGGGAGGATATTCCTAGAAATACATCCAGGGATGTTATTTGGGTGGAACTGAGAAATAAGAAAATGATGATCACCTTATTAGGACTGTATTATAGACCGCCTAATAGTCAGAGGGAAATTGAAAAACAAATTTGTAAGGAGATCTCAGCTATCTATAAGAATAATAGGGTGGTTGTGGTAGGAGATTTTAACTTTCCAAACGTAGACTGGAACTGCCATTGTGTTGAGGGTTTAGATGGAAAGGAGTTTCTTAAGTGTGTACAAGAAAATTTCTGACTCAGTATGTGGATGTACCTACTAGAGAAGGTGCAAACCTTGACCTACTCTTGGGAAATAAGGCAGGCCAGGTGACTGAAGTGTCAGTGGGGGAGCACTTTGGGGCCAGTGACCATAATTCTATTAGTTTCAAAATAGTGATGGAAAAGGAAAGACCAGATCGAAAAGTGAATGTTCTAATTTGGAGGAAGGCTAATTTTGACGGTTTTAGGCAAGAACGTTCAAAAGCTGAATGAGCTGGGGGGGGGGGGGGGGGGGGCAGATGTTTGCTGGAAAGCTGGAAAATGGGAAACCTTCAAAAATGAGATACTGAGAGTCCAGAGAAAGTATATTCCTGTTAGGGTGAAAGGAAAGGCTGGTAGGTATAGGGAATGCTGGATGATTAGAGAAATTGAGGTTTGGTTAAGAAAAAGAAGGAAGCATATGTCAGGCATAGACAGGAGAGATCATAAAGGCAGTGTGACTATACTTAAGAGGAAATAAGGAGTGCAAAAAGAAGACATGAGATAGCTTTGGTAAATAGGGTAGGGAAAATCTAAAGGGTTTTTATAAAAACATTAAGGACAAAAGGGTAACTAAGGAGAGAATAGGGCCCCTCAAAGATCAGCAAGGCAGTCAATATATCGAGCTGCAGGAGATGGGGGGGATACTAAACAAGTATTTTGCATCAATGTTTACTATGGAGAAGGACGTGGAAGATATAGAATGTGGGGAAATAGATGGTGACATCTTGAAAAATGCCCATATTACAGAGGAGCAGGTGCTGTATGTCTTGAAATGCATAAAAGTGGATAATCCCCAAGACCTAATCAGGTGTACCCTAGAACTCAGTGGGAAGCTAGGGAAGTGATTGCTGGACACCTTGATGAGATATTTGTAACATCATTAGTCACAGGTGAGGTACTGGAAAACTGGGGTTAGTTAACGTGGTGCCACTATTTAAGAAAGGTGGTAAGGACAAGCCAGGGAACTGTCGACCAGTGAGCCTGACATCAATGGTTGGCAAGTTGTTGGAGGGAATCCTGAGGGACAAGATGTACATGTATGTGGAAAGGCAAGGACTGATTAGGGATAGTCAACATGGCTTTGTGCATGGGAAATCATGTCTCACAAACTTGATTGAGTGTTTTGAAGAAGTAACAAAGAGGTTTGATGAGGATAGAGCGGTGGACGTGATCTATATGGACTTCAGTAAGGCGTTCGACAAGGTTCCTCATCGGAGACTGGTTAGCAAGGTTCGATCTCATGGAATACAGGGAGAACTAGCCATTTGGGTACAGAACTGGCTCAAAGGCAGAAGACAGAGGGTGGTGGTGGAGGGTTGTTTTTCAGACTGGAGGCCTGTGACCAATGTGTCACAAGAGTCGGTGCTGGGTCCTCTACTTTTTGTCATTTATATAAATGATGTGGATGTGAAATAGCAGGTATAGTTAGTAAATTTGCAGATGACACCAAAATTGGAGGTGTAGTGGACAGTGAAGAGGGTTACCTGAGAGTACAACAGGATCTTGATCAGATGGGCCAATGGGCTGAGAAGTGGCAGATGGAGTTTAATTCAGATAAATGCCAAGTGCTGCATTTTGGGAAAGCAAATCTGAGCAGGACTTATACACTTAATGGTAAGGTCTTGGGGAGTGTTGCTGAACAAAGAAATCTTGGAGTGCAGGTTCATAGTTCATTGAAAGTAGAGTTGTGGGTAGATAGGATAGTGAAGAAGGTTCTTGGTATGCTTTCCTTTATTGGTCACAGCATTGAGTATCAGAGTTGGGAGGTCATGTTGCAGCTGCACAAGACATTGGTTAGGCCACTTTTGGAATATTGCGCACAATTCTGGTCTCCTTCCTATCGGAAAGATGTTGTGAAACTTGAAAGTGTTCAAAAAAGATTTACAAGAATGTTGCCAGGGTTGGAGGGTTTGACCTATAGGGAGAGGTTGAATAGACTGGGGCTGTTTTCCCTGGAGTAGAGGATGAGGGGTGACCTTATAGAGGTTTACAAAATCATGAGGAGAATGGATAGGATAAATAGACAAGGTCTTTTGCCTGGGGAAGGAGAATCCAGAACTAAAGAACATAGGTTCAAGATGAAAGGGGAAAGATATAAAAGGGACCTAAGGGGCAGCTTTTTCATGCAGAGGGTGTTACGTGTATAGAATGAGCTGCCAGAGGAAGTGGTGGAGGCTGGTACAATTACAGCATTTAAAAGACGCCTGGATGGGTATATGAATAGGAAGGGTTTAGAGGGATATGAGCCAAGTGCTGGCAAATGGGACCAAATTGAGTTGGGATATCTGGTTGACATGGACGAATTGGACCAAAAGGTCTGCTTCAGTTCTGTACATCTCTATGACTCTACAACACTGGATACCAGTGGATCTATCTTTTTATTCCTGATGAAGGGCTTTTGCCCGAAACGTCGATTTCGAAGCTACTTGGATGCTGCCTGAACTGCTGTGCTCTTCCAGCACCACTAATCCAGAACCAGTGGACTAATTCACATTATTAATCATCTCCTGATTTGGCAGGAAAACATAGCCTTAAGAAATTACATTAAATTTACAATAAAGGGAAAATAGCATCTTCCCAGGGTCTAATAGAGTAGTTTAGCACATAAGTAGTTTTGAATTCATTCCAGGCAAACAGTGATTGCCTTACTTTGACCCATCTGGAATTTTAAAATCACACAGGTCAGTTATTATTATACCTGAAGGTTGGTATAATAATGAAGGTTGGTCATGTTGGGAGGTCATGTTGCAGCTGCACAAGACATTGGTTAGGCCACTTTTGGAATATTGCGCGCAATTCTGGTCTCCTTCCTATCGGAAAGATGTTGTGAACATTGCAGTGGAGAGTTACATCTGAAATTGACAACTTCAGAAGTATAAAGGCAGCTCCAAATCCTAACATCTCATAAGCTAAACTCAGACTGCTTGAAGTCAGATAAATATCAGTTTTGTTTTCCTGTGTTTATGATGAGTGATAATTAAGTTGTAAATTGGAGGTTTTCTTTTTGTATCTATCATTAACATCTAGCACTGTTGAAGTCTTTGTTCAATAATCCAGCAATCACTTATACAATGGTATTATTGTAACAAGTTCAGACAGACTCCTAGAAAGAGTTTTAGACTTAAGGTGCTCTGTTATTTTTGTTCTAGATTAGATTAGATTCCCTACAGTGTGGAAACAGGCCCTTCGGCCCAACAAGTCCACACCGCTCCTCCGAAGAGTAACCCACCCAGACCCATCTCCCTCTGACTAATGCGCCTAACACTATGGGCAGTTATTTTAGCATGGCCAACTCACCTGCCCTGCTCATCTTTGGAATGTGGGAGGAAATCGGAGCACCCGGAGGAAATCCATGCAGACACGGGGAGAATGTGCAAATTCCACACAGTCGCCCAAGGCTGGAATTGAACTACATGTCCAGTAACAGAGTAAAAAAGTACTGTAAGTCCACATCAGCTGGACAAAGGATTGTGTCTGAGCTCAGGTTAAGCAAATCATGTCAGTGCTGTAGTGTTATGTTCCATCCAGCCAGCTCAATATTGGAATCAGCTGACAGCCCTGTGTTTTGTCTGGCAGCAAAACAGATCATGTTCACAAATTATTCTGACTGTGCTGCTACCTTGTTACTGTGCTGACGGGTACACTTCAGATTGTCATCAGTTTTAGTTGCAGTTGCCCCAGATTCAGTGGTCTTATACAAAGTCTAATACTCTGCTCAGACACACATTATTTTGCTCAAACATTTAGACATGAATACCAATCACTTTCTTCCAGGGATTATTATTTTTAGCTCTAATGTAGATTTTTTTAAAATTTGATTAGAAATGTGACCTTTGTACAGACAAAGCAAACATGGAAATCTCCTCCAGTTTCCAATTAGGTTAGGCTGTAGAAGCTAATGTTAAATTAAACCATCCTCTCCATAGCATACCAATCTGACAGAGATCTAATTTCCTGCACCTTTCTCATTACATTATTCTTCAACGAACAGACGAAACTCTCACCTGACTCTCCCGCAATGAAGACTTTGTTAAAGTCCTGCAAGTCTGTAATGAAGCTTGTCAAACTGTCATGAATTACTAATTTGAAGAACAATTGGTGAATTAGAAGTTTGCTTGTATTCCCTCATGACTGTGACCATAGTGAAGTAGCCCTCTTCACTATTCTCAAACTGTCTTCCATCTCTGATATGGCTAATCCCACCATCCTCCTATGACACACATTATGTTTTCATTACCTACTTGGGTGGATCATCATCTGATTCCATTCCTGCTGTCTAGTTGTAGCCAGAGAAGTCTTGTAATGGTTTCTCATCCCATTGTGGCACTGTTACCTCCGGAGCACTTCAAATATCTATACGTTACCCCCTCCTATTTTTCACAGGCACGCTGCTCCTCAATGCCAAAAACCACAATGTCAAATTGAACATTTCTCATTGATAAATGATCAAGAATAGAAACCCTGCCTGATTTTGCCCTCCTTAACTAAAGGCCAGCTCAGATTATCAAACTTGTCACAGGTGAGGAACAATCTTGGCCTGGTGGCTTAGGCCTAAGTTGTGATGTGCTTTTGTTCACTAAGCCATCAGGATCACTGTAAATTTCACCACTTGTTTTGTATAAAGAAAGAAATGCCAACTTGAATAGCAAATGGAATTGTAAATGTGGACACATTTCTGTAATTGATGTAAAATAGGGATAAGTTATTATTGATCCTGGCCTAGGGCATCAAGACAATTATTATACACCTGATATTTGTGGTGTTAACGACTGTAACCTTAGGTTTTTAATGCGAACTGCAGCTTCAAAAAATTCATTTGAGCTCAAAGGATGCCCCAATTACTACCCTCCACAAGCACATGTTTTAATCAATTTGTTCAGGTACATTATAACACACCTCTTCAGTAGGTGGAACTTGAAGAGAGGTAGGGATAAAATAAACATAATGCTGTACAATTAACAGAAGTGGAATTTAAGATGGAGAAGTGAGAGGTGATCAGTTTTAGCAGAAGAGATAAAGAGAGGCAATATAGAATTTGTGAGATAATTTAATGAGTGTGCAGACAGAATAACATTCATGTATGTTGATTTTGAAGGTTCAGAAAAGATAATGGGTCAACCATATAGTATCCTGGTCTTCATCACCACAGATAGTGAGTACACAAATAGGAAGTTTTGAAGAACTTTTATAAAGCTCTGGTTAAGGCCACAATTAAAGTAATGCATCCAATTCTGGTCTTCATATCTTAGGAATGATGTGGAAATCCTTGACAAAAAGCAGAGGAAACTTGGCTGACTGGTTCAAGGGATGAGTAATTTTAGCCACAAGGTTGGAGAATCTGGGGTTGATTTTTTAGTCATAGAGTTACATAGCACAGAAACAGACCCCTCAGTCCAACTTGTCCATGCCAACCAAATATCCTAAACTAGGAGAAAGTGAGGACTGCAGATGCTGGAACAAAACTTTTGACTGTCCTGCTCCTCGGATGCTGCCTGACCAGTTGTGCTTTTTCAGCACCATGCTCGACTTGGATATTCTAAACTGATCTAGTCCCATTTGCCAACATTTGGCTGACATCCCTCTAAAATCTTCCTATTGATGTATCTATCTAAATGATTTTTAAATGTTGTAATTGTACCCTCCTCTTCAAGACCTCCATGTCCCCAATCAATGCTCTTAGTCGCTGTTGTGTATCATATCTGATATGAGGAATTTACTAGATGGGTACAAGAGAGCATGTTTAACAAACATATACATGATTATGGGTGTTTTAAATAAAGTAGGTAAAGTAATTACAATTAGTTCATCCACAAGAATAAAGGCCACAGATTTGAGATTTTGGTCAAAACACAAATGTGAAAAAGATTCATAGGTGCACATAGTAATAATCTTAATTTATTGCCCACAAGTGTAGTAGAAGCAGAGACAATGATTTAAAAAGTAAATTAGATGGGCACTTTTTAGTAAACGTACAGGGCTGCAGGGATAGAGCTGGGGAACGAGAATGACTGCAATGCTCCATTAACAGTCAGCATGGACTGAGCACCAAATGGCCTTCTTCTGTACAAGGAAAATGAGTCTCTATAATGATGATCAGCATAACACTGAGTTAGCACCAGTGCTGCTATTATATATATATGGCTCCAGCTAATGTCTCTTAAACACGCACATACGCTGCATGTATGTTCTAGTTAAAGCAGCCATGAACTATCTTGTAGTTAATGGCTGATTAATCTCCAGTGGTCTGTTTGAGTTTGTCAGAGTGCTTCTTGATTTGAAGGGTTAGCTTAAAGTTGGGGAAGTCAACAACGAGTGGGTTTATGAAGGGGAAATGAAATAGGTTTGATGGGAAGCTCTTAATTCATATTCAGACAGAGGATCAGTTTCCTGGCAGGCTCAGAAAATTCAGTACCTGCAGAGCACAACAGCATTACAAACTGTGTATACTCTGCTCTGGATTCTTCCTACAGCTGAAGGGCTTAGTCATTATGACAAGATCATGGCGACATGAAAATACAGGGTCCTACAACAGTCATGGGACCACTGGGAAAGGAACAGAGGAAAAACTTCCAAACTGCAAAATGATACTGCTTACTGGCTCTGGGCAGTTAGAACTTAGTCTTTAAGTGATAAGGAAGTGATGGAAGATCACTGACTCAATGTTGGGGTTGATTAGGGCTCAGAAGCTTTGGCATTTATATCGGTGTAACCATAAAACCAGGATTTAAAGCCATCAACGAAAGCTGGAATCATCCGAAAGCATAAGTGCAGGAGTACAGTCTTAACAACACTCAGGAAAAGGAACCGAACTATTAAGAGATGACAGTGATTCAGGATGGTAGCTCAGTGGTCAGTACTACTGCGTCATATAGCCAGCAGCCCAGGTTCAATTCCACCCTCAGGCGACTGTGTGGTTTGCACATTCTCATTTCTACGTGGGTTTCCTCTAGGTGCTCCAGCTTCCTCCCATCACCCAAAGATGTGCAGATGATGTGAACTGGATATGGTAACTTAATGATAAGTGTTGCCAGAGACCTTGGGGTGTAGGTTCACAGTTCCTTGAAGGTAGAGTCACAGGTAGACAGGGTAATTAAGGTGCCATTTGATATATTTGAATTAATAGGTCAGTGCATTGAGTATAGGTACTGTAGTGTGTTGTGGACAGGACATTGGTGAGGCCACTTTTGGAATACAGGTCTCCCTGCTTTTGGAAAGATGTTGTTAAACTTGAAAGGGCACAGAAAACAAGGATATTCTCAAAACTCGCTAAGGAGGATATTATTGGGGTTAGAGGGTGTGAGCAAGGCGGAGGAGCTGAATAGGCCTCTTGAGGGAAACTACGTTCACAAGATTTGTTCACATCTGGCTGGGTTGCTGAGTAATCTATGGTCACAGCTGCCATGCAACACAGTGTGGTGCAATGGGTCCGTTAATTCCTACTTACCATTGTTGCACGTTATAATACAGGATACAGTAGAACATATTACTTTTTTGATTGTGTAGTAAACTTTATTTTTAGTTGTTTAGAACTGAAGTCACATGTATTTCTTCTCCAAGTATGCAGAGTTGAAAATTTCATCTGTTTTAAATAAATATTTGAGGCCCAAACCAGATTGAATTTCAGGTTCTAGTCTGCAATCGCAACAGGCTGCAGTAGCAGATGTGATGTGCATAGATTTCAGTTACAAACCACTATTCAGCCACACGTTAAACCTGTAGTATATGCTTTTGTATAACCCCACTTGCATCAACAGAAGATATACCTGATGTTTTCACATTATTACAATTTCACAAGTACCTTGACTCAGTAACATATCTGAATGCAACCCCTAGAATTTTTGTGGTCACCTTCCATAGTAATTGGACAGTATATGCCAAAATTAACCAGTACATGGATGTTTGACAGCAATATGAAAGAAGCACTAATGGAATAAACAAAATATGAAATTGTAGAAGTAACTACAGCCACAGGTAAGGGGTACTCTGCTAACAGAGTATATCACCAAGGAGAAGAGAAGAGGATAGACCAGGAAGATAGCAGGGCAAAACGTGGCTAATGTGAAAATTGAAGAGCTGGAAATAAAACCATTCCCATCATCAAGAATAATAGGAATTCAGTGATATGCAAGATACTGTAACACCCATTGCTCTGAAAGGCTGCTAATAAAGGGGTAGCTAATTCATTCTCCATTGCCTCAAAAAGGTATTTGGTGCATCACAGTAGAAACATATGCAGGATTTTGTCCTCTTACACCAGGAGCTTCCTGAATTTGCAGGCCATTCCTGTTAAACTGTAACTACTGTTGTAGGAAAACATAACATTCAATTTATAGTCCCACAAAACAACAAGTTTGATAAATGACCAGTTAATCTGTTTTTGCCATGTTAGCTGAGGGATACCAATTGTCACAATAGAGACACTATTCTGCCACAGGACTTGTATTGTTATGTGAGGGTACAGGGCCTTGTTTTGATGGCACATTCAAAAGACATTACTTCCAAAAGGAAACACCTGACAGATATTGATTCTCTGAAATGACAAGTTTAAATCCTTGTGATTCAGTACCATGAATAAGTAGTATGCTCCAGCTGCTGTTTGTGGAGTGAGCCACAAGGAACAGAAGGTTCAATTCCCACTACGATTGAGCTGAACAAAAGAATGCTATAATTAGTTTCAGTCATTCTGTTTTCAGACTTACACAGTCCAATAAACATTGCAAAAACAGAGAAGCAAAATATTGAAGATGCTGGAAACCTAAAATTAAATAACTGGATCACTGGGTCCTAGGTGGTTTAGCTTTAGGAATGATGCAAGAAAAATCATGCTTGTTATGTAGAAGTCTATTTAAACATGAAAAAAAAGTGTAATTGTTGGATAACACCACCTGCAAGTTCCTCTAAGGAACACAGCACCTTGAACATCACTAGCTGCTGATAAAGACATTTCTGTACATTGTAGTAATTGAATGAGGTGGGGAGCAATTGTAGATAAATTTAGGTGTTTTTGCAGATTACTTGCAATTATTTAAAATTCCACACCAAAATTAAGACAGATACAAACCTACCATGTCAACAGCTGGAACAGATCCAAAACAAGTTATCAAACTTTCTAAAAAAAAACTGCTCAAGGGGGTTATAGCATTTTGTCTTTCCATAACTTCTAGATTTTCAACATTAGTATGCATTTTCTTATCCTCACTTCTGGATCCTTCATGGTCGTTTAAGGATACCATTGTTTGTGAACTTCTGCCTTTAGCTCAAGTTGAGAAATATGAATCTATGGAACTCAAAACAAAAGTACTATGTACAATCTTTATTTAAAAGGAGTACATAAGAGAAATGTAATTTACACCATTACATTTATTACCAAAAGTAAAAAATAAATTGGATTCATAGTCAAAGAAACCAATGTCAATGAAGAAAGAAATTGGAGCAACTCAACTCTGCATGTGACAAGTTAAATGAATACAGCTCAGTAAATACAAGTACTGCAGTTCTAACAAATTTAAGATCTGCATTTCTCACTTAAATTCATCCCTTTACACCAACTTTCACTCACAAGTAAAAGTCCACGATAGTGTGTTTAGTCTGTGCTCTCACCAGAAGGTGAACGTGTGCGTGATCTTACATGATCCCCAGATGCCATAGAGGAATGGCCTCTCTGCTCCTTGGCAGGAACAGGTGATCTACTCTCAGATCGGGATTTGCTGCGGCTTCTGCTCCTGGAACGACTGTAGGACTTACGGCCTCTGGAACGAGATCTGGAGGAGCTTCGACTACGGGAACGAGACCTGCTTCGAGACCTGAGAGGGGGAGAACATAAGAACAAAAAGTTTTGAATAACCACAATTCAATATGACTTTATTAAAACTAATTATATAAACAAAAGAAAAAAGGATTGCTGGACAAACTCGGCAGGTCAGGCGGCATCTGTCGCGAGAAAACAGTTAATGTCTGAGGCCTGTTTCAGAACTGATCCAAAGAGTCATTGGATTTTTCCAGTGACTTCAGATCTTCAGCATCCAAACTTTTTTGTTTTATAACTCAAGAAACAGGCTGGCTCAATTCAGGTCCACCCTATTTGCATCAAGCCAAATGTTAAAACTACTTCTGTCTGACAAATTTGTCAAAGAGCATCAGCTAGGGGAGATGCAACAGCAGAATGTATTATCAAACTGGAACTAGATGAGTTTAGGACATCTGGTCAGCACAGATGAGTTGGACCAAAGGGTTTGCTTCCGTGCTATATAACTGTATAGCTAGTGCAGAGGCTGATCAAATATGTGTTTATAGCCAGATGTTCTTATACATTTTTAAACAAATGTAATAGAACGCTGACATCCAGGGAGACAGGGAGACATTATTTTCACATGTACCCAAGTAGAGGAATACTGTGAGAAGTGCACAAGTTGCCATTCCCTGGTGCCATCTTAGAATACAAAAGACAGACTAAAAAAACAGAAGCAGAAATAAAAGAAACAGCCAAAAGAGAAATACCCAGATCACTCCTCCAGGAGTCCTTGCTGCCAGAAAAACAACGCAAACACTTAGGTGCCCCAAGTCCCCGCATGTCACCACAGACAGAACGCCACAACCTCTACCGTCAGGTACCCAGGCCCAGCCATGGCCTGGAACTGCACTGCTGCCACTGGAACCTCATCACCATTCTTTGGAGGCAAGGTGGCGCCATCGACCTTGTCACCACTGCTATGATTCCGCACCGAGCTGATCTCGTCAACGCAGCTGCTGGGTCCATCACGCTGAAGCAGTCGGGTTTTCATTTTAATAAACACATCCCTGAACTTATAACTGACAGCCCAGAAAGTGATCTGGGAATATGGGTTCAAACCTCACTATGACAGTTAGTAAATTAAGAAATACGAAACTTTAAGTTAATTTTTGTGGCCATGAGGCTGTCTTTTAAACAAAAGCAACTGGTCTACTAAAATCATTAAGGGAAGGAAATCTGCCTTCCCAGTCTGGCCTATCAATAACTGAGGGTCTGGATAGCAAATGGATGACGAACTACAATATTTAATAGAGATTAGAAATGGGCATTAAATGTCAGCCTTGCCAATGTTCGCATTTGTTAACAGGAGAAAAAAAAAGCTTAAAAAACTGCTCTTTGAAATGTTTCTATAAAACAATGAAGTAAACTCAGAAACCCAGTTACAATATATTTTTAGTTCATTTGCGTAAAAAAACATAATCAACTGCTATAGAAGACCTGCACTACAACTCAGGGTAATTACCTGCGCTGTTTACGTTCTTCAACCACCCTGATCTTTCTTCCATTGAGCTCTGTGCCAGACAGTTTATCAAGAGCATTCTTCACATCACTATAGGAAGCAAATTCAACAATTCTAGAAAGAAAAGCATAACAATTTTAATGACCTTGGAATCAAAGATCGGGTTTCTGTTCTTAGCACAAAACTGATGCTAAATTACAAGTGTTGTTCAGAATGTATGGAGCAAAAGAAAATGTATATTTGTGAATATGTTAATATTTCTTTACAAGTGTTGCAAAACTTGCTAATCAGTTAATTATTTCATAATCATTTAGCTAAATAGCTTTGCACAACTGGATTGCGAAGTACACTTCAGTGAATGTGGAACTTAAAAGTATGTACATTATAGAGCTGAACGTGATCTTAGTAATTGATCTGCATTCACAGTCAAACCAGTTTCATTAATAAATTAAAATGGCTGCATAGATGCATTAGCAAAGATCTTGTAACACTTGTTATCCTCAGCCATCAACAGGTTTCAAGGAATAAAATCTCTTGAAACTTACCCTTCATTCATTTTGTGTCTATGCGCATCCGCAAAGGTAACTTCTCCAGCCTGCCTCATAAAATCTTTGAGATCCTATACAAGATCAGATCAGTGAGGTAAATCAAAGCATTTTGCATCTTTCTCTATCAATTTCCAATGAACATCACTGGAAAAACAAGCAAAATAAAAAAGATGAATCTAATTTCATCAAAATTTATATTACCTTCCTGTACAATTCCCTAGGCTATTCAACCAGCCAAATGTAACAAGTGTTCGCAGAGGCACCACCACGACTGAAGACCAGATGGTTCTCTTCACCACCCGCTTGACTGACACTACCCATTCGAAGGGAGCCTTCCCGGACATCACCCTCCCTTAAAGGCAGACTCGGGCAATGCCATAGGAACAGGGATTGCTACTCTTGCGCCGTGACCAAGGACTTCTCGCCTCACTCCAATCGAGCTTCCAAACAACCCTACCAGCGAATTTCTCCCAATCAAGGACCTCGCATTTTACAGCAGGCTCTCAGAACTCTCCACTTTAGGACACCTTGTTATCATTTTCAGGGATGCAGCAAGGTAAATGGCACTAAACCCAGTGCCCAGTGTTGGTCAGACCACCACAACACAGATTTAGATCATCAATTGACAAAGGTAGGAGCAGATTGGCATTTCAACTAGGCCCAAGAGACCAAGGCACAGCGAATAGGAAAACCAACGGCACTCCACGTCACAAGGCCAACGACACGAGAGGCTGGTAAATAAAGGTTTTAACACTTGGTTAAATTTCAAAAACAAACTGAATGAACAGACATTTTAGTTTCAAGGTTAGTAGGCAATCAAGGTTTTTTTTTAATAGTTAATGTTAACTACTCGAATTAAAGGAGTGGTACTTAATTTTGGATGACAAATCAAAATTAAAACCATTGATTCAGAGGATAAGCTTGTTTTCAAATGTTCCCAATCCCCCCCCCCCCTCGTCAAAGGTGCTAATTTCTACTGGAGTACAATTAATTTGAGCTAATTCCTACTGAAGTACAGTTTGTTTGCTGGTAGTTCCTTGCCAACCACTTCATGTGGAAGCCTGGACAGTTGCCAGCAAGGAATTCATTCAGGGGGCAAAGTTGCAGGGGAGAAATGGAGATGGTAGGGTGGCAGGCAAAGCCAAGCCCTATCACATTCCCATACATGTATTCAAACACTTTCCAGCAAGAACTACTGGACAAGGATTTCTGGCTTTTTTTTCCCTCCACTCTCTAACACTAAGTTGTATGACTGCAACAGCATACAAGGAATAACAAAAGACCAGGTATCTCAATCTGTGCTGCTCAAAACCACACGTCAACTTTCGTCCATAACGAGTCACTTGGGCATTCATAGTCAGTCATTGTTAAATACATTTAAGAAAAGAAAGCCAGGTTGATACATGGGACGAACAATCCCAAAAAATACGACAGGACTCTAAACAAATGGAAAAGTCTACTTTACCCTAAGCCCAGACGTTGACATTAAGTATAGCACCTTTGACTGCATTTTTTTGATTATGTAAAGACAGAGAAATGGCAAATATTAATCATCTGATTGGCTCTTAATAAAGTGTTTTTTCTCAAAAAAGGCCATGCATTTCAGAAGATAAACAAACTGACATTATTGAATTATTTGCATTTTTGTTTCAGGCAAATTTGTCAACCCTTAAGATTAAAAATTCCCACAAGTTTATCTGTCAGCAGTTCACATTGTTATACAATCCTATCACAATTAGTCACATCACATATAATGTTTCTACTGCTAGCTAGTTACATTCCTTTTGGAAGGAACTGTTCCAACACAATTAATGCCAACTTGTTGAGGACCACTTTTGGTTCTCCTAAATCGTGTTACTGTTTAAACACACCAGAAATTGTTTGACTGTTTCTTTCTACTCAGGCTGGATTCATTGTTTGTATTTAACAGTTGTGGCTAGTTTCTCAGGAATGCAGCAGCGATACAGTATTACACCTATGTCTACACCATAAAATGACTCAAGTTAACCTTGAAAACTTGACTTCAAGTGAAACTGATACAATTAAACAGTATCACTTATTTGTTCTAACAAATTACACGAAAGTAGTTTCATAACATACCTGCCAGCTAACTCTGGAAGACAAGTTCTCAACAATCACTCTGTTTTCTGTACGAATTGGAGGCCCATTTCTGAAACAAACAATGATTAAACTTTACAGAACCACAGGCAAAAAGGTATTTGGTTCTGGAGACAGCAGACCAAGGAAATAGTAAACAGAATAGTTTTCTGCATTTCAGATTAGATTAGATTCGCTACAGTGTGGAAAGAGGCCTTTCGACCCAACCAGTCCAAACCAACCCATCTCCCTCCAGCTAATGCACCTAACACTATGGACAATTTAGCATAGCCAATTCACCTGACCTGCACATCCTTGGAGTGTGGGAGGAAAGCGGAGCACTCTGAGGAAACACATGCAGACACGGGGAGAATGTTTGTGTGGAGTTGCAGTCACCCAAGGCTGGAATCGAACCTAGGACTCTGATGCTGTGAGGCAGCAGTGCTAACTACTGAGCCACCATGCCACCAGCCATTCTATAGAATTATATTTTTAAACACGAATGCAGCTCAAAACATTTTTTATTTTCAGTTGGTGAATTATGCATAATACTCAGCTGTAAGACTGAAGTTTACCCATGTGGAGTACTGACAAATCTTTTCCTCATCATACAGACATAGGAACTCTGGTTTCAACAGAAAATGTTTGTCATAAATGCAGCATCAAAGAGTCCATTTGAACAAACAATCCCAGCTTAGTGTGAGTTTACAGACAGTCTGCCATCATAATACTCAATGCTAAAACAACACAGCTATCACTATCTTCACCCAACATAGAGTACTCAGTTTCTAATCAAGTCACTTGAGCATGGGGCAATGATTTTTGGCCCTGATTCTGGTAAAGTCAACAGTAGAAAACAACACAACCCAGGTCAGTATTTCTAGGAATTAAGGCCGGGACCTTTCACATCCATATGGCTGAATACCATGCTGATCCTTGAACGATCGCATGCAATATGGGCACTTTGATAAGGAAGAAAGAAAGAAGTTCAATATTGCCACCGGATGAAGGATTTAGCATTTACTTTTTTTGGACAACGATAAATATTGTTTATGAAAGAGAGATATGCACTAAAGTTTGGTGCATGATTTCATATAACTAAAATGTACTCAACTTGATATGATATACACATAAAAGGCAACATTTACATTATAACTAATATTTTCCAATATTCTCAAACTTAAAAGGGATCCACGGACTCACCTTCCTCCACTTCGTTGATAGCTCTGGCTAAAGCGACCTTGATAACGTCCCCCTCCTCCTCGACCCCCTCGATTGCGTGCTCTGGCATGCTCAACTGTCACTCTGCAAGAAAACACTTGTTTATACATCTGAAAACAATGCAGTTACTAAATCAGTCTTCTGGCTTTTGAGGATTGGAGACATAGGAGTGAAGTAGTTACCTTTCGTTGCATAACTCTTTTCCATCCAGTTCATAAACAGCATCCTCAGCATCCCTGTAATCTTCAAACTCCTGAGGAAAAAAAAATTCACATCTCAGGTTTCCTCGTTCCCAACAGCATGGAAGTAAAACTTTACCCTGGTCCAAATAACCAGTCAAGGTCGATTCTAATACAAAACAATACTTGTCTGTGGAAAAGACTAAGAGGTGTGGCTACTCGTAAGGAAGTGTCCATACCTCTGGAGGCTTCTCCCTTTGCTTCTCATACAAAAGATAGATCTAAGTTTGCACGAAAGTGTGACTCACCAGTAGATCAAAGGTAGCAAAGTTACATTCACCATCCTAAAATCTGTACAGAGTTTAAGTTAGGTCAGCAATATTATTGGATTGCAAAGGAGTTAAAAGATACCAACAATTACTTCTTAAAACAAACTTACCACAAATCCAAAGCCATTTTTCAGATCAATTTCCTTAATTCGTCCATATCCTCTGAAGAATCTTTCCACATTTTTTTCAGTGGCATAAGGGCTCAGTCTTCCAATGAATACTCGAGCACTCATCCTTGCTGACCTAGGGTACAACTGACAAACAAAAACAATCAAATCAAACCTGAATTACCATCTGTCAAGTCAACTTTTTTTTTTAAAAAGACAGACATTACAAAGTCAAATACCAAAGATAATGCTCTAAAAAGCTTAGTCACAAACAGATTTTTAAAATGTCCTAGAGAAAGGTTTTTGAATTTAGGGAGTGAGATGTGCCACCTAATACTGAAACCTGGCAACACTAAAAAGGTGCAGTCTCCCATTAAAAATAATTGTGAATTGCGATGTCAGTAAGTGGGACATTTTACTCTATAAAAGTACAAAGGACATAGCCATAATAGATTTTCATCTCAAAGATCGTTCTAAACACAAAATGAATAGACATGATGAATACAGCAGGACTAGGATAGCTTGGAATAGCTTTAGAACACTTAAATTGGAAACAACATAACATCAACCACCTTCCCCTACCATTACTGCATAGAGAGACAAAACAAAAACATGTCACAGATAAGCAGAACTTTTTTTTCTGTTTTAAAACCATAAAAGGTGTTCAAACGATTGCATTTTAACATTAGATTAAATCATTCCAGGGCTGGAAATTCTGGTATGAAAACTCTGGCACTTTAACCGAGAATAACTTATTTTTTTTTAAAAAAAATCAATCTTTAAAAGTATCTTATCACTGACCTGCGTCCTTTTCGCGTCGCAAGGATTAGAAATGAAACTCAAAGCAAAAACGCGGGATTCTAGGGAAACGCAAAAAAAGCGAAAAAAAAAAGTTTGCGACACCCCTCGCAATATCCGAGCAGAACCTGTGCCTGCAAAGAGGCTGGTGGGGCGCGGGGTGCACAAAAAAAGATAGAGAGAGAGAGAGAGAGGAGTGACTGTGGCTGGTGTTTGGAAACAATGGCCAATGCGGTGCAGTGCGGCTCCAGGCTCCTGTGCAGCCCTCGAGCGGCCTGACGAGGCCCCGGCGCCGAACAATAACCCGACAACAACACCCACCACACGACAACCCCCCAAAAAGCAGACCCCGCTGGTGGTCTCGGTCATCTCGGGGGGGGGGGGGGGGGCATCCATTCCCCACTCCCAGACCTCACTTACTATTCGCTGCTCTTTGCTCGCTGCCTGTGGGTATCTCGCGTTCTCTCAGACGACGCAACCTCCTGCTGCTTCTTCGTCTTCGTCTCCAACACCGCCGTCGCCGCCGCAAACCGCAACCTCGCCTCAAAATGGAGGCCACGCCTGCGCAGCGGGATCGCCTCCCGCCCTCGCTCTGTGCCGTCACTTCCGGGATGCTGCCACGGAGACCGTCACCATGGAGACTGCACCCGCGGGAGAGGGAGGGGGAGGGGTGAGCATTTGGCCCAACGACAATCCCCGGATTCTTCACCCGTCCCCATCTCTCCTCCTTCGTCCGTCCATTTTTTGGCCCCAGCATTTTTCCATCCCGGCTCCAAGTTTAGATTAGATTAGATTCCCTACAGTGTGGAAACAGGCCCTTTGGCCCAACAAGTCCACACTGACCCGCCGAAGCACAACCCACCCATACCCCTACATCTACCCCTTACCTAACACTACCGGCAATTTAACATGGCCAACTCACCTAACCTGCACATCTTTGTGACTGTGGGAGGAAACCGGAGCACCCGGAGGGAAACCGGGCAGACACAGGGAGAATGTGCAAACTCCACACAGTCAGAGGCCTGAGGCGGGAATTGAACCTGGGTCTTTGGCGCTGTGAGGCACCATTGTGCCATCGTGCCACCCACACCGTCGCCTCCTCCTGTCCTTTCTCCCCACCCCTTCCCCCTCACTGTCCCCCCCACCCTCATCCATCCCCCATCACCTCCTCCTCCCCTCTCCCCATACCCGCCCCCATCATCCATCTCCAACTCCCCATCACCTTCACCTCCTCCTCCCCTCTCCCCATACCTGCCCCCCATCCCCCACCCTCATCCATCCCCATCACCTCCTCCTCCCCTCTCCCCATACCTGCCCCCCATCCCCCACCCTCATCCATCCCCCATCACCTCCTCCTCCCATCTCCCCATACATTCCTCATCCCCATCCCCTCCCTTCAATCACTACAGGTTCACCTTCAACACTATAATCCTAACCAAACTAATCTCCAAAGTCTGAGACCTCAGTCTTTGCCCTCTGCAACTAGATACTTGACATCCTGATCCATAGACAGCAATCACCCCCTCCCCTTCCCCTGGCAGCCTTGTCTCTGCTTCCCTCTTCCTCTCCCCCACCCCCCAGCATTCTTGCCTCCTCCCTTGCTCCTTTCTCCACTCACTCCTGCACTTAATCTCATTTGGTCTCCTCCCTCCTCTCCCTCCCCTCCTTCCCCTTTCCTTCACTTCTCACCCCGTTGCCTCCCTCCCTCTCCCATCCTTTCTGCTTCCCTCACCCTTTCCTCTTCCCTCCCCTTCTCTTTTCCTTCCTTCCCTCCCCCTTCCTTCACTCTCACCTCTTCTTCCCTCTTCAACCCCCACCTTTCCCCCTCTTTCTGTGCTTGTGGTTCATACCTCTTAATTCCTTTATTATCTATTTCAGATTTAAAATTAACTGATGTAGCCAATTGTAAAATGGAATTCCATACATCTACCACCCTTTGTGTGCTTCCTAACAGCCTGGCCCTAATTTTTAGACTATGACTGCTAGTTCTTGAAACCCCAATCAGTAGGAATAGTTTATCTACCCTGTATTTTCCTGTTAATAATTTGTACACTTCAATCAGATCACACCTTAACCTCCTAAATTCTGCAGAAAACAAGTCTAATTTGTATAACCTCACTTTATGACTTAATCCCTTAAGTCCAGGTATTATTCTGTGCCAATACATCCTTCCGAAGGTGTTGTGCTTAGATCGGCTCAAAATACTGCAAGTGGGATCTAACCAGGGTTTTGTATGACTGCAACATAACTTGGGCTCCTGTCCACTAAATACAAAGGCCAGAATTCCATTTGGTTTCTTGATTATTTTCTGCACCGGTTTGTGACATTTTAAAGATCTGTGCATCTGAATTCCCAAGTCTCTTTGCACGGCCACTGTATTGAACTTCATACCATCTAAAAAGTACTCTGATTTAACACACACTTATTTATGCTCAATGAGTCATTGAAGGCTACAATTGGCCAGAAACTGCCAATCAAATAAATACTGTGGCAACAAGAGGAGGTCTGAGGGTAGAATTTCTGCAGTGAACTTACTCCTCATGCTTGCCCACTATCCACAAACCTGTCAGGAGTGCAAAGGAGTACTCCCCATTTGCTTGGATAAGTGCAGCTCCAGCACTCAAGAAGCTTGACACCATCCAGGACAGAGTAGCCTGCTTGGTTTCAACATCTAATCTCTCTTTTCCCCCCAACCCCCCCCCCCCCCCCCCCCCCACAACAGTGACAGCACAGCGTAACATCTCCAAGATCAACTACAGCAGCTCACTGAGGTTCACCTGACATCACCTTTCAAACCTGTGATCTTTACAACCCACAAGAACAAGGTCAACAGATGCACATGAGTATATATATTGTCTGTAACTTTTCCTCCAAGCCGCAGGCCATCCTGATTTGGAAACAGATCACTGTGCCTTCGCTGTTGCTGTATCAAAATCCTGGAACACCATTTCTAATATCACTGCAGACTCCACGGACTGCAGCAATTTACCACCGTCACATTTTAAGGTTAATCAAATCTGGTCTGGCCAACGGCATTTTAAACTTATTAGAGGTGGGGGTGTGCAGTTCAGTTGAAGGGAAGTCCAAACAAAAAATGAACACGAAACGAGAGAACAGAGCTGCAGGATAGTGAAGAGGTGAACGATAATCAAAGTGAGGGGTAGAAAAAATGCAGACAAATGCAGCAAAGATTAGAACCAGAGAGAGGAATAATGGTTAAAAAAAGTTAAAACTTCAGGCTCTTTACCTGAATGTACACAACATTTGTAACAGACAAATGAGTTGAAAGCACAAATAAAAAATGGTAAGACTTGATAAGCTGTTGTAGAAATGTAGTTACAGAGTGACCAAGACTTGGAAATCAATATTTAAGAGTGTTCCACACTTCAGAAGAATAAGCAAAAAGGAAAACGAGGTGTGCTAGCTTTGTTACTAAAGAAAGGTTTCAGTGCGATGGTGTATTAATTTTGGTGGAAATAAGAAATAAGGAATGGCAAGGGCAAGAAGCTATGGGTAGGAATCATCTATGGGCACTCAAAAAGTTCCCTCGGTGTAGGACAACCTATAAATCAGGAAATAATTCGATACATATAAGAAGGACACTACAATTATCATGGGTGATTTAAAGTGCATATTGAGTAGGGTATTCAGTTAGGCGTGGGTGACGTTGAGGAGGTGAGAACACATTTCTAGCGTCCATCAAGGATTGGTTCTTAGAATTGTATATTGCAGAACTGATCCAGAAACAGGCTATTTTACTGTGTGGGAGAGCAACTCTGGCCTCAAACCAGTGTGCCCACTTGAATAAGGACATTAGCAGAGGTATGAAGGAAGATTTGTCTAAATTGGGCTGGGAAAACAGAGCTAGGGTAAAGTTTGTGGATGAGAAGTGACAGACAGTTCAGCAGCTATTGCATAAATACTGGATTAATGGTGCTGGAAGAGCACAGCAGTTCAGGCAGCATCCAACGAGCAGCGAAATCAACGTTTCGGGCAAAAGCCCTTCATGAGGAATAAAGGCAGTGAGCCTGAAGCGTGGAGAGATAAGCTAGAGGAGGGTGGGGGTGGGGAGAGAGTAGCATAGAGTACAATGGGTGAGTGGGGGAGGAGATGAAGGTGATAGGTCAAGGAGGAGAGGGTGGAGTGGATAGGTGAAAAAGAAGATAGGCAGGTCGGACAAGTCCGGACAAGTCAAGCAGACAGTTACTGAGCTGGAAGTTTGAAACTAGGATGAGGTGGGGGAAGGGGAAATGAGGAAGCTGTTGAAGTCCACATTGATGCCCTGGGATTGAAGTGTTCCGAGGCAGAAGATGAGGCGTTCTTCCTCCAGGCGTCTGGTGGTGAGGGAGCGGCAGTGAAGGAGGCCCAGGACCTCCATGTCCTCGGCAGAGTGGGAGGGGGAGTTGAAATGTTGGGCCACGGGGTGGTTTGGTTGATTGCTCCTCTACATTGGGGAGACTGGGCGCCTCCTAGCAGAGCGCTTTAGGGAACATCTCCGAGACACCGCACCAATCAACCAAACCGCCCCGTGGCCCAACATTTCAACTCCCCCTCCCACTCTGCCGAGGACATAGAGGTCCTGGGCCTCCTTCACCGCCGCTCCCTCACCACCAGACGCCTGGAGGAAGAACGCCTCATCTTGCGCCTCGGAACACTTCAACCCCAGGGCATCAATGTGGACTTCAACAGCTTCCTCATTTCAACTTCCCCCACCTCACCCTAGTTTCAAACTTCCAGCTCAGTAACTGTCCCCTTGACTTGTCCGACCTGCCTATCTTCTTTTCCACCTATCCACTCCACCCTCTCCTCCTTGACCTATCATCTTCATCCCCTCCCCCACTCACCCATTGTACTGTATGCTACTCTCTCCCCACCCCACCCTCCCCTAGTTTATCTCTCCATGCTTCAGGCTCACTGCCTTTATTCCTGATGAAGGGCTTTTGCCTGAAACGTTGATTTCGCTGCTCGTTGGATGCTGCCTGAACTGCTGTGCTCTTCCAGCACCACTAATCCAGTATTTGGTTTTCAGCATCTGCAGTCATTGTTTTTACCAGCTATTGCATAAAGCTCAACAAAAATTTATCAATCAAAAAGAAAGACTCAATGAGAATTGGTGAACCTCCTGTGGTTAACAGACAATCAAGGAGAGTATTCAGTCAAAAATTAAGGCATATAAAGTGGCACAAACTAGTATTTGCTGAAGGATTGGGAATTTTTAGAAACTAGCAATGGAATACTTAAAAGCTTATGAAGGAGAAATTGATTATCAAATTAAATTGATAAAACAAATAAAAACAATCAGCTAGACTTTCAATGGGTACATAAAAAGGAGTGGAGCTAAAGTAGGCATGGAACCCTTGGAGGATGCAATTGGGGAATTGATAACAGGGAACGGGGAAATGGCAGATAATTTTAACTGATATTTTGCATCAGCCTTCACAATGCATGACACTGTAAGCATCCCAAAGGTAACAGCTAAGTAAGGTGCTAATGGGAAGAAAGGTCTAGTATCAGGGGAACAAAGTATTTGACAAAATAATGCAACTAAAGGCTAAAAGTCACCAGGACCAGAATCCAAGGGTTTTAAAGTAAGTGATTGCAGAGGTACTGGAGGCATTGGTTATAATATTCCAAAACTGGATTCCAGGAGTGTTTTAAAGGATTTGAAAACGTGTTTTCACTGTTCACAAAGGGAGGGAAACAGAAAACTGGAAACTATGAAGGTCAGTTAGTCTAACATCTATAATTGGGATAATAGTACAGTATTATCAAGGAAGTAGGAGTAGGACAATTAGGAAAGTTTGACTCAATCAAATAAGTCATATGGTTTCATGAAAGGGAAATTCTGTTTTATAAATTGGGGAACAGGGAAAGCAAATGGAATGTGGACCTTTAAAGGGATTGAGTATAAAACTGGAGAAGTTTTGCTAGAACTATACAAGTCACTAGTCAGATCACAGCTGGAATACTGTGGACAGTTTTGAGCCCCTTTCGGTAAAGATATAAATATATTGGAGGCAGTCCAGTGAATGTTCACTCGGCTGACACCAGGCATGGCATATGAGGAGAGGTTAAGTAGATTGGGTCTGGACTTATTGTAATATAGAAGAATGAGGGGTGATCTTAGTGAAGCATAGATGATTCTTAAGGGACTTGACAAGGTAAATGCAGAAAACCTGTTCTCCATTGTGGGAAAGTCGAGGACCAGAGGGATAATCTGACAATTAGGGGTTGCACATCTGATGACATAAACGAGGTGGACTTTATTCTGAGGATTGTCAATCTGTGGAATTCTTTACTGTAGAGGCTGGGTCATTAAGTACATTCAAAGTTGAAGTAGATAGAGCTGCAGGATAAGGGAATTACTAAGGGAATTGAAAGATTATGAGAAAAAGTGGAGTTGAGAATTCAGATCACCCACAATCTCAATGAATGGCAGAACAGCCTTGGTGGGCTGAATATGACATCTCTTCTGACTGAGGCTAGAGACTGCAAATCTGCTGATAAAATGCTCTGTGGGAGTTGACACCACAAGCTCTTTGACCATCTTTCTACTGCATTTCTGTTTAATAAAAAGAATATAAAGGCATTTTTGAGTAAACCAGAATTACTGTTTGGTAATGTAAAGGCACTTTTCTATTCAACTCTACAACTATGGAAAGGGCAGGGACAGTTTACTGCATAAAGCAAGGTGTAGGATAAAATTCAGTTGGGCAAGACATTAACAGACTTTATTATCCCATTTTGAAATTTGTGGGAAGACATGCAATTCATTTGGGAGAGATCACCCCAGTACTTCCATTGTAGGTGGAATAAGCAGTTGTCTTTGCCAATGTGGCAGTTAACATCTATTCCTGCTCTCAAAATGATGTGGTGGTGAGGCACAGATGCAGTTGTTATTCCAGATATTTACTAGTTGGAATATTACCTTTACTCCCCAGGTGTCATTGACATGATTTCATGCATGAGAGACAACTTGTTGTAATTCAAAGCTAAATGCTATTTTGCTTTTGTTGCATTTGAAATGTTATTTATATTAATAACAATTGAGTGTCTCCCTTATGGATCTTTGACTACTATACAGTTCATTGCAGGAGGTCATTTTCTGTTTAGGAAGGTGAACAGACTCAAATTTCATCGAGCATCATGGGTGCAGGTGCTTGCTTGTTTGCCCGCTTAAATTAAATTGTGCAGGGATTTTCAAAGAAAATTTAGTGCTCACTGCTAAAGCCACTTAGTGATTATTTTTCTTTACAGATTTGGATGCCTCAGCTTATATCCCCCAGTAGTCTTCCATATTCCCTGATGACTCAGTATGAGCCTACTATAGTAACTTTAACAAACTACATTCGGCTCAGTGGTTAGCACTGTTGCATCACATCGCCAGGGTCCCAGGTTTGATTCCAGCCTCGGGTGACTGTCTGTGTGGACTGTGTACATTCTCCCTGTGTCTGCGTGGGTTTCCTCCAGGTACTCCGGTTTCCTCCCGCAGTCCAAAGATGTGCAGGTTAGGTGAATTGGCCATGCTAAATTGCCCATAGTGTTGTGTGCATTAGTCAGAGGGAGATGGGTCTGGGTGGGTTGCTCTTCGGAGGGTCAGTGTGGACTGGTTGGGCTGAAGGGCTTCTTTCCAAACTGTAGGGAATCTAATTTACATTCATGATTATATTGCTGCTCCCCCACAGAGGCACTTGTTCAAAATTAAATGTTCTTTGTGACATCCTAATTTTGAAACTTTCAATTCAACTTTAACTTCGTGACTATCAATTTCCAAACTCTTAGGTTGTTTTCACAGTAGGGTCTCCTGAATTTAACATTTCCTGATTTACAACAACCGTTCTCTCCCAAATAAGTGTAGGGCATCTACTACACACGTTCCTGCCCTACTGCAGGCAATTAGTGACATAACATTTCAGTCTCACTAGATACACAACCCCATTGATTGTCCAAAACAACGTATTTCAATGGCTGAGAGGTAAAGGCAGAGAACAGAAAGCTATTCACATGAGGTGAAGGGTACATAATCCTCTTGTTCATATCCTCCAAACGTTTATTTTTAACTACTTGATACAGTCAGCCACAACAACACTGATTTCTCTACATCTGAGCTTAGGAAAGCAAATGCCAAATATACTTCCAAAATGGAATTGGCTTGGTCTGTTAGCTAAACAAAAAAAGACTTGCATTAATGTAGTGTTGAGTACATAGCACAGTGGAACCATTGAAGTATTTCTGAAAACCAATCACTATTGCACTGTAGAAAACACCAATTTCCACACAAGTCCCCACAGAAGGCAATGCATTAATGACCATATAAACTGCTTCTGTCATGTTGATTGAGTGGTAATTATCACCCTTACACCAGGGTACGGTTGCCTGCTCTTCTTCAAAACATTGCCATGGGATCTTTGACATCAACGTTTCAAAAAAGAAGACACAGCATTAGCCTATACAAAAGACTGCCCTGACAGTGCAGCACTTGGTCAATCCTGTACTGGAATGTTACTGATTCTGCCTCTGGAGTGGGAATGGAACCTCTAGCCTCTGACAGAGGGAAGGTCCCAAGAACTTGACAGAATTTGCAGTCTTCCTCCTCTTGGCAGATTGATACCTATTTTTAGGAACAGTTGTAGATTATTTAAGCCTAAATCCGCTCTCCAATAATAATTAATCATCCACTTAAACACATTTACAACATGCTATCCTCACATCTTTTAGTTATTAAACAAAATCAAAATACTGCAGATATTGGAAACATGAAATAAGCACAGGGAATGCAGGAGAAACTCAGGAGGCTTGGCAGCATCTGTGGAGACTGAAAGAGTTAATATTTTGAATCTGGCATGACTCCTGTTCAGAACTCCTTTATGTCACAAGAGACTTCTAAATACCAATCTTAACCCATGTGGCTTCACTCATACTTTTAAAATTGTCTCCTCTGGTTCCAGACTCCCAACTATCTTATCAATATTCACTCTGACTATCCCTTAAAGAATTTATAGACTTCAATGAAATCACCTATCATTCTACAAAAGAGAATACCGCCTTCCCAATTTTTCTTCATAGGACAGTTGCACCATCTCATGAACCTGTCTAGTAAATAATTATTGCACTCACTAATTAAGTATATCCTTCTTTAGGCAATGGGACCAAGTAAAGTCTAACCAAGGTTTTATGTAAACGAAGCCAAATTTTAGTATTCCTATACTCCAAACTTAGTAGTAAAGACTTACATACCATTAGCCTTTCCAATTGCTTGTACCACTACATATTAACCTTTAGTGACTTATTATCGAGCACACCCAAGTCCCGTTGCCATAAATAGACAAGATCTTTTCCCTGGAGTAGGGGAGTCCAGAACTAGAGGGCATAGGCTTAGTGTGAGAGAGGAAAGATTTAAAAGTGACCTAAGGGGTAACTTTTTCATGCAGAGGGTGGGCGTGTATGGAATGAGCTGCCACAGGAAGTGGTGGAGGCTGGTACAACTGTTAACATTTAAAAGGCATCTGTATGGATATATGAATAGGAAAGATTTAGAGGGATATAGGCCAAGTGCTGGCAAATGGGAATAGATTAGTTGAGGATAGATGGTCGATCTGGATGAGTTGGACCAAAGGATATGTTTCCATGCTGTACACCTCTATGACTATAAAAGCCTTCTGAAAATCCAAGTTTACAACATTCGACAATTCCCTCTTACATACAAATTTGAAGTAGGCTATTTGGCCCCCATTGAGCCTGTCCAACAAACAAAATGATCGTGGCTGGTTTGTGATAGCACTAGAGAGGCTACGAGGAGGTTCACCAGGGTGTTGCCTGGGTTGGAGAAACTGAGCTATAAGGAAACACTAGTTAGGCTTGGATTGTTATCTTTGGAGTAGAGATGACTGAGGGGGTACATGATTGAGGTGTATAAAATTATGAGAGGTATGGACAGGATGAAAAGAGAGCAACTGTTTCCCTTAGTTGAGGGGTGAATCACACAAGGGCATAGTTTTAGGCTAAGGGGCAAGAGATTCAGAGAGGATTTAAAAACACTTTCAACTCAGAGGTGTTGGGAATCTGGAATGCACTGGCTGGATATTTGTATGAGCACTTGAAATATGATAATATTCAGGGGTATGGGACAAGTGCAGGAAATTGGGATTAGCGTGTCTTTAGTTGTAGTTAAATCGGTGCAGACTCAACTGGCTGAAGGGCTTTTCTAGACTGTATGATTCCATTATTTGTTTGTTTTGAATTTCACATTTCCATCTGCTCCCATAATCTTTGAGTCCCATATCCAACAAGAATCCACTTATGTTCATCTTAAATGGGTTCACGAAGGGCAGATCATGCTTAACTAATCTACTGGAATGTTATGAAGACATTACGAGCACAGTGGACAATGGGGACCTAATAATGTGGTGTATCTAGATTTTGAAAAGGCATTTGACAAGATGTTGCACAAAAGGCTGCTGCATACAATAAAGATGCAGTGTTACGGGCAATATATTAGCATGGATAGAGGATTGGTTAACTAATACGAAACAAAGAGTGGGGATAAATGAGTGCTCTTCTGATTGGAAATCAGTGACTAGTGGTGTGCCTCAGGGATCAGTGTTGGGCACATAATTATTCACAATACATTTCACTATGACATGGTGGCTCAATGGTTAGCACTGCTGCCTCACAGGACCAGAGACCTGGGTTCAATTCTAGCCTTGGGCGACTGCCTGTGTGGAATTTGCACATTCTCCTGTGTCTGCATGGGTTTCCTCCCACAATCCAAAGATGTGCAGATTAAGTGAATTGGCTATGCTAAATTGCCCATAGTGTTCAGGGATGTAGGCTAGGGGCATTAATCAAGGATAACTATAAGGTAGGGGAATGGGTTTGGGTGGGTTACTCTTCAGATGGTCAATGTGGGCCCTTTTGGGCCAAAGGGCCTATTTCCTCACTGTCAGGATTCTAATTCTAAAATTACATCGAAGATTTGTAGTTGGGGACCATGTGTAGTGTGTCAAAGTTTGCAGATGACACTAAGATGAGTGGTAGAGCAAATGTGCAGAGAACTTTGCAAAAGTGAAACTTTGCAAATGGACATAGACAGTCTAAAAGAGTGGACAAAGGTCTGGCAAATGGAGTACAATCGAAACGTCGATTTCGCTGCTCCTTGGATGCTGCCTGAACTGCTGTGCTCTTCCAGCACCACTAATCCAGCATCTGCAGTCATTGTTTTTACCACCTAAATGGAGTACAATGTTAATTAATGTGAAGCCATCCATTTTAGTAGGAATATCAGTGAAAAGGACTCTTACTTGAATGGTAAAAAATTGCAGCACCCTCTATGCAGAGGGACCTGGGTGTCCTTATGCATGAATCACAGAAAGTTAGTCTGCAGGTACAACAGGTCATTAAGAAGGCAAATGGAATTTTGTCCTTCATTGTTAAATGGATGAGTTTAAAAATAGGGGGTTTATGTTGTAGCTGTATAGGATGTTGGTGAGGCCACACCTGAAGCACTTCGTGCAGTTTTGGGCTCCTGACTTGAGAAAGGATGTATTGGCACGAGAGGAGGTGCAGAGAAGGTTCACTAGGTTGATTCTGCAGTTGGAGGGGGTTGGCTTATGAGAGAGGATTATACTAATTGGAATTTAGATGAATGTGTGTTGTGTGTGTGTGTGTTGGGGGAGGGGGGGAATCTTATAGAAACATAAAATTATGAAAGGAATGGATAAGGTAGAATTAGAGAGGATGTTTCCACTAGTGGGTGAAACAGAGTCAAGAGGCATAGCCTCAAGATCAAGGGGAGCAGATTTAGGATTGAATTGAGGAGGAACTTCACTCAGGGTTGTAAATCTATGGAATTCCCTGCCCAGTGAAGTAGTTGAGGCTACCTCAGTAAATGCTTTCAAAGCTAAGAAAGGTAATTTTTTGAACATTAAAGGAATTAAGGGTTATTGCGAGAGGGTGGGTAAGTGGAGCTAATGCCACGAAAACATCAGCCATAATCTTAATGCATGGCAGAGCAGACTCAAAAGGCCAAAAAGCTTTCTCCTGCTCCTAGTTCTGTTCTTAAATGTATTCAACAATCCCAATTTCGCTATCTGAGAGTTCCAAAGAAGGACAACAGTCAAAGGATGTTTTTCCTCATCTCTGTTGTAAAAGGACAATCGCCAACATTAACAGAGTAACACTAAAAGTGCAGATACTGGAAATCAAACAAAAACAGAACTTCTGACAGTATCTGTGGAAAGATATCTATTCCTTTCATAATTTTATGTTTCTATAAGATCCCCCCCCCCCCCACAGACAACATGGAGTCCAGTGACACATCTTCAGCATTGATAATATCTTGATAAAATGTGGTCAGTGTGCTGAAGATGGGCTGGGGCAGGAGATGGGGATGGAAAGGATACTGCCAGACCTTCTGAGTTTCTCCAGTAATTTCTGTTCTTATTAAAGTATCCCCCACTTCTGCGCTCACATGTGGAGAAATCTTATCAACATCCACCATTCAGAATCTTATACATTTCAATCATATTACCCTTCTCATTTATAGACTCCATTGGAAAAGGCCCAGCCTGTCCAGCCTACCTTCATAAGACAATCCACTTATTCCAATATCAGTGCAATAAGGTGTCTCGGTGTATTTTCATCAAATACAAAAACTATACGTCTTTAAATATGATCTCAACAATGCCCTGTGCAACACATTACATCCATATATGTTCAATTCCTTGTGATAGTCTATTCGTTGCCTTGATTACATGCTGCAAAATGCACTTCACATTTTCCCACATTACGCCCATCTGCTAGATCTTTGCCCCCTTACTCAACCTATCCGCAGCATGTTTTCCATAGAAGTTTCCATACAATCCCTACAGTGTGGAAACAAGCCATTCAGCCATACAAGTGATCTTCATGGACTTCAGTGACGCATTTGACAAGGTTCCTCACAGTAGACTGGTAAGCTAGGTTAGATTTCATGGAATACAGGGAGAACTAGTAATTTGGATACAAAACTGGCTTGAAGATAGAAGATGGTGGTGGTGGTGGAGGGTTGCTTTTCAGACTGGAGCCTGTAACCAGCGGTGTGCCATAAGGAATGGTGCTGGAGCCATTGCTTTTCGTCATTTACATAAATCACTTGGGTGTGAACATAGGAGGCATAGTTAGTGAGTTTTCAGATGACCCCAAAATTGGAGGAGTAGTGGAGAGTGAAGAAGGTTACCTCTAAGTACAACAGGATCTTGATTAGATGGGCCAATGGGCTGAGGAATGGCAGATGGAGTTTAATTTAGATAAATGCGAGGTACTGCATTTTTGAAAGGCAAATCAGGGCAGGACTTATTCACTTAATGGTAAGATCCTGGGAAATGTTGCTGAACAAAGAAACCTTGGAGCACAGGTTCATAGTTCTTTGAAAGTGGAGTTGCAAGTAGATAGGATAGTGAAGGTGGCATTTGGTACACTTTTCTTTATTGGTCACAGCATTGAGTATAGGAGTTGGGAGGTCATGTTGCGGCTGTATCGGACATTAGTTAGGCCACTTTTAGAATGCTGTGTGCAATTCTGGTCTCCCTCCTATTGGAAGGATGTTGTGAAACCTGGGCCTGGAAGGGCTCAAAAAAGATTTACAAGAATGTTGCCAGGTTTTGGCGGGTTTGAGCAATAAGGAGGTTGAATAGGCTGGGGCTGTTTTCTGTGAAGCATCGGAGGCTGAAGGGTGACCTTATACAGATTTTAAAAATCATGAAGGGAACTGGTAGGGTAAATAGATAATATCTTTTCCCTGGGGTAAGGGAGTCCAGAACTAGAGGTGCAAAGTTTAAAAGAGGTCTTAGAGACAACCTTTTCACGGAGAGGGTGGTACGTGTATGGAATAAGCTGCCAGAAGAAGTTGTGAAGGTACAATTACAACATTTAAAAGGCATCTGGAGGGATATATGAACAGGAAGGGTGTAGAGGGAGATGGGCCAAATGCTCGCAAATGGGACTAGATTAACTTAAGATATCTGGTTCGCCTGAAGTATCTGTGTCCATGCTGTCTTTGACTCTAAATAAACCCCGACCCATTCCCCTACCCTTTCTCTGTAATCCTACATTTTCCATAGCTAACGCACCTAACCTACATATTGCTGAACACTATGTGAACCTAAAACTAGAAGGTATAGGCTTAAGGTGAGGGGGGCGGGGCGGGGCGGGGGGGGGGGGGGGGGGGAGATTTAACAGATACCTAAGGGGCAATGTTTTGACACAGAGGATTGTACGTGTTTAGAATGAGCTGCCAGAGGATGTGGCAGATGCAATACAATTACATTTAAAAGGGATCTGGATGGGTATATGAATAGGAAGGAAAGTTTTAGAGGGATACGGGCCAAACACTGGCAAATAGGACATTAATTTAGGATACTAGGTCGGCATACACGAGTTGGACTGAAGGGTCTGTTTCTGTGCTGTATATTTCTATGATTATATGGTACCTTATCAAATGCCTTTAGAATGCAATTTCATTAAGTCTACAGGATCCCCTTTATCCACATCGTGTTACTCCTTCAAATAATTGATTATTTTCCTTCTACAATCTTCAATTGCCATACTTCTTTAATGATCAATTTCAACATCTTCTGATGACAGATGTCAAGCTAATTGCCTATCTTTCTTGCATTTACCTACGTTCCTTCTGGAAGAGGTGTTTTTTTTAAAATTCCTTTGTGGGATGTGGGCATCACTGGCTGTCCAGCATTTATTGCCCATCCCCAGTTGCCCTTGCGAAGCTGCTGCAGTCCACCTGCTGTGGGTTGACCCACAAAGCCATTAGGGAGGGAATTCCAGGATTTTGACACAGTGACAGTAAACAAATAGCAATATATTTCCATGTCAGAAATGGAGAGAGCTTGGAGGGGAACTTGAAGGCAGCAGTGATGTTTCCACATATCTGCTGCCCACGTCCTTCTAGAACTAAGTGGTCATGGGTTTGGAGAGTCCTGTCAGAGGATCATTAGCAAATTTCTGCAGTGCATGCTGTAGTTAGTATACACTGCTGCTACTGATCATCAGTGGTGGAGGGAGTAGATGTAGTGCAAATCAAGCAACTGCTTTGTCATGGATGGTGTCAAACTTCTTCAATGTTGTTGGAACTGCAGTCATCCAAGCAAGGGAATATTTCATCACACTCTTGACTTGTAGCTTGTAAATGATGCACAGGCTTTGGGAATCAGATGGTGTGTAACTCACCACAGTATTCCTTGCCTCTGACCTGCTGGTGTAGCCGCTGTGATTCTGCAGTGAATCCAGTGAGTTTCTGTTCAATGATAAATGATGGAGAGGGATAAGTGTGTACTACAGGGCAAGAGTTATAGCTGGGGGCAGGGAAATTATGATGCGGTGAGGCATGACTTAGGATGTGTGGATTGGAAAAGTAGATTCCAAGGCAAGAGCGTAATTGATATGTGGAACTTGTTCAAGGAGCAACTATTGAGTGTCCTTGATAAGTACGTACCTATCAGGCAGGGAGGAAAGGGTCGTGTGAGGGAGCCGTGGTTTAATAAGGAATTGGAATCCCTTGTTAAATGGAAGAGGGCGGCCTTTGTAAAGATGAGGCGTGAAGGTTCAATAGGGGCGATTGAGAGTTATAAGGTAGCCCGGAAGGACCTGAAGAGAGAGCTAAGAGCAGCAAGGAGGGGACATGAAAGGTCCTTAGTTGGTAGGATTAGGGAAAACCCTAAGGCTTTCTATAGGTATGTTAGGAATAAAAGAATGACTAGGGTAGGAATAGGTCCAATCAAGGATAGTAATGGGAAGTTGCGTGTGGAGGCTGAAGAGATTGGGGAGGCACTGAATGAATACTTTTCGTCAGTATTCACTCAGGAACAGGACATTGTTGTCGATATGAATACTGAGGCACGAATAAGTAGAATGGATGGCTTTGAGATATGTAGAGAAGAGGTGTTGGAAATTCTGGCAAGGGTGAAAATAGATAAGTCCCCTGGGCCTGATGGCATTTATCCTAGGATTCTCTGGGAAGCAAGGGAGGGGATTGCAGAGCCATTGGCCTTGATTTTTGTGTCCTCTTTGTCTACAGGAGTAGTGCCGGAGGACTGGAGGCTAGCAAACATGGTTCCCTTGTTCAAGAAGGGGAGTAGGGATAATCCTAGTAACTATAGGCCAGTGAGTCTCACTTCTGTTGTGGGCAAAGTCTTAGAGAGAATTGTAAGGGATAGGATTTATGCACATCTGGATAAGAATAATGTGATCAAGGATAGTCAGCATGGTTTTGTGAAGGGCAGGTCGTGCCTCACAAACCTTATTGAATTCTTTGAGAAGGTGACTAAGGAGGTAGATGAGGGGAAAGCGGTAGATGTGGTATATATGGATTTTAGTAAGGCGTTTGATAAGGTCCCCCATGGTAGGCTACTGCAGAAAATACAGATATGGCATTGAGGGTGAGTTGGAGGTTTGGATTAGGAATTGGCTGGCTGGAAGAAGACAGAGGGTAGTAGTTGATGGCAAAGGTTCATCTTGGAGTGCCGTCACTAGCGGTGTTCTGCAAGGATCTGTTTTGGGACCATTGCTGTTTGTCATTTTTATAAATGACCTGGAGGAAGGGTTAGAAGGTTGGGTGAGCAAGTTTGCGGATGATACGAAAGTCAGAGGAGTTGTAGACAGTGAGGAAGGATGTGACAGGTTACAGCGGGATATAGAGAAGCTGCAGAGCTGGGCAGAAAGGTGGCAAATGGAGTTCAATGTAGCTAAGTGTGAGGTGATTCACTTTGGTAAGAGTAACAAAAAGATGGGGTACTGGGCTAATGGTCGGATACTTGGTAGTGTGGAAGAGCAGAGGGATCTTGGTGTCCATGTACACAGATCTCTGAAAGTTGCCACCCAGGTAAATAGTGCAGTGAAGACATATGGCGTACTGGCTTTTATTGGTAGAGGAATTGAGTTCCGGAGTCCTGAGGTCATGCTGCAGTTGTAGAAGACTCTGGTGCGGCCGCATCTGGAATATTGTGTGCAGTTTTGGTCGCCATACTATAGGAAGGATGTGGAGGCACTGGAACGGGTGCAGAGGAAGTTTACCAGGATGTTGCCTGGTATGGTAGGAAGATCCTATGAGGAGAAAAGAAGGTTTAGGGGTGACTTGATAGAGGTGTACAAGATGATTAGGGGGTTAGATAGGGTTGACAGTGAGAACATTTTTCCACGTATGGAGTCAGCTATTACAAGGGGGCATAGCTTTAAATTAAGGGGTGGTAGATATAGGACTGATGTTAGGGGTAGGTTCTTCACTCAGCGAGTCGTAAGTTCATGGAATGCCCTGCCAGTAGCAGTGGTGGACTCTCCCTCTTTATGGGTATTTAAGCAGGCATTGGATAGGTATATGGAGGATAGTGGGTTAGTGTAGGTTAGGTGGGCTTTGATCGGCGCAACATCGAGGGCCGAAGGGCCTGTACTGCGCTGTATTCTTCTATGTTCTATGATAACACCCAGGATGTTGACAGTACAGGATTTAGTGAAAGTAACACCATTGACTGTCAAGCACCAGTGGTTAGATTGTCTCTTATGAGTGATAGTCATAGCCTGGTATTTGAGTGGGATAAATGTTACTTGCCACTTTTCAGGCTGGTTATTGTCCAGGTCTTGTTGCATTTGAACATAGGCTGCTGCAGCATGAGGATACACAAATGGCAAATTATTAGTGAACATTCCCCCTTTTGACTTTGAGGGAGAGGTGGTCATTGATGAAACAGCTGAATATGTTTGGGCTTTGGATACTATCCTGATGAACTCCTGCAGAGATGGCCTGGAGTGGAGATGGCTGACCTTCAATAACCACTATCTTTCCACGTGTCAGGAATGACCTCAACCACCAGAGAGTTTTCCCCAAGATCCAATGATTCCAGTTTTGCCAGGACTCCTTTAAACCGCATTTGCTCAAATGCAGCCTTGATCTTAACAGCTGTCACTCTTGCCTCTTTGCTACCTTCGAGTAGGAAATCTGTCAATCATCTGAAAGTTTTGATAACTACCACTGCAATTATTAAACTAATCATGATCTGTCAGGTAGATTTTATTGTGACGTCTAATCTATCTAGTAAGATCCCAGATGATGATTCCAAGTCTCTTAACATTACACCTCACTGTCAGAGGTCACGTTCCTGCCCACTACCCATATTCATTCATACATACACACAAAGAACATCTCCCAAAGCCATCCACAGATTTCTCAATCACTCTCAGGTCACAGCAACTTTTCAAGCAGCAAAACAGGAAAATGTTTGAGAAATACTGATCCAAGATGAATACAGAAAGCCTCATTTTGAGCATCACTAGCTTGAACCCAGTGATTGCATTGTATAGAAAACACACCCTGACAAACCAATATTTCAATATACTATTGTTCAAGTAAATTTACCAACATTCTGTTCAGACAAGCTGCTTGATTTTAGAGACATTTATTCACTTGTTAGTATATGATAAATATTGCTGGAGAGCACCACACTGACAAAGCTTCATGTCTTGCACTCATCATAAAACCAAGAATGCAAAATTCCAAAAGATTATAATTTGGAGGCAAGGGTGTTGGATTTGTTTGCAAGTCAACACCAAGTTGGCTGAGACATCATTATGAAGAACTATAAGCTTCCCAAATAATTGATAACAGGCTTTTGTATGAACAGGTCACAAACTCAGTATAATCACTTACACTAACGGATGCTTAGTCAGTCAAAAACAATATTACTTCATTAGAAGCAAATCAGAAAAAAGTTCACTAAGATGATATCCAGTAATGGGATACTGTCTTATGAGCAAAGGTTAAGCAGGTCTGGAATCGATTCATTGGAATTTAGAAGAAAAAAGGTGATCTTACAGGGTCATATTTGGCAAGGTCAGAGAGGATATTTCTTATCATATTGTAGGGGAGGAGAGCTAAACCTATCAGCATAATCTCACCGTAAGGTGGAGCCAATTTAAGACTGGAATGAACAGGACAGCTATGGGGGGTGGAGAAAACACAGAGACCTGCTGCATAGTTAAGACTGAGATTCATCAGTGGGGAATCAAAGGTTTTAGGAAAGGGCAGGCAAGTGAAGATGGAGAGGTGGATTACCATACCAACTAACTGTAAAGCAGGCTTAAAAAGGACAAAACAACCTTCTCCTGTTCCTATTTCTTGTGGCCTTATTAGTGTAGCTGTTAGTATATGCAGGATTGTTCAGTATTGTATGACTTCAAAATCATGTCAGAGTAGACATGTTTTGGGATTTTAGAACTGCAGCCTAAATGAATATGCTTTAGTGACTATTATAAAGCATTTGTAGTCACAGCCTTTTTAAAATTTATGACACCACGCAGCACTGAAGTGAACAGATTCATCATCCCTAGTTTTTCAGCTCCATTTTCTAGTTGGCCTTGTAAACTAGGGGTGGCATTGTGGCTAGCACTGCTACCTTGCAGTGTTAGGGACCCAGGTTCAGTTCTACCCTTGGGTGACAATTTGCATAGAGTTTGCACATTCTCCCAGTCTCTGCCAGGTACTCCAGTTTTCTCCCACAGTCCAAACATGTGCAGGTAAGGTGGGTTGGCCATTCAAAATATATGATAGCCTCCTAGGTTGCTTTTCAGAGAGCAAAATGGTCTACTTCCACACTATGGTGATCTATGAGAAATGAGGACTGCGGATACTGGGAATCAAATGTTGCCTGACCTGCTATGCTTTTCCAGCACCACACGATAGTGATTTACAATTCTAACCAAGCTCAGAGTTCATGCCATTTCAATCATACATAAAATTCAAGAACTTTTGACCAAATTTTTTTTAAAAAAAACAAACTGTAGGTAATTCAGCTACTACCATTCACGTCTCCAGCACCATTTTTATTTTGTGACTTGTTCGATTACATCCCCTTTATGTCTTAAGCCACTTATTTGAGTTTCCACTCAGACTTTCCTTTGTCATTTCCTCACCTGTATACTTGCTTAAAACTGGTTAACCTTAACATTTCTACTTTTCTCCAGACAACTTTCACTGGTTCTTTCAGATTTCCAACATCTGTATTGTTTTTCTGTCCCTATGAAATCAGTTCCAGCTTTGTAAATGCAATTTCAGCAATAATGCTGGAATTTGAGTTTATAGAAATCCCAAAGTACTTGATCAGGAAATAACTGATTTAGTCACTACTTTAAAATAGGAAATAACAGCCAATTTTTAGTGTGGCTATGTAATAGTAACAGCAACAAATTAAAAAGCAAACTGCTTAAGTGATACTATTCGATGAATAAATTAGTGAATTCTCCAGCATTTTATAGTTTGATGGGCTCTTTCAGGTTTGCCTGAGCAAATGCACTGGGCCTCAATTTAATGCCTCATCTGAAAGAAAGATATGCGGAGGTAAATGGATGCACTTTGTAATACAAAGTTGAACAAGCAATCGTTCTACCCCAGTTGTGACTCCTCAAGCCATTCCATTTTCTACCTGTCACTTTCTTGGTCCTTATTTTGCCTGGACCATTAATGAGAGTTCTGAGAACAGGTTTATAAAGTGTGATCTAATAAGAGGTTGCAAAGAGGAACTATTTCCTTTGGTGAAAAGTGCACTGAATTAGCACACCTAACTTCAAAACTTAGTTGTCTGGAGGGATCAAAAAATTGTTTCACAAGTAAAATAAAAATCACAAACTGCTGAAGCTAGCTCAACTGAAAATTTCAGGACAAGCAGAGTTACAAGCTGCAGAAAGTGGAAAGAGCCATATGCAGATTACCCATTAACTAAACAATGTGGAATAGGCTCAAGGGAGTGAAGGTTCTATTTCGACTTACAGATCTATCCAATATGTGAAGATATTTTAATCAGTTGAGTTAAAAATGACAATTGAAATATTACACTTGTGTATAACCAGAGTAAAGACATTTACACAAATTTCAGCAGAACCTTTTATTTTGGTATTAAAGTACATATAGCAAAATGTTTTAACAACTGTGAAAAACATTAGAATGAAAGACATGTCCAATCTTAACAGACTCACCCCCCCCCAATCTTTGCTAATTAATAATTGACCCATCTGGAGTGTCTTTATGTTTATGTTTAAGTGTGGCACCAGGAATATAAATTACTTGAGCCCTTTAGTGAGCCAGTGTGTCAACATTCAGAAAAATATAGGTTAATATAATGAGGTTCTTTAGGACATGACCACTTAGTATAGAAATGCATGTTTTTTTTACAATGCTAATGGCACCCACCAGAATTTATGTGCAAATTAGTCATTCAAAAACACTTTCATCAACTCTTGATGTGTTTCAGTATTGTGAAAGATCCGACCATGTTTCATGATGTTTCATCTGAACTGTGCACTGCCTCACAGGATGCTGGAAACATTCAATATTCGGGTGGGAAGAAACCTGAATGTGGGTAAAGTGCAAAAGGAGTGGCACTAATTGGATTACCCTTAAAAAACTAGTCTAACAGATGTGGACTATGATGGCAGGAAGATGTCAAGTACTAATGTAACATTTTTGCCATTCACTTCTAATGGAATGATAAAATGGGTGAGAAGTCTTCTTCATAAATAAATAGTTACTCTTTAGTCCTGGTATGTGTGCACAGATGAACTAGAATTGCTTGGAATAGCAAGTTATTTGTATGCAAGACTTACTGTGACTAACACTTTCAGAAGCCACTGGCAGTGAATTCCTCCCCCTCCACTATTTTATAAAAAGATCAGCCCCCAATGAGCTAAAGTTCATCTTTTGCATGGCTCAATTAATTAGTTCACACACTGGTTTATTAAATAATTTGAGTGTTTTCCTGTTGAGGTTTTCAACCAATTGTCCTTTCAGTCCTAACTTACTCAAATCAGTTGTTATAAAGTGCTCAACAGACCTATCACTAAAATTGATTCTGTAGGAAATACAATCCTTAATCTACCCCATAATGTGTTCTTCACGTTCTCTACTCAGTAAGAGCATGTTATCAAAGATTTAATAACTCTAACACAAGATCAGAGAGACAATGTAGCATTGTTTTAGAGTTGATTAAGCAGAAAATACAGACATAACAATGGCTACTGATGTCAGAGGTATTTTGTTAAGTTGCAGCTATAGATCCACAATGAACTGATCACATATAAGGCGAGTTTAATGATTACTGAAAAGATTTTCACCGATTTAGCTGCTTTAAGTCAGAATGAAATATGGACAAAAAAGTCTACTGGATAAGATCAAACAGACTTTGCATGCCACATGAGCGGTGCACCGTATGGATGGGTGCAAGAGGCTGTAGTGTTCCAGACTATTGGAAAGGTGTGGTGGGAGTCATTTATCACCATGTATGACGTTCATTCTACCTGATGACGATGATCAATGATATCTAATGATGTGGAAGGAATTGTTCTGATGTGCTGGCTGTTCCTGGACATCAATTTAATGGCTTTCTTCCACATTCAATACAGGATTTTTTTTTTGGGGGGGGGGGGGGGGGGGGGGGGGGGGGGTTTGAGGAGACATGGAGGTGACTCTTCCATTGCCACCTATCCCACAGAAGATAATAGTTACACTGTCTAGCACTCCATAAATAAATATATATATTTTACTGCTAGAATACACTCACTTGTGAAGCACAGTAAAAAAAAAAGTCTATTTACTCATCTCTTATTGTTGCTCCAGGGTTCAGTGAGTATGACTGAGTGGCAAAATTGAGCTTAAGGTCACATGCCCTGACAATAATTCATAAGTGTGTCTGATATGCCTGTTAAGAGGACATTCAAGTATTTCTGCATTGTCAAGTTACAACATAACCTGGTCAGCTCAAAAAAGCTGCTTTGCAGAGTGCAAGGGAAAACTTTGAACCACTTGCCACATTTTTAATTGCAGAGCAAGTCAGCCGTTACAAAATCTAATTCTAAATTAATCAAATTTTATTTGGAAATCTGCAACATATGTAACTCATTGATCTATGTTAGTTAAAATGAATGGGAGATTAGAGAAAAAAAATAGGACTTTCAGAATGCTGTGCAAAATCAAATACCTCCCTGAAGGACCAATATTAACCAAAACAACTTCCTATGAAGCACTAATTTAGGTGTTGGAAACTAGCTTCTCTGTATACCCCACCTTTGAAGTAGCTATACCACAGCGTAAAATACTATTTACTTGGGAAGAATATTTAGCCAAGATCAACTAGTTCAGCAAAGATAAAGGGATAGACCCAAAAATGATAGAGGAACCTCGATTATCCAAATCGAGATGGGCAGACACTATTTCGTTTGGATAACTGACTATTCGGTTAATCGATTCAATGCCTTTCCTCCGAGGCTCGGAGTTTTCTGTAAAGTCTGCTCTCTATACAGAGGATAAAGGCAGCATTACAGCGCGCACATTGTCCCCCCCAATGCCACCCCGGTGCCCTATCTGGACTGGACACCAGCAAGACTGCTGCTACTGCTTTTTGTAGGTTGGGGAGGTCAGTCATTTAGAGAGCGCGCACCTGCGCTCTCATTCTAGGACTGATCTTGGCAGCACTTTTAATCACTAAACAAAAGATGCGATCAGTGCTGGACATGTTTCTATTGGGATCTCAAGATATCCTTCAGATAATCAGATTTTCAGATAATTGATATTCAAATAATCTAGGTTCCTCTGTAGTATACTTTTAAAACCGAAACACGTTTATGTGAATGGAAAGGAACTGATTTCATTTAAATTGAAAGCAAAGAAATGCTAGCAGTACTTAGAAATAAAAATGCTGCCTGTTGTTTTGCATGACATCAAAAATTCTACTTCTACCTCATCTAGATATGGGAAACTACAATTTATTCTCGTGCATCAAGCATACTAAGAAAAGCACAATTGTGAAGATGCTGATAGTTGTCACATTCAAAATGTTTATGGTAAAGCTATCTGGGAAGATAAAAATGCATTTAGTCAAATACAGTAAACCACTAATCCATGACTATTCAAGCATGACAATTGTTAGGAGAAAAAAAAGTTTTAAAAATACTAAAGCTTAAGAGAAAACAAGGCAAAAATTTTCCCACACTCAAAGAACAATGCACATTCAACATTACAAGATATGGTAACTTCTTAACCCAACTGCATACTGAAGACTATCTGAAACTTTGATAAAAAAAACTTACCTCGCAATTAGAAAACACTGACCATCTGCAAGTGAGGTTTGATAATCATAACTTGAATATTTATTTAAAGGATGCACAACAGAAACAATTTTATGCAATTGCATTCAATATTACAGATAGATGAAAACCAAAGATCCATTAATGAAATCAATGCAAAAGGAAAATTGCACATTAAGCAATTAAAGAAATCATTGAATAAAAAATGAATTTATAATCAATTCAACGTTACTTCCAATAACTATACATACGCATTTAAAGTAGACAAAGATCTAGAATCCTTTGACAAATTCACCACTTCCTACTTACCACGTACTTTACATCAACTTTCACTCACTTGGGGGTAAAAGTCCACTATTGACAATAACATTTAGTCAGCACTTTCACCAGATGGTGACCGCGAAGGAGTCCGCCTCCGAGAACGGGATCTTTCACGCCCTGCCACGGGTGATTTGGATGGTGAAGGGGAGCGGCCTTCCGATTCCTTTGCAGGAGCAGGTGATCTACTACGAGAACGTGATTTACTGCGACTTCTACTCTTTGATCTACTGTAAGACTTGCGGTCCCTGGAACGAGATCGACTGCGAGATCGACTGCGAGATCTGGAAGAACTGCGAGTGCGGGAACGGGACCTGCTGCGAGATCTGCACATAAAATATCAAGTAGGGAGAAACTATATTATTCTGTACAATTTCTGCCTTAATATCAATGCAGGTGCCTACCCACAAATTATAGACATGGAAAAGCAATGTCTGAAAGTGTACCTGTACAATCCATTCCAAAAATTCAAGTCACAAAGTCCAACCAATATTTCATTGGTGCTACTGCTTTCAAAGACATGGTCTCAAACAAACAGTGTTCTGATCAGTAACAATTTCAGCCCTTAATTTCTCTCAATGAACAAAAAATACTCCAGAAAACTGGAAACTCAATTAGAAATGCCTCTATGGTCTATATTTAATATTTACCTGTACTGCTTACGTTCTTCAATCAGTCGAATCCTTCTACCATTAAGCTCAGTACCAGAGAGCTTATCAAGTGCATTCTTCAAATCACTGTAACAGGCAAATTCTACAATCCTATTAAAGAAAAACAACTATCAGAAAAATCCATTCAGGCTCTGGGGTGGAGTGGAAGAGATATCAGGAAAAATAAGGTCTTTGATTAGTGCTTCCACTTACGGGTGAGTCTGAACAAGAATACAATGAAGTAACTAACAATTTAGGTGAATTGAATAGCATCTTAAGAGAGAACAGGATTGTAGAACTCCATGGCAGAGTACAGGTAGTCTGACAAATAGGAGGCATGAGGAAGATGGGGAGAGGAACATGGAGGCCAGATGCTAGGACTCTGGAGTTAACCTGTTAGTTTGCACATTCTAAGCAAAAAGAATGCCAAACAAAATTTGTTTTTCCAAAAGTTGCAAGTTCAATAGTCATAGCTCAGCATCAGACTTCCAAGCTACAATGTTCAGTGGCAAAACCATAGAGGCACAAACATATTTGCTATTTCCTACATAAAATATAGGAATTTACTTGTAAATGAACTAAGAGTGCTGTCTGATTAGATCAATTTCATCTATCCCTGCAAACAGAACTCCCTGGTCCAAAGCTGACTAACATTCAGATGTTTATCCTATTATTTAGAGAATGTAAAACACCAAAACCTTAAAGTCTATAACAGAATAGCAATTCACGTCCTGAATCGAGTTATCATTGCAAACAACTTCCTAATTTCGATCTTTAATAAGTATGACAATCTTAAGAAAATTCTTAAGTACAAGCTCACAGAGAACTAACATTTGCTTAATTTCAATACAACTACCCTGAGGCAAAGCTAACATTCTAAAGACTGGAGTTTAGTGGACATTAGCATTCTCACCAATGAAAATGTGACAAAGTTCAACACATCAGATCATTAACACTCGGTTAAATACAAAACTCAACTCATACTGACACCTACCCTTCATTGAGTTTGTGCCTGTGTGCATCAGCAAAGGTAACTTCTCCAGCCTGTCTCATAAAATCTTTGAGGTCCTAGGTAAGATCAGATCAGTTCAGTTATGTAAAACAGAGTATATTAAGAAATGTATTCTATTATTTTCCAATACACAAGATTATTGGAAAAAGTATTTTAAAACAATTCTAATTTTATCAAAATGTGTATTACCTTCCTGTACAATTCCCTAGGCTATGCAACCAGCCAAATGTAATAAGCACTCGCAGAGGTACGACTGGAGACCAGATGGTGCTCTTCACCACCCACTTGAGCGACGCTATCATTCGATGCGAGCCTTCCCGGACATCACCCTACCTTAAAGGCAGACGCTGGCGTTGCCATGGGAACAAACATTGCTACTCTTGCGCCGTGACCAGGGACTCCTCACCTCACTCCAATCGAGCTTCCAACCAACCCTACTAGCGAATTTCTCCCATTTCTTTCAACCAAGGACCTCATTTTAGTGGGCGCCCAGAACTCGACTTTAGGAAGACACCATTTTCGGGGTGCAGCATGGAACACTGGCATTAACCAAGTGCCCACCATGTAGGTCAGATCACCACACACAGATCTAGATCACCAAATGACAAACGTAGGAGCGGACTGGCATTTCAACTAGGCCCAAGAGACCAAGCCAGAGCGATTAGGAAAACCAACGGCACTCCTCGTCACAAGGCCAACGACATAACGAGAGGCTGGTAAATAAAGTTTTAATACTTGGTTAAACTTTGTAAACATTTAAGCATAAAAACCAAATAAAGTGTTATAATTAAGGCTTTCAAGGTTAACAGACAAAGTTAACACTGAGTTAACTACTTCCACAAAAACTAATAGTTCTGCAAATTAAACAATTCACAATCTCCTCAGTACCTGACAATTTAGCTGTCGAGAGCAGGTGTGCAATCAGTACCCCCAGCACCATGCCCAATATCTTTATTGTGGGCATCTTATCTACTTTCCACACCTAGTCAGCTAAGAGAAGGAGCTATCCTAGTGAGTAATCATGGGCACAAACCCACAACTCACAGCAAAATACCAGTTTTACTTTTCATCTGAGGCCAACAGGATTAGACCTGGGACACTCACCAAATCATATTCAAACAAAACAGGGCTGGAGTTCTGAGAACAAGAATTCAAGTCAAAATTAGACATTCCAAATAAGTGTTTTTTCCCGCGCCCACAAATCTTGGAAGGCTGAATAAACAAACTGTGCGCAATATAATACTTAACTGCTTTCATCAACTCAAGAATTACAACTATTCAAACACAACAGACTATATTTCATTTAGCCATTTTACAGTAAAGGGAACACGGATCTGGTTTCATTAAGCAATTTGAAACATTATTCAGATATATCTTATTTACAACTATTACTCTTCAGACATTGCATAAAGCATTGCTAAGTCTTTTCAAGGCAGGCTATATACAGTAATGTCACAAACTCCAAAGCCAATTTAGCAGTAGTTCCTTCATAAACGAGTTGCAAGTTAACCAGGTTATCTGCATTTTTATTTAAAAATATTAACTTGTCATTTAGTGAATGGATGAGCTCTTAATTAATCCAGGAAAACAAACGTATGTCAAGTGTGTGCCCTTCACTATAAGTGGATTCTTGACTAATCTTGAAAGCCTGATTCATAGCCAATTGAAAAGGAAGTACCAGTTTCACTTCAAACATTGTCAGCTGTTTACACCACAAAAACTACCATTTAATGCTACACATAACCTACCTGCCAGCTAACTCTGGAAGACAAGTTTTCAACAATTACTCTATTTTCTGTGCGAATTGGAGGTCCATTTCTGAAAGATAGTAAATGAAAACCATTAATTTAGAGAGTGTGTTGAAGAATTGAGTCTGGAGACAAATTTTGAAAATGGTCAGCTTGTAACTTTATAATTTACAAGGATGTTGCCAAGTCGGAGGACTTGAGGTATAGGGAGAGGCTGAACAGACTGGAGCATTGGAGGCTGAGTGGCGACCTTATAGATGCTAATAAAATCATGAGAAGCATGGATAGAGTGAATAGCTACGGTCTTTTTCCTCTGGTGGGGGTGTCCAAAAGTAGAGGGCACAGATTTAAAGGAAAAATTTATAAAAGGAGCAAAGGGGATTTTTTCATGCAGAGGATGGTGCATGTATGGAGTGAGCTGCCTGAGGAAGTTGTGGGGGCTGTTTCAATTGCAACATTCAAAAGGCATCTGGATGGGTACATGAATGGGAAGGTTTAGAGGGATATGGGCCAAATGCTGGCAAATGGGACTAGGCCAGATGTTTTGGGGGGGGGGGGGGGTGTCTAACCATCACAGACAACTTGAACAGAAGGGTCTGTTTCTGTGCTGAATGACAATGTATGGTCAGCAGTGAATGCTAGAAAAGGACCCTTAAATTAAGTAAACTTTAATAGTGTTAACTAAACAAAATTACATCACCACCACAAAAGAAACAAAAAACAGTATTCAAGTACAATCCATTTGCACCAATCTCTCAAATTATTTCTGCAAGCCACTGAAAAGCTACGAGGCTCACCTGCCTCCACTACCACCACCACGGGACCAACGTTGGCTGAATCGACCTTGATATCGGCCCCCTCCTCGTCCTCCTCTAGGGCGTGCTCTGGCATGTTCAACTGTAACTCTGAAAATATTAAACCATTAATATACAATTACACAATGTATATTAACCATAAATAAATAGTTTTTGTATACCTCTCATTGCACAACTCTTTTCCATCCATTTCATACACTGCATCATCTGCATCTCTGTAATCTTCAAACTCCTAAAAAGTAAAGTATTTCCAATAAAGGGAATGCTAAATGAATTGCTATCCTCAATTAGTTGTATATTATACACAAAATAAAGCCAAGGCATTTGATGTGACACAGACAGAAATACATGGTCAATTGGTATTTTTCTACAGACTAAACGGATGTTACAAAGTTTTGCCAGTTTTAGCCAGATAAATGCTTCAAATTTGATCTTTCTTATAAACAGTTCCAAGATATGTGGAACTTAGCAAACACTTAGCTCTGTGCTAAGAATAATACTTCTTGCAAATAGTCAAAAATTGGTTCTACAGCTTACCACAAATCCAAAGCCATTCTTCAGATCAATTTCCTTAATCTTCCATATCCTTTGAAAACTTTTCCACATTTTTCTCTGTAGCATGAGGACTCAGTCTGCCGATGAACACTCGAGACCCATTCTGAACAATGAACTCTAAAAAAAATCCAAGTTAAAATTTGATCTTTCATGAATCAGTGACAGACACTGCTCTGTTTCAGCATATAACAGGTATGGCTATTTGGCATGATACTTGAAGGAACCTACAAAGAACATTCAGGAAACAGCCAATAGTGTCAAATTGCAGAAAAGTTACTAAAATTTCAACTTCAATAAGCCTGTACATCTATGAGTTACTTCACCTCTAGAGGGCAGAGCACGAGTATCAGATGGCATAACTATAAATTTTAATTGTGATTTCCATGCTGCTGGGACTTCAATAGTTCCACATTAAACATGTCAGAAACTAGTCAAGAGCAAACGAACACTTTCAGAAAATAAAACTAAAGTAAGTCATTTTGGAAAATTCAACACCCTGAAAATACAAACAGGCTTCAAAATTCATATAAAGTGTCCCTGCAGTGTGAACAGGTTATTGACCTTAAGTCCACACCCACCCTCCGAACAGTATCCACCCAGGCCCACTGCCCTACCCCAATACTCTACATTCCCCTGACTCATGCACCTAACCTAGACATCTCTGAACACTATGCAATTTAGCATGGACAATTCACCTAACTTGCACATTTTTGGAATGTGGCGAGGACACCAGAGCTTCTGGAGGAAACCTGCAGACACAGGAAAGGCTGTGTATACTCCACAAAGACAGATGCCCAAGACTGGATTCGAACCCAGTCCCTGGTGAAGTGAGGCAGCAGTGCTAACCACTGAGAAATCATTTAATATGTTTAAGGCTCAGAACCTATTTATAAACTAACACCACCACTGACAGACTTACTTGATGCAGAACAAAAACAAATTGTTTCATGCTATTAAAGTCAATTAAATGACTTCAAATAACATTTCAAGGGAAATAATCATTTTAAAAACAGAGCACTCATGGCTACACTATGTTAATCCACTAGTCACAGCAGCAGGCCATCAATTTGCACCATATTGATCAAATACTGAAGCAAAATGCTAAAATTCTGAATTAAAAATGCTAGAAATATTCAAGTCCAGTAGTATGCAGGAGACAGAATGTTAACAGTTCAAGTCCTTGACCAAAAAAAAAGAAATACTTTAGCTCTTACAAATAGTCACTTGAAATAACCAGTGAAAAGGAATAAGACATTGACAAGTCTTTGAAAGTGAAGAGCATAGAGATAGTGTACAAGGCAGAAAGGAGGGGGACAAGGCAGCAGGAATCTGGCTTTTGACATAAAATCATAAGACACTAATTAGAAAATCACATGCACTTGTGACTTACATACACTGAAGCCACTGAACATGGAGAACTATATTTGCTACATTTCCAGTTTGAGGTGCCAGGAATAGAAATTTTTAAACTCTGAAGACCGTAAACAGCTGCGTCAAAACATCCAAAGATTTTCTGAAGGGTCAGACCCGATTTGGAAACATTAACTGTTTCCCAGTCCACAGATACCAGCGGACCTGCTGATATCATAAGAGTCAGAGTCATACAGTAGGGAAACAGATACTGGAGTCCAAGCCGACCATAACCCCAAATAAAACTAGCCCAACCTGCCTATGCTTGGTCCACATCGCTTACTCAAAACACTCTGCCATCCCCTAAAGACAGTGGCCGTCAATCCAACTCTGCACGATGCCCACAAACGTGACTCTGGACCGACCCTCAGACTAAATCTACCATCGGCGTCCACCTAAACTGATAGACCATTAGTATTTTAAACGGTGTACTACGCTCTTAGATTTATCTACCATATCGCAATAAGGTGGGGGGTGGGGGAGAGAAGGACAGGCCGGCCCAGCCCAGAAGGGGCCGACAGTCACAAACCCGCAGTTGACGACTCCAGAAAATCCGTTTAGGGCCTCGCCTAATTCCCGCATTACCAAGCGGCCTTCCCCAAAACCAAGCGGCCGGCTCTAGGCCTCAACTACTTCTCCTCCTCCCCGCACCCCACCCACCTCCAAATAAATAAATAAATAAATAAATAAGAAGTACGGCCTCGATTACATTCCCTCTTGTCTTCCTTCCCCCCCCCGAAATCAAGAGCCGCGATTCACCTCACACCCTCGCTCGCCGCCAAAACCAAACAGAAAAGGGCGCGGGCTCTCGATGTCTCCAACAGCCACCTCCTTCATCAAACCGCACCCCCCCCCTCCCCCCACCTCACAACCCAACCTTAGGCTCAGCTTTCCATTTCCAAAAAAAAAATAAATTAAGGGCCAGTCCCCCTCACGGGACAAATGAGCGCTAACGTCTGTCTGTTCTTTCTTTCTTTCTTCTTCCCCCACCCGACCCCGAGACGGACACGGCTCACCCTCAGCCCTCACTCACCAGGACACTCCGCTAGAATGACGCAGTGAAAAATAAAATCCCTTCACAAAATGGCCGGCCCCGGCCAACTGCGTGACGTCACTTCCGCCACCCACCCGTAGCGCGTCATCGGCTCGATCTTACTTCCTCCTCGATCACCCTCTCTCCCTACCAGGCAAACGCACTCAACCTGTCCCAGATGAAATCATCACATAATCATCCACCGTCCCCATCCAAATCCCATGTACTGAAAGAAATCCGCCACATTTACATACTTGACTCATACTTACCTATGATTTGGAGGTGCCGGTGTTGGACTGGGGTGTACAAAGTTAAAAATCACACCACCAAGTTAAGGTTTAATTGGAAGCACTAGCTTTTGGAATATTGCTCCTTCATCAGGTACACCTCCGAAAGCTAGTGCTTCCAACTAAACCTGTTGGACCAATACTTACCTACTCTCCCAGCAATGTGGTTGACATTCGGTTGTGTCAAACTGCAATATCAACTCAGGATTAAGCTGGTCAGCTCAGCGCAGAGCAAAGTTCAGCTAAGTAGGTGTGAGGCAGCATCCGAGGAGCAGGAAAGTCCTGAAGGAGTGTTTCGGCCAGAAACGTTGACATTTCTGCTCCTCCGATGCTGTCTGACCTGCTGTGCTCTTCCTGCCTCACCTCTATTTAGTCTTGACTCCAGCATCTGCAGTCCTAGGTGCACCCTACCCGAGCATTCCTGCATACGTTTCCTGGCTCACATCTGACGATTTGTGCCTCTTTGGGACGGAGAGCTGACTGGCTGAGCAACAACTTGACAGTTCACTGAATTAGATTTAATTCCAAATGGTCTGGATTCATCCAGAACCTTCACTGGGTGTGCCCTGAAAGACTTCAACATTGACAGCATCATGTCAAATGTAGGCAAGGAATGATTAGCATTGCACAGGCCAGATTCCTCCATCACTGGATATGTTATGGGAGAACTCATTATTGACACAAGATCCCATTATAGACAGAGGAACTTCAGTCTTTTAAGACTGTTCTACCACTCATTTTGATCTTGCATTTCTCCTCATACCTTTTGATCCCTTTAGCCTCAAGTGCTATTTTCAACTCCTCCTTGAAATAAATGAGACATCATATCAAACATCTGCAAGGAATGATTATCACCCTCCAAAGTGCCTCAACTGATACTATCTCAGTAGCATTGACAAAGATCAAGAACATATCTACTAGTGAACTCTGCAATAGTTTGTCAGAAAACCAATATGGGAGAGCCTACTTGAACTCATTCTTATTTATCTATCAGTCACAGATGCATAGGTCTGTGGTAGGAGCGACCACTTCTCAGTGCTTTTAGAGGCCACCTTCAAATTGAAGACATCCTCAAGCTGTATGGTGTTAGCCTTGTGAACTCATGTTTATCAGTTTAATAAAGTTCTTTGTGGAATGCCTGAAGAATAAAAGTGAATCAGTGGATGTATCTATCACATTAACATTTGCAGAAGGCACTTGAAAAGGTATACCTGGTAGATTGGATTTATAGATAATAAAATCTCAAGGTTCAACGAGGAAAAATTGGCATGGATAGAAGATTATCTCTCTAACAGAAAACAAAGTATAATCATAAAGGGGTGATTTCCTGGTTGGAAAGACATAATGAGTGGTGTCCCATAAGGACCTTATTGGAGTTGCCCATGGGTGAAAAGAATTGTTAGTTGAAGCAGCACTTTCCACAGTCAGAATCATGGTCTTCATGCTCATAGCAACCAGATAAGATAATGAGGTGCCTCATAGAAATAGTCGTGGGAAAGAGAAAACTTGTTATTTAGAAAACTATAAAAGGAAAAGTCTGATCCCACCACAATCAAAGGCTTAAGTTTTTGCTGAAATTATAAGCGCAACTAACAAATGAACATTAATGAATTTAGGTACATGTCTGTGGATAGTGGAAAGAAACCCCATCTCGTCAACAGAGGAGATTGAAAGACAAACACTATAATGAAGGGTATAAACAAATAACCTCATGAAAGGACACCGGAAAACAGATAGCATTGTAAGGGGGCAAAAGCAAAATATTACTTCATCATTGTGACCTCGAGAATACAAGGTACCAAACAACACCCACTCAGCATGATGCAGCTAGCAAATGTCTGGGGAGGAGCATAATGGTCACAGGGTGGTGGCAAGTATTGATGTCAATGTTGCGTGTAACCATCGTAATGCAGAACACATAAACATCCTGCACTTTATTGGGGGCGTGGAGAGTGCCTTGAAGTCTGTCTCCACAGACCTCTTTCTGCTGTGTGGTAAGTAGCTCAGAATAAAGATCGATTTATGCTGCTGAGCACTGGATTAATATCCCTCTAAAATCCTTCACCAGAAATTGGCACTGCAAGTAGGGTACTCCATCAGTCTGTGACCAATAATATGGGTCCTAATTAGATGAGTATGTTTCACACTGCCACCCTTTACCAACCTTGTAGTCGGTCCTGGCTGTAATTTGTGGTACAAAAAGAATTAAGGGAGGAAAGGGAGTTGTGCCATGTGAGGTAGACAATTGACAGACTCCTTGTTCACCCCAGAGATGATGAAGACCCGCACAGTTGAACAGGGAGAGCAAAATCTGCACCAGGATGGGTTACAACCCCACAGCTAAACAGGGAGAGGACAGTGACCCTACTTCATCCTGGGGAGTGAAGAGCCCCACAGTTGAACAGGGAGAGTAAAATCGGCACCGGGGATAGGAAACAACCCCACAATGGGATAGAAACTAGCAAAAGGCCCTACAGCAGGATACTAGTACGCAAAAAGAGCAAGAGGGATTACAAAGAACATTGGAGTGTGCAAAGGGAACTAAGGAGTTTAAGAAGGGAAGAAACCTTACACCTGGTTAATGTGTCAGGAGCAGGGTCAAATGCGAAACATTTAGGAAGGAGAAAGGAGAGGACGACTGAGGGACGCCTTGGCTGGAGAGCAAAAAGATGCCCCCACCACTTTGATGAGACCAAAATATTCCGTGCCAATAGTCTGTCTCCTCTAATATCAGTGATTGTCCCAGTTTTATATTTTCTTTATCCATCGAACTAAGTATCACATATTTAATTAACTTTAAGTTTGGGAAACTGTGAGGAGCAGCAATTTTTAATTGAGGTTATCACTGACATATTTGAAAATGCGACCTGCAGATAGTTCAATGGAAAAATGAGGTTCAACAGCAGTAGCAGCTGTATTGGAAATTGTAGAACTATGCAATAGTAATTATATGTGCCCTTGATAGACTTTTTCAAGAGGCTATGAAAGGAACAACTGAGTTACAAACTGTGTGTAATAAATTAGTTAATGGTGTCCATTTGTGTGCTTTACAGCCGAATAAAGAAAATAGAAAGGCACAGGAATTGGGAAAAGAATTGCAAATTTAAAATGATTACCAACAGGAAAGCACAGAGTTGGAGTCCTGAGTTGCATGTAGACCCAACATTGCAAATGGACAAACTGAATATGGAGGTTGAAACTGATGATGAAATGGGCTCCTTCTTTGAAAGAAAAAAGCAAAACATGCTTGACAGAAATCTGTGGATACAACTGGGTTATCTTGCAAAACCTTGAGAATGGGCCACTTTTAGAATAAAATAATAACAGGAAAAAAAAAGTGACACCATCAAAGAGAAATGGGAAAGACTCATCCAGTTAAGTGTAATGTGTATCCAATGAAATCAAGGTGTAGATAGAATTAGATAATTAACAATTTTCTCTTAGAAATGAAGAACTTAAGCGTGTACAAGAAAAATTTCTGATTATGTAGATGCGCCCACTAGAGGAGCAAAACTTGACCCTTCTCTTGAGAAATAAGGCAGGGTAAGTGACTGGTTATTAAGATTAGATTATATGGAATCAAGAGATAGCTAGCCATTTGGATACAAAATTGGCTTGAAAGTAGGAGACAGAAGGTGGTGTTGGAGAGTTGCTTTTTGGACTTGAAGCCTGTGACCACTGGTGTGTTAAAAGAATTGGTGCTGGGTCCACTGCTCTTTGTCATTTTTATAAATGATTTGGATGGGAAAATAGGAAGGAGAGTTAGTAAATTTGCAGATTACACCAAAATTGGTGGTGTAGCACCAGGAGGATAGTAAAAGGATCTTTGTGGTGCAGTGGCAATATCTCTACTGCTGAGTTGGAGGCCAGAGTACAAGTATTCCAGGTGTGTGTAATAATGGTTAACAGATTAATGAGAAAATAAATCTCAAATACACTGATGCAGATTGGGTTTTGCCAGAACCCTTTAGCACCCTGACCTCATTTACAGCTTTGATCTAAACATAGACAAATAAACTTACTTCAGAAATGATATGAGAACGGCTGTCCTTGATGCCAAGGAATCAGAGGAGCCATAGAGTAACACAGCATGGAAGCAGGCCCTTCAGTTTAAAATGGTCCATGCTGACCACTCAGCTAATTCCAATTACCTGCATTTGGTCCATCTCCCTCTGAAGCCTTCCCATCGATGTATCTATTCAAGTGTTTTTAAAATGTTGCTATAGTACCTCAACCACTTTCTCTGGCAGCCCATTCTATACACACTACTCCAAGTGTGAAGTTGTCCTCAGGTTCTTCTTAAGTCTTTCCCCCCTCACCTTAAAGCTATGCCCTCTAGTTTTTAAGTCCTCATCCCTGGGCAAAAAAAAAGACTCTGCATTCATCCTTCTATGCCCTCATATTAAACACCTCAATAAGGCCACATCTCATTCTCCTACGTTCCAAGGAATAAAATCCTATCTTGGCCAGCTTCTCCCATAACTTGGGCCTACTACTCCTGGCAACATCCTCCTAAATCTTCTTTGCACTCTTCCCAGTTTAACTATGACTTTCCTCTAACAGGGTGACCAAATATGTGCACAATATTTCATGTGCAGCCTCACTGACTTATACAAATGTAACATAACAGCCCACCTCCTATTGTCCAAAGCCTCAACTGATGAAGGCCAGCACGTTAAATGCCTTCTTCATCACCCTGCCGACCTGTGACACCACTTTCAAAAAACGCTGTACTTGTATTCCTACGTCCCTCTGTTCCACAACACTCCTCAGGGACCTTGCTATTTTCTGTATAGGTCCTACCTTGGTTTGACTTTCCAAACTGCAACACCTCACACTTAGTCAGACATGTACAGCATGCGAACAGACCCTTCGGTCCAACTCATTCATGTCAACAAGATCTCCTAAATTAATCTACTGCCATTTACCAGCATTAGGCCCACATCCTTTTAATACTTCCTATTCAGACACCCATCCAGATTTCTTTTAAAAATGTTATAATTGTACCAGCCTCCACCACTTCCTGTAGTAGCTCATTCCATACATATACACCTGTGTGAAAAAGCTCCCCCATAGATTCCATTCGAATCTTTCCCCTCTCATTCTAAACCTATGCCATCTAGTTCTGGACTTCCCCACCTCTTACCCTATCTATGCCCCTCATGATTTTATAAACCTTGATTAAGTCACTCCTCAGCTTCCGATGCTCCTTGGAAACTGGAGCAGCCTATTCAGCCTCTCCCTGTAGCCCGAACCCTCAAACCATGGCAACATCCTTGTAAATCTTACCTGCAATACTTCCAAGTTTCACATCCTTCCTATAGAAGGGAGACTAGAACTGTACACAATATTCCAAAAGTGGCCTACCCAATATCTTTTACAGCCTCAACATGACCTCTTCTGTTTGGGCTTATTTTCCCAACTTAACAGCATGCATGTGGAATAGGACCAGACCCCCTCACAATATTTTAAGGTAGCCCAGACTCTAACTTTTTCTTATTTTAAAGAGAGACAAAGAGTAGGTACGCCACGTGTGATGCAGCTGGTCAAACCACTCAGCTTTCAGCAAAACTGAATTTATTTAAACACCACAGTTGAAACACGAACAAAAGAAAATAGAATTCAGAATAATTTAACTATTGGAAACTTAACTGACTCAATACAGCCACTTAATTAAGGAGCTGTTCCAATTTACGTAACATCCCAGAAACATACGCCTTGGCAAAAGGTAAATTCAATCACAGGTTCTTACAGGCAGGAGAGGTTTCAGGTAGAGAAGCCAGTCAAGAATCATCTGACATATGGAACCTTTTTGCATTGTGGCAACTTCTGCTACAACTAAACAAAACTAGTAAAAACCTGAACTGGAAGAACTGGTCACTCCCCTACCATTGTTAAACTAAGTTTAAAAACACACAACACCAGGTTATAATCCAACCCAATTATTTGGAAGCACTAGCTTTCCTTGCGTTGCTCATTAATCAGGTAGCACTGTTCCGAAAGCTAGTGTTTCCAAATAACCCTGTTGGACTATAACCTGGTGTCATGTGATTTTTGACTTTGTCCACCGCAGTCCAACACCGGCTCCTCCACATCACTGTTAAACAAGGCATTTCCAGACATTTCAACACCTGTCTTTATGACCTCTCGAAAAAAAACCCCAAAGATAAAATAACCTTGTTAAGGTGACAACATCATCGCACAAGAGCGGAACCTTGCAAAGTAAGAAACATATCTAAGACATCAGGTTCTTCAGGGCAACTCATCTTTATTATGTGCAAACTCTTGAAAATTGGAGTGCAAAGAAAAAAGTCAACAGGGACTGGAAAATGACTTTGGTCATTGAATACTATTTCTTTTGTAGCTTCTGATACTTAAGTTGCTCTGAGCCCTCCTTATTTTTACATGCAAAGAAGATATATTATGAAGTAGCTGCGATACTAAAAATCCAAATTTGGGAAGCTGAGTGAGGAAAATCAAGAATGGCTGGCTACAAGAAAACACTCAATTTTTTTCTTTGCCGAAGTATACTAAATGTGTGTCACGAGCACTCGAACCACTCTTACACAAAGACATAACCACAAGTCCGGATGGGAAAAATGACCATTCTAAAGTGTTAAATTTGCAATTTTTATTTCAAGAAAAATCAAATGCCAGATTTCCCATAGGCTAAGTATTAATGCAAATTTAGCTGCATTTTTAAAGTAATATTAATTGAACATAACAATTTTTTTTGAAAACTACATCTTATGTAAATAATAATTCCAATTTAACTCCAATAATCGCAAGCAATCTGACCCCGAGTAAAATGCATTAAGTTTCAGATAGAGATATTTATTCCTTTCTACTTAAATCAGTTTTATTTCGGTAAAAGTCCCCTTTTACTATATTAATTTTCAGTATACACTTAGTCAGCACTCGCAACAGAAGGTGACCTTGACACCGATCGAGAACGTGAGCGAGAACGAGATCTTGGTCGCTCCAATGAAGGAGATTTGGATGGTGAAGGTGAACGAACTTTTTGTTCCCTGACAGGGCCACGAGATCTACTGCGAGAACGGGATTTGCTGCGGCTTCTGCTCTTTGACCTACTGTAGGATTTGCGGCTTCTGGAACGAGACCGACTACGGGATCTGGAAAACGAACGGCTCCGCGAACGGGATCTGCTGCGAGATCTAAACATCAAGGGGATATAAATGCCCATTTTTACAACATTTCTCAACTGTCATAACAAAAACTGATTTATATTAGTGTATGGACACTTGAATTGATTTCAAAAGTAACATCAGCTCTTTGCCAATATGACAAAAAATTGAGATTTAAAAAACCTTTTTGCCACCTCCCTGCCAAACTGTACAAACGCAACCTCCCATTATGTCAGTTGACATATCCTTCAGCTGACACACTTGAAAGACAATGCTTCAAGAATTTTCTATTCTTGCAAAATTCACATTCTTAAATTCATACTTCAGCATATTAAACAAGTTTGGGCCCCTTACTGAGGTATTTGTACCATTGATAGCCACGGGTCTTAATATTTTAAGAAAGGTGGGAAGGAAAAGCCAGGGAACTATGGACCAACGAACCTGACATCGCTGGTGAGCAAGTTGTTGAAGGGAATCCTGAAGAACAGGATTAACGTATTCGGTAAGGTGAGAGCTGATTACGGATTGTCAACATGGCTTTGTGCATGGGAAATCATGTCTCACAAACTTGATTAGAGTTTTTTGAAGAAGTAACGAAGAGGATCTATATGACTTCAGTAAGGTGTTCAACAAGATTCCTCCTGATAGACTGGTTAGCAAGGCTCGATCTCATGGAAAACAGGGAGCAGTACCCATTTGGATACAGAACTGGCTTGAAAGTCGAAGATGGGGGTAGTGGTGGTGAGTTGCTTTTCAGACTGGAAGCCGATGACCAGTGATGTGCCACAAGGATTGGCGCTGGGGCCACTGCTTTTGTCAATTATATAGATGATTTGGTTGTGAACATAGGAGATATATTTAGCACGTTTGTAGATGACACCAAAAATGGAGGTGTAATGGACAGCCAAGGTGATACCTCAGTACAACAGGTATCTTGATCAGATAGGCCAATGGAGTGGAAGATGGGGTTTAATTTAGATAGATAAGAAGTACTGCAGTTTGGCAAGGCCAATCAGGGCAGGACTTGTACACTTAACACTAAGGTCCTGGGGAGTGTTTACAAAAACAAAACCCTGGAGTGCAGTTTCATAGTTCCTTGGAAATGGAGTCATATGTAAATAGAATAGTGAAGGCTGCATTTTGTATGCTTGCCTTCATTGGTCTGTGCATTGAATATAAGCGTTGGGAGGAAATATTGCAGCTGTGCAGAGGACATTGGTCGGGCCACTTTTGAAATATTGTGTGCAATTCCAGTCTCCCTCCAATCGGAAGGATATTTTTTTTTTACATTACAGTGTGGAAACAGGCCCTTCAGCCCAACAAGGTCCACACCGACCCGCCGAAGCACAACCCACCCATACCCCTACATTTACCCCTTACCTAACACTACGGGCAATTTAGCATGGCCAATTCACCTGACCTGCACATCTTTGGACTGTGGGAGGAAACCGGAGCACCCAGAGGAAACCCACGCAGACACGGGGAGAATGTGCAAACTCCACACAGTCATTCGCCTAAGGCGGGAATTGAACCCAGGTCTCTGGCGCTGTGAGATAGCAGTGCTAACCACTGTGCCACCATGCCGTGAAACTTGAAAGGGTTCTGAAAAGATTTACAAGGACATTGCCAGGGTTGGAGGGTTTGGGCTACAGAGTGTGTCTAAATAGACTGTGGCTATTTTCCATGGAGCATTGGAGGCTGAGGGACAACCTCATAGCAGTTTATAAAATCATGTGGGACATCAATAGAGTAAACAGAAATAGTCTTTTCCTGGGGCTGAGGGAGTCCGAAGCTAGATAGCATAGGTTTAAGGTGAGAGGGGAAAGATTTAAAATAGATCTAAGGGGCAACTTTTTCATGCAGAAGGTGGGCATGACTGGAACAAGCTGCCAGAGGAAGTGGTGGAGGCTGGTAGAATTATAACATTTAAAAGGCATCTGGATGGGTTTGGAGGGATGTGGGCCTAAGGCTGGCAAATGTGACTAGGTTTATCTAAGATACCTGGTTTGCATGGACGAGTTGAACTGGTCTGATTTGGTGCTATAATCTCTATGGCTCTGACTGAAACTATATAGTTCTGATTTGTAATAATGGAAGCTATGATGATTGTATGTGTCACTTACCTATGTTTAGGTTCCTCAATCAGTCTGATCTTTCTTCCGTTTATCTCTGCGCCAGAGAGTTTATCAACAGCATTCTTCAAATCACTATAGGAGGCAAACTCAACAACCCTAAAGGAAAAATGACATTTACAATTTTACTTCTGCCAATTTGAATGCCACCTGTCTGTTATTTTGATTAAGCAGGTGAATATGATACAGTGACACTCCATTTGTACTGTAGAACTGGAATCATGCTGCAGGAAGTAAATCACACACATTTCCAAATACAATACAGCCATGTCAGAAAGAGTGTGATAAACTGTTTAGACTTAATGTTATTTCCCAGGACAAACGGAAAATGTCAGAAGATATTACACACAAACTATAATATTTTCAAAAATAAATCCAGCAACTAAGATTTGGATACAGCAAATATAATGAGAAACATTTCATAGGCACATCATAGATTTATCAGCCAAAAAAGTCCAAGATCAGCTACTTAAAGCGTGGGTTATAAAGAAACACAAGGGATGCCGTGCAGATGAGGTTAAGTTCAAGCCATAAGGCTTAGGTGGCCGATGACACAGCCAGCAAAAGAGGGTGCACAAGCAGCTACAATTGGAGAAGCAGAATCTTCTGGAACATTAAATGGCTAGACTATTTTGGATATTGAAAGATTTAGTGCTGGGAGTCAGATACGGTGGTGGAATTAACAAAGCTGGATATAATCAGCATGCATGTGGAACTCTGTTCCTTCAGATCATGTTCCCAGCAACAGCATTTAGATGAGATTACATCAAAGTTTGCTGTCAAGTAGTACAGAAGGTTAACAAGCACTGTAAATCCTGGTGTTACTCGTGTAAGCTTGAAAACAATTTTGGCCTAATGTACAAAGATTAGTTTATTGTGCTGAGTACAAATCATCAAATTCTTACCAAACAAAAACAGAAATTACTGGAAAAAACTTCAGAAGATCTGGCAGCATTTGTGAAGAGAAAGAATCTAGTGATCCTTCTTCAAAATTTCTGTTTTTGTTTCAGATTTTCAGGATGTGTAGTTCTTCATTTTATTATAGCAAATTCTTCCTATTTGACTAACAAGTTTGCTAATACATCAATTCATTAATTTCTTTATTTAACTCACCCTTCATTCATTTTGTGCCTATGCGCATCTGCAAATGTAACTTCTCCAGCCTGTCTCATGAAATCTTTCAGGTCCTATGTGAAATCACAATGGTTATGTAAAACAAGTCATATGCACACTTAGTCAGTCATTTTCAACGAGAAAGTTACTACAAAAGAACCAAAGCTAATTTCATCAAAATGTATTACCTTCCTGTACAATTCCCTAGGCTAGTCAACCAGGCAAATGCAAGAAGAACTTGCACAGGTACCACCACGACTGACGACCCGATAGTGCTCTTCAGCACCCACTCGACGTGAGCCCTCCCGGATATCACCCATCCTAAAAGGTAGGCTTTGACGGTGCCATGGGAACAGGAATTGCTAAATCTTGTGTGGTTACCAATGGCTCCTCACACTTCAAAATCGAGCTTCCAAACAACCTACTAGCGAATTTCTTTCATTCAATCAAGGACCTCTCATTTTAGAGTCAGCTCTCAACTCGACTTTAGGACAACTCGTTACCAGCATTTTCAGAGGCGCAGGAACGGACCCCGGCACATAAGCTAGCGCCCACCAATGTTGGTCAGACCAGCATAATACAGATCACCAACTGATTGAAACGTAGGACTGGCAATTCAACTAGGCCCATCAAGAGACCAAGCCAGAGCGATTAGGAAAACGTCACTCGTCACAAGGCCAACGATACGAGAGGCTGGTAAATAAAGGTTTTAATATTTGGTTAAAGTTTGCACATAATTCAAACAAACCAAACAAAAACGTCACATTTAAGGTTTCAAATAAGTAAGCAATTTAGACAAATTACATCATCTGAATGTCAACACTCCTAAAGTTGCAGTACTTAATGAAAGTTTTATAAATGGACAAATGAAAATTTAGTTCAGTATCGTGCACCTTTTATTGCCTCTTACTACTGTCCATCCTTCCCTAGTGCAGTTTTGAAAGAGGCAAAGAATCTGGGTACATTGTGAGCCAAGCTTCTACGCAGTTGGCTCAACAACCCTCACCAATATTTTTAAGTTAAAAAATCATCTATTTTAAAAGGGGAAGTGTGCACCAAATGGTTCAAATTTTATGATTTCAATTTGATTTATAACAGACTACCAAGCATCATTTAGAAAGGAAGAAAAAAATCATAACACCAATTTCTGACTAACAGCAACCTCTGTGAGAAGCATGAATACTGGCAAAACAGTGTCAAGATGGGGCTTGACTGCAATAAACACCAAGTAGAATTGATTGCCAATGGTCACCATCAAACCTTACATAAAAATAATTGTAACTTGGTCAGGGTTTTGGAGAATCAGTGCTCTCCATACAATTATACCAGCACAAGATACTGCCTTCAGAACAGTTCTCCTGGCAAATTTTCCAACAAGCGTTTAAGTCATGATGTTCCTGTAGTTTTCCTGATTACACTACTGGAAAGACAATAACACAGATTGGCTTGTATGATCTGTAACAGCACCATGAGATACATAATTTCATTATATTCCTCTTTCTTGAAGAGGAACACATTGTTCATCTGTCACTCAGTTTACAATCCATTATTAATATCCCGCGTTCCACTCAGCTTCTGTGTTTAACATCACGTGACATAGCGAGTTCCACCACATTCTAATAGGGCAAGACACATTTCAAGTTCCAATAGCTAGTATAGTGATGCTAATTTTCTCACAACTATCAAAACAATAGTGCAGAATTTGAGCTACACTTTAATTGAAGTTGACAGTCCCATTACACAGGTCGTCACTGGTAGAATGTGGAGCCGTACCCATCCACTTATTGCTGTGAAATCTCAGCTAACCTTGAAAGTACTCTATGTATTGAATTACAATTCAGCTTAAGAGGTATTATGGCAACTGAATTACGTGATTCACTGCTATGTGCAACATACCTGCCAACTAACTCTTGAAGACAAATTCTCAACGATCAATCTGTTCTCTGTACGAATTGGAGGTCCATTTCTGGGGAAAAAAAGACAAAATTGTATTAACTGAGATTCACAACTGTGTTAAGGAATCTCATGTAAACTTCCAGCAGAATTTACTCTTTATAAAGCAAACAAAGTCATCAATTTTCCCCATATTATATATCAAAGAATGTTTAAGATGATAATCTGGTACCAATTTACTCATATGAGCATTACAACCTCAAAAACAATTGCTGGAATATGAATTGTGGATGCCTGCAGACACTATCGATACAAATGTATAGCAGGTGTCATAGGGGCAATTTCAAAATTTGCAGCCAAGACAAAAAGCGAAGTTGCCTTCCACGCAGTAAATTGGGCAAATTGGCTCAATGCAAAAATGTGAGGAAACGCATTTTGGTAAAGGCAAAATATCAGGGTGAAACACAAAGTCTCAGGAGCATGGTGACCTGGGTGTACATATGGACAGATCACTGAAAAAGGCAGGAAAATGGAGATAGAAGTTAATAAAGCAGAGAGTATATTTTACATTATCAGAACAGCATGGAATATAAAGGCAAGGTGTCCATACTGAACATACAGAAGTTACATTGTTAGACTATTATTGTGTACAGTTCTGGGCGGCACACGATAGGAAGAATGTAAATGCTTTGGAGAAAGCCCAGAAGTGAGTTTTGACTATAATAGTTTCGGAGATAGGAACCGTCCGTTGATAAGACTGTTGTACTTTGAGAAATGGCAAAGGGGAGATTAGAGAGACAGAGGAAGAGAGCATGCGAGAGAACAAGCGAAAATATTTCTCACTCATAGAAGGAAGAGCAACAAAATGACACAGATTTAAAGTGATATGAGAAATTTGTTTCACATGAATGCTTTGGGGCTGGAATGCAATGCTACAAAATGTGGCAGAGGTCAAGTCAATTCACGCATTCAAGGGGGCAATAGATTATTATTTGAATAGAACCATGTATAATAGTATAGGAGAAAGCAGAAAAATGGCACCAAATCATAATACTCAGACAGCCAGCCTTGACACAATGGACTGAATGGCCTCCCATCGGTGCTGTAACAAGTTGATGATTAGTTTGCATGGCAAGTTACGTAACATTTCCACATGAGGGGTATTCTTTGAAAGAAGCTATTTATTGTTCACCAGTTCAAAGGGTAATTTCATTCTATCCTTTGCATTCCATCACTGGTCTTTATAGGAGACAGTGTTGTCTGTGCAGGATCACATTAAGCCTCTGCATCCAACTATTGATAAAATATCAAGATTCAAAGTTCTGTTCACTTTTCTCCTCCCTTATAAAAATCAGTATTGAGGCCAACTGTGACCTTATCAAATTGATACAGACTAGACAACAAACCTGATAACTTGCCTGCCCATAAAGCTCAGTGACATTCACCTTTCTGTTTTTCTAAGCCAGTAGTGCAGCTGTTAAATTGTCTCACCTTCCATCACTTCGTGGGCGGCGTGGGCTAAAGCGACCTGAATAGCGTCCTCCACGACCCCCTCTGGGCCGTGCTCTAGCATGTTCAACTGTAACTCTGCAGAAACATAATACACACTTAACGAAACAGCTATTTCATTTGAAAATAGTCAGCTACAAAGCAGCCTATTTTAATTTTTTCTTACCTTTCACTACACAATTCTTTTCCATCCAATTCGTAAACTGCATCATCTGCATCCCTATGATCTTCAAACTCCTAACAGTAGATACAGTGGTAACAAAATATAGATAATTTATACAGATCGTGGCTTGCTCGTTCAAAGATTGTGTTTTGAATATTTTATAGCTTAAAGTTACAATGTTCAAATCTGTTGAACTGAAAAGCAACATTACCACAAATCCAAATCCATTCTTCAAGTCAATTTCCTTTATTCGTCCATATCCTTTAAAGAATTTTTCCACATCCCTTTCTCTGGCATGAGGGCTCAGTCTACCAATGAATATACGTGAGCTCATTTTATCTGGTAGGATTCCATAAAAGTCAGAAACAAGAAGCATTCTGTTACAGTGACTTTAAAACTGAATCTGGAACTCAAATTTTATACTTATTCAGTAGATAAATCAAAACAGATCTTTGCAGCATTACTATGAACTGAATGGTATGCCACTTTACGACAATAATGGCATTCTCCCATATAATGAGAAGTATCCACAGACTTATTCCTATGTATTTTGACAATACTGTGCCTTTAACAGATGTGTTCTGTCCAGTTTCTTTTGCAAAAGCATGTTGCCACAATGGAGCCAAAATGTCACCTTTAGATAGTTGGAGAACAGCTTTGAATTCTCCCAGGATGTTTTTAACTAAGATAAAAGAATGAGTGGGCAGGGTCAGGCTTTCAGACCCAAAAATGGATTTTGGTTTTGCTTCAGTTAGTTGGTGGGTTTTGCTGGCTGTTGGAACTAATAGCTTGAGTATGCTGCTCCTAGTGTGAAGTCTTAGGTAGACAGTCTTCCCTAAACAAAAAAATTAAAAGGGTAGATTGCTGCTTTTGGCTTTTTTTACAACTGGACTGGAGAGAGAGACCACAAGGGACTAATAATTGTGTTGCTGAATTACCTTTACCAAGGGTGCATTTATGGGACGGTGCCTACATTGGAACAGTTGACAATTAGTTGTTAAATAATACAGTATCATGTTCAGTATTTCCTTAAAGTTACGACAATTTTTTTTGTACATTAACTGTGTTTTAAAAATAAAACGTGCTTTGATTAAAGCTTAATGGTGAACCAATCAAATCGTATGTATAACACAGCACCTTGCATTTGCCTTTGAAAAAATATACTAGTTAGTTTCAAGGCCATCCCCGTAATATACTTGGTAGTTTTTTTTTTGGGGGGGGGGGGGGAGGGGTTCTGGTACTTTCTTCTCTCTCACACAGAAATCTGAGCTGTGATTTAACTGAAGTCCTTAAGGTGTTCAAAAGAGTTAATGAAAATAGGGAGAGAATGGATTTCCCTGATGGGAGAGACCAAAACAAGGGAGGGCCCCCTGAACATGACAACCTCAGGGAGTCAGGAAGCACTTCCTCAAACAAAAATCAGTGAAAACTCAAAATGCGATTCTTCCAACAGCTTTCAAGGCTAGGTCAACTAATGTTTTAAAAGAGGAGATTTTAATTAGGTAAGCATATTTAGGCTTGTGGGACAAAGCTGCACAATTGATACTAAGATACAAGTCAACCATGATCTAATTAAATGAGAACATTCACAGATCAAGATTGGACAATGAATGGCTTACAGTCATAGAATACCTTCAGTACAGATAGAAGCCATTTGGCCCATCAAGTAAACACCAACCCTCTGAACAGCATCCCAACCAGACACACCTTCCACCCTACCCCAGTAACACTGCACTTAACATAGCTTACTACTTTTATTTAGAAACTCGACAGTGTGGAAACAGTCCATTTGGCCCAAAAGGTCCACACTGACCCTCCGAACAGTAACCCACCAAAACCTATTCCTCTACATTTCTCCTAACTAATGCACCAAACCTACACATCCTTGAACACTATGGGCAATTTAGCATGGCCATTTCACTTAACCTACACATTTCTAGACTGTGGTAATAAACCCATTCAGACATGGAGAGAATGCGCAAACTCCACACAGACAGTTTCCCAAGTCTGGAATCGAACCCGGGTCCCTGGCGCTGTGAGGGAGCAGTGCTAACCACAGAGCTACCATGCAGCATACATTGATAAACAGGAGATAGTGGGTGCATAGAATATTTTGGGGAGATGAGTTAGGCATTGATTGTAGGTACAGCTTACCATTATTACTGTAGGAAAGTATTGTGCAAATTACAGAATACCAATGGTGTGGAGAGGCCACTTGGCCCATCATGTCTACACCAACCTGCCGAAAGAGCTTCCATTTACTCCTCTTTAGGACAGCACGGTGGCTCAGTGGTTAGCATTGCTGCTAACAGTTCCAAGGACCCGGGTTCGATTCCAGCCTCAGGCAACTGTCTGTGTGGAGTTGCCACATTCTCCCCATGTCTGCATGGGTTCCTTCCTGGTGCTCTGGTTTCTTCCCACAATCCGAAGATATGCAGGTTGGGTGAATTAGCTATGGTAAATTGGTCATAGTGTTCAAGGATGTGTAAGATAGGTGCATTTGTCAGGGGTAAGTGTAGAGTATAGGGTTGGGGAAATGGGTTTGGATGGGATGCTCTTTGGAGCGTTGGTGCGGGACTCGTTGGCCCAAAGGGCCTGTTTCTGCACCGTAGGGATTCTACGATTCTCAACCCCGGATTTAACATGGCCAATCCACCTGGCCTGCATATCCCTGGACATTATGGGCGATAAAACATGGCCAATCCACCTAACCTGCACATCCTTGGAATGTGGGAGGAAACCAGAGCATTCGGAGGTAAACTCCAAGGCTGGGATGATATCCAGGTTACCTGGAAAAGCACAAGTGGTCAAATAACATTGAAAGCTTTGTGCAGGAGTAGTGGTGCTAACTCACTACAGCTTGGAGATAAAACTGAAGGGTAGAAATAAAGAAATGTGTCTGGGATACAAGTTAATAAAGAGGGATCCAAAATATGAAGCGAAAAAGTCAGTCAAGATGGGAAGGTCACAGAATACAAAAAAAATCAGGAATAGGAGGGGGAAGATTCAGTTGTTTAGAATGAAATGGAGGAAGAACACCTCATCTTCCACCTCGGAACACTTCAACCGCAGGGCATCAATGTGGACTTCAACAGTTTCCTCACTTCCCCTTCCCCCACCTCACCCTAGTTCTAAACTTCCAGCTCAGTAACTGTCCCCTTGACTTGTCCTACCTGCCTATCTTCTTTTCCACCTATCCACTCCACCCTCTCCTCCTTGACCTATCACCTTCATCCCCTCCCCCACTGTACTCTAGGCTACTTCCTCCCCACCCCCACCTTCCTCTAGCTTATCTCTCCACACTTCAGGCTCACTGCCTTTATTCCCGATGAAGGGCTTTTGCCCGAAACGTCGATTTCGAAGCTACTTGGATGCTGCCTGAACTGCTGCGCTCTTCCAGCACCACTAATCCAGTTATAAACCAATGCTAACTGGGATATAGAGATGCCAGTTTTGGACTCCTGGGGATAAAGTCAGAAGTCGTAGGACACCAGGTTATAGTCCAACAGGTTTATTTGAAATCACAAGCTTTCGAAGTGCTGCTCCTTCGGGTGAAGTGACGAAGGGGCAGTGCTCTGAAAGCTCACGATTTAGTTAAATCTGCCAGACTATAACCCCTTGGTACAATGTGACCACCTGACTCAACATTAATTGGATTGAGTCTGGTGCTGGAAAAGTACAACCGGTCAGGCAACATCCCAGGTGCAGGGGAAATCAACGTTTCGTGCAAAAGCTCTTCATCAGAGTTCACCTCAGTGTGAAGCCCACTGGGCAAGGGGCTGGAAGCATGAAACTTTACGAGAGCACTCTCTGAAGGATGAGTAGTATGCACTCCAGCTTAAAAATATATATAATTCAGAGAGCACTGTTCTCCGACAGACTACAAAACCACGGCATAGCAATTCTGCACTGCTAGCTTATAGGCTGCATGGTTCATTGCTGCACGTGGAGCCCTTTGCTCTCTACTCAAGCAACATGCTGCTGGAACTCATGAGGGGAACTCTAACAAAAACGAAATGAGCTTTCCACCCCTTACACCCGGGGGGTGGGCAATCAGGAGAGGGTAGGGCCCTTATGGCACGGCTATTCTGGATGGAGTTGGGGGGGTGGGGGAAGAGGTGTTGAATTAATGGGGGGGGGGGAAGAGGTGTTGAATTAATGGGGGGGGGGGGGGGGGAAGAGGTGTTGAATTAATGGGGGGGGGGTGTGGGGAAGAGGTGTTGAATTGATGGGGGGGGTGTGGGGAAGAGGTGTTGAATTGATGGGGGGGGTGTGGGGAAGAGGTGTTGAATTAATGGGGGGGGGAAAGAGGTGTTGAATTAATGGGGGGGTGTGTGGGGAAGAGGTGTTGAATTAATGGGGGGGTGTGGGGAAGAGGTGTTGAATTGATGGGGGGGGTGTGGGGGAAGAGGTGTTGAATTGATGGGGGGGGTGTGTGGGGGAAGAGGTGTTGAATTGATGGGGGGGGTGTGTGGGGGAAGGGGTGTTGAATTGATGGGGGGGTGTGGGGGAAGAGGTGTTGAATTGATGGGGGGGGGGTGTGTGTGGGGGAAGAGGTGTTGAATTGATGGTGGGGGGGTGTGTGGGGGAAGAGGTGTTGAATTGATGGGGGGAGGTGTGGGGGAAGAGGTGTTGAATTGATGGGGGGGTGTGTGTGGGGGAAGAGGTGTTGAATTGATGGGGGGGTGTGGGGGAAGAGGTGTTGAATTGATGGGGGGGGGCTGGTGTGGGGGAAGAGGTGTTGAATTGATGGGGGGGTGTGGGGGAAGAGGTGTTGAATTGATGGGGGGGGGTGTGTGGGGGAAGAGGTGTTGAATTGATGGGGGGGGGTGTGGGGGAAGAGGTGTTGAATTGATGGTGGGGGGGGTGTGGGGGAAGAGGTGTTGAATTGATGGGGGGGGGTGTGTGTGGGGGAGGAGGTGTTGAATTGATGGGGGGGGGTGTGGGGGAAGAGGTGTTGAATTGATGGGGGGGGGGTGTGTGGGGGAGGAGGTGTTGAATTGATGGGGGGGGGGGTGTGTGGGGGAGGAGGTGTTGAATTGATGGGGGGGGGCGGGGAGGAGACAGAGAGAGAAAGAGAAAAAAAATGCGAGGGAAGATGCGAACTCTCGCCAGGCGGGTTTTTTTTAAAAAAACACGATCTACAGGAAACACCGACCGCGGGATGGGGAGAAGGAGAATCGCTGGGTGTTTCTCCTTTCCCGAGCACAAGGAGCGGCGGGGCAGAGGCGAGAGCCTCCCCCCCCCCTCTCTCTAGGCCCGGGCCGACCGCACCGGAGAGAGAGAAAAAAAAATCACCACGTGGCGTTTACAGATGAGCTGTGAGGGTTTGGGGAAAGGGAAGGGAAGGGATATGTTGTAGAGGAAGGCCACCTCCACAGTAACATTGATGATGTTATTATTAATAGCGATAATAAGACAGCTCTCGCTCTTACCAACTCCGGCCGCTCGCCCCGCGCTGACGCAGTTGGAAATAAAACACAAGTGCCGCACAAAATGGCGGCCGACCGCCCGCCTCGCGACGGCCAATGGGCTGGCGGCGTTGATGTCACTTCCGGCCATTGTGACACATTCCCCCTCCCCTTCCCCATCTCATTCGCTACATTCCACGGTGACTCTCTCCAAAGAGTTACATTGCACTGCGCAGCACTAAAGCGTGGGGGCGGGGTAGGTGTAGGGAGCTGTCTCTGTTAAAGGGGTCTTTCCCCAGGCACAGAACCCCGTCTCTTTCGCGAGGAGAGAAATGCCTGTTTTTGGCAGCGTGCAGGGTAGCTCAGAGGCATGTTAAATTCTAGCGTATCGTTTGTTTTTTAATTTCCGCTCTGCGCGGAATTTTAAACAAATCACACGACACCGGGTTATAGTCCAACAGGTATACTTCCCTGATCACCTAATACTGTCCATTTGCCCGGATAAGTTCAGCTTCAACAACATTCAAGAAGCTGAACACCATCCAGGACAAAGCAGCCTCCTTGACTGGCACCACATCCGCAAGCATTCACTCCCTCCGCCACTGATGTTCAGTAGCTGCAAGTGTGTACTATCCACAAGACTGCAAGTTCACCAAGGTTCCAACTCCAACACTGGATAAAAGCAAATTACTGCGGATGCTGGAATCTGAAACCAAAAGAGAAAATGCTGGAAAATCTCAGCAGGTCTGGCAGCATCTGTAAGGAGAGAAAAGAGCTGACGTTTCGAGTCTAACTGACCCTTTGTCAAAGCTGGAGAGAGGTTTCCAAGTGCTTACCAGGCCAGTGACTCCCCACATCCTGAGTGTGAATTTAAAATAATAACAAAGAGTGTACTTAACTAAAAGACATAGGAAGATACAATGGCACAGTGGTTAGCATTGCTGCCTCACAACACCAAAGACCCAGGTTCAATTCCAGCCTCGGGTGACTGTGTGGGTTTCCTCCCACAGTCCAAAGATGTGCGGTTTAGGTAAATTGGCTATGCTAAATTACCTGTAGTGTTAGGTGTAGGGGAATGGGTCTGGGTGGGTTGCTCTTCAGAGGACTTGTTAGCCCAAAGGGCCTGTTTCTACACTGTAAGTAGTCTAATCTTAAAAGATGTAAAAAAAACTGCAGTCTGTATTCTAACAGATGAAAGGCTTAACAGACAATCAATTTTTCAATGTATAATTTCAGTTACATCACACTGCAAATTTTTGCTATAAATTCTGTGTTACGATCGAGTCCTCCACAATCACCTGATGAAGGAGCGTCGCTCCGAAAGCTAGTGTGCTTCTAATTAAACTTGTTGGACGATAACCTGGTGTTGTGTGATTTTTAAATCTATTTTTTAGTAAAACTTCTAATTTACTTCTTCCTTTAGAAGGTATTATGGGTTTTTGCCTTTATTTTTGGAGAAGTATTTCATGTTACAACATCTAACCGAATCACAGTTCTTAAATTAAGTGCATTTCAATTTTATTTATAAACTGCTTCAAAAAAGTGTTACTTTATTTCCCAGGTAAGAAAATGCAAAAAAAAAGACCAAGTACAGCTAGTTCAAATCTAAAGTTTCCACCAGTGAATAATTAGTCTACAAAAACAAAGTTCTCTTTTCAGCAATATAATATTTGCAGAAAATTACTGCTTAATTAATCGCATGCAGAAAACTGGCATAATCATTAGCACAGCTGTTTTTCCTTCTCCAAAAGTAGTACAGTGGTCACTGGCAAAATAGAGAAAGTTTGAAAAGAACTCATGGTAGTAACTGACTTGAAAATAAGAATCAGATTGCATAAAAGCTATTTCCAGAGTTTTAATGTTGATTACATTTAGGTGGAGTTACTGTTGTAATGAAGGAAATAAATCAGCAGTTTGCACACAGCAAGGTCCCACAAATCAGTAATGAAATAAATGACCAGATCCAAAATCTAAGATGTTGCTTGAGAGATCAACGCAAGTCTGGACATCTCAGCTTTTCTTTGAAAAGCACTTTGGCCTTGTTTACTCTATCTGAAATGATAGATTTGATGACTAATATAAGGGTACATCCAATAGTGCAATGTTTCTCCATTGCAGCTCTGAAGGGACAGTTTGGATTCCATGTTCTTGTCTGTGATGTGGAGACTGAATCCACAACTTCTGACACTCGGCCAAAAGTACTATAGGGTACAATGTTTCAAACTCAACTGTCAAAAGACTGGAATTCTTTGAAAACCAGGCATTTGTAAAATGTGCCACACAACAATTTTAGTTGAGTAAACAATGAAACACCTTTCATGGACAATTGAGCCAGGCACTGTATGGTGCTGGACTAGTTTTCTATTTTGCAACTTGCATGTTGATCTCCTCCAATACTCTGTGCAATCCCTAATGTCACATGAATCAGTGTGACCCAGCCATGCACCCCAAACTTCGAAGGCCCAAAGGTTACTGATTTTGAGACACTATCTGTAATACTGAGTTAAGGCTGACAAATAGAAAGATGAAAATACAATCAAATCAAATTCTAATAAAATTATTTTAAAACAAACTCAATGTCACCATGCAATTGCACATAAGCAGCAAAAACAGTTAATTCAAAGCTTTTCATTGAAGAGATATCAATGAAATAGTCCAAGAAAATCAAATGTTGTAATAACATTTATTGGTTTAAAAAGTATAATGTATCAGTTATAATTAACAGGATATGAAGAGAGTCTAAGTTATGCCACAGCTTTTCAGAAACAATCTGATATAAATTTAGTCAACCTGTCCGTTATATATTCAATACCAAAGCAGCATAGAACTTTAAACCAGTTCTAATACAAGCAAATTATTTTCCATTAGTGACTTTTATGTAAAGAAATAATTGTCTTTTACAGTTCAACAAAAACTTACATGAACAAAGAAGCATCCACAAACAATCTCAAGCAAAAGATAGCTAATATCATTTTCTGAAGAAAACAGCTTTTTACAATCATTGTCTAATCAGCACTTTCAACAGAACGTGACCTGGACCTCGACTGGTTTGTCAATCCAGAAGATTTTGATCTTGAATGGGCCTGGTTATTCATCACTGGTTGATCTTTTCTAACAGGTGATCTGCTTGCAGAATGGGATTTGCCACGACTCCTGCTTCTGGACCTACTTTCTGATTTTGACTGCTTAGATGATGGTGACCGACTGTGAGATCTTGAGGAACTTCTATTGTGAGATCTGCTTCTGGTCCTAGAAATCAGTTAGATAATCAAATTTTCATTTTCAATTGTCTAGTCACAAGCAGTTAGTTATATTCATTAATATCGGGGAAAAAAGCACCCAAGCACCTTATTTCTTGTAAAATACTGGTGAAGTATATACAATGTAGAGTGCCGTATATGGCACCAGCAACCTGGATAATCTGTGCCAAGATGTTAAAAACAAGAGATATTTCTCCTGGTAATAGTTTCCCTGACCCCCATACAGACATTGGTATTGAGAGCAGTTGTTGGCCATCTCCACAGTTAATCAGAATTCCAACAGATTTTAGCTGATCACAGCAATGGTGAAAAGGGGAATAAGTTCCACTAATTAATATTCAGTAACTTCACCGAAAGGAATATGCAATATCATGCAAGTTCTAGATTACAGCGAGTTGATTTATCCCCCATCCCTGTGGTTAAGCAACAACTTTTATTGCACCTTTAACACATTAAAAAAAATCAAAGGTATTTGAGACATAAAATAAAATGAACGACTGCACATAAGACAATATTAGGGCAGATGATCAAAAGCTCAGCCAACAGGTAGGTTTTAAGGAGTTTCTTAAAGAAAGGTAGAAATGTTTAGAAAGGGAATTCCAGAGACAGAACTCCGGCTGCTGAAGGTAAGTCACAGTAATGTTTGCAGGTCATGTGGAAATAGTAAGGAATAGTTTTTGTAAATTTAAATGGCATAGGTTAAGAGTAATAATCACCTGCGTTTCCGATCTTCAATTAATCTTATTTTTCGACCATTTATCTCTTTACCTTCCAGCTTGTTGAGAGCATTTCTCATGTCACTAGATGTGGCAAACTCAACAACCCTAAAACAAGCAAATGACATTTTGAGAAATGTGCATCTTGTAATGCTGATAATCACATTATATTTTGCCTCCTTCCCAATATTACCACAACAGAAAGTTCATGGTTCAATCAATCACCACTCAGGACTGAATATGCACTACCCTATGTTTATGTAGGAAATTTATAAGAATTCCACTCTTAATGGCTAAAGTGAATACTTGCTGTAACATAAGCCTATTTGGATACTGGCTCAGCATGAGTCAGGCTGGGTTGTCGTGCCTTCTACACATTCAGGAAATACCAATAGTCACTGTTAACAAATAAAGCATGGCCACTGAGGCAATACAGTGGAGGAACCTGGTGTTCGTGTTATCATTTCAAGAACATGGATTACTCATTTAAGAAAAACTGAAGTGTAATTTTAAGTAAATGTTACTTAATGTAAAGCCAATCAACATATATGGATATTTCCTCCTGACTTCACAATTCCATCCATACTGTAACAGGAATTATTAATCTGCCTCAGAGCTGCCTTTGACCCCCAGTGAACAGTGGCATGCAAAAATACTCAGCACATCAGAAAACACTGTGTATTCCATCGGCAATAGGAGGGATCCCACTGAGCATAATATCTACTGAGGAAGCTTGCTGAGGTTTGTTTTTATAGTGGCTGTCTTGGAATAGCTCAAAACCTATATCAGAAGTCATGGGGTCACACAGGATCATCAGAAAGCAATAGGCTGGCTTCCAAACTCGTGGCATTTATTGAACAGATTGTGGCTTCATTTGAAATTGTAGGGCTTTGTGAAACTCAGGCTTGATTGATTTTTAAAAATCATTCAACATAATGCTTCAACAAACTGGGAACCTGGCAAATCTTGGATTTTACCCGAAATGGATACTCTGGTTCCAAAATCCATATAAAAGCAAATGAAGTTCTCAAAATAGGAGTGTGGCAAGGTTGCTGCTTACCTTACTTAATGTGATCAACAACACTGTTTTTGGAAGACAATGAGCAAAGGACAATTTAATCATTGTTGCCTTCCTGAGAGTTTTCAGTGCAGCTAACGTTTGTAGAACTTTACATATCCAGCCAGAACGTATGGTGCAGAGCTCTTCAGCATGCAAAAATTAAGACTTTTCTTGACCATGTGTGGAATCCATGACCCCACAAAGGGGAATTGCAAGACTATATATGGACAAGTGGTTTGGATATCTGCCCTGTGTAGATTCTTCTACAATACTGAAGGCATTATTTAGACAATAGGAAATTCTATTCTGGAAGTCACTAACATATGCACCTATCTCTTATCCAACAAAAGATATGTTTGCATTGAAGGTGATCCAGAGATGGTTTACTAGGCTGATACGGAGTATGGAGGGACTGCCTAATGAAGCGAGGTTGAGTAGGTTGGGCCTATACTCATTGGTATTTAGAAGAATGAGAATCAATGTCATTGAAACAAAAGATTCTTTGTGGACTTGAACAGCAGATGCGAAGGCCCCCCCCCATTTGGATGCAGAATGGGCTCAAAAGGTAGAAGACAGGGGGTGGTGGTGGAGGGTTGTTTTTCAGACTGGAGGCCTGTGACCAGTGAAGTGCTACAAGGATCGGTGCTGGGCCCTCTACGTTTTGTCATTTACATAAATTATTTTGATGCGAGCATAAGAGGTACAGTTAGTAAGTTTGCAGATGACCCCAAAATTGGAGGTGCAGTGGACAGCGAAGAGGGTTACCTCAGATTACAACGGGATCTTGACCAGATGGGCCAATGGACCGAAAAGTGGCAGATGGAGTTTAATTCAGATAAATGCGAGGTGCTGCATTTTGGGAATGCAAATCTTAGCAGGACTTATACACTTAATGGTAAGGTCCTAGGGAGTGTTGCTGAACAAAGACACCTTGGAGTGCAGGTTCATAGCTCTTTGAAAGTGGAGTCGGAGGTAGATAGGATAGTGAAAGCGGCATTTGGTATGCTTTCCTTTATTGGTCAGAATATGGAGTACAGGAGTTGGAGGTCATGTTGCAGCTGTACAGGACATTGGTTAGGCCACTGTTGGAATATTGTGTGCAATTCTGGTCTCCTTCCTATCGGAAAGATGTTGTGAAACTTGAAAGGGTTCAGAAAAGATTTACAAGGATGTTGCCAGGGTTGGAGGATTTGAGCTATAGGCAGAGACTGAACAGGCTGGGGCTGTTTTCCCTGGGGCGTCAGAGGCTGTGGGGTGACCTTATAGAGGTTGACAAAATTATGAGAGGCATGGATAAGGTAAATAAACAAATTCTTTTCCCTGGGGTCAGGGAGTGCAGAACTAGAGGGCATAGGTTTAGGGTGAGAGGGGAAAGATATAAAAGAGACCTAAGGGGCAACGTTTTCACGCAGAGGGTGGTACGTGTATGGAATGAGCTGCCAGAGAAAGTGATGGAGGCTGGTACAATTGCAACATTTAAGAGCCTTTTGATGGGTATATGAATAGGAAGGGTTTGGAGGGATATGGGCTGAGTGCTGGCAGGTGAGACTAGATTGGGTTAGGATATCTGGTTGGCATGGACGGGTTGGACCGAAGGGTCTGTTTCCATGCTGTACATCTCTATGACTCTAAATATAGCCTAGTCTGAGACTGATGGATTTTTAAATCCGTAAAAGAATCAAAGTTTATAGGAAAAAGGAGAGTGGAGATGAAGAATATCAGGTCAGCCATGACCTCATTAGATAGCTGAATGGCCTATTTCTGTTCCTACATTTTACGAGATAATCAATATGCAATTTTCTGCAGTTACCATGGTTGGCTTGTACAGAAGTTAGGTTTCTGAAGTTCCATGGGAAATTTTGTGTGTGTACATTCTGTGTTCAGGAGGATGGTGACAATGCAATCTTACATTTTAGATGAGTAATGCTTACTATACTATTGACCAGGTTCTCCTGGTAACTATTGTCACCTGTAAATTTACACTTTACAATTAAGTGATGGCCAACTAGTAACCTTCCTCCTTGGGAATGGGAGGCAATCACAATGAAGTGGTTTTAAAATGACGTGATGTCTGAAGTCAGCACAGTATAGTTTGTTTAATAATAGTGTCTGAATCAGATGCAAGTACAGGACTCCTGGGTACTAGAGATGTCCAACTAACCAGTCTGGCTTACTACTGGAGCCAGGAGGGACAATCCTATCACCGGAGGCTGAACCTTTCCAAATTTGCTTCAAATAACCCTGCAATTCTGTCTTAATAATTTGGCTGGTCCAAATTGTAAATTTACAAAGTCTTTGCACTCCTGAATTGCAGAAATATTCCAAGACATACCCGAGCAGTCCAAAACCGTAGCTTTACCTTTTTGTATCTAAGCTCTTTGGATTTGGATAAATTGGCTGAGGATTCCAAGGTGACCAAAAAAGTCTAAATGGCTTCCCCTAGTATACTTTAAACAGATGCAACTAAGAATATCATATACAACTAAAAACAATTCAAGTGTTCTTGTATATTATGAATAATTATTTTTTCATTGGTGAGAGGGTTGCTTGTTGTTCCACCAGTTTAATCCAATGGATGATAGTTCACGCTATCTTGCCAAACTACCTTATGCTTTAATTAATGCAATGCTATGGAATTCCTGATTATACAATTAAATTTTACTGATCCCAGAAGGGACTGAGACTGGCAGACACTTCAAATTAATTTATCCAGATGTGTTATGAGACACCTCTGGAGAAGATGGGACTTGAACCCAGGACTTTAGAAGGGATTTGTACAATTAGAATTGGAACATATTCTTTTAATTATACAGCAATAAAGGAAAAGGCGCATATCTATTGTGACTTTGGACAAGTCAGAGTCTATTAAAGGAAGCAATACAAATGTACAGAAACTAAAATGCACTACCAAAGTTATGAATGGTATGTATGTTCAATATTTAAACAAAAATTTTCATCTTTTCCCTCAAAGCTATCTATTCAAACTGTTCTCATCCAAATACACATTCTCTATATGCCAGCAGGCAATTCAGTCAGATACTCCGGACAACCATATTTTGGCCAACAAGTATTGTCCATTCCTAATCAACTTTAGATGATGCTGCTGAGCAGTCCACTATGCTATTCGGAAGGTGATTAGAGGGTTCTGACCCAGCGACAGTGAAAAAAATGGCACTATCCTTCCATGTCAGAATAGTGTGTGTCTTGGAAAAGAATTTGCTCTTGGTATTCCAAGACATCTGCTACCTTGTCCTTTTAAGTGGTACAGGTCAAGAGTTTGAACGCTGATGTCAAAGGAGCCATGGTTATCTGCTGCAGTGCATCTTGCAGATGGCACACTTAACTATTATTTTGTGTCAGATAGTGAATGTTGAAGGTGTTACATAGAATTCCAATCAAGCAGGCTGGTTTTGTTTTTTTGAGTGTTGTTGAAGCTGTACTCATCCAGGCAAATGGAGGTAGTTCCATCACACTCTTAACTTGTTCCTTGTAGTTGGTTGATAGGCTTTTGAAATTAGGTAGTGATTTATTTGCCACAAAATACTTAGCCTCTGACCTGCTTTAGTAGCCACAGTATTTATACGGCTGATTCAGTTCAGTTTCTGGTCCAAACTAATCCATAGGATACTAACAAGGGATTCAGCGATAGCAATACCATTGAATGTCAAGGTGAAATGGTTAGATTGTTTCTTGTTGGAGACGGTTATTGCTTGGCACTTTTGTGACATTAATATTATCATTCAATTAAATGCTACATTCACATTGCGTTCAGTGAAGTCTGCATCTTTTCATTTTCCTGTAGTTTTGATTGTGGACTGAAATGGGAAAAAGGACTCATTTTAAAAGCCAATAATTGTTAAAATATTGCTACGCTTTTTTAAAAGACAAGTTACCAGACACTCATTGTAAGCGCTGTTTACACATCTGTTTGTGCAAACAGTGGGGGCAAAATCTCGTTGCAGATGAGTTGGAGCCAAGGGATTTGTACAAATTGAGATTCAGTCAGCAATAGGTGGCTGACTGGTCTGTGGGATGATGACCAGTTATTGATGATAAGACCTTTCTACCGGTCAGCAACTATGTGATTGGCTCTGGGTTAGCTGAACATCTTGTGGGTGTGAATGTTGATGGGTGAAACCATCAGACCTCTAGAGGGAAGGAGCTATTTTTCTACTACAGTAAAAAGAATCTCAAGCTTGAAGTTAGCCAGTTTATTTCCTTTCATTAATTGCTGTAATCTGTGACTTTTAACAATCAGAAACCTTCATAAACCTTGAAGCAGTTACTCTATGCCCCCTGCAAACAAGTGGAAGATCAAGGAGCAATACCCTGACAAGCCAAATAGATCAGTGAACAGGGATAATTGAACTGCTTTTCCCATCTTTCCCTTTGCCCATAATACCCATGTTTTCTTTTGTGTGTGTGTGCATGCACCTTTAAGCTGGCTTATAAGACAGTTATAGTTTTAACTAATACAGTTTTATGGTTATGATGCATAATTACCTGTAGCTCGAAGCTATTTTGTTGTAATAAATGGCATTTTTTGCTTACTAAAGCAACTTGGTCCATCCTTTCTGTCAAGCTGGGTCTAATTTTTGTGAAAACTCCAGGAACAGCAGGGCCTGATGTCTACTGCACTACCCAAATGATGTCTAACTATTCTTACACTCCAACCTCTTGCCCACACCCCCAAAACAACACTCTTTGTGAAGAAACCTGTGTAAAGAAATATTGTCACAAGGGTTATAAAGTTAAAAGAGTTACTTTTCACTGAAAGCTTGTAGTTTAGAAGTACATCTTTTATAAGAGAGAGGTCAAAGCAGTTCACAATGGTTCAGCCACACATCCTAGACAAGTTAGGACTTTGTTCTTTTTACAAAAACAAAGATTCACTGATTTAAAAAAAAACAAGCCTCGTAACTAACATTTTTGTTTTACACTGTCTAAAAATATGATCTAACATAAGGTTTGACAACTGAACTACATTTAGAATCAAAATTTTCCAATTCAGTCATATTCTAATCTTATAACATTAAGGAAAATTTTAACCAACCATGACATCATCAGCAAGATTCGCCTTCTGGTGATCTGAGGGGCCCTCTGACTTACATGGAATTTGACATGAAAACTTCCTTAGAATTGAAGAGGATTGTCTTTCACACGAATTATGAGTAATCAAAAGCAAATCTGGAGCATAAAAAGGAGGGATCTCATTACAGTTAAGAGATCACCCTCATCCAAAAGAAATTAGTTACACAGGCTGAAAATCTACTATAAACATTCAGCAGCAAACCAAATAAAGGAAATTCACTTAAAGAGCTTAGGGGCTTGTCACTCACTCAAGGTTACCATTACTTTAATATTTGATAGATAACCCATTTAAAATATTTTTAATTGAATAATTAAAGTTTAAAACTAGATTTATGAGAAATAAAGCTATGTCACCTTCCTTTTTCCTAAAATCTAATGTTGCAATTTACTGTTTTCACTTAGACTTCGAGTATCATGCCATTTTCAGTTCGTTAATAAACTTTTTATATCATTTAGATTTGTTTTATCTCTCAGTGCTCTTTTTCATTAACTTGAGAACCTGAATCCATACTCCTTTAGTTTTGTGTGTTGGAGAAGAGGTGAAGGAATTATTATGCAGGATCTTATAAAATTCAGGAAAATTAAGGTCTGCTTTTAACTTATTAAAAAGACTAGAGGGCATTGTTAATCTGGGCTAGCCCTTTATCTTTAGGGAGAGAGTGATCAATCATTTAGTCCCAGTTAAGCATCTTTAGGTTCAAACTTTCTCAATATCAAGTTGAGGAAGTTAACAACTAATCGAGGATTGTCACAAAAAGGTCTGGAACTATAACACATCACATCTTATTTACTTGCTGCTAGAGAGGTGGCTCAGATTTTGCCTTCTCATAGAACTTCTAAGTTTCCTCAACAGTCAAAATGATGGTGGTTGATTAGACAGTCTTGTTTGAACACTAACTCATCAAAAACAAAATACCAACTAAACTACCGTATTTAGCTAATAAGTTGAGGAAAGAAAACCCATACTATCCCTCAAGTCGAACCAATTGCTATAGTAGGGTTACTTCTGGAATGCTACGCTCAGCATGGATTTCATAAGCATTGAAATGATCTGCACAATGCAGGCAGCTCAGTCAAGAGCGACAGGACTCATTCGTGAATTTTGAAAGCTTGGACTTGAGGAAATTTATCTTGGGAATTCATGGAGGAGGATAAAGAGATATTTGGAAATAATCATGCTATAACAACAGTTAAGATTGTGATTAAAAACTTACAACTTTCCATTTAAAAGCGTCCAATGAAGGGCTCTTGAGAATTACTTCAGTCACCTATTGTTCACAATATCTTTTAAAAGCATTCCAAATTAGACTTGGGAACCAATCTAGTTTTGTTAACAATGCTCGGGAGACTGAGCAGTGCTTACCAGAACTAGGTCCAGAAATTACATAATATCAGTAATTTTGGAGTCCCAAAAAATCCACATGTGCTGACTGGTGAAAACATGGACTTCTTCATTCACAGCATTCTCTGAATAAACTACAAAATAAAACCAAATCGCAATCATCTTGATATTTACTTTGACAAAAGAACGCTAGAGCAGTCATCATTGAGCACCGTTATTTCATTAAGAATTGTTGTAATTACATAGCTTGTACAAAAAGTAAATATTAAAAAGTTTACAAATCACAAAACAACCTCTTCTAGTTGACATACTTCGATACAAATACATTGCTTATTCTTGTATGGGTCAACATTTACGATACAGTGAGGCACTCATGTTATGACAATATGATGGCGGACTTGTACAATGTAAAGAAAACTATTCCATGTTTTATGAACATATATTGACATTGGTAAGTTATACATATTAGCCAAATTTTTAAAACAACTTAAAGCAATTGCAAAGTATTATTATTTCGGTATTCAAGGATTCATGCTCTTCAATTCACTATAACACATCCAATTCATGTCTTATGCCACATATACAACAGTTAGCTAATACTACTACAAGTTGATAAATGTTCTCAGTTGAATTTTCTTTGTATCTCATTCTAAAATGTAACAGTTCCATTTATACTGCAATTAGTTCTATGCAACCCAGAGTACATTAGAGCATAGGAGGCAACCTTTTAGCCCATCACATCTCCATTGGTTCTTTGCTAGACCAATACAAAGCCAATCCTACTGCATGAATTTCTCTCTGTAGCTCTTTATTTTGCTCAAATGATAATTAATGATAATTAATTTATCAATAATCTCAAACTGATCCATATTCTGTTCTAGAGCATTCCATGTTTCAAGTAGCAAAGATTCTCTTCAACTTTCTTCACTCTCACCATTTTAAATTGATGGCCTTTTGTTATTGACCAAATGAAAAAGTATTTCCCTTTTCACATTATCAAACTCTTCAGTCAGCCTTTGGATGAAGGCATTACCCAGTATTGTGACAAAATGTTTGAAAATGAACCTTCCAGCTCAGCGAGCAGACCTACATCCAGAACCTCAACCTGAGTTACAAATCTTCTCAAACCTCGCTAACATGGGTTCAATTCCAAACTCAGGTGACTGTGTGAAGTTTGCATGTTCTCCCACGTCTGTGTTGGTTTCCTTTGGATGGTCGGGTTTCCTCCCACGTCCAAAGATGTGCACGTTAGGTGGGTTGGCCATGCTAAATTGCCCATAGTGTCCAGAGATGTGTAGGTTAGGTGGATTAGCCAAGGGAATGTGGGGTTATGGGGATAGGGTAGGGTCTTCATAGAATTGTGTTTGGAGGGATTGTGCGGACTCGATTGGCCAAATGGCCTGCTTCTTCACTGTAGGGATTCTATGAATTTATTCTTTCTGCTTCCTTTAGCTTCACTGTACTTTCTAAAACTAAGTTTTAATGACACTAATACTTTCAGGAAATCCTAGCTCTTTGAATTTTTGCTCTCAGTTCATGCAGACCCTCTCTCCTTTAAATATTCAGTCCATTCCTTGTTTCTCATTAAAAATTAACAACTCACATTTATCCATGTTAAACTGCATCTGTCACTTGTCTCAGCATTACATTGCATAACCTTCTCACTGCTCGTTAGCTTCTTAGTTTATTGGGGCCAACAAACTTTAAATTGTGATAGCCAGTGACATCTAAATATGATTTCATATTTAAATCATGTATACAAAGTGGGAAAGTGAATCCAAAACTGTTTTGTGGAATACATCAATCCCAACAACAACCATTTTATAACTCACTGTTCATAGTCTGGCAACCAAATTTTAATCCTATTGAATTTCTACTGTGCTATAGGTTCTTCATATTATTTAGAAAGTTGGATTGCAAAGTGGACAGAATAATGTATAAGTTTAAATTTGATCTGTATTTCTTTATTGTGGGTTAAAGAAGGTTTTAACTTTGCTTGAGTTTGGAGATGTGTTAGTTTGTTTGGAAAATTGTTTGCATGCATTTAAATGAGGCTTGAAAACAGCCTTTAAGTTTTGTGATTTAGAAAACAAATGGTACAGGAGAGAAAAAAATTGGGCTGTTGCATTGCAAAATGCATCTAAAGAATTTTCAACATTGCATAGTTATAATCTTACTTCACTAGTGGGCAATTATTGGGAAAAATTCTAAACGACAGTATAAACTATGCTTTAAAAAGACACAGATTCATAATGTCAGCATTGAATTGCAAGAAGGTTGTGTTTGACTAAATTAATTATCATTTTCACAAGGTAACGAGGAAGGTTGATGACGGTAACGTACTTGGTGAAATCTATGTGGATTTTAGAAGGCTTTTAACAAGATCCCTTTGGACAAACTGGTCAGAAAAGTAAAAGACCAATTGGATCCAAAAGTAACTTAGTGGCAGAAATTAGACTTTTGATAAACATGTGCATTTATGATCAAAAGGCTGTTTCCAGAAAGGTTTTGCAATGCTCAGTTCTCAGTAACAATTAGTTAGATTACTTAGAGTGTGGAAACAGGCCCTTCGGCCCAACAAGTCCACACCGACCCGCCGAAGCGCAACCCACCCAGACCCATTCCCCTACATTTACCCCATCGCCTAACACTACAGGCAATTTAGCATTGCCAATTCACCTAACGTGCACATTTTTGGATATTGGGAGGAAACCGGAGCACCCAGAGAAAACCCACGGAGACACGGGGAGAACGCGCAAACTCCACACAGAGTCGCACTGAGGCAGGAATTGAACCCGGATCTCTGGCGCTGTGAGGCAGCAGTGCTAACCACTGTGCCACCGTGTCGCCCACAATAATTTAGACTTTAATGTAGGGATCATAATTAAGGAGTCTGCAGATAATACAAACAAAAGCCCAACAGTTGATACTGAGGAAGGAAGCAGCAGTCTGCAGGAACTTATTAAAATAGCAGTCAGCTGAACAGAAACTGGCAATTAGAATTCAATCCATAGAAAGGTGAGATGACACGTTGAGGGAGGTGAACAAAGCAAAGGAAGGCATAAGAAATGGTAGGATATTGACAGTTAGAGGAAAGAAGGAATTTTGCAGTGAGTGTTCACAGATTCCTGAAGGTATGAGACAGGTATAATAGATTTTTAAGAAGGTTTTCCTGTATAAGCCAAGGCATATAACCAGAGTACAGATAGGTTGTGCCAGATCCATATGAAACACTTATTATGTCACACCTAGCGTACTACGTAGGGTTTGGATACAGGAACAAAGTAATCACATTTTCAGGAGAGGGAGGATAGATTTAAAATAACTGGCAGGTTTAAAAGGGTCGAATTTTATTTTCCCACAGAGCGTAGGGGTTTGCAATTCACAGCCATAACTTTATGTTTTGTGTTATCTGGTCTCTGCCATCTCCTTTCTCAGAACACAGCTTAAGTTGTTAACTACGTGGTACTGTTGACTATCAAAGTCAAGTTCTACTAATCCTTCCAGAAGCAACTCTTCTGTATGGATATCTCTAACAATTGCTAAGTAGTTTCTTCCAGTACATTTTTATTTGAATTGGACCTGCTTTATTTAAAAACAAGCATATTATTTATTTAATGCTGCAGTCATATCTTCCCCCTTAAAAATTAGATTCCTTTTCATTCTTCAACAACACAATCTCTAATTTGTGTTATTCTCTAAATGCTTACAAATCCGTATTGTTTCTTTTTAGGTTATTGTTCAGCTTTTAATATTCTCCTTCAGATGTGATAATCTCCTTCTTCACCTTGCAAATGAATATTTTGTATCCTTAAATGGTTTTCTTAGCATTTTTGTCTGAAAATGATCACATGCCTCCCTATTAAATTGGTTTAATTTTATTAATCTAGGATGGAGTAATGACTACATTCTTAAAAAGAATCCTTCACATGCACTTCTTTTACTCTACTTTAAATCACCCAATACTGTCATCCTATTGCTTGTGCATATTTCATAACTGGAATAGAATGATAGTGAAAGCTTGAAAGTAAGCCAGCAACTTAATTATAATTCATCATTAACTTTATAGTTAGTGAAGCACTAAATAAATCCACCCTCCCATTCTTTTACACGGGATATGTTATTATACTTTAATGTTCCATTGATTTTTAATGTTTGAAACTAAGCAAAATTAAAGAAATATCCCAAGATTCCTATAATAGACGTCTCTTTAATATCTATCAACAAAATACATCCTTCATTCACCCACAGTTCTCCTCTATTCCAAAAGCCATCTAAATTAGATGGCTTCTTAGCATTTGAGACTTAAGAGGGACCACCATTTAAAGTAGGTAGATAGGTCAACTTGTAGCCAAGATAAGATTGTACAAAATTTGGATCAGTGACTTAATCTTCTGAAAATAACAACAATGGATTTGAGGCCAACTACATAAATTGAGTTCTTTTAAAAACGAAGTATTTAAAAGAAACAATTACATTTTGCAGATTTTTTTTCTGGGCGTCATCTATTGCAAGGTCCAACTTTATCATGATACTCCTTTACAAAATATCATGGGAAGTGTTCTGAAATCATATTTACCTGATTATAAATATGTTCCTAAGATCACCTTTATGTTTCTGCAGTGGGTCAGATAAACGCTTCAAAGCTTTGCACTCAGAAATGCTGCACATATCAGTGAATTTCAATATGTGAAATTAATACTCATGCTCCCACTTAGTGAATTCACTGCTCACATTTCACATTGCTTTTAGATGATCAATTTGGGACTTCAAGTAAATATCTTTGCATTAAAGACTGGATTGAAAAATATGAACAAATTGTAGTGCAGTAATCCTAAATGATCACAAAATATCAAATCTTACATCAACAGATCTTCTGAACTAACTAGACACTTTGAAAAGTTCTGGTTAAACTATTTTGAAGATTCGTTATGATACTGATGGATGAATATTAATCAAATAGATTTTTAGCACACGATCAGACTATTTGGTCAGCAGGTCTCTGCCAATGTTTATCCTCCATGAGACTCTACAAACCTCACTTCATCTCAGTCTATCAAACTATCCTTACAATTTTTTTCATAGTTGATTCTTACCAAATGTCCCCTTAAAATCCTATTTCATTCTTTTAGAAACTTGTGAAAGGATAATAATGAATCTATTGTGCCAATAGTGTTAAAAAAATGTCAAATTTAATTAACAAAAAAAAAATTCAACTTACCCTTCATTTTTGTTTCTGTGTGCATCAACAAATGTAACTTCTCCAGCCTGCCTCATTAAGTCCTTCAAATCCTATTCACAATAAGAACAATATATTTTAGTTTACTGGGATACATGTTGATACTTATAGATTGCACTTCAAAACATACTGAACCAAGCATTTTAAAGTTTCCAGCGACAGAACTAGACATTTCATCACGGGTGAACATCTGTTCATTTTGTTTCAAGGTGTCTGGTAACTTAAGAAAATATTGGCATCACTTTTATAATTTCTATTTGAATTACTGGATAGCATGTATAAACATCTTCCCTTGCTGGAGGTATGGCGACCCTCAGGTTAAAACCTATACCGATCACTTTTTGCTAATGATTTAATTCATTGCTGTACTTTCTATCAGTCCTTGGCAAATCACTTTATAAAGCTTAGATGCCACCCAATCAGCCTTACCAGTATTGCCTTACCAGAGAGTCATCCAAAACTTTGCTGATTATCTTTGGCATTTTGGACAGGTCATTTGTTCATGTTTTTGGATCCACATTTGTTCATGAAAAGGCAAAGCACTACAAAATTCCAAGCCAGCATTAGCTTTCCTTTACTATACAAATCCTCCAAACAACACACTACCAAAGTCTTATTAGTTCAATTAGAAGCAAAAGTACTCGAGATAAGGGTAGAACACCTGGTTGACAGGAAACATGCAAAAAAGGTTAACCAAGGCTGTTGTCAATGATGTCTCAGCTTCTCAGGCATCCATTTAAATTTTAAAATGAAATATATTATGGGTGTCAACCTACTGACAAATTAGGCAGAATCCAAGTAGCTTCGAAATCGACGTTTTGGGCAAAAGCCCTTCATCAGGATGAAGGGCTTTTTCCTGAAACGTCGATTTCGAAGCTACTTGGATGCTGCCTGAACTGCTGTGCTCTTCCAGCACCACTAATCCAGAATCTGGTTTCCAGCATCTGCAGTCATTGTTTTTACCCTACTGACAAATTAGCCCAGCAAGAGCTTCCATAGGTCTCTCAATTATATGCAAACAAATGAAGGAAACCAAAGGACAACTAGATTACTGGATAAAATATAAAATAAAAAGCCTAAACTGATCAAAATAATTTAAAACTAAAGAACTGTGGATGCTGGAAATCAGAAATTGTTGGAAAAAACTTAGCCGGTCTGGCAGCATCTGTGGAGAGAAAGCAAAGTTAAATGTTTTGGTTCCAGTTGCCCTTCTTCACAACAGTTCAGAATGTTCTGAAGAAGGGTCGCTGGATCTGAAAGATTAGCCCTGCTTTCTCTCCACAGGTGTTGCTAGACCTGCTGAATTTTTCTAACAATTTCTGACTTGGTACCAAAATACTTATTTTGGCTAACCAAATAACAGCTAGTTAAAAACAGAGTTCAGACACATTTGGGAAGAGTTGGATAAATATATCCATTTTGTTCCAATGAAATGTCAACTCTGTTCCCCTCCAAATGCTGCCTGACCTGCTCAGTATTTGCAATCTTTGATATTTTTACAATAAATGGCTAAGCAATTCCTCCGAAGTTGTAGAGTCAGACTTAAATTAAGTTCAGGTATAAATGAAGTAGCAACAATTTGAAAAACACTCTCTGTACTCAGCACCTTTAATACACTAAGGTGTTCCAAGGTGCTTCACAGGAACATGATAAAATAAATTAACACCAAGCATGAGTTGGTGGCAGGACACATATCTAAAGGCTGGTCAAAAAAGAGGGTTTCAAGGAGTATCACAGAAGAGGATATGGAGGCAGAAGGATTTACACAATTCGAGAATTTAAGATTAGGGCAACTGAATCCACACCCACTAATTGTACAGTGATTAAAATCTGGAATGCTTAAGATGCCAGAACGAGAAGAGCACAGTATCTTGGATAGTTGTGGTGCTGGAGAAAATTACAGATGTGAAAAAGTATGAAGTTTTAAACTGCTCCAAAACTAAGTATGAAAATTTTAAATCAAGATGTTACTTGAGCATGAACCAAATGTAGCAAATACATAAATGATACGTAATGGGACATGGTGCAAGGCAGGATATTGGTAGCAGTTTGAATTACCTCAAGTTTAAGGAGAGTAGAATGTAGGAGACTAACCAGGGCAACATTAGAGTAAATAAGAGTGGGAGTAACAAAGGCACGAATGAGGGTTACACTAGGGGCAGCATAGTGGCTCATTGGTTAGCACTGCAGCGCCAGGGACCCCGGTTCGATTCCAGCCTCGGGTGAGTGCCTGTGTGGAATTTGCACATTCTCCCAGTGTCCATATAGGTTTCTTTCGTATGCTCTGGTTTCCTCCCACAGTCCAGGGACGTGCAGGTTAGGTGGATTGGCGATTCTAAATTGTCCATGATATACAAGGATGTGTAGGCTAGATGGATTAGCCATGGGAAATACAGGGTTACAGGGGTATGGTAGGGGGGTGGGTCTGGGTGGGATGCTCTTCAGAGGGTCAGTATGGACTTAAAGGGATGAATAACCTGCTTCCACACTGTAGGGATTCTTTGAGAAGGTCAATGGCAGGAGCATAGTCGAGTGATGGTTTGGAGTTGAAAGTAAGTGGACTTAATGATTGTGTAGATATAATGGAACAAAGAAAATGCCCGATACCTCACTCTGGATGTCAAATTATGATAAATATTTCAATTTTGAATAACTGGGTTTACAAACATGAAAGCTTCAAATAAGAAGCTGATTCATTGCTTTTTTAGTACTGAAAATTAGAACAGAGGGAGGGAGGGAGAAAGAAAGAAAGAAAGCACTTCTCACCTAATATATTATTATTCAAATGCAGTCACTTATTGGTATCTGGATAACTGCAGCCAATGTGCTACGTCACACAAACAGCAAATTATTTTAAGAACCAGGTAGTTTTGTTGATTGAGGAACCAATATTAGTCAAGATACTGGAAGGACTCTTGAAATAAAAATGCTGTTCAATATCATCTTGAATAGACACAGCCTTATTTTTGTAGCTTATCTATGTGCTGCCCTAACATTACAACTTTCTCATTCGTGCACTTGAGGCTGAGTGAGATGATGTTCCTAAATCCTGGAGTAGGGCTTGAAGACAGCATCTTCTGACTCAGCAGTGAAAGTAATATCTGATATTCCGAGCTGGCAATAGGTGAAACATAACCTATTGTTATTTTGTTCAGAGTTCCCAAACAACATTTATCATTGTTGACATGAATTATTAAAGTCAAACAAGAAACATGACCAACAGAAACCACTACAGTATTTACAAAAGCTATATAGATGATATCTCAAAGACCTATTAAGTTTCTATTTAAGATTTTTCGAAAAGAGATTTCAAGATTAATGCAGATTATCTATAAAAACAAACACTTGCCACTAAATAAAAAGCCTGTCCTGTTGCACCAAAGCAAGTGATTCCGATTATGATGGAATTCAGGAACAAAGTACCTCAGTGAAACTTCAGGAGATATCAATATGGGTGACGGTCACATTATCTAACTAGTAATGTAAAATGCTCAAGAAAAACTTTGACCATGGTGAAAGCATTTCTTCATATAATATCAAACAAAACTGTTCTATGATAATCCAAAATAAATAAGCAGCTATTTTATAAAACTGACCATCTACATTAAGCACACATTCACAACACTACCGCTCATTGAAACCAGCAACATATAGAAAAGTACTTTTCTATCTGTTGTTACAGAACAATTCACTCATTAAGAGCATATTTGTTTTCTTTCAATGCACAATGTGTAGTACATATACTTCAAATTGGAACAAGCCAATTAATTTATTCAATTCAGTGGATGAATTTTAATAGCACTCTATTAAGCCACTTGATAACATGCTAGTGAGACTAAACCACATATTTAATTAAGATTCTGAGTGTAACTAAGCAATGTCAAATTCCCACAATGCTCTTCTAACTACAAATTAAATTTACAACAGGGCTCAACAGTAATTTTTGCTGACTCACCACATTGCTCTGCAGAAAAGTATCTTTTTATCATTGCTTGGCAATCTTAGGTGGAGTACACCTGGTCCAACATCCAGAAAGAACCTGAGACTGTTTGCTGCATTCAGCATTTTGTATCTGCATTTACCCTGGTAGCGACCAGCTACTAAACAATATTTCTAGCAAAAACTTAGGAAGAAATCGTGAATTCACTACAATAATAATGTCTTTGAATTTATATCACATCTCACATTTAGTGTTTAAGCTTGTTTTGTGCAACCTTTACAGTTAAAGATGTATATTCAAGGTAATACAAGATTAAATTTAGGTAAGTGACCAAATCATGAAAAAGTTAATGTTGGATCCCTGTTGCATATTAAATATACACAGTTACAAATGTTAACATCTTTTCCATTGCATTCGTTTTGTAAAAGTAGCTCAGTTAATACAGTTAATACTCAGTATAAATTGTATTCCCTAACATAGGCTTAAAACAATTAAATCACTTATGAAATGATATTTGGTGGCTCTGTAACTTGGAATGATTTAGCACTGAACTCTCAAAAGAGATGATCGAGAGTTTCATCCCCAGTCTGCTAGATGGGCCACTGTGTAGCTGCAGAGCACTCCATCTCAGAGGGAACAGTAAGAACAGGCAGGAACTGACCCACCGTACTAAAGAGCACACGTCCAGTTGTCTGATCACGAAGTGAATGGATGCTGGCCATGGAGATGTCTACACAGACCATGTCATTTTCCAAGTTGAAGGAGGAAATGTGTTGACAAGAGGTAGCAGATGGGGACCTAACAGGAAAACAAGTTATCTGGCATCAGCTGGTTAGGTTTCTGGCAAGGGATGTGTTGGCAAAAGCATTAAACTCAAAGCACATTCTTCAAAACAGAACCAGAGGCATATCCAGTTATGGATTCTGGTAGATACAATGGAATCCATTTTTAAGCTGTGGCACTCAAGATCAGGCTGACATTGTACTTTATTTACACACATCAGGCATATGAACACGTTGATTCAAACAGTTAGCAAGATATCATACAATAAAAGAGTTTTAAAAATAAGCCACAGAGCTCACCTGCCAACTAACCCTGGAGGACAGATTTTCCACAATAATTCTATATTCAGTGTGAACTGGACGGCCACCTCTAAAAACGAAACAGAATGTTTTATTGTACTCTTTAAACCAGTATTGGACTGACTACATTTGAACAGTTGAGGCTCAGAGATGAATAGCTGTCTATCTGCATCATTTGCACAGCAGATAATTGTACATACTCAAATTCAAGCAGGAAAAATGATTTTCTAGCCTTTCACATTCAGATTTACTTCTAAGAGCTCTCCTAACAGTTCATTCTTCATTCACAAGGAATTGTTGTTGCATACATTTCAGGAAACGTTTAGTAATGTTAAGGACTTTTTGCTGATTTAGTGACACTGCTGATACTGTCCTGGGTAATTTGATTTCAACAGGGGCAGCAAAATTGGTGTAGTTCAGCAGGATTGGGAGTGGGGTTGGATTGCGGAAAGATAAATTACCAACGTTATTATTCTTGAGATATTACTGGAAGCTGTAAGTGTGTGTGTGAATACCATGATGGATTGATTGGATGTTTCCCAAATCCAAGCAGTCTATGAATATTGCATGAGTAAGATACTGGAAAGTGGCTGACCCACGCAGATAACATACAGCAAAGGAGCAGTGCATTCAAGTGAGGAAGAGAGAAAACTGAGAGGAAGAAAAAGAAGTCTAGCAATTGGACATGTTAAAAGTGGGGGACCACATTGGGACAAGCTACATATGTAAATATATGCATTCACATAGCATAAGATATATGGCATAGAAACAGTTTGGCCCAACCAGTCCATGCTGGTATTTATGCTCCACTGGAGCTACCACCCATTTTCCCCTCAATAAGGATAACCTTTAAGTTGTAGTGCAAACGCAACCTAAAAAGAATAGTTTCTAAAAGAAAAACTCCTCAAAGAAGAGGCAGAAAAGAGCAGGATCTTTGTAAATACAATTTTTCAAAAGATGTTTTTTCAAAAAGATATTTCAAAAAGGTTTTAATTGACATGGTAAAATACTTTAGCAAAGAGAAATATTCCTTTTGGAAAAATTCTTTTATGTTTGGTCAAATGCAGAAATTCTGCTGAGACAGTGGGGTTAGATACATTCCTGCCATTTGATGTTAGATAAACAGATTCAATTATCACCAAAACATACACAAAAAATAATGTTACCTTTAGTATTCTCAAATGGTGCTATTGAAATCATTAAAGTATCTCATGTTTGTTTGATTCACACAGTCAGCTAGTCAACACTAATGGTGCAGAGTGAAAATTCTTTCACAATAAAGAATGTCCTAAATTCATTTTTATCGTTATCGTGTCTTGGTCCACTGAGCTAAGCATGGCTTTAAACTTCAGAAACATCTATCCTATATCTATTTCACTTACATACCAAACATTCTCTCATTTTATTATCCAGAGCATTTTTCCTGCTCACTGTTGCGTGTTTCTAATGTATTCAAACATTTTCAATAAGAGCAGTCTTAAACTTTACATATCAAAGCTCAAGTGATACCTTTAGTTTTCCAAACAAGCATTTAGTGTCAACCTGTCCATTTAGTTATTACAAAGGATATCATGATGATTTTACCTTTCTTCTCCTCCACCAATTGATCTGCGATAACTGAAGCGTGGTGGGAATCTGCTGCTTCTGTGCCAACCTCCTCTTGATCGTGATCGAGCATATTCAATTGTAACCCTATGAAGATGACGCAGATGGGTGAATAAGTATCCTTGCAAACTATGTAATCATCAAGAAAGAAAAAATAAGTTTCACCACCCACTTCCTTCACATCCCCTCCCCTCCTTGCATATAGTACCTCCTGCCTGTGTAGGGTTCACAAGTATTTGGCACATTGCTTAATGTAAATAATTGGACTGTACCTCAACTTGAGAAAGTCTGTGATACAGTCAAACAGTCTCAAAAATATAACTACTTAGAATCAGTAATTTTAACATTAGAGTTTGGATCTCAACACCAGACCAGATCAGCTATGTAAAAATCACTGAGCTAATAGAAAAAGTGCTTAAAAGAGAAAGGGAAGGAGCTGCCAAGATCATTTAACTTATAAAACTGCATAAGTCATAGGTAAAAGTTTCATGAAACAGGAGAAAAATCTAGAGTGAGGCTATCAGTCATGCATTCCAAAATCACATCCACTTTGCAAAGTTTAGCCATGTTCCTGCTCACCATTGGCTAAAATTGATGGAAAAGATGCAAATGACCCATTGTTTTAAAAACAAAGGTGAGTTTATTTATTTAAAAAAGGAAGTTTTTCCTTCTTCAGAAAGTTATGGTGGAAATAGGTGGATTTCAAAGAACCTTTCAAGGGTAAAACAATGAAAGATATTTAGTTTTTTCTTTGGACCAGTACATTAATTTATTTACTAAATGAACACTCTCACAAAACAAATTCTGAGTCTGGCACGCTGTAATATATATTGTCTATTATACATTTTTTTTCTAATTTGCTCAAGGAATGGGAGTGATACTGGCTATACCAGGATTTATTGCCATTCCTAATTACCCAGGAAAAGGTGGTGGTGAGCTGCCTTCATGAACTACTACAATCCTTTCAGTGGAGGTACATGCATTATTTGTTCAGATGGGAGGTCTGGGATTTTGAACCAGTCAAGAAATGAAGATATATTTCCAATCAGGATAATGTCTGGTTTACAGGGAACTTCCAAATGGTTGTGTTCCCATGCATCTGTTGTCTTTCTAAGTGGAAGAAGACATGAATTTGAAAGGAGCTGTCCAAAGAGCCTTGGTGAATTTTGTAGATGTCGCACTTAATTTTCCGTTGTGCAAGGTATGAGTCTTAACAGCAGAAGATTATCCCAAGTTTTGCCAGACCTCCTTGATACCTTACTCATTCAAATACTGTCCAATTTAAAAGTAGTCACCTCTGGAGGTCAGCTCTTTGTCTCTTAACAACCAGTGCTCAGGGGACAATGCTCAAACTGATGAATGGGTGCCAATCAAACAGGCTACTTTTTTTTCCTGGAATGTGTTGAGCTTCTTGAGTGTTGTTGGAGATCAACGCACCCAGATAAGTGAAAATTATTTCATCACACTCATGAGTTGTACATTCTAAATGGTGCATTGGCATTTGCAGACAGAAAACGTTGTCCAAAACATTGATTTTCCTGCTCCTTGGATGCTGCGCTTTTCCAGCACCACTCTACTCCAGACAGAAAGTAAGTTAATTGGTGCAGATTTCAGAGTCTCTGACCTGCTGTTTTACATGGCTCTTCCAGTTCAGTTTCTGGACAATGCTAATCCCTAGATTGTTGACTTTAATGGATCAGTGATGGTAATGTTGTTGCATGTAAAATGAAGATGGTTAGATTCACGTTTTTTGGAGATGATCATGACCTAGTGCTTAAGTAAAGAAGATGCTACTTGTCACTTAACAGTCCAAGCCTGGAATTATTCAGGTAATGATGCAAAAGGTCACAGGCCACTTCACTTTCTCAGGAATGGTGAAAACTGCTTAATGTTATGCAATCATCAGTAAACATTCCTGCTTCTCACTCTGTGGTGCAGAGAAGGTCATTGATAAGGCAGTTGAAGATGGTTGGACATAGGATACTACCCTCGGGAACTCTTGTTGTGATGTCCGCAGTTGAAGTGCCTGACCTCCAATAACCATAACCATCTTCCTTTCTGCCAGATATGACTCCAACCAGCAGAGTTTTCCCCAGTTTTGCTAGGGGTCCTTGATACAATTCTCAGTCAAATGCTGCCTGATGTCAAGAACAATCATCTCAACTCTGGAGTTCAGCTCTTTTGTCTGTGTTTAAACCAAAGTTGTAACAATATCAGAAGATAAGAAGTCTTGATAGAACCCAGACTGACCACCAGCGAGCAGGTTATTTCCTGCTAGTACTGTCTGTGACCCCCTCCATCGGTTTGCTGATGGCTGAAAGTGGACAGATGGGGATGATAATTGGCCGGGTTGGATTTGTCCAGCATTTGTAGCCAGGATATACCTGGGCAATTTTCTTCATTGCCAGTATTGAAACTGTACTGGAACAGGTTGGTTCAGAATTCGGTTAGTTCTGAAGCACAAATCTTCAGTAAAATTGTTGGACTGTTGTCAGGGTCTACAGTTTTTGCAATATCCAGTGTCTCCAGCCATTTCTTGATATCAGCTGATTGAATTGAAACAAGTTGTCAGCCAATTCAGTGATAGTGGTGATCTCAGGAGCATGCCCAAGGATTGGAAATGACTGAACAGAAACATCACAGATTAAGTATGGACTCCGTCCACTGATGTACCAAATGAATATGTACTGGTCCCTGAGTTTCAGGGTTTATAGTCAACAATATCATTATTAATATAGATACCAATAATGTGGAGAGAAAATATCAATAGCTGAAAATGTGCTGCTGGAAAAGCGCAGCAACACATTTTCAGCTCTGATCTCCAGCATCTGCAGTCCTCACTTTCTCCTAGGAGAAAATGTAAATAGGTTTACAAACTTTTTTGCAGTGAAGCATGACCCAGCTTCATCATAAAGCTGATTGTCATGAAAGATTACCTTTCATTGCAAAGTTCTTTTCCATTCAACTCATAGACTGCATCATCAGCATCTCGGTAATCTTCAAATTCCTGGAACAGAATAACTGGCTGCAAATCACCTTTCTAGCAGAAAGAGATAGTTAGAACGAAGAGCCAAGAGTCAGTCAGCTCCAATGGCTTAAAAAAAATACTTTACACTTACCACAAAACCAAAGCCGTTTTTTAAGTTGATTTCTCGAATGCGTCCATATCCCTTGAAAAACCTCTCAACGTCCTTTTCTCGGGCATAAGGGCTTAAGTGACCAATGAACACACGACACCTCATTTTAAGCTAGAGATGGGTGAGCCTGCTTTTATATAAAGCATTTAAAAATATTAAAATTCAAGTAGAACATAACTCTTGCTACAGAAAGTAAAATAACCATTTTACATTATTTTAAATAAGAAAAAAATCAGTATTAAATTCCAGTGACCCAAAACGTTAACTCTGCCTTCTTGCCACAGATGCTGCCAAACCTGCGAACTGTTTCCAGTAATTCTTGTTTTACATTTAAAAATTTACCTGTAAACTAAATTGCTAATTTATATGGATCCTATTTTATAAAGCAATTTTGCCATTTTATTAGTTCCCCTATATTCATTACGGTAATGAACATAATACACATAATGAACACCCTAAACTGAACAGGACCAAACTTCACAGAACATTACAGTGCGTTACAGGCCCTTCGGCCCTAGATGTTGCGCTGACCTGTGAAACCAATCTGAAGCCCATCCAACTTAAACTATTCCATTATGATCCATATGTTTATCCAACGACCACTTAAATGCCCATAAAGTTGGTGACTCTACTACTGTTGCAGGCAGGGCTACTCTATTATTCTTCATATTAACCGATATCCAAGCACAACCATTTAAGTAACTTTGTCCTGTGTTTAGAAGTCAGCACTACATTGACAACGATGGCTTAATAAGATCCAAACTAAATCTGTGCCGAGCTACTCGAGAGAAAGGAAAATAGCACAACTAACAAGACCTCTTCTGGAGTACTGTGTGCAGTTCTGGTCTTGCTGTTATGGGAAGGATGTTATTAAACTGGAGAGGGTTCAGAAAACATCTAGCAGGATGCCATCAGGAATGGAGAGTTTGAGATATAAAAAGAGGCTGGAAACGCTGGGACGTTTTTCACTGGAGCATAGGAGGTTGAGGGGTGACCTTTATGAAGGTTTATAAAGGTATAAGGGGCGTAGATAAGGGTATCTCCAGAGGATGGGGAGTTCAAGACTAGTGGGGCATATTATTAAGGTGAGAGGAGAAAGATTTACAAAGGACATATGGGATAGCCTTAGTTTCTTTTTACAGAGTGGTTAATGTGTGTAATAAACTGCCAGAGAAGGTTGTGGATGCAGGTACAGTTACAATGTTTAAAAAGACCTTTGGATAAGTCCATGAATAGGAAAGATTTGGAGGGATATGAGCTAAGTGCAGGCAGGCGGGACTTGTTTAGTTTGAGAACATGGTTGGCATGGACTGGTTGGACCAAGGGTCTGTTTCCATGCTCTATGACTGGATATTCAATGATAAAACCTACTGACATGCTGTAAAATCATCACATCACTGTTTCATTGACCAGCAAAGAAAGAAATGAGGTGTAGCCTGTCATATTGGAGCTGGTGGGGGATGCAAAAAACAGGAATCAAAAATTTACGGCTTACAGTTGTTCAAAAAAAATCAGAATTGGTTTGAGATAAAACAGAAAATGCTGGAGAAACTCAGCAGATCTGGCATTAAAGGTCTGACTTAAAAAGGCTGGAAAATTATTTTTGGATTTCACTTGCTCCTCCTTTCCCAACAAGACAAAATCATTATTTTCCAATCCCTTTCTGTTCCAAAAACAGCCATATCGGACTTGAAATGTTAAGTTTGCTTCTCGCTCCACAAATGCAGCCAGACCCGCTGAATTTCTCAAGCATATTCTCGTTTTATTTCAGATCATTAGCATCTACAGTACTTTGCTTTTATTTGGGAGTTTGCATAGCAAATAAGGTCACTGCAGATATTTCCATGGAGACAACAAGTTTGCTTAGCTGATATGGAAGCTCCAGTGGTAACAATTGGTTGTTACAATGATACAAGTTGAAATAATACTTTGTGACTGAAATATTTTGATGCTGCTATAACTCATTAAGAGAGAACTACTGGGCAATGGAGTAAAATGACAAAACAAAAATACAGAAAATTAACTTTACAATGCACCACATTGGTACAATTTGAGCAGACATTGCTTTTAAAAAAGAATTCATAAGACCATCTGCACCAGGTGCACTCTCCATGAATACAGTTCCATCTCTACTCATGTACTCTTGCATAAGGTAGCTGGAAAAACATCACTACATTAGGCACACCAGATAATTTTGACATTTAAAATAATTTATCTCTCTTTCGAACATAACTTGAAAGCTAGAGCTAAACTTGCGTTATTCAAATCTCAGGCTTGATTTAGCTATATTACCTCTGCCAAAAAAAAAATGCATCTTACTGTAAACAGTAATCTTGAATGTTAGGAGTTATTCTGGTCAGCAATATTCTAACAGCAGGCTGAAACCTCTGCAGAAATGATCACCTAATTTGAATATTTTGACTTTAAATTCTACGTTTAACAAGGATGCCACTTAAACCTGTTGCATATGATTTAGCAGTCTGTGCATGCATTCAGTTATAATTTTTCTTAAAGATGAACACTCTCTGGAATAAGTACAAATTAGCTTTAAACAGCAATTAGGAAACATTTCAATGCTGACAGAAAAGGAACAGAAGAAGCTGATCCAAGTTAGACCTAAGCAGTATTTAGGGGTTTCAATGCCACAGCAGAGTAAACAACGATTTGAACTACAATGAACACCTTTTCATCAGTTTGTGTCTCTGGGGAAAAAAAATTCAAACCAATTTCCTTCCATCTTTTTGGTTTCAGGTTTCATTTCCCAGCCCCTAAGCTGCTCTTCTGTATTTCTGGTTCTTCAGTTAGATCTCATCCAAGTTTGATATCTCTATCATTCCATATCCTATTTACCAACAAGACATGCATGCAAGCTACTTTTTAAAAAAAACATTCCGGAGATGGAAATGTGACAGCCAGGCCAGTATTTCTCACCCTTGAGGTGGTGGTGAAGTGCTGTCTTGACCTGTGATGTGATAAAGTATAATACCTACAGGTTGTTTCTTTAACCCTGGATACACTTATGCAAAATATGTTCTGCCACCCCAATTTCCTACAGATGTCAAAAATTTTTTTTATACCTTCAACAGGGTATTCTGGTGATAATTATCTAGTTCCTGTAATAGATGAATGAGACATAGGTAACATAGTACAGAAAGATTCAATTAACTTTTATTACACTCCTTTATCTACATACATTACAGTCTCAGGAACAAGTACGTCTGGGCTCACATTTAGCAATTTGGATGCAAAGTCCACAGCTACAAGATAACTAGTTTAGTTTGAGAATATAGTTGGCATAGACTGGTTGGACCAAGGGTCTGTTTCCATGCTTTGTGACTGGATATGCAGTAATTTTTCCCCAGATTAGGAAGACTCTGTGGTTAAACTGACAGTATTCTTTGACTGTCAGTTTTACTTTTAAGCTAGGGAACTGCAAACAAGATCTTGGTGTCTTTTACAAGCAGGTGCTGCTGCTTACCACCATGCTATAACAGTAGTGAGATATCTGGGAACTGTTCCTTCATTAACAGCTGCTTTTGTTCACCCAGATGTGCGTTGCCCTCATGATATCACACAGATGCAGTAATGGGCTTTTTAAAAAAGGTATCCATACCTGATGAGATAACACTTATGTTAATTCCCATAACACAAGAACAATAATTGGGTAGCATAATATTGAAGTATTCAGCAGACTTGTACTACAGCTTCTGATACCTTCGCATATTTCAAATAGATACTTGTGCTCGAGCTAAACAATTTGAATGTAAACTACAGCACGTTCCCCCTCAGTGTGTCATGCCGCAAGATGACTTAGTAAGATAGAAACTGAGACTTTCACACTACCAGGTCACGTCTATGATACTGTGATGTATGAGGTTAAAATCAGATCAGCCATGATCTTACCATATGGCAAAGCAAGCTTGAAATCAACCAGTTCCAAGAGGCAGATACCCATGGAATGGAAATGAGAATGTAGATAGGTGGTCTGCTGGCCTGCCATATCAGACTGAGTGAGGCAGAGTGGTTAACAATGGAGTTGCATAATAAAAGGGGTAGTAGGTCTCTATCTGTTTGAGCATCAGGTTCTATAAACTCACTTTTTATTTGTTAGGGAGTCCTGGTGATATCCTTTTACCGGTGTCTCTGAATCCATGGATAGGATTCAAGTAACACTGGAAACAAGTGTCAAAGTTTAAATTAGATTCTGACACCAATGCTCAGATGAAATGACTACCTAGATCTTTCATAAGCACCACTGCTTAGGTGCCCAATGTGTGGCCTCCATAGTTTCCACTACAATAATAACATAATACTGTGGACTAAACCAACAATACAAATACTAAGGTTTACTTAGGAGAGGAATGTGGAAATGCATCAAGGCTACTACTATGCCAAAGCTGTGTTTTCTGTCAGAATTGCGCAGATGTGGGATCACAATAACAGTTTTAAGGTAAGAACATTAATTGTAATGCAGCCACAAAAAAAACAGTTCAAAACAATGTGACAAAATGGCCATTCCCCCAGTTACCAGAAGGCGATTCCTTTATTTTACAAGGTACTGCTTGGGATAGCATCCAGAATTTTGACCCAGCAATATTAAAGGAATGGTGACATCGTTCCAAGTATAGTCTAACGGCAACAATTGTTGACTACTGTCAAAACAAAACTAACTCACTAATGTTCTTTCAGTAAATCTAGTATCCATACCTGGTCTGGTCTACATATGACTCCAGACCCACAGCAATGTTGCACTTAACTCTTAACTATCCTTAGAAATGGTCTGGAGATAGACCAGATCCAGGGAAATGAGGGATAGGCCAAAAGTGCCTGCCTTGCCAGTGACACCCATACCCTACACAGGGCTATGGAATAAACATGAGTCTGGATGATGAATAATTTGCTTGGGAACTTGTAGGTGGATCACAGAGATTATGGGTTTGGACGGTGACAACTAAGAAGCCTTGGTGAGATATTCAGTGCATCTGGTAGATGCAACACAGTGCTGCCTCTACTAATCAGTGCCTACTACACATCCGGATGCAAGCTACAATCGATCCCTCACTAACCCAATTTGCGTGTACACTGTGGTCAGGCAAAACTATGTCATTGCACCAGCTCGCTTCCTTGCTGCAACAGCCTACTCCATATCCATTAATATTCCTGCTGGAGCAAAGCTAACATATAGGACAAAAAGAAAGCTTCGCCTTTAGACCAGAAACCATACCAATGTCTGCTGACAGTATACAGACGTTCCTTGTGCACACGCACTTGGACCGAGCTCCAAGTCATCATCAGTGTGTTCATGGAGACACATGCGAGAATGGGCTCTGGAACACAGAAGTCATCGACAAGCCCCTCACACCATGCAACACTGTCCCCTGTCAAATCCAAGGTAAGCTACTGGACAGTGTAGATCATATCTTGCAAACCCTCCTCTTAGCAAGGGCAGACACCACCTCCAGACTGCCAGTGCAGCTTTTGACTACATGAAGAACAGTGCGTTACGAGCCCTTCTGAGCTCAGAGTCATGGAAAATATCACCAGCTATGTCTCTACACAATTCTGCAAATCGATTGATCTGAGAGGCGCTCCAATATCAGTGTTCTCTCAGGCCAAATCCCTAGCATTGAGACACTAGTTATAGTTAATCATCTGCATCAGGCAGATGGTCCATGGCTCTAGTAGTCCCAACTGTGCTTGGGTCAGGGACAAGCCTTATGTGTGCACAGCAGGGCATAGGGCTCAGGCCCTATGATTACTGTCCTTGATTGTATGGAGCAGGCCACATCATCTGCATGTGTGACAAAGAACTCTGAAATGAGCTCTCTACTCTACTCTCTACTTGAGCCTCGTCATGCCAGGCAGATGGGGAGAAGCATCCCTGAAAAAGTTTCAATACTCCCACCAACCCGTGGGAATCTCAAACCGAAGTCCAACCAAAATTGAGAAGGTGTATCTGCAAAGGAGGCAATCATTGTGATCACCTCCGATGGACTCAAATGGAGGCTAGGCACAAACAGCGGAAGGACCATGCAAAAATCCAAGCATCCCACCCACCAGTTCCAGCAAGTACAAGCTGCCCAACATGTAGCAGGATGTACAGAAGCAGCAGTGGCCTGTTTAGTCACTTCAGGCCCTACACCACTACACAGGAAGAAAGTTATCCTTCAGAAGCTGCCCAAAAAGAATGTGATGGATGGGACACCAATTGAACAGTCTGCTTTTCCATGGATGCTGTTGAACCTTGAGTGCTATTACAGCTGCACACCCAGCCAAGTGGAAAGTATTCCATCATTCTCCTGAATTGTGCCTTGTAGGCAGCGGACATGTGTTGGGAAGACGAGGTGAGGAACTGACCACAGAGGTCTCAGTCACTGACCTACTCTTGCAGACACTATTTAAATAGTTGGTCCAGTTCAGCTTCTAGTCAGTCAATGGTAACTTCCACAATATTGGTGGTAGGAGATGGTGACCATCATAATGCTGTTGAACATCAAGGGGAAATGATTAAGACTCATTTTTGTTGGCCATGGTCATTGCATGGCATAAATATTAATTGTCACTTCTAAGTCCATTTTTGTTGTTTATTTCCTTTTTGCTCCCATAAGACATGCTCCAAGTACGGCATCCATTATGTAGATGAAGACATACTTATTGCACAATTTCCACTCTCCTATATCAATGCCAATGTTGTTGCATTTACATCACTGCCATGGAAGCACTGAAATTGCACCAGCACTAAAAATGCCCCACCTCCACAACATCCCGCATTCCATCCCTGTCTCAGCTCATCTGCTGCGAATGTACCATCTTCAATGCATTGTTGATTGCAGTCCAGACTGGACTACTTCAATGCACCCTTTGCCAGCCTCCCTCACATCTTCTGTCCATCGTAAACTTGAATTCATTGAAAAATGTAAATGTAGTAAACACACCTCTGATAAATTAAAAATTGCTGCCTTTTATTGGAACATAAAGCCACTCACTATGCCTGAACACTTCAAAAAGCACGTAAAATTGAACAAAATAATGAGTATGTGAAAAGGACATGACAGGAACAGACAGACAGCATATTCAGCAAATGACCATAGACTAAAATGGATACTTTTGCAGACTAGCAACAGACACTGCAAGTTATAAATGAATCCAATGATGTAGAATTATGAGAGAAGACAACTGGATATCTTAAAATTCTGCAACTATTTTTGAATTATTTTGATAGTTTCATTACCATATTTGAGTACGTTACACAGTTATAGCAAAAGGGCTAAAAGCTAGCCATATCGTCTGAGCCAAAATAAATTTCAATGTAAAGCAGGCAAACATTGAGTTCTGAAGGAGGGCTGTTGAACCTGAAACATTGACTCTGCTTTCTCTGTACACATGCGGCCAAACCTGCGTACTTCCACCAGTAGTTACTGTTTTTGTTACACAGTTAAACCCTTCATTTTAAAAGGGGGAGTGGGAGGAGGTGGGAGAGAAAGGCTCAGAGTAGGAGGAGGGAAGGGGTAACAGAGGAGTGAGGAAAAGTTGGAAGGGTTGTAGCATGGGCACAGAGCCATGGGGATGGAGGAGGGGGCTGAGAGGAGTGGGATGGGGAGTCAGAGGGGTGGGGGGGAGTCAGAGGGGTGGGGGGGGGAGTCAGAGGGGTGGGGGGGGGAGTCAGAGGGGTGGGGGGGGGAGTCAGAGGGGTGGGGGGGGAGTCAGAGGGGTGGGGGGGGGAGTCGGGGAGGGGTGGGGGGGAGGTGGGGGGGAGGTGGGGGGGAGGTGGGGGGGAGTCGGGGGGGAGTCGGGGGGGAGTCGGGGGGGAGGGGGGGGAGTCGGGGGGGAGGGGGGGGAGTCGGGGGGGAGGGGGGGGAGTCGGGGGGGAGTCGGGGGGGAGGGGGGGGAGTCGGGGGGTGGGGGGGGAGTCGGGGGGTGGGGGGGAGTCGGGGGTGGGGAGTCAGAGGGGTGGGGGTGGGGAAGTCAGAGGGGTGGGGGTGGGGAAGTCAGAGGGGTGGGGGTGGGGAAGTCAGAGGGGTGGGGGTGGGGAAGTCAGAGGGGTGGGGGTGGGGAAGTCAGAGGGGTGGGGGTGGGGAAGTCAGAGGGGTGGGGGTGGGGAAGTCAGAGGGGTGGGGAAGTCAGAGGGGTGGGGGTGGGGAAGTCAGAGGGGTGGGGGTGGGGAATTCAGAGGGGTGGGGGGGGGAAGTCAGAGGGGTGGGGGGGGAAGTCAGAGGGGTGGGGGGGGAAGTCAGAGGGGTGGGGGGGGAAGTCAGAGGGGTGGGGGGGGGAAGTCAGAGGGGTGGGGGGGGAAGTCAGAGGGGTGGGGGGGGAAGTCAGAGGGGTGGGGGGGGAAGTCAGAGGGGTGGGGGGGGAAGTCAGAGGGGTGGGGGGGGGAAGTCAGAGGGGTGGGGGGGGAAGTCAGAGGGGTGGGGGGGGGAAGTCAGAGGGGTGAGGGGGGGGGAAGTCAGAGGGGTGGGGGGGGAAGTCAGAGGGGTGGGGGGGGGAAGTCAGAGGGGTGGGGGGGGGAAGTCAGAGGGGTGGGGGGGGGAAGTCAGAGGGGTGGGGGGGGGAAGTCAGAGGGGTGGGGGGGGGAAGTCAGAGGGGTGGGGGGGGAAGTCAGAGGGGTGGGGGGGGAAGTCAGAGGGGTGGGGGGGGGAAGTCAGAGGGGTGGGGGGGGAAGTCAGAGGGGTGGGGGGGGGAAGTCAGAGGGGTGGGGGGGGAAGTCAGAGGGGTGGGGGGGGAAGTCAGAGGGGTGGGGGGGGGAAGTCAGAGGGGTGGGGGGGGAAGTCAGAGGGGTGGGGTGGGGTGGGGGGGGAAGTCAGAGGGGTGGGGGGGGGGGGAAGTCAGAGGGGTGGGGGGAGGAGTCAGGGTTAGGGGGCTGTGGGGCGAGTCCGGTGGCTGGGGTGGGGGGGGTTGGGTGGTTAGGGTGAGGGTGTGAGGAGGTAGATTCTGGGAAGTTGGGCCTCACATAACCCAGGGGTCAGGAACAGGTTTGAATTGGGGGAAGAATGCTGCTCATTCGCAGCAAGGACTGTTTGTATTTCAGATTTCCCAGGTCACTGTCGTTTCTCACACTCTGTCAACCCGCCACTGGTTGGCTGGCTGTCCCACTCACTTCCTTGTCCGTTTTCTCTCCCTGTCTCTTTCGCCCTTTTCACTGAAACCAGCCGCCACCTCCTGAAACTGGTCGCTGTGATGGTGACACAAGTGGGGCCGTCTCTCCGTCAGAGGCACCCTCGCCGCTCACACTGCCCCCTGCAGGTCAGGAGGACCCGACTGCCAACACTCCTCTCCCCGCCACCAAACCGGGACTTATACTGTTCACGGTCACCGCTCACACTGCCCCCGGAGGCCGGGAGGACCGGCCCTCACTCCCCGCCCGCCGCAGGCCTTGAGGACATACTGCTCACACCTCTTCCTGCAGGCAGGTAGGAGCGACTGTTCACACTGCCCCTCGCAAACAGGGAGGGTCCGACTCCCCTCACACTGCCTCACCGCAAACCGGGAGGACCCACCGCTCACACTGCCCCCTGCAGGCCTGGAGGACCCATGGATCTCACACACACCCCCCCCCGCCCAACCTGATTGTTGGGACGTTCAGCTTACACTGCTCCCCTGCAGGCCGGCAGGACATACTGCTTACACTGCCCCCTGCAGGCCGGGAGGACCCACCTCTTACACCGCCCCCCTCAGGCCGGGAGGACCCACCGCTTACACTGCCCCCTTAGGCCGGGAGGACCCACCGCTTACACTGCCCCCTTAGGCCGGGAGGACCCACCGCTTACACTGCCCCCTTAGGCCGGGAGGACCAGCGCTTACACTGCCCCCTTAGGCCGGGAGGACCAGCGCTTACACTGCCCCCTGCAGGCCGGGAGGATCGGTAGCTCCTTCAGTGACCATGCCCGACACTTTTCTGGAATCAGAGTGATATTACAACAATAACCCAGTAACTGGTGAGAAATAATTTTGGACTTGTTTTCCTCTTCACCTGCAAATGGCAAACCATACTTCAATTGTAAAAAAAAAAGTGTGAAAGAGTTCACCTGTGGTTAATGCCACGTGGGAGAAAAGATATGACTGAAATATTTTCTGTGAAACGAATAATCCTTGTTTGTTACTTGCAAATGCAGGAACTTTTCTTATTTGCAGTGTTCTGTTAGTTTTAACAGCTTCTGCAGGGCATGAGGAAGAATCATTCCGGGGCATTTACTCAACTTTGGAAAAGTTTCCCTGAATGGGTCCGCATTCCGATCCAAAGTGAAGAACAAACCCAATCCACTGCTGTTCCACTGACTGCAGCTGACACATCCTCAGCATGGACGGGAGGAATGAATCGTTTGGGGAAAATCGAAGCCCAAACTCAGTGATAGTTAACTATAATAAAATATGATGTGGATGGGGGCCGGTGTCGGACTGGGGGGTGGGGGTGTACAAAGTTAAAAATCACACACCACCAGGTTCTGGTCCAACAGGTTTATTTGGAAGCACTAGCTTTCGCAGCGCTGCTCCTTCATCAGGTGGCTGGGGTCAGTCTGCGCCCGCATTACCCCACACATTCACAGCAGTCCGCACATGTGCAGGATAAGCATGGGAATCCCAAAAATGGTCTGTGAATCTAATCTTCTCCAGAGTCTGCATCGTATTGAAACATGCCAGGCTGCAATCTACAGGAAACCGATGAACTGAGAACTTGCATTCTTCTGCTGTTAGTCTCACCCTCAGTCACTTCCTTTCAAGCAATATTCAAGTTCTGCATGGGCAAGTGCTTGCCTGTGTATATTATAAACTGAATGGAATGCTGGTACAGCGCAACCTTGATTTTCCGAACATCAAATGTCCGAATTTCGGATTATCCGAACAAGATTTCAAGGTCCCATAAAAATGGCATTAGGCAACTCGGCATTCAGTTGTCAGTTAAATAGCATTATGGTGTGCATTACTGGATAACCGAGAAATGTTTGGATAACCAGCGCTCATATTATCGTTTGCTTATGAACAAATCGATTATCCAAATGGTCAATTATCAGAACAAAATACTTCCTGCCCATCTCTTTCGACCAATTGAGGTTCTACTGTACTCTGTATTCCAGGATACTGAGACAAGGAGACATTGATTGAAAGAATAACCAACGTCATACATTGGGAAATAGTTTCTGTAAAATTCTGTGAAACGAATAATCTTTTCTGCAAAGATTGGTATCTTCAGCAACAATTTGCTAAGTAGCTTAATGGAAAAATGTACAAATGTGAGTATGTGCATATATTTAACTACTTGAATAGGGGAAAATAAGGATTTTAAAGTTTTGAATGGAAGATTTGAAATAAGCCAAATGGGAACACTAATACATTTGCCAAAAAATTTGTATTGCAGAATTAGTGATTAAGTAGTGCAACATAACTAGCGGGTACAATTAATATTTAGGACTCATTTCAGCGATTTCTTTCATGCTAAATAAAATTAATTTACTAAGTTGTAAAATCCAGTAGCTGTAAATGATAACATGATTGTAGCAATCCAGCAAATAATGACATCGTAGAAACAAATTTTTTTCCCTTAAAGATTCTGCCCTGATAATAACCATAATGGCATCTCATTGCTGGGATAATATTCATTGCAATAGTTTGGCATTTTCTGTAACATGAAAGTGAAAGGAAAACAACAGGTGAAATATTTACTGCTTACATCTGATAATGAAAATAACATGCAATGACCTTTCTAAAAGTTTGAGCAATGCAACTAAAAGCCTGTTATTCAATTAACTGGAATTGATTGTGTGAAAGATTTTTATTCCCAGTAATGACTTAACAGTCTGTGAATGGTTTCCTAGAATCTTGTGTGGCAACAATAGATGACAAAATAACTGCGTATGTTGTTCATGAACTTGCTGAATGTTGTTCATTAAATGCGACACCTCAAAACCTGTCAAAGTGATCTTCATTTTGATTACCAAAATACAGCTAAAAGGAAATATAGGTTCCCAAAAGGTATTTTTTCCCCCTGCACTCATCAAGACAAATGCAAGAATGCCAAACTTCAAATGATCTGAACAATTTCTGTCACTGAAGAGGATGCTGATTGATTGGCAACATCGTACTGCTGTGCACAAATAGGTTATTCTGCTTGGCAGTGAGATGAAACACATCTAGTCAGTCAAGTTAAAATTAAATTGGGTGAAGCCACCCGGAAAAATGTCAGTGAAAGAAAGAAATGTCAATGTGATGTTGCAGATACCAATGCAGAAATATAGGTTAATTTGTAACAAGGGTATGGGTAGGTTAGTATTCTGTAAACACACTCTTAGGGATGCTTAAATGGCTAAATAACTAGTGTACAGTTTATAATAAATGACAACAGTACAGATTTGATTCCTGATATGGTGGAGGGAGACTTGGGACCTGCTTGAGTGTGGAAGGCAATGGCAAACCAACACTAACACAAAAGGCCAAGAAATTGGCTGAGATTGGCCTGAAGAACTGCCTTTGAGCAGAGCACACCCAAGAGACATGCTCTTACCATTCATCATGAACAATCATAATGGCAGGTGGGGCCTGGACCCTTAAACATCATGCGGATCTGCTCTGAAAACAGCTCCATGTAACCCTCCTCAAAACATGCATTCAGTGGAGGTTGGGAGATCATTGGAGATGGTATTTAACAAAGTTTGTGAGAAGATTTGTAGCTTGGGTGCTCGTTGTTGTGGTTCTGTTCGGCAAGCTGGGAATTTGTGTTGCAGACGTTTCGTCCCCTGTCTAGGTGACATCTTCAGTGCTTGGGAGCCTCCTGAGAAGCGCTTCTGTGATCTTTCCTCCAGTATTTGTAGTGATTTGTATCTGCCGCTTCCGGTTGTCAGTTCCAGCTGTCTGCTGCAGTGGTCGGTATATTGGGTCCAGGTTGATGTGCTTAGTGATTGAATCTGTGGATGAATGCTATGCCTCTAGGAATTCCCTGGCTGTTCTCTGTTTGGCTTGTCCAATAATAGTAGTGTTATCCCAGTCGAATTCATGTTGCTTGTCATCTGAGTGTGTGGCTACTTAGGATAGCTGGTCGTGTCGTTTCGTGGCTAGTTGGTGTTCATGGATACGGATCATTAGTTGTCTTCCTGTTTGTCCTATGTAACAGCTAACGATCCATACCTCTTTTAACCACTTGGACCTATCAATTCAGTTGAATTTACAGGCTCCTGACTACGATAATGTTAGGTTGTGGAAGCAGGCTTATGTTACGAATTCCTTTTTCAATAAACAGTGAAATAGCAATGTAACAATTCACACATCAGGAGTGTGATGGACCATTCTCCATGTGCCCTGTTGGGTGCATTTCCAACAAAACTCAAAGCTCAACTCCAGACCAAAGCATCCCATTTGTTCAGCATCCCATAACATTTACACCATTCACTTAATCTCCCACATTGAAGCACGGTAGAAGCAGTGTGTGCCATCTATAAGACACAATGTAATAATTCACTAGGGCTCTTATGACAGTATGTTTCAAACCCATAACCTCTTCCACTTGGAAGCGTGCATGGGAACAAGTTGCTCACCACTCTAACCTTGAACTCTGTTGGGATTCCTTCACTGTCACTGGGTCAAAATCCTGGAACTCACTCCCTAACAGTGCTATGGGTTACCTACATCCCAAGGACTACAGTGGTTCAGGAAGCCAACTTGCTCTCATGTTCACAAGGGTAGTAATGGCTGGGAAATAAATGCTGGCCGAGCCAGAGACACCCAAATGCAATGAATACATTTTTAAAATAAGATGCATGAAAGTAGATCATTCAGGCTCTTGAATGTGTTGATGATTTGGAGATGCCAGTGTTGGACTGGGGTGTACAAAGTTAAAAATCACAACACCAGGCTATAGTCCAACAGGTTTAATTGGAAGCACTAGCTTTCAGAGCGACGCTCCTTCATCAGGTGGTTGTGGAGTACACAATTGTTAGACACAGAATTTACAGTAAAAGTTTACAATGTGATGTAACTGAAATTATACATTGAAAAATACCTTGATTGTTTGTTGAGTCTTTCATCTGTTCAAATACCATGATAGTTTCACTTCTTTCATATGTAAATCACAATTTTTTAAAAAAGGTTGCATTCTCAGGTTAACTGTAACAATTGGTGTTAGCTAGACAATATGTTAAAGGTGTTAGCCCCCTGTGTTCTCTGTCTGTGCCATAATGTGTAGGTTGATTCTAATCTAAAAAGTGAGATAAGAGTCTCACATGAATTCATGTGAGACTCTTGAGGAAAGTACAATGTAACTCTGCAAGTACAAATTCACCCCACAAACATATATGTATATATCGGTGTGTGTGTGTGGCTGTCTGGGTTGGGAGATTGTGAGTGTGAGAGAGAGTGTATATGAGAGTGTAGTGTGTCTTAGGTCTGTGAGAGGATGCATGTGTGAGTGTGTGTGTCTGAAAGGGTGTGTAGGAGTGTCCATGTGTGTGTATAGTGCAATGGTGGTCACCTACAGTGTGACATGAACCCAAGGTCCTGGTTGAGGCCCTCCCTATGGGTACTGAACTTAGCTATCAGCCTCTGCTAGGCCACATTTCATTGCTGGCTGTCCCAAAGTCTGCCATGGAGGATGGTCACCTGTTGAGCCACTCAATTCAGTTATGATTGATACATACATGACTCCAGCTCATTTGGTTCTGTAGAGATACTTTATTGTCCCTTAATCCTCTAGGTCTTTTGGTAGAATGTCTTACTTGGCATTAACCAAAGAGACAAAAATTCTCTTTAAAGAACCCCAATTTACAGTAAGAATATCTAAAAGGTAAAACTTTTAGCATGCGTTTTCATGTGTTATATTAAGGCATTTGATTATGTAATTTGTAAGAAAATACAAGTGATAAACCACCTGGAAAATACTTCATTGGACAGAATTATCATGCAGGAAGCAACTTTTCTTGATACTTTTCATCAATAACCACTGTCTTGCTAACTTGACCATATCTTAATTGCTCTAATTTCAAGCTAATTTCTAGTACTATAAAAAAAAGCATAGTTCAGTATAAGCAGTCCTTGCAATAAAGTGTATCCATTCCATTCCAACTGTGACAAAGCTACCATTCCATATTACTTCATCAAGGAGCACAGGCAGCTAGAATAGGCAAAGCTCACATTGATTAGATTACTTACAGTGTGGAAACAGGCCCTTCGGCCCAACAAGTCCACACCGCCCCGCTGAAGCGTAACCCACCCATACCCCTACCCCTACCCCTACATCTACCCCTTACCTAACACTACGGGCAATTTAGCAATGGCCAATTCACTTGACCTGCACATCTTTTGGACTGTGGGAGGAAACCGGAGCACCCGGAGGAAACCCACGCAGACACGGGGAGAACGTGCAAACTCCACACAGTCAGTCGCCTGAGGCGGGAATTGAACCCGGGTCTCTGGCTCTGTGAGGCAACAGTGCTAACCACTGTGCCACCGTGCCGCCCACTAAATTGAAACATTCTCCATCCATTATAAACTGACACAATGAATGATAACATTTAAGTCAATTGAATTTTCTCTGACAACCAGCAGGAACCTGAAGCTTAATTTCACACCATAGAGTCATAGAGCATGGAAACAGACCCTTTGATCCAACCTGTCCAAGCCAAACATAATCCCAAATTAAACTAGTCCCACCTGCCTGCTCCTTTTTTATTCACGTGTCCATCCAAATGTCTTTTAAATGTTGTAATTGTATCAATGGTTAAGACATTCAAAAGCCACGAAGTTAAGGTATTCATTGATTTTTTTTTAAAATGTAAATTTCCATGGTATAGCAAATAGGATATCTATACAAAACAGGCAAGTCCAAGATTTGATCTGTAGGCAGTACTGAATTTATTGTCCTTACTAGTGGTTGGAGTCTTGTGGCTCAGTTCATAGCATCCTCTACTTCTGAGTCAGATGCACCAGCTTCTAGTCCCATTCCAAGATGTGTTGGCCACAGAAGCAACATTCCTGACCTGCTTCAAACAGGTTGATGGTCAGCCTGCCAATCCTTTCGATACTCTCCATTGAGCTAACCAGAGGCAGACAGGAACAATCGATGGTTTTATTCAGCAGGTCAACCTTCAAACATTTATTTAAAATAATCACTGAACCAAATCAGCATCATGTGTATCTTTACACATTGGCTACGCCGCACCCAATTCACCACAGTATCTCACTTATCTTTCCAGCAAACGATCACATCAATAGTCACTGAACGATTGGGAAGCGCAATGATGTAAGTTATGTCATTCATTGGAGCAAATTTTCATGTCAACGTGGAGCAAAATCAAAAACGTGGAGATATAAAGTTGACAACTATAGAAATACTTCACGTTAGTGCACTCCAAACAATGGCTGGACCTTGATGGAGTGCAGCATCTCTCAGTGCACACCTCATTTTTTCCATTCTTCAGCTTGAAAACGTTTTGCATCATTGCTTGCTAGGAAAGTGAACTGATCAGCAGTGCCTCATGGGCGCAAGGACATCTGGGACCGACACATTGTCGCCAGAGCTAAGGGGATTTAGGGATTGGAGAAAAGCATAAACGAGCAATGGAGAAGAAAACATGGTGAATTCAATGTATGACCATGGAGAGATAAAGAAATAAAGAGAAGGAAAAGAAGATTCAATCTGTTACGGAGCTAGTTGCAGGAAAATTGAGGACAAAAGTTTGGAATTTGACATTTGAAAAAAACATTACAAGTTGACTACATATAGGAACGACATTGAACAGTTTAAATTATACCTTTTTGGAATCAGGTTGATGGTCCATTGTTAACACAGTGCCAATTTGTTCAAAAGTTACTTGTGTGTTCAGTAGCAGACTGAATTATCACATGTTTTATGGACAAATCCAGCAAGTTTTTAAAAATATTAGTGAGGTTGAGGCTGAGATGCCATTTATATAAAGGAAATGAAATAGAATATCCTACAGATCCACATCTCTCTTGAAGGGGACATGGTAGAGTAGTGGTATTGTCATGAGAGTTATAAACCAGAGCATGGAATGAATGTTCTGGCAGCACTGATTCAAAACTGACCCCACAACAGCTAATGGAATTCAGCTAATTGATAAATCTGGTATTGAAGGCTAGCCTCAGTATTGGTGATCATGAAACTACCATCAATTTTCCTTAAAAATGTATCTGGTTCACTACTGTCCTTTATGGAAGGAAACATATCTGCAAACTGTACCTGATCTGCCCTATGCGTACTCCATCTCCACAGTAATGTGGTTGAATCTTAACTGCCCTCTGAAATGGCTTAGCAAGTCACTCATTTAGATCAAATCACTTCCTGCATGTTGTTAATATGCCCCTGTAATTCCAGTGAGATCAGATCCATCACATGCTTTCAAATGTTTGTCTCGGACAGCATCAAGTCCAATCAAAGACATTAAAGACACCAAAAATATCACAGACTGGCATTATACAACATAGTCATGCAATAGTAATGTTAAAAAGGGAAGACATTTTTTCAAGGCAGATCAAATTACAGCCAAAAGCTGGCATAGCATGTAGTGCAAAACTCTTTTTTGGCTGTCATTAGTAACTTTGTGTTAATGTTGGAGCTGAATAGATCTCTTCTTAAATTCCATGAACCAGCAAACACCATAACAATTACTGGATTCAAATCCACACAGAAACATTCCTTTTATGTCTCTGCTAAGGGAATTGCGCACAAACAGCATAAATAAAGAGAAGGAAATACAATTTGGTGATGCTGGGGTGGAAGCTGGAGAAGTTAGTTTTGCCATATAGCACTTCACCTCTGAACACTGATATCAAAGCAGACTGAACTGGATTGATCATTCGCATTTGTTAATTTAGTATTAAATTATCTTACTTACTGTACATATTAACTCAAATTCTTTGTATAAATAATATTTTCCTTTGGGTAAATTACACTGTCTTTTGGAATTAGAGTAGACTGTTTCCAGGAATCTCAATCTCTACAGTGTATTTGGGTGTGCATCACTAAGTGCAACACTGTGGAATTGGAAAACTTCTGTGCAAAATACAATGGACCAATTGATACTACAGTGCCAACATCTAGGAGTATAGCAAACCTAACCTTTAAATAAACTCACTACTTAAATTATAAACACATGATGTGCAAATGTATTATCTTTATTTGTAAGTTTAAAGAATGAGTTACCAGTACAAATTGATATTTTATGTATAAAAATGCTGTAGTCAATTCATCCTAACTTTCTTTCCATATGAGAAAAAAGCAATTTGATAATAGTCTCTATTTCTCTTACCCTCAAAACATTACATTTTTAAAAAATCTAGATTAAAAAATTCAGGTCACTTTTCAAACATGCCAAGTGAAACATTCCATGTAGCTAGGAATGTGGATGGTAACAAACAAGTGTTGGTCTGAACTGAACCTTTTTGCAGGAGCCCTCCCTAATAACTGGGTGACTGGTTTGATTGTTAATGTCAAATTTATTTCAGCAAGTAAATGAACACCAAACTGGAGCAGAACCCAATCAAGTTTAGCATTAAATAGATCATTTTCAAGGATCATCTTCAGTGGCAATCTAGCATCACTATAGTTCACTGTTTTTACATTTTGAAAGCAGTAATATTGTAGTATAGTGTGGCATTAGTGAATAGCATCAACGTTGCTTGACATTGAATCTTTTTAGTTATGCAGAGTGACTGCTCCTACAGCACCTTCACAAACCCTGCACCAACTTGTTCCATATTTTATTGCCCAGGTTCAAAGTGGGAACTCTAGCCAAGGAGATGCCTATTTTGAAAGCAGTTTTGACTAAATATGGGTGTAATCAACTCTGAAAGCTCGAAATGAAATAAGATAATGATAAAAGGTCCTGCTTCTGGTGAGCAAAGTTATGAGGGTTGGGGAGAAAATATAACATAGCTTGCAAAAACATTTTTCTTCCCCAGAAAAAGTTTGCAACTTGGATAAGTTAATCATATTTAGTATAACGTTGAACAGATGCATTGCAAGTTGTAAAAGCATGAGTGTCTTCTGCATATGGTTCAAAAGTAGCCACTACATTCTATTTCCTCTTGCCCCCATTCTATATCTTTATAGTCTTCAGTAAGTGGATCAAAATACAGGGATGTCAAATTATTTTTGTTTATTGGTGGGCTGCACAGAACAATACTATGGAAACTTGGGAGAAGGGAAGGCACAAATGTTAAAAGCAAGATTCCCATTAACGTTGTTCATTTATTTATTTATATACCCTAAGCTTGTGTTTTATTGAAATAAAAAGTCATGTTGTTAAGCTTCTCATCTAGTACTCATCAGGACAGATGCAAGAATGCCAAAATTTCAAAGGGAGTAATGTTGTGAGATAATCTTGGGTCTGTTCTGATGAAATTTGCGTCTGTCCAATTGAATGCAAGGTGAAAAGCTTCAAAAGCATATTTGTTTTCAGCAATACTCCAACTTTGTACTATCAAAGTTACTATTCATATCTTAAGTACTGATTATAGCAGACATTGGTGTACTAATTTAGAACTTACCCACCAAAAGAAGCAATAGCATTAAACATGGATCTGTGCAAAGCTTTAATCCTGCGAAATTCAACCAAGATCATCGAACAAGCAAATCTGAGTTGCCTTGACTGTGGATTTGCAGGATGTTGGAAGGGTAAAGGGCACAGATGGTCTTATGCCATAGGTTAGGCATCCCAGATATTAAAGAACAAGAGACAAAGATAGAAATTTCTGTAAAAGCTCAACGGGTCTGGCAACGTCTGAGGAGAGAAATCAGAGATAAATTTCAGGTCCAGTAACCCTTCCTCAAAATTCAGACAGAATTCTGAGGAAGAGTCACTCGACCTGAAACGTTAACTCTGATTTCTCTCCACAGATGCTGCCAGACCCGCTGAGCTTTTCCAGCAATTTCTATCTTTGTCTCTGGTTTATGGCATCCACGGTTCTTTCACTTTTCATTAAAGAACAAGGGCAAGAAACTCCTCAAACCACAACTAAAGAAAGAATGAAAGTGGGCAATGTAGGTTTGTTGCTGCTTTCTCTTGTGCGAATGTTTGAACCGTTACAGTTGAAAGAGCACATTGGTTTCACTTAATGAGATTGTGATTGTCTTCTTTTCAAAAAGAAACTCATATCAGAACAAGGTCACCATCACACACAAAGAAATGTGATTTTTAAAAAAAGTCTGAAAATACTTAACTTATTTATAAAATAAATCCTTTATTATGCAGTGTAATGAGTGAACTTGCGTAATTTTGTGCAACAGTGAGTTACAATGTGGTCTTATTTCATATACATAAAATGTGTACATTAGTAGAAAATCATGGAATGCAACATTGTGCTTAACTACGGATATCACAACAAAAGTAAATGGTGCATTTCGATTCTTTCTTTTTGGAACATTTTGAGAAAAATACCTATTTCTATAATAAAATATGTTTTGAAGTTGCCCGAAGAAAAAAATATTTCTTCTGTAAACTGCAATTGCCAGCTCAAGCAGACATTCCGCAATTTCTTTAGTTTAAAGCCAAATAGAATTGAGCAGACACTGGTTTGCATACAAAAGATGCAGAGTTAGAGGTCACTTTCGCCATAGAGTGCTGTGGAGAAGGACATGTAGTCCAGGGAGCCTGGAACTGCATCCGGCCCAGTGTAGGGTGCCATTCTAGCAATGCAGTATTCCGCCTGGTCTGGAGGTAATTCACGACGCAGCTCCTCAGCTGTGATGTAGTTCTGCAAGGTGGAAGAATATAAGTGCCATTAAAGAATGCAGTTGCTTCCAATCAAAATGTAAGCTGGAGTTTCCACCTTCTCAGATGATACTGTTTCAACATTGTCGCACTTGGAAATTTAGTACGAATTCTCATTCACTTTGTAGTTCACAGCAGGATTCACTATTAATTACAGTTCTCAGCTTTTTTTAAAAACTGAAATCAAGAGTAAATATTTTAGGTTGGTGAAAATGATACAAACAGAACAGAAGGGCGAAAATATTCATCTGAACCAAAGTGAAACCTTTATTTTAAAGGAAGTATAAAATTAAAGAGCGTACAGACAGTTCTGCTATAATGTGTCTTTCATTAATGCAAATTGGCTGTTACATAAATGGGTGAATAGGGATCGCTTTTTCTAAAACGTGACTTTTTAAAGTGCGTGTTGGCTATAATGCGATTATATTGCCAACACTAAGTGTATTTGTATTATGCAGGGTTTCACTAGAATGCATCTACTGAGTAAATAGCAGAATACCGATATGGATGTTAAATTGCACATTATGGAAAACTATATTCAATGTTTGTACAAACTGACACATGTGCTGTTATATTCTATTTACTATACAGCTACATTGAGGTGAATGGAGCTGTATAGTAAATAGAATATAACAATCTTGATACAAAATTATTTGTTTTGTATTCCTGCCCTAAATATTTGTGTGTGTTGGAATGGTATAAACAGACAACAAGACCACAAGAACTACAAGTAAGGGAAGGCTATTCAGCTTCTCGAGATTTCTCTGACTTTCACGAAGAGTGTGGCTGATCTGCTTGTGGCTTCAACTCCAATCCAGTCTGTTCCCCCAGTGACCTTGATTCTGTTGATCAACAAAATCCAACTAGGTACAAAATTCTAACCTCAGTGCAAACCTTTGTAATTCCCTGCCCCCACACCGATAAAACTGATAAACTCCGTCTCAAACAGGTGACAAGCTAATGATGCAAAAATGTGTTGCAGCCCATGGTGAAAAGGTGAACTGTATCAAATGAAGTGAATAGAAGTCTAATTCTTTACCATGTTTGTATTCAAGAACTCACCTTGTCACCAGCTAGAACTTTAAATGAGGCCATGACTTGGTCAGCAGTGTCTGTGTCTGTGGTTTCTCGAGACATGAAGTCCAGGAAGGCCTGGAACGTTATGACACCCATGTTGTTGGGGTCAACGATGTTCATGATGCGTCCAAACTCTGTTTCACTCTGAAATCATCAACCACAGTAATTATACCAATGTCTCATCAGAGTCAAAAAGAGGACCATTATCTTTCCCACACTACTGTCCATTGTTTGGTCTAAATGAAGCTCACTTCCACATTTATCATTTTACAGCAACGAAACTTTGTCCTCAATCAGGAATTAATGACTTGACAGATTCATGACTGGGTACAGTCAAGGTTAAACAAACAAATCAGAATTCAAATGTACCAAATCTCCTGATGAAAGTGTTAACTCACCTCTCATTCAGAGGTGTGGTTCAAGTCTATTCAAGGACCTGAGTGGATCACATAGATTGACATTTTGGTATAGGAATGAGGGACTGCTATATTCTTGCAACCTTTAGCTATGGTAGGTGCAAAAACCAAGGACATGTCTGATGTGTAGATGGTCATAAAAAGACCCAATGCCATTTATTTCGCTCCCTCCTAAAATTAGTTGGGGAACTTTCCTGGTTTCTTCAGTCTCAAGTAAAAAAGCAGAATAGGTTAAAGTGGCCATTTAAACTTGGTACTGCTGTCTCCCAATTTCACCTACTTTTCACAAATAGGGAATTAATTGCCAGCAATTTTCTTTCTGGAATACATTGGGGATATAAAGCATACTAACAGGATTCAAGCTTAAATCTCTCTACCCAATCATGCCATGGTGCACAACACTTCCAAGGAGAATTAGATCCTCATTTGTACAAAAAACATTCCCTGTTTACTTCTCAAAGTTGGGACTTTTAAGGGAAACCTTACAGTGAGAGAAGCCAGGTGGAGATGATGAGAATCTTGGGAAAGCAATCCCGAGCACAGGGCTGAGAATACAACTGGCGTAGGTCTCTCAAAGGGAAGCACTTATAAGAGGCTGAAGGAAAGATTATAGAATAGAACCCCTACAGTGCTGAGGGGGGCGTTTGGCCCATCGAGTACACACTGGCCCTCTGAAGAGCATCCCAGCCAGACCCATCCCTTACCCAATCCCTGTAAACCTGCATATTCCATGGCTAATTCACCTTGCATCCCTGGACACTATGGGCAGTTTAGCATGGCCAATCAACCTAACCTGCACATCTTTGTACTATGGGATGAAACCCACACAGACATGGGGAGAATGTGCAAACTCCACACAGATAGTTGCCCGAGGGTGAAATCAAACCCAGGTCCCTGGCACTGGGAGGCAGCAGTGCTAACCACTGTGCTGTCCAATCTATAAGAGGCTGAAGGTCTGGGACAAAGTATTCAGTGAGGAGAGAGCAGTAGATGAGTGGAAGGTCATCAAATTTAAGTACAATGTCACCAATAGGCCACTTTCAGGAAGAGAACAGAGGAAATTCCAATAATTTCCTCTTTAATTTCACATTCCTGGCCCCCTCCGGTACACAGGCAATTACTCTGATATAGGCCGCAGCATCACATGTCAGCAGGGTATGCCACCTCAGGGGAGCGGTAACTATGGCCGTGTCAGACTGTATGCTGACCTGAACAGGGGTCTAAATGGATTCGCTTCCTGAATCCAGAGGATGGCATGTATAGCCCCAGTGGTCATTCGGCTGCAATCAGCAGAGGAAGGCGATCAAAGCACAATCTGCACTAGATTAACCCTGAGCAACCTCAATATTTATGCAAGTCCTGATCGGGGGGGCTCACGTAGAAACCAGGGCAGCTGTAGAAAGTTGGTTGTCTGCATTACTAGCATTATTAGTGGCTCAAAGGTACCCATTTGCTTAACTTTGGCTCGTTACATCTCAGCATGATATTGGAAGGAAGTAAGACATTTATATGGCAAAGCATTAACATTCCTTACCTGTTGGGTGAAAGCACAAGGTTATTAACTAAAAGGCCTTCTTCGGGTGGTTCTGTGAGATCTCCTGACATAATTTATTCATTATCATTGTGTGGGGACTGAAAATGTCATCTCCAAAACGTGTGAGAAATAAAATAAAAGGGAGGGGAAACTTTGGGCAGATCCTTTCAAAATAATTATATTTTTTTAAAAAAACAGCAAATCTGTGAGGTAAAGGCCAATTCGTCATTGAGCTACACCATATCCCTTTCTGTTAAAATAACATGGATGTAATCAACTTATTCAATAAGCCCATGTTATATACAGTCATGAATTGCACCCCCCCCCCCAATTAATCTATGTCCTACATCCCAAATTTTGGCAACCGATGTCCACTCCCATTTCCCCAAATTCTCTCTCCCAGCTTACAAGAAAAGTGTTGAGCTCCAGAGCGTTTGCTATCGGCCCAGGTATTGTCTACTGCTCACCATCAATAAGTTTCACCGTAACAGGATACTCTTTATTATCATTGGAATATTGTGAAAGCATTCCTGTCAGCACAAATATGGTGATGAGTAGTCTGGTTCCCTTATTCTGCTCTTCCCTACATCATCCACAAACATTGCCAGCTGCAATATTACAAGTATGTTGTTGGAGGATCATAAATGCTGAATGGGAATTCGGCTTCAATCATCAAATTTCCCTATTATTTAAAGAGCGTAGCATTCTGTTTGACAGCTCATCATAAGCATTATGAGAATTTGATGTGCAAGATTCTTGGGAATATCAAGAGTACAGCAAATCATGGGAACAGAACTTTACACCCATTCTGCGTGCCTATCGAACAAGGTATTGTGACAGGAGTCTCCATCGCAAAACTATCTGCAATTCACATAAAAATTGAATGATTTCAAAATGATTTAAGACAGAAATCCATTAGTGAGAATTCATGGCTGTCTGTTTACTAAAACCACTGCGAAAGAGAATCCCATCTGTGGGGCACTCAATTGATACATTGCTCTTTCATCTCTGGAGTCAAACTTTAAAATCCAATCCAGCCCCAAAAGTCAATAAAGCAGCAAATTTCTGATGTAAACTCTAGTTTTACATATGTTCCCAGTTCAACATACTTTATAGCATAATATAGCATAGTAAACAGTACCTCAGCCCTCTGTACCTGTACTGGTTATTTGACATACCAATCCATTTAGTCTCAACTCCCTTGGTCTGTCCTTAGTTTTTGTTATTTCTCACTTCCAAATGTTTATCTAATTCCCTATTGAAAGATACAATTAACTCTGCTCCCAGGACCCTTCAGGCAGTACAGATCACAAAAACTCCAATAATTTATTTAAATGCAAACTTCCTGCCAATCATCTTAAATTGTGGGACAATTAGGTCACCACCTCTTTAAAACTTAATAGGAATCATGTCAATATGTACTCATTATCCTCTATTTGAAATTCTGATGGTCTTTTTACCATTTATTCCACCTTATTTTTTCAAATCTCCAGTTAGTGAGGTGTTGAACATTTTTTTCCAAACTTAAAAACATACAAACTGTAGTGAACATTTAAACTTGACTGACTGTATAATCTTGTGCCCTTTGCTTCATCCAAAAACTGCAGTGCCCCCCCTCCCCAAGTTGCTCTATATTTACACAATGCAGAAGGAACACAATGGGTCATTCAACCTTACAGGCCCACTCCAACTTTCATTTAGGTAATGACTGGTCCTCCTGAATTCCACTTTTGTGCTTTTGGTCCATTTTCCTTAATAGTCTTACATGATTCTGTCATAATCTTGACAGTTCCCATTGTCTAAGAATCCACAATTCTTTGAGTGAAGAGAGTTCTAAATGTGCATTATTGGGGCTTGTGTCATGTTATGGAACAAAGAGACCGAGTGGGTCAGGTACATAATTTTTTGATGTTTGCATTACATATAGATAGAATGGTCAAGAAAGCATTTAGCATACTTGCCTTCATTGCTCAGACTCAATTATAGGAGTTGGGACATTTTCTTGAGGTTGTTCAGAAAGTTGGTGAAGCATTTTCTGAAGTACGTGGGCAACTCTGTTTTTCCTGTCATAAGAAGGATTCTAAGCTAGAGAAGGTTCGGAAGGGAGTTATCAGGATGTTGGCGGGAATGGAAGGTTTGAATTATAGGGAGAGGCTGGATAGGCTGGGACTTTTTCACTGGAGTGTAGGAGGTTGAGGGATGACCTTATAGGAGATTTATAAAATCATGAGGGGTATAGATAAGGTAAATGGCAGGTATCTTTTCCCTAGGGTGGGGGATTTCAACACTAGGGGGCATATTTTTAAAATGAGAGGAGAAAGACTAAATAAAGACATGAGAGGCAATTTATTTTGTTTAAAAACTGGGTGGCTCATGTGCAGAATGAACTTCCAGAGGAAGTGATAGATGTGGGTACGATTACAATGTTTCAAAGACATTTGAATAAGAACTGTTTGGAGAGATATGGGCCAAGCGCAGGGAGGTGGGACTAATTTAGATTGGGATTATAATTTAATGAGACAGAAAGATCTGTTTCCATGCTGTATGACTGTATTACTTTAACTTTATATTTTTGCAAATTACATGGAGCAAGCCAAAAGAAAATTGCCATCTTTCAGCTTGTATGTGTAATCTTTAATAATTTCAGAGTGGTGTATCCCATCATATCGTAGACTTCCATTCTGCTATGACTTTAACGATTGCAGAAATTCATAAGCAGTGGTTCCGAACTGGCAAGTCCAAAGACGGAGATGTTTGTCTACACAGTGGTTCAGCAAAACTTCTGAGGAGCACTGCAGCTTTAGTTCAACATGTCAATAGTCTTAAAGGTGACCGAAATAAAAGAACTCAGTATCTGGATGAAGCAAGTCACTAAACCGTACATGTGTTGTTCTGCAACAAAGACCACTTAACATGGATCTCTTACATTCATCGCCCTGCTTCAGAACCAGGCTTTAATACATTGAAAATAGTAGAAGGAATGGGAAGTCACCATACCAGATTGTAACCCATGGAGATAAGGCAAGCTTTGAAATCATCACTGTCCATCATTCCAGTCCTCTTCTACAGAGAGAGGAGGAAGGAGACACCAACAGGACAAAAATAAAAGCAGAGCGGAAGATAATCATGACAAAAAAAGGAGAATGAGACAGCAAAGTGCAAGACAAGCAAATGAAAGAAACGTTTCAACAATGTATCAAGGTGGAAGAATAAACACAGGAGAGATTAAAAACAGGTGAATAGCAGATAGTGCAGTTCAAACATCATAAGCAGGAAAACATTAGTTGAAGAGGAAGATGAATTACAAGAGAACCACCACAAACAGAGACATTAGGTCAAGACATAAAGACAAAGAGAAAAAAAAAACATTTAGTTAATTCAATGTACCAGTTTGGAGTACTTCACATTATACACTAGCAGTTAATACCTGTGCGTCATTTCCAATATCGTACCCCAAGCTGATGAGGCAGGCTTTGAACTCCTCTGCTCCAAGGGTGCCAGAATGGTCCTGGGTTAGGCAATGCCACGAGGTACGCCATGCATGGTGATGGAGACAGCAGTTGTCGGGTGAGGGAAAGGATGGAGGGAGAAAAAGTGAATAGGTGGAAGGCATACATGCAAAGGGAAAAATGGGGGTCAAGGAAGGAGATCATGCAAGTGGAAAGAGGAAAACAAAGTGCACAAAATTAGATATCACAACGGTTCAAACTTCACGGTCCCAAACGATCAGGCTTCTTTCCCAGATTACTAGAAAGCTCATCTCTGCTGTCTTGACAGGGATCAAAACTAACGATTCATCCCCGGCTACTCACAAGAGGTCAAATGGTGATGAACTCGCCAAGAGGTTAATGCTTTCCAGTTAACAGTTAGAAAGGAACCAACATATGCCAATAACTAACTGTTGATTTCCCGAGAAAATTCAAAGGCAAGATTTTCACTGTGTTTTCTCCAGAATTTGCCATTCTATGTCCTACATTGAATGAGCCAATGGCGAGGGAGCAGGTTTAAGAGTTACTCTGGTCATTGCGCTTGCTTCCTGCAGAGACCACAGAAGCTGCTGCTCGGGCTGAGGGGTGGTGCTGGTGAGGAAAGGGCAGAAGGCAGCAGTTGGGGGGGGGGGGGGGGGGGGGGGGGGGGGAGGTGGGGGCGGGATGGAGAAGGTGACACACTTAACCAACCAGGTCTATCCTTTCTTCCCTCCTGGCTCGTTAACTGCTGCTGAAGGTAAGGTCCATTATCCCATTTACTTATTGGTATTTGGGAAGATTAAGGCATTAATTTTCTTTTGAAAGAAAAGGCAGAGAAATAAAACTGAAAACCTCAAAGAGCTGTAAAGACATCTTGGATACCCCCACACTACACAACATCTTGTTTCTGCATGCCAGCAGCCTGATACAGAAAACTAGCATTCTCTGGACATTACATCAAAAACTGAACTCAAAGCTGTAATTTGATTGTTACCCCATTTCCCTCTTGGAAGTATTTGTTAAAATTTATCCCTGTCAAAATTTATCCTGCCAAATCCGTGACATGAGATAGAAAGTTTGCTCTAGTATTCATAGGTATCATAAAACAAACAAGGTATCAATACAATTTTACAACAGAATTTAACAAAGCTGCACATCAGAGAGTGGATGCATCCTTTAATGCAGTGACAGTGCTCAGGGGTAAGGATATGCAGTGACAGCAGTGCAGTGACAGAGAGGCAAGTGCAGTCAGAGTTACAAAGTATACCATAATTAACTTCTCAAAACCCAATGTACAATCAACATCAAAAATACATTATTATTTACTCTGTTGTCTAACAGCCATTCTACTTTCCCTCATAATTTGCAGTATTTAAACAGGCCTTACTGGCACTGTGACAATTGCACCACAATATTCAAGAAATCAAACATACCACATAGATACCAAATCATACTATTCCCAGTAATACATGAAGCAAATGCAAATATCTCTCACAGGTTAAGCAGTTGTTATGTAATATCAGAGTTAAGAGCACTCCTAAGAAACAACCGTGCAGTGTAAAATGTATTATCCAAGTTTGACAAGGAGAAGAATTACATAACTGTTGTGGAATTGATTTTTTTTTAGAAAATAATATACATTTCCTTATTTACGCTTCAGTCCATACCAGCACAGATTCTCCCCGATATCTGGTCAGGAGTTACATTAATCAATAATCCTAACCTGCAATTCCCCAGAGCACCAAATTAAGACGAGGGGACTCTGTGAATGCAGCGCACTGCCGAACTGTACAATGAGGGTTTTAGCTTATGATCCATGATGCAGCAAGTGTTCAGACACCATTGGGACACTGGACAAGTTGAAAATCAAATAGGAACTTAATACTGACTGTGCAAAGGGTCTGATGCTGAGGGATCAATGCAGCAAAGGTATAACCACAAAAAATAGTATTGAACTACATTCAACTTTTGTTCTTCATCTAACCAGAAGAGAAATTCAATTCTTTGAGGTTGAACTTTCCTGCCCACTTCTCCTATCTCTCCATTCCTTGAGACGTCAAAACTCTCTGCCTACCTCAGCCTTAGACGTGCTCATCATTGGGACAGAGGATTCCTAAATGCAGTACACTGTGATTGAAGTAATTTCTCCTCATTACAGTTCATAATGATCAGCCCCTTCTCCTGAGACTGCGCCTCCACGTTTTAAAGTCTCTGGGCAGTTGAAGACAGTTTTGCTTCTTCACAAAATGCATACGTTGGGACTTGCAAGCTTTGTTATCTTCACCCCAGACACTATCAGTTATTAATTCACACATTTCTAATGGACAAGACGGCACTCTGCAACAGTTCAGAATCTGATAAAGTCCAATCAATCAGCCCCTTCCAACTCCATTTTGAGTTAGCCCCTAGCTCTTTACCTACCTCCCCTAAACCTTTGGTTTCCTTCTTTGTTCATTAGTGGAGTCTGTCTCCAGCAAGGCCAGCATTTATTGCCAATCCCTAATTGCCCAGAGAGCAGTTAAGAGTCAACCACATTGCTGTGGATCTGGAGTCGCATGTAGGCCAGACCCAGGTAAGGATGGCAGTTTCCTTCCCTAAAGAGCATTAGTGAACCAGATGGGCTTTTCTCAATTGACAACAGATTCATGGTCACCATTAGAAATTTAACTCCAGATTGTTTTTAACTGAATTCAAATTTCACCATCTACCATGGTGGGATTCAAACCCGGCTCTTCAGAACATTATCTGGGTTCTGGGTTAACACTCTAGCGGTAATACCACTAGGACATCACCTCCCCCAAAAATACTGCATTGTCCTTAATAGGCTTTGTATGGAAAGTAATCAATTGGAAAATATGGATGATTTGTTGAGGTGGTTAATGGATGAAAAGATACCATGGGTGATGGGGGAAAAAATTACTTCAATTGTGTGTAAGAGCATTTTTGGACATTAAAAACAAGTCTAACCATCAGGGTTCAAGTCCCATTTGCCACAGACTCTGAGACGTTGGTTAAAAAGAATTTTCAAAATTGGAAGTATGAAAGTCAAATACTGAGCATGAGTCATAGATATTTGACTGATGTGTCTGCACAACAGGATGAAGCAGAGTTTGAAAAAGTAACTTATTACCAATCCACTCATATATACCCCCCTCCCCCACATTGTTTACTTTCTTTGTCCCATCTTCCTGATGCCATGGATGCCACCAATCTGCTTGTATCCCACTGGAATTGTCATTCTTCATTTATGTGCGAGCTTGAACAGTGTTGACAGGCCGTTCAATGGAGGAATATGAGGCAGGAGGTATGGGGGAGGAGAAGAAAACTGGGGTGGGGGGGGGGGGGAGAGAAGAGGGAAAGTAGGTAAGAGGAAGGAGTCTGGAGCGGTGCACGGTCCTGACTCCATGAAGAGTCAACGTGCAGTTTTCCACCAACTCAACAATAATTAGGGACCACGCTTTGGCCAATGCTTCTCTCTTCTTCAGCTGGCAACTGTTGAAAATTTCTCCGCTGTTGATGTCCTTTAATGCCATGACAACAAGGAGTCAAGTCACTGACCTGCCTGGTTCATGGGGCCTGTTATTTACTCACTGAGTCAACACGGAATAGCAAGTAATAGAAGCAAAATATTGCAGATGGCGGAATTCTGAAACAAAGACAAAGTGCTGGAGAAACTTGGCAGGTCTGTCAGCAGCCGTGGTGAGAGAAACAGAGTTAATGTTTCAAATCAAGTGAGACTTTTCTCCACAACTGAGAGAGATTGGAAAGTAGTGTTTTTCACACTTTTGACAGAGGTGGAGGGCAACAGATGGTGTGGAGGCCTAGTGTGAAAGACAAAGGGGTTAGTAGTTGAGGATAAAAAGAGAAATAAAAATGTGAAACAAGTATAAATTTAAAGTTGTGAAAGAAGCAAATGGGTTCTCTGAGAGCAAACTAAATGAGACACAAAGGACAAAAACAATACAAGGTCGTGCGGTGGAGTGGAGAATTTAAGAAAAATGGAGAACAGACATCATGAAGTCAGGTTCTGAAGTTGTAGAATACAATATTGAGTCCTAGAGGCTGTCAAATGTCTAAGCAGAAAATGAGGTGTTGCTCTTGGATCATGATTTAATGCCTCATTGAAAAATCTCAGCAGGCCCAGGTCAGAAATGTAGCATGAGAACAAGAGGGTGTGTTGAAATGGAAAATAACATTCTATTAAGATCGATGAGAAGGGACAAGCGAAGGAACGAACAAACAGTTGGACAGCTGACGATTATGGCATTCATCTGCGACTATTACCTTAGATTTCTGTATGAAAATAAGCAGAACAAGGTTGAAAACTGATGTTTGCAATACTTGTAGGCAAATGGTTACTTTTCTAGAATGGGAACCTGCAGGAATGGGGGAGTCCCTACTGAACATTCCTAGACATACTCCATCAGATGTCATAGTTTCTTATCTCACCATCTAAAATGTTGGGGAGGAATGGCTCAGCAGTCATGGCAGCCACATAGACAGTTCAACAGTTGGCCGTGCGTTATTTGGTTAGAAGTAGAGCATCCACAACAATGAGGGCAGGGAAAGCCTGGGGACTATGGGGGGGGGGGGGGGGGGGGGGGGGAAGAGAGGGGATTGAAGTCATGGTGATAAGATTGAGTGGCACAGGTCAGGGGCATACAGGGGAGCTACCTGGGTTACTTTACAGCTCTCTGCCTCCCCAGCTCAGGGAAAATTTGTTGGCGGCCATCTGTAAAATTATACATCACATTCATGGTAAGGGATGATCCACATTCCATTGTCAAATAATTTGCCAATACTGCTGTCCAGACTCTCACATGGAAAATGATCATTGGAGGTGCAACAATTGGTGCATACAGAAGTAGGCTAGAAGGGAGGATGGGAAAATACATCTCAGGCCTCAGCACACTAAAGAAGCGTGCTTTAGTTTTAAACTTTTACTAGTTACTTTATCTATTATTAAACTTGAGCACTGCACAGTTTCCTTTGTTTCGGAGTTTGACATCTTGAAGTTCAGGTGCAGTTGGTGGCTTCATTGTGGATATGGTTAACATTTTGTGGCAAACATTCTATTTTGAGTCGCATCCCCCATTTCCTGAAAGAAAATACTTCAACACAGCCAAGAAAACTGAATAAATCTCACTGCAAAACTCACATATCACCGGCAAGTCAAACCTGTCAGCTTACCCTGTCGAAGTGGTTAAAGGAGGCCCTGAACTCATTCATCTGCTCCTGACTGATGCCCTTTGCATCTCTGGTGAGGACTTGGTTCTCAATTTCATTGATTGTCCTGGCAATGGTGGTGAGCAGCTGTTCCCAGCCCACTCTGATATGCTGCAACAAAGGGAAGGAAGTCAATGAATTAAGCGCACTTGTCTAATGCATTCTCCTTGGCTTCACAGGCACTTCAATTTGTTCTTTCTAAAGGCTATTCTCATAGTGACCCTGAGCAGGTCTGTACCTGACAAGATTAAAAATAAGCTTGAGAAAGGAACAAGCTTGAGAAAGCAGTCTGGTTCAGGTGCCACTAATGCTCGATCATCAGCTTTCCCACATGCTAACACAGTGACAAAGAGAGCAAGGAAGTTCCTCACGCCTGGAGATGAACTGAAAGCTAAAAAAAAAAATGGATTTTTAACAGCTGCAAGACCAACTTTGCTTGTTTTGGAAATCAGATGACAAAATCTGTTAGAAAGTAAACAGTTCAATGATTATATTGACATGATTGCAAATTTCATTTCAAGAGTTAATAACACTTCAAAAGTTGGCACAGCTTCCCTTAACAGTGGAGCAAACAATATTGCAGTAATCAAAGCAGATGAAAGGAAATTTATTACTCCTAAACCTGCAAAAATGGTCATAATTAGACCGTCACTGTTGTACAAAACTTAGGTAGGGTGAGGAAGACTAGGATGAGAAAATGACCACAGTTCATTTTCCAAACTCACCACTGGTCATGCATTTAAAATACACTAGTGAAAATATTATAGTGATTTCTCAGGAAAATACCTATTAATATTCAAGCTTTGTTTAAAGAAAAACACAATTTACCCATGGTTTTCAAGACTGTGTGGGGTGCCCAAAATCAAAGTTATGCTGCTCATCTCAAAGAAATATTGGTGAATCATTTTAAAAATATGCCTGACAATTTTTACTGAAAAAAGGCTGTTTGAAGGAGAAAGGACAAAAAATTATTAAATAAAGACCCATTGAAAAAGACACAGGACACCAAAACAAATATGGTATCGTCAGATTAATCACAAGTCTCTGTGCTGTGAAGGTGCTGCATTATGAATGGTTACAGTTCCATAAATTCTACAGTTGTTAGGCACTTTACTTACACTAAAAATGCTGTAATTAAATGATTACTGGTCCTCATGTGTTGGCGTTTACAAAATGCTGTATTTTGAGAGTGAGGAATAGCTCACTGTATATAAGTTCCAGTCTGGAAGCCATCCTCATTTGGAGATTGACGGGTTTCAGGTTGTGATTCTAAGACACACAATTCATATCTATGAACTGAATCAAGGTAAAGGCATACAGGAATGAGAAAGAAAGGGCAAGAATGAAAACAAGATCACGGAGACAGCAGACCAGTTGAGACACAGTAATGTTAAACAGCTTTAAACAATGCCATCATCAAAGCAGCAGGAGCAGCTGCAGCAACACCGCAGGATGACTTCGGCAATTGACCTTTTAAGGGCAAACTACATGTGTCCGCATTAAACAGGATGTACAGACAAGTGCAAACCAGAAAAGCACTGGAAGGAGAAGAGCTGCTTACCTCCATTGTGTAGTTGGTGTGCTTGTTGTCAAAGATTAGTGCCTCTTGGATGAGCTGATGGTCTCCTTCAAGCTGATCGATCTTTGGTTTGTAGTTGACAATGCTTTTCTCATACTGTCGGAGGTGGTTCAGCTGATCCTCCAATGTGCCATGCATCTCAATGGAGATGCGACCAATCTCCTAGAAAAGTGAATGGACAGAGGCGATGGGGTGAATATCTCTGCTGCCTTTTGTGGATACCAGCTGTACAACAGGTAGAACCACACCAAACTTGAAAATGCTTGAATAGTAAGAATACTTTTCTCAATCATACAATGTCTTCAATCAATGTAGGTGCATTTGTTACATAACCTGATCAATTGAACAGCCAAGTTTTAGGAGAATGTAAAACTCCATGATAGAGAAAGCAACATTTAGCTCTGATCAAAACCACACCACGGACTTTTGAGTCTGCCAAATAATAAATAATCTAAACTGACACTTCACTGCAGTAATGAGGGATTCCTGCATTGTAGGAATGAGCATCTTTCATATGCGATGTCAAACCAAGAGCCAATCTCCCCCTGTTGGTGCATGTAAAACATTGAACTGCTCTATTGACTAAGAGCAGTGATGTTTTGTTCAGTATCCAGGTCAATGCTACTCTCTAAAACCCACACCACAAAAACAGACCATCTAGACATTAACTCATTACTTTTTCTGGAACCTCACAGTGTGGGTGCTTGCTGCTGCTTTCCCTACATTACACCAGTGGCTAGATTTCAAAGTGAGAAAATACAATACTGGCAGTCAAACACTTTGCCAAGTTCTGAAAGATTTCATATAAATTCAATTCCCTTGCTTTCTTTCAAATTGCTGTCACAGTGCCTAACGCTGTGTCTGTAACAGCACTATCACCGATAATACAGCTAAGTCAATGCCTGTAACAGCACAGTCACCAATAATATAGCTAACGCAGTGCCTGTAACAGCACCAACACCAAGAATACAGCTAACAGTGCCTGTAACAGCGCCCTCACCAAGAATACAGCTAACCGTGCTTGTAACAGCACCCTCACCAAGAATACAGCTAACAGTGCCTTTAACAGCACCATCACTGATAATATAGCTAACACAGAGCCTGTAACAGCACCACCACCGATAAAACAGCTAACTCAGTGCCTGTAACAGCACCCTCACCAATTATGCAGTCTTGCAACCAGCTTCGTAATGTCTTTGAGATATTACCTCCATCTTAGTCTGAATCCAAGGACCAATAACATTGGCTTGTGTTGCAAATTGTTTCCGCAGTCTCTCATTGGATTGCTGACGAGCATTTTCCTCCATCAGAGCATGGTCCCTCTGAGGCACCAAGTGTCGAACCTGAAAACAAGGTATTATCATATAAATCACTCAACACTGCATCTATTCCTTTAAAAGGGACAAAAGCCCAAACAGGAGTAACTTTCTCCCTTTATATCTACAGGTATTTTACACTGGCTGGGATACCTGGTGGTACAACACTATTCCTTCACCTTGAATCCAGCTCAGAATAATTTTTAAAAATTATTATTCATTGAGGGAGGTGGGTGTTACTGGCTTGGCGAACATTTTTATTGTCCTTCCCAAATTGCCCTGGAGAAGGGAGTTAGTGAGCTGCCTTCTTGAACCACTGATGGATTGGTAAACCCCACAGTGATATTCAGAAGAATTTGGCTCAGTGACTTGGAGGGGACCTTGAAGGTGCTGGTGTTTGCTTGCATCTGCTGTCCTTGTCCTTCTGGCAATAGAGGCTGCAAGTTTGAAAGGTGCCTTGAGGAGTTGTTACAGAGCACCTTGTAGATGGTGCACACTGCTACCACTATGTATGTGTGAAGAAGAGACTTGATGTTGAAAATAGTGCATATGCTGCTAATGAAGTGGGCTGCACTGTCCATGATGATATCAGGTGTTGTTGGGACTGCAGTGACTCAGGTAAGTGGGCCGTATTCAATCACACACCTGACTTGTAACTTGAAATTGGTGGACAGACACTGGGGAGACAGGAAGCAAGTTCCTTACCACAGAATTCCTAACTTCCCCCAAAGCTAGTATTTTCATGGCTAGCCCAGTTCATTTTTGGTCAACAGTAACTCTCAGGATGTTAATAATGGGGGGAATTTCAATGATGGGAAAGCCACTGAACATGTATCTGCTGTTCATCCCATCTAGAGGTTGTGGATTTGAAAAGTATTGTCGAAGAAGGAGCCTTGGTGAGTTCATAGAATCCATTTGGCCCAACATGCTCACACTGACCCTCTGAAGAGTATCTCACCCAGAACCATTCCCCTACTCTATTAGTCTAAATTTCCCCTGATTAATGCCTCTAGTCTGTACAACCCTGAACACATATGGGCAGCTTAGCATGGCCAATTCACCTAACCTGCACATCTTTGGACTGTGGGAGGAAACCAGAGCACCTGGAAGCTAGTCAGACACACAGTCAGTCCCCCAAGGCTGGAAAGGAACCCAGTTTCCCTGGCACTGTGAGGCAGCATTCTCGCAGTGTTTCCTGTGGATCATTTATGGAGGGAGCGGATGTTGAAGATATTGGACTGGGGTAGGTGGGGGACGGGTAAGATGATGGTGGTGGTGTGGGCGGCAATCAAGCGATCTGTTTTGTCCGAGATGATGTCCTTACCAGCAACTTAAATCCCATTCAAATAAATAGTGACAAGTTAATCGGAGGTGGAATACAGACTGGAAACTTTAGTACAGCGTGTTAGGGTCTTGGCTACTGGCTGTTTCATTTGGAGACATGCAATGCAGCAATCAGCTCCTTTTAGAAGATTACAAAAGAACAAAGGAATGCACACTCAGCTGGAAACAATCTCACCAACATTTTGTTTCCTCAGAGATTAAATTCCAAAAAGAAAAGTTTGACATAGAGCCAAAATTCAAATGAAAACCACACTGGGATACACACAGTGTCTTTTATTCCATATATGATGTATTATAGCCATTTTCTGTTAAGAATGATTTCACCCACAGGTAGGAGAGACGGAAAGCCAAGATGTCTTGAATGACGATTTTGGGTTTGTATCAAAGCATATTTTGGAAGAAAGCTGGACACACATGGCGACAAATCAAATTATGCAACAGGATCAACAGTTAAGGCCAACAAAAGCAGCTCCATTATGTGCTCAAATTATGATTGGGTGAGACATTGGATACTAACATACTCAAATGTGGCTGTGATAACTAGTCAGTTATTCAAGTACATGTTTGATTGTTCGAACTTGGTTATCGCTGAATGAAGAGAGATTGTTGAAGCTTTTCATCTTGCAATCTTCAGGGCAATTTACGGCATTCTCATTTTAAGGGGAAAAGATTGATGCTCTATGACAGAAGAATGCTCATTGTTCTTTGGCACATGGACTCTGAGTGGTAGAGGCTTTGCCATGGAGAATGCTCCAGTTAGTGATGATTAACAGTTAACTGCCAGGCTTTGTTTAAATTCTAAACCAGGCAGGTTGGCTGACAGGCAAAGGCACTGCCTTGAGAAATGAGCCAGTAAATGGCTGCCACTTATTTTGTTGAGTTAACGGGTGCAGGGTGTGTGCATGTTCTTGGTCTGCAAAGAACAGGGTCCAGTGTGTGTAAGCTTCCAGTACACACAAATGTGTCACACTGTAAGCCTGCATTGGTTGTCAGAGTAATTTTTTCGCACACTCAGTTTTATCTTTAAATATTGTACAGTTGCAGAATCTCAAATAATGTTTGACACTGTGTTGTGAGTTTACAAGTATAGTTGGGCCAGTACTTTGTCTGTTATTGACAGCCACAAAATATTGTCAACTCAACAATTTAAGTGACAGTCACTCACTGGCTCATTTTACAGGGCAATTTCTTAACCTATTAGGGCCAACATACTCGGTTTAAGTTTAAACAAAGCCTAGAACTTAACTGTTAATTCATAATCACTGGTGTATTTTCCATGGTTACAGCTAAACTAGAAACCACTTGGCAATTAATATGCATTCTCTTCTCAGTATCAATATTGATTTTCCCTTCAATTTGTATTCTTATGAACTGTCTTGATGAGTACAAGACAGCAACACTTAAGTCACGTATTGGTGCAAAATGAACTTAGATAGTGAGTGACATCTCACTGATGGTGTTTTAAAACAAAACGCAGCTGCCCTTTTTGTTCCCCCCCCCCCCAAGTACAACCAAAACATTTAGGAATTGTCCTCACCTTTTCCCATTTGTTGTTAATGTCTTGTGGGGCGATTGTTGTGTAAGGATTGGTACCGGCCATGTTGACGTGGTAGGTTTGGACTATCTTGGATACCTCATTGTGAATGCCCAGGATAGCCTGGCGCTCGCGGTCTGCCTCGGGCAGGGTGGCTTTAAATTGCTCGTGAGCAGTTATCAATCCCTATAGATCAGAGTACAGATGAGGAACAAAACATTAGTCACAGAGAGTCCGGAGTATCATGAAAATGCGCTATGTGGAATTCATTTGGATCTCAGTGTGACATACTAATCTTCTAAAAAGGACATTGCACTGAAACAAAGACACTGACTCAAAACAAGTACTCAAATGCATTTGTGTAACCACATTCCAGAGACCCCAAAGACAATGGCACACCTGGGGGTGAGAACAGCTCCTGACTGTCTCATCAGGGTAGAGGATGGATCATTTAGGGGTTAATTTGTTGAACATTAAATATTAACCACCTCAGCTTTCACGAGTGAGAGAACGTTGGGCCAGACATGAGCTTTTGGAGTACACAACCAACTCAGAGTTGTGATGTAATCTTTTGGTGGACGTTTTAATTTGGATTTTGACAGAAACTACAAAGTAATACCATTTATAATCTCTAAACCCGGTCTTCGAGACAGAAAAGCATATCTATCACTCTACAGCAGACAAAGCTCGGAGGGAAAGCCATTGGAGTTTGACAACAATAAGTGGGATAACCAGTACAGAACCAGTGGGTTTAACGTGAACTGGAGTTCTATTTTCAGATATGCGAGATCAATTTGGACCAGTTCTGACACTTCCAAGTTTTACTCTCAGGCACAACTTCAAACCAACTACTTCAGCTGGTGAAACAGTGACTGTGGATATAATCCATAAATTTTCCTTTCTCTTTGTAAGTGTGCATTCTTAACTTGCTGAGTTTAACCTTATATATTCTTAAGGTTATATGAATATTCTATAAGGCTGTACTTTTCCTCATGCATTAATATTTACTTATCCACGCTACTTAACTCTGTGATCTGCCTGTATTGCTCGCAAGACAGAGCTTTTCACTGTGCCTCAGTACATGAGACAATAAATTAAATTCAATTCAATTCAATTTGGGATTTGAGTATGTGCTTGCTAGTGAGAAGACAGACATACTTGTAAATCCTTAACTTTTTAAATGTTTTACTGTGGGGTTTGGCACAACTAACCGTCATGTTGCTCAAGTCAAAATTACCTATCTGGCTTAGTTCTTCACTGAAGACAGACAAAGTACAAACTGAATTGGCAATATCCCTGTTCATTTGGTCATAACAATAGATTAATTATCATAAAATGGCTTTAGGAAAGGAATCACCTGTTTTCCCAGGAACATTATCTGAACAGGAATCAATGGAAACTTATCACTTCGCCACCTCTGACATTATATTTGCTTACATATTTTGGACTCCATAGAGTCACGCAGCATGGAAACAAACCCTTTGGTTCAATTCGTCAATGCTGACCAAGTTTCCCAAACTAAAATAGTCCCATTTGCCTGCATTTGGCCCATTTCTATCTCAACCTTTCCTATTCATGTCCTTGTCTAAATGCCCTTTAAATGTTGTAACTGTACCAGCATCCACTACTTCCTCTGGCAGTTCATTCCACATAGGAACCACCCTGTGTGCAAAAAAACTTGCCCCTCAGGTCCCTTTTAAATCTTTTCCCTCTCGCTTTAAAATTACGTTCTCTAGTTTTGAACTCTCCAGCCCTAGTGAAAAGACCTTTGCTATTCACTTATCAATACTCTTTATGATTTTATAAACTTAGACATGGTCATCCGTCAACCTCCTATGCTGCAGTGAAAAGATCTTTTCCAGTCTCTCCTTAAAATTCAAATCCTCCAGCCCTTGCAACATCTTGGTAAATCTTTTCTGCACCCTCTTCAATTTAATAATATCCCTCCTTTAGCAGGGCAAGCAGAGCTGTACACAGTACTCCAAAAGTGGTCTCACCAATTGCAGCATGATGTCCCAATTCCTGAACACATTGGTCTGAGCAATGAAGGCAAACGTGCTAAACACCTTCTTTATTCCCCTGTCTATCTGTGATGCAACTTTCAGTGAACTACGTGCCTGAACCCCTAGGTCTCTCTTTTCTACAACACTCCCCAGGGCCCTACCAGAAACTGTGCAAGTCCTACTCTTGCTGTTCTTCCCAAGATGCAACACACCACATTTACTAAATTGAATTCCACCTGCCAATCCTTGGTCCAGTTGATCAAGAACCCTTTCTAATTTTTGGTAACCTTCATCACTGTCCATACAGATGTCAATATCAGACAGGAACCTCAAACCAAGCAGCACATTTGGTAGCCCTCAGTAAACCCACATTTATTTGGAGTATTCAGGGACCAGAACTTGGCAAATTCTTGCCTTCAGCTAGTAACAAAATTAAAACCTTCTACATCATCCATCAAATTTGAAACAATGTAAAATGTCATCTTACCCAGATTGGATACTTGAACTGACTATGCTACCTCGGCACCTCTCCAAGGCTAACTCAACACAGACATGAAAATATTAAAGAGTACAGTAAAGAGGGCAACTGAATAAACCAATGCAGTTATGATAAACTCATCACTGGCTCATTACAGTTGAATACCTAGCGACTCTAGTTATAAAAGTTTAAAAATAATAAATTATAATTAAAGAAGATGAGCCATGGTAACTACAAAAGCATCAATTTATATCTGTATCATGGGCCAGAATGCTGATGAATAAACTAGCAGGACTCCTACTCCTCATCACTATGAAGTGATGCTTGGTGAAACATGTCTATGTTAGATTGCCAGGTGAACACAATAGAATCTTACCTTCCTATACAGCCTAGCTCCATCATGTCTAATGAGCCTGTATGCTCTCATTACTTATGTGTAACCTAAGCAACAGTGTAGCAATGGTACCAGAGAACTACTGAAGACTGTGTAACAATACCCAGTAAGAATAGATTGTTGCAGCATGGGAGATAATAACAGATATTAGTCAATAAGACATTATTTGAAATCGGAATTCACCAGTAGGGTAGTTAATATTTTAAATAAAGGCACTAATTACAGATTTTATTCAATTTTAAATTGTCCATCTCAAACTGACATTAAATTCTGAATGGGGAATTAAAATCAATCCTGCCAATAAAGATAGAGAGAACACTAGAGCTTTAGCCAAAGCTTTTAAATAGAAATCAACAGGGCATCTTACTGACTGCATTCCAAATGGGTAAACAATAAGGGAGAGGGGGGAAAGAGAGAGAGCTCAGATCCAGGTATAGGAGATACTTCTGGCTTTCTACCAATGAAATTAGATCATATTATATAATGTCATTGAGGTCAGGGTGAATATCTGAAGTTTTAAAGATATACAGCCTGGAGATGTAAATGTTGGACAGCATGGTGATGCTATGGCTTAAGAAGTAATTTTGTTCTTTTCTAAAATAAATAGAGGTTTTAAGACAGATGTGCCAGTAAACAGCTTGAGAGGCCTTGGGCTTTTTTTTAATTTAAAAAAAAAACTTGGAACAATAGAAGCAGCCTGAATGAGTGTGGCCAGCTCTCTCAGACCAGGATTTCGAGGTTTTTTTTTAATTTTTAGATTCAGCGGAAGCTGGAGTTTTGAAGAAGTGGAAGCTATCTTTTCCCTCTATCAGTTACAACTAGAAGCTGAGACTTCTCTTCCTATTGTGGACCTTGCAGGTAAGAAAATCGGATTTCTGAATTTGTCTTCTTTCCCCAAGGGGTGTGTTTATGGGATGCTACTATATTAGGATGGTTATTTACCAATTGTTACTGCATCTATTATTCTGTTAAGCTTTCCAACAGAGTTGTTATTTTAAGTTCTTGTTTTGTTTTGTTGCATTTTAACTAGAGCGTTGAATAAATGGGGTTTTGCTTATGTCTGGTAGTTTGACCCGTCAAATTGCATCTCAAACACAGCATATTACATTTGCCTTTAAAAGAAGAAAATGTTAGGGTCATGACTACCTTCTTAAAACACATTGAGGGAGTCTGGTCTGGTCCATAACACAGAAAATCTAATGAAATTAGATAATTTCCTACATTCCCTGTAATTGTTTTCTGCTTCTGTGCAGATTACATGTGACATTGGCTCCCAGAACTGGAAGTGAACACACCAGCCAATCAGTGTCTGTGTGCGTGCATGTTGAGAGGCTGCGCAGCATAGAGGGAATGTTGATCACATCGGAGTTTATTTAAAATCAACAATGGAGAAATTAACTGATGAGTCAAGACGCAAAGGTCAGGTAACAACCCACAATGGAAGGGAAGGGAATGGGAGACAAATCAGGAGATGGTGATTGTTTTATACCCAACTTGAGTTATAAAAACATGGAGATTGGAAGCTAGAGACTGGAGAGAAATCAGGATTTCCTGATGTTGTGAGCTCCTGGCAATACAATGACAGCTCGAACAACGTTGGTAGTGAAAAAACAGAGAAGGGAAAGCAAAAAAGCAGGACTTTTGAGCACGCAGTTGGATGTATAGGAACAGTCGAAGAGGTGGGGGAAAGGGGTGTGGGGATGACAAAAGAGAGAGAGGGGGAGAGAAAACAAACAAATTGTTCTACCATGAGTTGACACTTAAAATTGCTACAATATAACTGCCAAAAAACACTCTCCAGTGCATCCACAGTGCTCACAGCACTTTCTCCAAACATTTACCCATTTGTTTATATTTCAACTGACTTGAGAAATTTTGGGGTAATAGATTAGATTAGATTAGATTAGATTAGATTACTTACAGTGTGGAAACAGGCCCTTCGGCCCAACAAGTCCACACTGACCCGCCGAAGCGCAACCCACCCATACCCCTTACCTAACACTACGGGCAATTTAGCATGGCCAATTCACCTGACCTGCACATCTTTGGACTGTGGGAGGAAACCGGAGCACCCGGAGGAAACCCACGCAGACACGGGGAGAACGTGCAAACTCCACACAGAGAGTCGCCTAAGGCGGGAATTGAACCCGGGTCTCTGGCGCTGTGAGGCAGCAGTGCTAACCACTGTGCCACCGTGCCGCCCCTGGGTGTGCTCACAGCAGAGTTAGTGTCAGCACATCAGACTGCTAATCCTTTTCAGGAATGCGAGAAAATACCTCAATGCTAAATGTGTGCACCCCTCTTCACACAAGAACATACAAACATATGACGCAACATGCTTTCATGAAAGAAATTACAACTACTTTTTGGAGCAAAAGCTGGCTTTGAAGTAATAGGGATAGAATGCAATTTAACACTTTGTTGAAACAGAGCAGAAAGACAAGGTCATGGTTAGTATGTCTTAACTGGAAGACTCTTTCTCTAGCAATGCAGCACCCCATTACCACTGCAGTTGAGAGTCAACCTAAAGTATATGCTCAAATTCTCAACTAATACTGAATCTCAGCCTTTACTTCAAAAGGGGATGCATTACCAACAGCCCAGCGGGATAATAAACACTCAAAAGTATTGAAATAAAATGCAAACTGTTTCCTTAACATGTATGAATTTGTGGGGATTGGAATGCAAATATGTGAAATGTTGTCAGACATTCAAGAGATATTCTGAACACTAGGTTGAAGAGCTAAAATTGGATATGCTGCTCTCAAAAATAAATGAATTGGGGACAGTAGGTTTATAAAATTCTTAAATATTAAAATAAAACATTTTCTGGACATTCAAAGAAAAGTCCACAGCTACTAATCTCTCCAAAAACTCCCATATCATTCAGGATACCATGGTGTAGTCACCAGACTCTGTCCTGGTGAGCAGATGGATAGTTTCCAGGCAAGCGCAATGGTTCACCAACACTTTGAGGATAGCCAACACTATGACTTCACAGAAACTGCAGAATTCCCTGAAAATACTCATTATCTGATTCTCTGTCTGGCTGCATTCCTTGTGAATGGTCTCTGCCAGTCCCACACATACCCTGATGATCCTTTCCTTCAGTGCAGAGTAATTGATTACGTATATAAAAAGGGTACCTGTTTTCTTAGACTAATCAAATGGCCATTCTTCAACTGACAGTCTGGGCAATGAGGTGACAGGGACTGGATGCAGTCCTCACTCAGTACCTATTCACTGGAATGTGGTTCAGATCAGAAACTCTCGCTAATTTTTCCATTCCCAGGCCCAGTTAGTCTGGCTGAGGTCTACTTGCTTAGGAATTGAACCTGGGACTTTGTGGATCTCAGTGGTCATGGTCCACGGTGAACAATACCATTCCTGGCTGAGAATTTGCGGGAGTCTGGCAATTACAAAATCTGTAACTAGACTAATTGAACTAAGCTGGTATTTTACTCGTAAAATAAGAAACTCATCCATCATAAGCTTTCGGTGTGACATAAATATGCAGTACAGTTCTCAGCAACATTTTTTCCCCAGACTTGGCAGGTTAAAAAGGTCGAAGCTTGCTAATTGGAGAGAACAATTCCACAGACGTGTCCAAATATAGTAACTTTTTTTTAAACCAACTGTTATCATTCATATTCTTTCCCTTGAGAAGTACTTAAGGTTATAACACCAACTGCGTTTTCATACAAATTTCATTCCTCCTCTTCAATAGGGAAAACCTATTGTTAGCTATGTTGCCACTGTACTTCATGTGGCAATGATGTTGGACTAATTATCCAGAGTCCTGGACAAACTATTGACAGGCTTTCAAATCCTGCCACTGCAGGTTGCAAATTTGAGATCAGTTAATAAATAAAAAAAAAAATCTGGAAATAAAAAGATGGCAACGGTAAAAGTGAACATGGTTGAAACCCAGTTGGTTTATCAATGCTCTTGAATGATTAGATTAGATTCCCTACAGTATGGAAACATGCCCTTCGGCCCAACAAGTCCACATTGACCCTCCAAAGAATAACCCATCCAGACTGATTCCCCTACATTTACCCTGACTAATGTATTTAAGACTATAGACAATTTAGCACAGCCAATTCACCTGACATGCACATTGTTGGATTGGGAGGAAACCAGAACACACACACACACACACACACACACGGAGAATGTGCAAACTCCATACAGACAGTTGACTGAGGCTGGAATCGAACTCAGGTCCCTGGCACTGTGAGGCAGCAGTGCTAGCCACTGAGCCACCGTACCGCCCCAAATAAAAGGCAGCAAGCCCTCACCCAGTTTGGCCTATATATGACTCCAGTCCCTCACCAACTCTGAACTGCCCTGCAAAGTGGTTTCAGACTTCCAACAATTGGATCAAACCGCTCTGGAAAATGAGGGATCTGCAACACCGATGTGGCACAAATGAATTACACATGCGTCTTTAAAAAAAGTTTAATCTTGAGGATGTGGGTGTCAGTGGAAAGGGCAGCATTTACTATCCACCCTTTGTTGTTCTCAAGTCAATGGTGGAGAGCTGTTGCATTCCATGAGGCAATTGTTCTCCCACTGCACAGAGAGGGAATTCCAGGATTCTGATCCAGTCAGGATGAACAAGCTGTGAAACATGTCCAAGTCAGCATGGTATGGACCTTGAAGGGGAACTTCAAGGTGATGGTGCTCCCTTGTGCATCTTGGTGGTAGAGGTCACAGGTTTGTAACATAGCCAAACAAACTCTACCCACATGCTTACTCTACAACAACAAAGACAGATGGTTTTTGGCTGAGACTTTCCAAATCATTTCACAAAATTATGGGCAATGAACATAAAGGTAAAAGGTAAAAACACACACTAGAACAGCTGTGTTAACTGTACACATCACTACTGTACAGACATTGTCATGCTCAACACAGCATTCAACAAAACGTTAGACACTCCAAAAGCCAAACTGATAAACTGGATTAATTCACATGAAATTCTATTTCAACAAAGGTATTAAATTATTTAACTAGATTAAAAAACACAGAATAAATAGTGTAATTTAGCTCAGTTGACAACATTCTTGTTCATTACCAGAGAGTCCTGTCCTGGAATATATAACCTTGATCGAAGGAATGCTATAAAGTGGAAGATTGCACCTTTCTGATTGGTGCTCTGTTTGGGTGCACAGAAGATTCAAGAACAGTCTCTAATGGGAAGTATTGGCCTAGTGTCCTGGACAATATTCCTCTCTCTGGCGACACCAGTGTAACAGATTAACTGGTTATTTATCTATGTTATCTCTTGTGGGATCATGCTTTGCATAGATCAGCTGCCTACGACATAATAGTGATGCCCTGGGAGATGCAAAATGTACTGTATAAACTCAAGGTGTGCCAGTCATTTCTTAAGAAGATAGTGGCTAGAGGGATTTCAGGCAAAAATGTGCATGTTCTACACATAACTTGTTGATATTTTAAAATCGAGCTATTGAGACACATTAGAGCATACCTCTGGCACAGAAAATTCTTCCTATTGAAGAGGAATATAGTTGCATTGAAGATAGTTCAGAAGAGGTTCATGAGATTGATAGATGAGGAGTTGTTTTATGCAGGAGAGATTGAACAGTTTAGGACTGTACTCTCCAGAGTTTACAAGAATGAGAGGCGATCTAATTGACAAAAGACGCCAAAGGGAACTGACAAAGTAGATGTCAAGTGGATGTTTCCTCCTGTGGGGCCATCTACAATGGCAGGCTAAGGGTGACAAATTTGATTTCAAGATTAGGAGGAATCACTTCTCTCAAAGGGTTGAGAATCTGTGGAACTCACTACCATGGTGTGCATGGATGTCAGGGTATTCAGTAAGTTTAAAGGAGGAAATATATCTTCAATTAGTAAGGGGAAGGAGGGTTATGGAACACAGGCAGGAAATTGGAGTTGAGGGGCTGAGATGAGGTCAACCATAATTACACTGAATGGAGGAGCAGGTTGGTGGGCCTTCTCTGCTCTTAGTTTTAATGTTCTATAGAATCTTCAAGGCTGAGATAGACAGATTTTTGATCAGTCAGAGATTCAAGGATTATTGGGAAAAGGCACGAAAAGTGGAGATGAGGTTTTTCAGATCAGCCATGATCTCACTCAACGTCTGAGCAGTTCAATGGTCTACTTCTGCTCCCATGTTTTATGATCCTCGTGACAATAAAACTGTCATTTTGCCAGCACGTGAATTACTCGGTCACTGGTCAGAGGGTCCTTTGTCAGTTCAATGTGGAATGCAGTGCCTTCCAGCACTGAAGTGATTTGACCGAATTGCATTTCAGTTCCGACAGAATTTGGTTTGTTGCCCTACTGTACCCATTACCTAAAGGAATACCTACTGTGTCAAAGCTCATCATGAAAATGTCAAGGCTGGACTGCATAGGACAGATAAATTTAACAAAATAAATCAGGTGGTGATGAAAGTGATTGACAGACTGATGGGAGAGTGAAAATTGTGACTTGTACTTTATAGCACTGCTTTTGATTGGTCAAATATAACAGTTAAAATCAGCACAGCCGAAGAGGAGATAGACATGGGGACAGTATGATGTATAATAATACAGATTCAGTTGAATAATATGAGAAAATGAGATGTCAGTCATAATGATATGCAGTGGATACAGGTCTCACCCAAGAGAACCGTCAAGCAGGCTTAATGTTTTAGTTTATAAAAATGTTAAGTTTAAATAAACTGAAGGGGGTGGTAGTAAACAAAGCTCTTCAATATTTAAGTGACGCAGATTCCCATTGTCCTGTGCATGTGGGAGTGCCACTTATCATGATTCTCCCTGACGCACAATGTCAGGATGACTCACAGATAGCAACTTGCAAGTCTGTTTTTATTAGTGTTGCATCTGTGCGGCCAAATACAAACTTAAATGTACCACAGTGGATAGTGTCCTGTGTCAGGTGACCTGACAAGCAATGGTTTGTTCCAAAGAGCGAGTCAGTGATATCTTTTGTTGCTTTTTCTGAAACGGAGTGTCTGAAATGGGCGACGATAGCACTGCAAATGGAATGTTGTCATATATTGCAAGAGCATGTAAAATTTGGGATGTTTTTCCATAGTTGTTCAAGACATTGGTGCGACCATATGTCAAGTACTGTTTATAGTTTGATTTCCTTATATAAGAAAAGGACATAATTGCATTAACAGCAAATCAGAGGAGATTCACTCGACTGATACGTGGAATGAAGTGGTTATCTTAGGAGATAAAACTACAAAAATGTTGGAGAACCCCAGCAGGTCTGGTAGCTTCTGTTGAAAGAGAAAAGCAAAGCTAACATTTCGCGGTCTGATGTGACTTCTTCAGCAGTCAGAATTGGGTTCTGAGGAACAGTCTTGTGGACTTAAAATGTCAACACTGTTTCTCTCTCCACAGTTGCTACCATGAGTTTCTCCAGCACTTTGTTTCATTTCAGACTTCCAGCAGCTGCAATATTTTGCTTTTATTTTATTGCTTGTGAGGACAGATTGAATCTGTACTCATTTGAACTTAGAAGAATGAGAGATGAGCTGATCATGCCACATAATATTGAGGGGACTGGACAGGATTGCTGATGAAAGAATGCTTCCCTTTGTAGAAGGGATTAGCAATGAAGGATACAGTTTAAACATGAGAATCTCCTGTGTCAGACTAGTGGAGGGTAGAAAGTTTTGCTTCCCACAGAAGATAGTGCCTCTGTGGAACTTTCTTTCCCAGAGAACAGTGGAAGTAGTCATTTAACTGAGAAGTAGATAGATTCTAGATTAGCAAGGGAGTCAACGGGGGAAATGGGTAACCAGGAAAATGGAGTTGGGGGCACAATCAAATTCAGTTATGATGTTGTTCAATGGCAGAGCCAGCTTGAGGGGCCAAATGGTCTATTCTTGCTCCGAATTTGCGTATTCACATATGTGTTCTTGAATGTTTCATACATACCTGGATTTCCTCAATAGTGTGAACAATAAACGTGTCCTGCAGGTCCTCCATGGCACCTTCCATCCAATTGTTAAAGGGAGCAGCCCTCTTTGCATATTCTAGATACAACTGGTCAATTGTCTCGAGGAGTTTCTCTGTCCTCTGAAAAGGAATGTAAATACATTCATTAAAGTCAAAGGAGGATATTGAGTCCCTTAAGGCAGCTCACTGATATTAAACGGAAGCTTGTTTGATCATTCACCCCTATGGCAATGCTAAATGAGGATTACATGCAGACGTTTTGGCTTTAATACTCAGTATTTGTTAATATTCAAATTATCCATCACCTACAGCTCTGGTCCAATACATCATCTTCTGTCTGGTTTTCAGCGCAGATTTACTGCCAACATTGCATTCTCTGGAACTCTGCACTTGAACACTCTGGTGATTAACTAATCTTGGACATGTTCAAAATCTTTGGCAGCATTTTATATTGTTCATTTCTGTGCAATTTTCAAACTCCCACTTAAATTCTGTTCATGAATACTGAATTCCTCAAAAATGTTGGAGTTAACATCCTCTGACTTACTTATCATTCAACCAATGTTCCCTAATATATTTTCTCTTTTCACCATTTACATCTTTTCAAGTCATAATCCAACTAATTCACTCCCTACAGTAATGTGAGATTATCCAAGGTCCTTCAGCTGACATCCAAATAGATACTCTCAAACACCTTTCCATTCTCAATACCGCTGCCTTGCAAAAGCACGAGCTCTAGATATAGAGCAAAGAAAATGAGGTGCTTCCCATTCTTTAGAAACACATCATCTTCTTATTTGTCTCTTTCTCCAACCTTCAGCAGTTCTGCATTTATTCCTTTTTCATCTATGGAAATTCTTGGTCTTAGTTACTCTTGAGTTCTGAAATGGAATGTTTGAATCCTTCTTGCAGCTGAAGTTGTTCCCCCAATAAGTTATCCAAACAACTGTTTTGCCGCCAATAGTTGTAACTGGAGACAAAGCTTAAGCCAATCCCAAGCTATGAATACTTCCAAATCTATGGACAGTGTCTTTTGATGCTGTTCTTGGATTGATTCAAGAAAAGGAAAGCTCTTTTGCGCAGTCCATTTCTTTGCAATCCTTAGAGTCATCCAGTCATCCAGAAGGAAACACACCCTTTGGTCCAACTTGCCTATGCTGACCAGGCAACTCAATCTAACAGAGTCCCATTTGCCAGCATTTGGCCATATCCCTCTCAACCCTTCCTAATCATACCTCCACCACTTCCTCTGGCAGCTCATTCCATACGCGCACCAACCTCTGTGTGAACAAATTGCCTCTTAGATCCCTTTAAATCTTTCCCCACTCACCTTAAACCTATGCCCTCTAGTTTTGGACTCCTCCCATCTCAGGGAAAAGACCTTGTCTCTTCACCCTATCCATGCCCCTCATGATTTTATAAACCTCTATAAGCTCATCCCTCAGCCTCCAATGTTCAAAGAAACAAAGCCCCAGCCAATTCAGCCTCTCCTTATAGCTCAAACCCTCCAGTCCCAGCAACATTCTTGTGAATGTTTTCTGAACTCACGCAAGTTTAACAAAATCTTTCCTATAGCAGGAGACCAGAGCTGAATGTAGTATTCCACAAGTGGCCTACCAACTTTTTTTTTTTTTTTACAGCCACAACATGGCACCCCAATTCCTGTAATCAATGCACTGACCAATAAAGGCAAGTGTATCAAACACTTTCTTCACTACCCTATTTGCAACTCCACTTTCAATGAACGAGGAACCTGTACCTCTTTGTTCAATAACACTCACCTGGACCTTACCATTAAGTATACAATTACTGCCCTGATTTGCCTTACTAAAGTGCAATACTTCACACTTAACTAAATTAAACTCCGTTTGCCACTCCTCAGCCCATTGATCAAGGTCCTGTTGTACTCAGAGTTAATCATCTTCACTGTCCAACTTTGGTGGCATTCCCTTTCTGAAAGCTTCTTTTTCTTAAGAAACAGTTTTTCTTGTTCTGATCTTGCTCTTTATATTCTCAAAATGCTACATCCCATGTATCGTTCATCCTTCAACAGTTTTATGGTTTCCACAAACAAAATTCCCTTGACAGCAAAAATATCCAGACACAGGCCAGAGCTACTAGGAGATGTCAGCTTGCATGATATGGATGGTTTAATCAACTTCCCTGCAGTTTTCCCAAGACAAAAATGACAAGTTAGAAATGGATGCAACAGGTTAGGAAAAGACAACAGTGCCTTCACCAAAGTCACCATGCAGAGGAACAGATGTGGAGTGTATAGTGATTGCCATGAGGTCAGCCAGGAGGACCTCATACAATAGGAGTTCCCTGATTGCTCCAGGTTAGCAGTCCCAATCAAGGAGCTCTGGCTGACAGATATAAACAGGAGTGTCAGAGATTCTGTTCGCTCAGAGCCAGCTCTGAGGGAGCTGGATCAGTGTCACATACTGTGCATGTGTAAATAAAGGGTGACTTGGTGACGGGATATTGGCCTCTGGGGAGTTATTTCAGAGAGGGCAACCCGCTACTCATACAGATTGGTCAACAGTTCAATCGACATCATTTGATAAAATATCTGAATACTGCATGAATATATAACCTAGCCAGCAATTTAAAATCAATTCTTCCTTCACCTTCACAATTAGGCTTCGTTTCACCACTGTTTGCTTTCATCATGCAGTCTTGCACATATTAACACTCTGTAGCTGAAAACAATCTTGATATCTACCCTAGGTGTCTAAATATAGAGGGCTGTTGTGGTAGTGCCCATATGTTTGGGCCAGGAGGCCCAAGTTCAAGTCCCACCTGCTCCAGAGATGTAATAACATCTTTGAATGTTGATTGAAATCTATCTAGATGTTGAAATAGCATTTAACTGATGTACATGAGCAAAAGTGAGTCTCAGTCACTAAATTTATGCTCCATCCATTTGAGAATTATAGACTAAACCATGAGACAAACACTCAACGTTTTAGTAACTGAGATGTATAAACATGACTAGGTTTACTGGAGCTCTCTAACATATGAGATAGGTAAGTTATGAAGACAAAGCAGATTTCTAAGGAATTTAATAAACACTGCAATTAGCTTTGGAGTCTGGCCAAGTGCAATCACAAGATCCACCACTAATGGGCCGGATTAGAGACTGTCAGCACTGGTCACTACTTAGGTTCCTCCCATGATTAACTCAGCTAAATCCCTCTCAGCTCCAGCATCTTCTGGTTTACTACCACCAGCGTCAACAATGTAAAGAACCCACAGAGCATAATACAAGTGAGCTCTTACCTCCAACCCCAACAATACAGGCTTAGCATTGAAAACATTAAATCATTCCTGTTATGCTAACTTTTGAAAAGTGACTGATTCTTTACAAGTATGGTATGCAGAATAACAGTCCAGGGATGGTTCTAACTGATCAGATTAATAAGCCTTTCCACCATTTCCAAAACCAAAATAGATTTAAGTGCTTGATCGCCGAGTGAATTGATTGTACTCATTTTCACCCTCTGGTGAAATGTTACAGGTGTCGATGGCCATGGTAGTCTGAAAATGCCTGCTCTCAGAAACTAAGGGCAGTGGTGGTATCCCTATCTCTGAGCCAGGAGGCTTGGATTCAAGTCTCATCTGCTCCAGAGGTGAGCCAGGAACAGGTCGATTAGAAAATATTGATAATGTTCCAGGTTACTGCAGGAAAAGCTGGCTGTTGAGCCAAACTTTCATGGTAAATTAATTTGACTCACTGAACTTGAAGCAGTGGTTCCAGACTATGAACAAGGCTTGACTAAAACCAATCACTCCCTTTTTCAGAACTGGAGTAGGCCCTTGAGCCTGTTCTGCCACTGCATCAGATCATGGCCGATTTGGCAACTTAACTCCATCAACCTGCCTCAATTCCTTAAGCCTCAATTACTGCACTAATCTCAGTTTGGAATTTATTTTTTCCAGTTGCTCCTCAACCTCAACAGGTTCTTCTTTTGAGGGGAGGGGTGGGGATTGGGCGCTGGTGGGGGACATGGATTCAGGTTTCCACCACACACTGCGTGGCGACTTCCTGGCACTAATATGAAACCCCCTAATGTGAAGACTTTCTGACAGGAAGACATTGTTTGTCTTTATTTACCCTAAGTTTCTAAAGATTTTTAACAAAATCCCCACCAAACCAGAACACCCTCAAACGCAGTGCCCGAAATGATAAGGAGCACTCCACTTGGATCTGACCGAAGTTTTGTAAGGTTGAATGTCGTCTCTATCGTTTTGTTCATCCATTTAAAAAATAAAATTTGGCCTGTGGGCTCTCTGCACAATCTGTGTTGCAGCTACCACACATACAAACATTGAAGTAAAATAGAAACTATGTTCACAAGACACTGGTTGAAGTCGAAAATACCTCCAAGGCATCTCTCCTCTTCTGGGTCAGGGCTCCTAGATTGTCCCATTGGTCACAGATCTTCTGGCATCTTTCATTCACACTTGGGGAATCCCAGTAGTCCAGCTCACTGTAAAAGTCAGAAATTACTCATCTTATCTCACGGCTACGTACCAACAACAAAGGTTCATCAGTACCCCATCCCCTACAAAATGTCACTTCATATTTGAGTGCTGAAAATGAACACGTTACTGTTTGTCTAGAAACGGCCCTGCGACTAACTTTTTGTATGGGGATTTTAGTGCAGAAACATCAAAGCAGAAAGAAGAACAAACTTGTGCTAATGTAGTGCCTTTCATATCCTGGAATCTCCTAAAGTACATCACAATACTTCTCAGTTATCATTGGTCAGATATAAAGCAAATAAAACAGCCAATTTCTTCACAGCAAGGTCCAACAAGATCATAAGATGAATGAGTGGATAATAATATTGGCCAAAGTATCAATGATGGCCAGTATGTTAGAAGAATTCTCCCACTCTTCCTCAAACAGTGGGACCTTTTACTTATACCCAAGGCAGAAGCAGCCTTGGTCTATAATCTCATTCAAAAGACAGCACCTCTCATTGCAGCACTCCCTCACTACCGCACTGATGTGGTAGCTAGATCATGGACTCAAGTCTCTGGAATGGGATTTGAAGTTATGACTCCATCATGAAGGGGATTGTGAAACTGCTGACCCAGGAGGTTACCGGGCATATATCTACAAAACAAACTATTTCTACAGTTTTACTTCTTCACAGGTAGACGCATAATCACATTTGACATAGTACAGCAAAATGCTGAGCTGGTTAAGTCAAAGGCCTGAGCTCTCGGGGGAGGAAGGGTCATCTGACACAGTGGCAGGATGGTTCTTCTGCCCAATGTTTCACTCCTACACAGGCAGAGGACTGGGCATGATGGGTAGCAGTGAAGTATCAATGGGCATTTGCCTTTCTAGGCTGTTGCCATCAATTAAGTGACAGGCAGTTTCTCGATGGGAGGAAACACAACCAGAGCTGGCAGGTACAGCACCCATACAACCCAACTTCAAACCAATTCATTTAGTTTTAAATGTCCCTGGAGGATATCTCTTCATGGAGCATTCACTCAGGGCAGTTTCCAATCTTTTGCCTTCTTTAAAAGCAAAGCTTCACTGAAAGACATACTTGAGCTCCTGGGCGATTGCAGCGATCTGTTCAACACGGTCCTGGTGAGCTGCCAGGTCACTCTCAAAGGCCTCGTGCTTTTTCAATATAGCCTTCACTTCAGACAGGGTCGCTGTCTCAAAATCCTTTGCCATCAGCATTTCCTCCTTACCTAAAATAGGAAGGTAAGTACAAATCACAGTTAAATGTACAGGTCCATTAACCAACTGTCTCATTAAGTTATTTTAATGAAACAGGCATTATATTTCAGGAAGTTAGGGGAAGGAATGGATGATAGCAACACCGACAACTCTGTTACAAAACAGCTATAAGCAACTCTCTCTCTTCATCTCCTCCACTAAACTTCACAGCATTCCCACTCGTTACAATCATCCCTCTGTTATCACAATTTGAATGAACCCAGCCATACTGATCCTTGGCCATACAGTTGAGGCTGCTGCTCCCTACAAACATTACCAGGGCCCTCTTTCTTCCAGCTCACAAATATCCCTTTTCCTCAGACGCTGAAGATCTAATGTATGCCTTGGGCACCTCAGAAGTCGATGAAGGGCGATTTTGCTGGGTCTGTCCAGATGCAGTGCGGAAAAGTCAGCTATGTGTCCTTACAGCACTGTGCACCAACCTTCACAATTTCCCATTATCCACTGTGTCCAAGCCATTGAGTGGTCTGCTGCAGACTCAGATAAAGCTACTACTTGCTCCCCAGCCTCTCTCGTCTACATCTCAACTTAAGAACTAGTAGCTCACATCCCTTATCTGTACCCTATCCTTGCCAAGATGCACTAACTCCGTGCTCCTGCCAATTCACTTTTAAAGATTATTCAAGATTTCAAATACTTCCATAATTTCTCTCAACCTATCCAAGCAGGGCCATGCTGTTCCTCAACCAGTGACTCTTCATTCTTGCAGTGTGGGTGACCAGTTCTTCAAATAATCAGCAGCTCATTCTCCACCATTTCTTTTTCTAACCTCTCAGTCTGATGTAAAAAGCCTCCTTCAAATTCTTCTCCTCTGTTGTGCTTTTAATACCTCCAAACCCTTCTTCAAAAATCAGGAGCGATTTTGATGATGCAAATAGGGCAAAACTATTCCCTTGGGGAAGTCACAGACTTAAAAGTAATTTTGCAAATGAACCAGAGGGGAAATACTTTTCAGACAGGAGACTATTATGACTCGCACACACTCATTCAAAACTAATGCCAAAGGAGCTTTCAAAAAGAAATTAATTGGATATGCATTTCAAATTTATAATCAAACTTTGATAGATATTTGAAGAGAAGCAAATTCAAGGCTACAGAAAAAGCTGGGGCACATGGGATTAAATGGGACAGCTCTCTCAAAGTGTCAACTCAGATCCGAAAGGCCAAATGGCTCAGTTGAAGATACAGGCCTTTCTCTTTCCCCCTTTCTCCTTATCTTCAACATCTACTTATTTTTTCTCCAACATTTATTAAAATGCATGGACATCCTTTTCTGTGTGGAGAGCATTATGGAAATCTAAGTTCTTGCTTTGGGTGGCAGATGTAGCTCAGTCGGTAGCACTCACACTTTGAATCACTAGCTTCCAGGTTCAAGTCCCATTCCAGCACTTTGGCACAAAAATCGCTCTAGTTACAATACTGAAGGGGCGTTGCACTGTCAGAGGTACTGACTTTGAGATGGTTCATTAAACTGATGGCCCCATCTACCTTCTCAGGTGTGCTATTTCAAAGAATTGGTTTCCTTGCTAACGTTTATTCCTCAACCCAACATCACAAAAATAAGTCAGAGTGCAAATTGTCTGCTGCACTTTCTACATTGCAAGGCTGACTACCTTTCCAAATGTTCATCACTGGTTGCAAAACACTTGGAGATGTGAAGTGATCATGAAAAGCTCGACATAGTTTTAAGCTCTTTTTACTGTCTGTTGAGTAAATCAGATAATTTATAGAGTCATACAGAACAGAAACAGACTGTTTGGCTCAACTCATCCATTCTGACCAAGTTTCCTAAACTGAACTACTCCCATTTGCCTACATTCAGCCCATATCCCTCTAAATCTGTCTAATCCATGTACCTGCCCCAATGTCTTCTAAGTGTTGTAACTGTAACCTGCATTCACTAATTCATCTGGCAGCTTGTTCCGTGTACACACAACCCTACGTAAACTAGAATAATAGAGTTGCCCTCTATAATTATCATAGTTTCTCATTGCTGGATCTTATTCCCCTTTCAAGTTATCAATAAGTTACTAAAGTAACAAGTGGATCATTAACCAAGTTTACTAATCCCAAACTGACAAGTAACTAGCTCTAAAATGATTGATAAAAAGACAAGGCAGGTTAATCTCTAAATTTAACTTCCTTTCTACACCCTTTTGGAAAATACCTTCACTGTTTGGTAAGACACACACACCCTTGCATCCTCCTTATAAATGGGTTAACCAAGTATGTACAAGCTGAAAAGTACTTCCTGCTCAACACTGGCTCTTAAAAAGGAAGAATGACAGTGTAGCATAATGGTGGACCAAAACATTATAAAGGAACAACAGGCTGCACAGTTGTGCCATAATTCCTCAAAGTAGTCAGGACATAGTCAGTGTCTCGGATCTAAATTTTAACCAGAAGCCAAGCACAACCTACTAACCAGGCAAACAGAACAATATACAGGTCACTTAAGGCAATCCTTGCAGATCTTTCAATGGACAAAACAACAGAGAGAGAGAGAGAGAGAGAGAGAGAGAGAGAGAGAGAGAGAGAGAGGGAGAGAGAGAGAGATAGATAGAGAGAGAAAGACAAACATGTGGGGAAGTCTGGGCCAACCCAACTGCCCAGAGTTAGCTAATTGAACACAAATGACTCCTGACGCATTACAAAGTGAATACAACTGTATCCATTAATGCGGCGGAGAATAGATGGGTGGATTGTAATCACCTTGGAATTTTTTCAAGTTGATTGATTCAATCTGTAAAAACCACAAGGCACCACTGCGTTGGGCTATAAAACTGCACCAAAATTGGCTGGGTTGGAGCCCTGTTTAACGCAGATCTGCAAATCAATATTGAAGTGATTTCTAAACAAGCACATTATGTAAGACTTCAGCAGCATAACAGGTTTATTTTTGCTATGAGCTTGATATGTTTGTAACTGTGCCGCAAACACGTCTGGTAGCACAGACTAAATGTGGGTGGGGGAGGGAAGTGATGCATTGCTCCAGAATAGCTTCATTTCCGAATACTTATTTCTGCAAGGCTTTAGGCTACGCAGTGTGGGAGTGAACTATCTTATTACTTCAGAGAGGTGTCAGCCTGAAATGTAGATTATGAGGGATGAGGACCTCTTTCTCCCTCTGTCAGATGAAAGGGCCCTAAATGAAATAAAGCTTGTGCTGCCTTCAAACGTCCAGAGCACACAATTTACACACAGGCTGAAGGGAAGTCATTCAATCCCTTTGCCTGTTCTTTCATTCAATTGGATCAAGGCTGACCCACCCCTGGTTTGATCTTTCTCTCCTTGAATTACCCAACACCCTCAGCCTCTCTCAGGGAGGGAAGTTAACTTTCCTACTATCCCTTGCGTGAAGGATTGCTTCTTGATTTCACCCATGAATAGTCAAGCTCTAAGCTAAAGATTGTACCCCTTTATTCTGATTTCCTCTAGAGAAAGTGAGTCCCTTGCTTTCAAATCCTTTCACACCTGATTTAGACCCTTGCAAACTTTCTAAACATAGCTTCTGTACAATGCCAATGCTGAAAGCATTAATTTACCTTCACAGATCAACACTGCAGTTCTTTCAAGGCCAGTTTATCCTTCAGGAGTTGCAGTGCCTAATATAGAATGTAGACTCGATGGACCAAAGGGCCATTTGTGCTGTAAACCCCTGTGACTCTATGACAATACTCAGGAGGGCACCACAAATAATTGCCAGGACAAACTGACAGCCTCCCACAGACCACAAGGAGAAGGAGATAGAATCACAGAATCTGTACGAATGCCTATGTGGGAAATTTCACAAACTCTTCCTAAGTAGGGACTCTGAGTTTACTGAAGCAGTTTATTGAAGAAACATTGACTGCTCCAATGGCATGTTATGACAAAGGATTAATGGGAGCCATTATTTAGCAAGATAACCATGAGCGGCCACTGCAAATCAAATGAAGCCAAACACCTTGTCATTTGTTGGATGGATGTTGGGCCAAGGGATGTGAAGAACAAAAATGACTAATATAAAACCACCTTCCACTCTGAGCTGCTATGGATTGAGAGAGTCCACCATTCAGCACCATGCAGACTAAGGGATGCAAAATGATCCAGACACTGTCTTGTCCTGTGAATCTCTTGTGCCTGCAGGCGGTAAAATATTTACCAGTGCTCCAAGCCTCATGGATTGCTGCTTTCTGTCTGAATTTTTCAGCCAGATGGTCCAGTCTCTCCAACCTCCTGATTTCATTGAGCAGCCATTCTTCATAACCCTTCTCGGCCTGCTCCAGCGAGCCCCAGGCGTTGTTTATATCCTGCAATCAGCATGAAGTACAGTTATAGATACAGAACAAGGTTAGTGCCTTGTTCATCAACCTAGCAGCGCTACCCTGCACCACCTCTTGTTTAATCCAATCAATTTCCAAACTGAATGGACCCCAACACCAGGAAATTGAATTCAGTGTCGATGTAAGACTAGTCAAGCAGATCTCCTGGACCTTCACTCTAAAATTTCTGAATTGAAAATATAACTGCTAAGTGGCAAGTTTCACAAGTACCCAGACCACCACCCCCACAAACAGCAACTTGAAACACCTTTTCTTGACATTCAACACCATTACCATTCTGAATTTCTCACCATCACCAATACCCTGGGGATTACCATTGGCCAGAAATTGAGCCAGATCAGCCATATATAATTTTGTACATGAAAGCAGGTCAGAATTGTTTTCTGCAATGAGTAACTCACCTCCTGACTCCCCACAGTTTGTCCAACATCTGCAAGTTGGAGTGTGATGGAATATTTCTCTCCCCCCCCCCCCCCCCCCTCCAACAACACTTGTGAAGCTTGATATCATCCAGGTCTAAGTAGCTTGCTTGGCTATCACACCAACTTAAGTGATCATTCCCTCCACCACTGACAGTGGCAGCAGTGTGTATCATCAAGAAGATGCACTGCAACAAAGGTTCCTTTGATGGCACCTTTCAAATCTACAACTTCTATCACTCAGCAGACAAAGGCAGCAGAGGCACCGCCGTCAGTAATTTCCTCTTCACATCACAGTGTTCTGACTTGGAACTAAATCCCCATTCTTTCATCATCACTAGGTTGGTTCAAGGCAGCAGCTCATTGCCACTACCTTTTGAAAGCCAGTTATGGCTAAGCAACAAATGATGGCCTTGCCAGAGACCTTAGCCTCTCACAAGTGAGTTGTTGAAAAAAAAACTGGTATTTGCATATTAAAAAAAAAACAAGTCATGGGTACATAGTTTCAGAATCTGGCACAGTCTGCACGACAGAGGCGATCTGAATAAGGTGCATCTCTCAGGATAATCCAGAATTGTCTCATCAGCAACTGCAAAGGTACCATTAAAGCCACACAGTCACAATGTGGGAATTTACATAACGGTAAGTGCATTGTTTGAACCATGTTTTTAGTGTTCTAAAGGCAAAAACAGATTGTCTTCCAACATCGATGTACTTAGTAAGGAGAGAACATTATGATTCAGCATTGAAGCAGTCCACACCTTCACTGTCCTGATTATGCACTACATTCATTAATTAGCTTGTTGCTTTAATGCTAAATTAAGACTTTGATAACATGTGACTACCACTTATAGGGAAAGCTGTGTAGAATAATTTCTGAATGCTTCTTTTTTCAAAGGGGAATCCTATAAAACGAAGGTTGCATTGTTCACTAATCCTGGAGGATTTTTAGATTAATTAATTTAAATTAATCCGCAGTAATAAACTCATCGAGTCTTGTGCATATACAGAGGTCTGAAGATAAAATATGGTCATCAATGGTCACTAAGGATTAGCTCTGACTGTTAAAAAAAATTGCAGCCTAAATACGTTAACTGCTATTCTACTTAAAATAAGCACCAAAACCAGACTTGTGGTTGTGCCTTCCTTTCAATAGATTTTATTTTCTAAACAATTCATGGGCTAATGTGTTTATTTTGTTCATTTTTTCCCTTTGTCCCAACACTCTTAGCCCTTCCTACAAGTTAATCTGTTTGGTGTTGGTGTCAGTATCTGGCTGAAACAGATCACAAGAGACCATGAGGAGAGCAAGGAGAAGGAAGACTGAGAAAGAGCACTGAGATTAAATGTCCCATGCCACTTTTTCCTTTCTCATGCATTTGGATTCTCCTTCCACATTCCGGTTTCTGTATGGAGTGAGGGATTGTGAGGAACTCCAGTAGGTTTTTCCTGTAGTCTTGCATTGGCAGCGGCTGGGCCAGCATTTATTGCCACTGAGAAAGTGATAGTGAACTGTCCTCGAACTGTCGCAGCCTGTGTCTTGTAGGTACTTTCATAATGCTATGACAAAGGGTGTTCTAGGATTTTGACCCAGTGACAGTGAAAAAGCTGTGATTTTGTTCCAAATCAGGATGGTATGTAGCTTGGAGAGGAACTTGGAGAGATGCTCCCATGCATCTGCTAGCCTTGTCCTTATAGTGGTAGAGGTTGTGGGGTTTGGAAGGTGCTGTCAACAGAGCTCTGGTGAGTTACTAAGTTTATCTTGTAGATGGTACAGAGTGCTACCATTGGGCACTAATCATGGAGGGAGTTAATGTTGAAGAGGTGCCAATCATACAGGCCATTTTGTCCTGAATGGAGTCAAGTTTCTTGAGTGTATAACTCATCCAGTGATTTATTTTCTTGTTGTGGGGATCGAAAATGCCATGTCCTGGGGACTGGGGGATAGGAGTATATATCCCATTTGAACATACTTCACATTTCACAGGGACGTGAGTCTAAGACAGTTAACAGTTTCTAAGCTTGGCGACCTTCCATGTTTGTTGCCCAAATGCCAGACATACTGAGAATAAGTCTTTAGTAAGGTTTAATGAGATGGGCATGATCAATCTGAAATATAACACTGCCAAATCAGTGTTGCTCAATGCTCTGTTCAGGGTCTAATATCTTTCTTATATCCACAGTTCGACATGTTCATGTTCCTCCTGAGATCCCGACCTCTTCCTGTAGTAAGCTTCCACCCCAGAAGAGTGACTAAGTGATGATTACTAACCTATGACCTATCACTCTGTCCTTGCCCAACATTTATACTGACTTGGATTTCAGTGGTTATTGTTTTTTAATTAATTCACAGGATATGGGTGTCACTGGCTAGGCCAGCATTTATTGCCCATCCCTAATTGCTAAGAAGGCAGTTAAACTGTGGGCCTGCAGTCACATTTGGACTATATCAGATAAGGACAGCAGTTTCTTTCCCTAAGGTTTTTCCAATAATCGATAATGGTCATCATTAGACTCTTCATTGAATTAAAGTTCCACTATCTGCCGTGGTGGGATTTGAGCTTGGGTATCCAGAATATTATCAGGGTGTCTGCATTAACAGAATAGCAATAATACCACTAGGCCATCGCCTCCCTGAGTAAGAGAGGTCAAGAGCAGGAACCCTGGCTCACTTGCCACTCCAAATCAAAACCATGGAACCAGAATGTAAATAAGCTGCTGCTTTCCATGGTGACATCCACTACGTTTGAATCTGGGTTTTCTCTGCCTGAAAAGCTCAGCTACTCACTGGGTGAGGTCTAGGTAAAAATAATCTTCACTCAATATTAAAATGGACTTGTTATTAATTACTGATCTGACACCTTTCAACATTATTGTACAAAAATCAGGTTTACCACAAGTTAAAAACTAATGATGATTTAACAATTCTCTTTTGCATTTAGGTTTGATAAACAGAAGCTTAGTCATGTTTCACATGTCTGTGAACAACTACCCTATTCTCCCCTAGTTTTCAATCTTAAAATTTGTGACTCGCTATGGTTGATTCCAACGAGGAAGTCAAAGAAATGACCTGCAAGGTTCACTGTTCCATCTCAAAAAAGTAGACAGAAGCCCCCTTTTTCCAAAAGGAATGAAACCCATAAATGGATCCAAGACCAACACCAAAGTGCAACATGGCCGACTTCAGGGACACTCGTACATGTCTAGGAGGGTCCTATCAATCCTGGCATGAACAGAAATGGTTGACGTTGGGGCTGCAATTCAACCTGCAAGCATTTACATTTTAACTCCAGAAATTTGCCATCTAATGAAAGTGTGAGGGCATCTTCACTACATGGACTGCTCATTTTCAAGAGGAGCAGCCAGCCCCTTTTTCTGAAGAGTAACTAGAACTCCAGATGAATCTGGGGAAGTGCCTGATGGAGGGAAAAAAAAAGGAGACTGAGGTGGAGAGGAAAGACAATTCATCTACAAAGGCTGGAAAGCCAGGAAGGCTGCAAGGTTTGCTGGGGGAGAAAGAGTACAGAAGAGGAGAGTTTCAAACTTGCCCAAAAAAGGGCATACACAGCCATTGCGAAGCTTGGAAGATTTTAAAGCACTAAGGTGACGAATTACTTGCAAATAAATGTGGAATCTCTAGGATAAGGCTACGCATGATCAGAAGCTTTAAACACAGAAAAAAAGATACAGTGGATGCTATTGTAAAGAACACTATCAACTATTAAATTTAAATGTGCGATCACAGACTGAAATCTAGTGAAAACGGTCATAACTGCCTATCTAAAATTAATTTAGAAGGCGTGTTGAGGGCAATGGCTTTGCGTGTGTAGAAGTAACGTGCATCAATTTTTCTGTGACAACCAGAATGCAGTGTTACTTTGTGGCTGCATCAGCTAATAATTGAGACAATGAAACTGATAAAGTTGCCCTGATAACCAAAAGACAACATCTAGAGGAGCCTTTGTGGGGGGAAAAAAAAAGAGCCTCACCCACCATTCATTGGGATAGTGGCTGGTCTGTGACCTAACTTCATCAAATTCCTCTTCCCAGCCTGATTTAAAATGAGCAATTTTACTTGAAATAGAGTTTCAAATGTAAGTTTGTTTACTGAGCTGGAAAGTTGGTTTTCAGATGTTTTGGCACCATACTAGGTAACATCAGTGAGTCTTCGATGAAGCGCTGGCATTATGTCCTGCTTTCTCTTTATGTGTTTAGGTTTCCTTGGGGTGGTGATGTCATTTCCTGTCCCCCCCACTCCAGAGTGTGGTAGATAGGTTCCAAGTCAATGGGTTTGTTGATAGAGTTCCAGTTGGAATGCTATACTTCTAGAAATCCTTGTGTGTTGCTGTTTGGCTTGTCAGAGGATGGAGGTGTTGTCCCAGTCAAAATGGTATCCTTCCTCATCCATATGCAAGGACACTAGTGAGAGTGGGTCAAATCTTTTTGTGGCTAGTTGATGTCATGTATCCTGGTGACTAGTTTTCTGCCTGTTTGTCCAATGTAGTGTTTGTTACAGTCCTTGCAATGTATTTTGTAAATGACATTAGTTTTGCTTGTTGTCTGTAAAGGGTCTTTTAAATTCATCCCAACATCCGTAAATGAAACTGCATTAGAACATTATTTCCATGAGCCACCACACACTGTAGCACACAGGAACTACGAAGAGCAGAGGAAAATCACCTATATAGCATATTCAAAAAGAATGGGTACCCAATGAACACAATCCACTGATTTCTCAGCAACAAACCCAAACAAGCAGACACAACATGTCTAGAAACCCTAGCCACTCACCTCTGAGGTGACACAGTGGCTCAGTGGTTAGCACTGCTGCCTCACAACACCAGGGTCCCAGGTTCAATTCCAGCCTCAGGCGACTGACTGTCTGTGTGAAGTTTGCACATTCTCCCAATGTCTGTGTGGGTTTCCTCCAGGTGCTCTGGTTTCCTCCCACAGTCCAAAGTTGTGAAATGGCTATACTAAATTGCCCATAGTGTTAGGTGCATTAGTCACAGGGGAAATAGGTCTGGGTGGGTTACTCTTCGGAGGGTTGGTGTGGACTGGTTGGGCCGAAGGGCCTGTTTCCACACTGTAGGGAATCTAATCTAATCTAAAATCAAGGACATCTCGGAAGTGATTGCCAGGCTACTCAGACAACTTGGCATCATGATAGCCCACAAACCCGCCAACATAGTAAAACAGCAGCTAATGAACTTAAAAGACCATATATAGACAACAAAAAGATATGATCCACTATCACTAGTATCCTCACATACAGATGAGGAAGGACACCACTTTGATTGTGACAACACATCCATCCTAGGACAAACCAAACAGACACACACGAGAATTCTTAAAAGCATGGCATTCCAACTGAAACTCTATCAACAAACAGATCGACTTGGATCCCATCTACCACCCTCTTTTAAAAAAATAAGGAAATGACATCACCAACACAAGGAAACCTAAAAAAACAAATAGAAAGCAGGACATAACACCAGCACTTCACCGGAGGCTCACTGATGTTATGAAAGAGGTTATGGTGGTGAAACGTCTGAAAATGAACCTTCCAGCTCAGTCAGCAAACTTACAAACAGAACCTCAACCTGAGCTACAAATCTTCTCAAAACTCCTTTTCAAATCTGTATCATTATTCGCTTGTAGATGTGTTTCTTAGCGAAACTCCTTGAAGGCTTTAGTGTGTGTCACCTAATCCTAGATTTTTTAATCAATGGAAATAGTTTCTGTCTAATGAACCAACTCAACCAGGGATGGGCAATATATCCCACCCTTGTTGGTGATGGTATGTCCCGGAGAGAGTGAAGAAAAATCTTAAATCAATTCCAAGCACTCCCAATGAGTGAATCTCATTTGGATGCAATTTGCTATGAGAAAGATCAGAATTCGATGAGTACCCATGATCCAAAATAGGAGGAGCATAAGGAACAGGGGGATCAAAATCATAAAATAATCTGGATATTGTGGTGTACAGCAAAATATAAACATTAATTTGGGCAGTGCAGTACTGCTGAAAAGCAAGCCATGCCATTGAAGCGGTTTGTCTCATACACATCAGGATAGATGCTAAATTTCCAAGGGAACACCAATTTTTACCGCATGTGAAAATGGTGGCAAGTCATACAGACAACAACTTGTCGATAAGTCCACATCCTTTTCACATGCCAATTCAGATTGGTCAAGGGATTGTAATGGAGAATGCACCAGGGAACCAGTCTCCCACTCTTGTTTCACTATAATCATACACAGGATCTGTCTTAGGTAGGGACAAAAAAAAACAAACATATTCAGGAATTGCACTTTTTAAAAAATTAAAAGAAGTGACATGACCTGGTGAGAAATGGGATTGGAAGTGAAGCTCTCTCACTGGGGTTATTTATCAACTCTTCTACACAAGATGATAGCCAGAGGTCAAGCTTTACACCCTGCAGTCTTAGAATTATTACAATAAAATTAACAAAAGGTATTTTATTCAAGAAATGTATTCATGGCCCAAAGACTGGATTGCATGTATGATCATCAAAACATTCATACATAGGCTAATCATTCAGGGTAAAAACCATGCAAATATTTAACAATCATGTACTATCAAAACAAGGCAAAAAATTAGCAGGTACCAGGGAAGTAGAAGGTGGGATATTAAAATGGATAAACTTGTATAAATACCCATTAAAATTACAATACTGCATTACAGGCTCCTCAGTGCATATCAATTCACCATGCAGTAACTGAGGACCTGAATCATCGAAATAATAGGGCAGCTTGATAAAATGGTTAACCACTGCACAACTGAATCACACACATAAACCAGGAGTCAACTGGCAACCTCATCCTTGAACATTTATAATAGAAATGCTTCTCCAGCCCAGATTCAGTAAGGAGATATTGTATTTATACATACCGACACCATCTTGCCTTCGGATGGCATGAAGGCTGGTCTGTTGCTGAGTCGCAGTTTGGTCTGCAGAGTGTTGAAGTTGATTTCCAGCTGGCACTTCTCCTGCACTTTGGGTGGTTTGTGGAGGCGGCGATAGTCTCGGAAATCCTCCAGTTTTTGCTGCATGGCCTGCATGGTGTTCTCCGGGGCACGGTTTTCCAACCAGGGAATGGTGCGTCGGATCCACTCCAGAAGCTAAACAGAACAAGAGCACTGAATGGCCCAGAAAGCTCACAAAACATTCTGAGCTAGGTAGCAGCTGTACCAACCCTCTTTGCTTATAAAGAATGAATTCCGATAAACACAAATGAAACAGTGTAGCGATGAGAGTGTATTTTATATAAACAATTTGCTATTTCATTAACTGAGGACGTTATAATAAGATTGGTGATGCTGAATACGCATAATGGCTCAAATTGGAAATGTTGAAAGTAATTGAGGTAAAGTAATTCTGGGCTCATTTTTTGAATGGAAGACTTTTAATGGTTGCCATTTCACCTTGTACCCAACTCTACTCATTTGGCTACCAGCCATCTACTAGATTTGGTTAGCCATGGATAGCCATCTGCATTTTTGCATATGACGTGTAATTACAGACTCGTTTCATTACCAATATCTTCCATTATAGGCTGAGGAAATCCCAGTGTTCAGTGAGCACCAAGTTTGGAAGGTGCAAGAACGAGGGGGACTGGTTGGCTGAAGATTGGGTATTACAATTTCTCCAAGCCTTGGGTTTACTTACGGGGATAAGAGAGGTATTTAATGGAGATTTGCTCGACTAATCCTAGGGAGTTGTCTGTTCCAGGACGTTGGATGCTAAAGATATAAATGGTGTATGTGGTGATGCTGTATTGATAATAAGCTGGTCTTTTCTTCAGTAGTATTGTAAATGATTCAAGAGACAGTTCTAACCAGAGTGTGGATGCTTCCTCACTGATGATGATTTAAGGCTAGTCAGTGCTATATGCAATACTTCTTGTTCTTTTGTGTAACATCACAGTAATACACTAGAGCTCAGCAATGCAGCATCAAAGCACAAAGACACACAGTCTATTTGCTCCTCTTAATGCCACCAGAGCTCAGTTATTCAGTCTCCTTTGGTAAGTGGAGCCCCACAGTGCACCAAGTGCTCCTGCAGTGTGACATGCTCCCTCTCGCTGCAAGGGCACAGATTGCTGAGGAGAGGGCATACAGCAAGTCATTGGCAACTGGACCTGCTCAGCATCCCAGCCAGCTATATGCAATGCTTGTCCTCATCTGAAGAAAACATGAAATGACTCCTAACAATAAGATATTTTATAGTAACTGGTGCAGAAGTTCACAAAAGCAGAAAGAGGAATTGGAAATTTTAAAAAAAGTCTGTTCAAATCTGTGGGCTGTTTAAAGGGTCCTCTGTTTGTAGATTTAACCTGTATGAAACATTTTCCCCATTGCCGGAAGCTGCACAAGACTGATAAAAGAATGCCAAATTAAAGAGGGAGAATTGATTTATTCTGTATAATATAAGGGTGTGATCGGTCAGCACTAGCAATCAGGTCTTAAAACACTTTAATTCAGAACATTGTAAAATGGGTGACCTGCAAATTAAGAATTATTTTATATACTGAAGTGATGAAATTAATTGCACAATTCTATATTTTAGTACTGTTAATGTACAGCTCGGTTACATTGCCTCTTTGGAGTTTTATGATTTGAATAAAGACCGATGTCAGGACAAAGCAGAGAGCTGATGGAGGCCCTTTGTCTCCACTTTTAAAGCTTTATTAAATAATGGTAAAAATCCTAACTTCTTTTTAGAAAAAAAACAAACCAAATTAATTTTCTACTTGTCTTAAACTTAGGCAAAGACTTTATAATTGGGAGATACAGCAGGGCAGCTCAGTCCCGTGTGTGTTGCAATGGCTTACAGCATGTGGAAAGTCTCAGGGACACTCCAGGCAGAATGGATGACCACATCTGCAGGAAGTGCCAATGGTTTAACCAGCTTGAGCAGGTTTGAGCAAGGCTGGAGGCACAGCAGTGTATCCATGTGTCTGACAGCCAAGTGGACAGCATGTTTTATTAGACGTGGTCACCCCATAGCGTAAGCAAGTGCAGTCAGAGAAGAAATAGGTAGCTATCATTCAGAAGAAGGGAGATCGACAGGTAGTCAGGAAAGGCCAGAGTGCACTTCACTCAAGATCGGTTTTGAAGTGTTGGAAAATGGCAACAGTTCCCCGGGGAGCAAGGAGGAGAGAGAAAGAGAGCAATAGCAATAGTGGTAAGAGACTCAATAGTGAACTGTACACACAGGCGTTTCTGCAGCCTCAGATATAACTCCAGGATGGTGTATTGCCTTCCTTGGAGCAAGGGTCAAGGAATTTTCCCAATGGATGCAGGGCTTTCTAAAGTGGGAGGGTAGGATAATCAAAAGTTCACATTGGTACTAACAACTGTGAGAAGGGGAGACATTGTGCAACCAGAATTTAAGGAGCTAGGTAGATCCAAAAAAAAAAACCTCAAACATCGTAATCTCTGGATTACTGCCAGTGTCATGTGTTAGTGAGTACAGGAATAGATGGATGGAGCAGTAGAATGTATGCCTGAAGAGTTAGTGCAAGAGGGAGGGCCTTAGACTCCTGGATCACTGGGTATGTTCCTGGGGAAGTGGGACCTGTACAAGTCTGCCAGGTTGGATCAGAACTGGAATGAGACCGTGTGCGTGTGTGTGTGTGTGTGTGTGTGTGTGTGTGGAGAGGGCCAGGGTTTGATAAAGCTTTATTACTAGATCGTTGCTATGATGGAGACATGACTGAGAGGGGGGGCAGGACTGACAGCTCAATATTCTAGTGTGTATAGTCTTCAGACAAGCCAAGGGTGCGACATTGTAAAAGGTGACAATCAGTTTGTGTGAAGCTAGAAAAAATAGGTGTGGTTCTAAATGTATTCAGTACAGAGAAGGACAATGTAGGTTTAGGAATCAGGGAGTTGCACTGTGATATACTTGAGCAAATTAGTATTGATTATCAACAGTTTTACGAGGCTTAACAGTGAATAAATGCTAAGATTTATTATAAATAAATCATCAGGCCTAGGTGAGATGCATTTCAAGTTACTGTGGGAGGCAAGGGGGAGATTGAGGGGCCCTAATGCATCAATGGCTGCAGGAGAGGTACCAAATGACTGAAGAACAACTAATTTGGTAGCACTTAAGAAGGCTGAAGGGATAAACCAGGAAAATACACATCAGTAAGTCTAATATCAGTGGTAGGGAATCGATTGTTAAAAAAAAATTCGGAGGGATAGAATTAATCGCCACTTGAGGAGGAAAGTCATAGCTTTGTCAAGGATGATCACGTTTAACAGATTTTACCGAATTTTTTTTTGAGGAGATGACTTGGTGTGTAGATAAGGTTCCTGTAGTTGATGTGGTCAACATGAACTTCAGCATAGCTTAGGACAGGGTCACACACAGGAGACTGGTCAAAAAAATAAAAGCTCAAAGCAATTTGGCAATCAGGATCCAAAACTGGCTTAGAGACAGGGGGTAGAGACAGGAAATCGGGGAGTGGAGAGACAGGAGGTCGGGGGGGGTGGGGAGTGGAGAGACAGGAAGTCGATGGGGGAAGTGGAGAGACAGGAGGTCGGGGGAGGGGGGGGGGGGGGGAGTGGAGAGACAGGAGGTCGGGGGGAGGTAAGCGTGGAGACAGGAGGTCGGGGGGAGGTAAGCGTGGAGACAGGAGGTCGGGGGGAGGTAAGCGTGGAGACAGGAGGTCGGGGGGAGGTAGGGACAGGAGGTCGGGGGGAGGTAGGGACAGGAGGTCGGGGGGTGAGGTGAACAGACAGGAGGTCGGGGGGTGAGGTGAACAGACAGGAGGTCGGGGGGTGAGGTGAACAGACAGGAGATCGGGGGGTGAGGTGAAGAGACAGGAGGTCAGAGGGGAGGTGAAGAGACAGGAGGTCAGAGGGGAGGTGAAGAGACAGGAGGTCAGAGGGGAGGTGAAGAGACAGGAGGTCAGAGGGGAGGTGAAGAGACAGGAGGTCAGAGGGGAGGTGAAGAGACAGGAGGTCGGGAGGGTGGCGGTGAAGAGACAGGAGGTCTGTGGTGGGGGTGTTGGGGGGTGGAGGGGTGAGGTGTAGAGACAGGATAATTGAAGGCTGTTTTTGTAACTGGAAGCCTGTATCCACTGGCATGCAATAGGGCTCAGTGTTGGGTCTGTTTGCTGTGTACATTAATTTTCTCAACATGACTGTAGGAGGTATAATCAGTAAGTTTGCGGATAACACAAAAATTGATTGTGTTGTAAAGAGGGAGGAGAAAATCTTAACCTACAGGGCGTTGAGATGGACTGGCTCAAAAGGGTAGAAAAGTTGCAAATGGAATTTATGTCTGACAAGTATGAAGTGATACATTTTGGGAGAACTAATGAGGTAGAAGCAATACATGTTGAATGGAGGGAACCAAGGAAGTACAGAAGATCAGAGGGACCTTGGCATACATGTCCATAAATCTTTGAAGGCACAGGACAGATAGATAAAGTAGTTAAGGCAGCAGATGGGATAATTTTATTTATTAGTTGAGGCAGGGAGGTTGTGATGGAGGTGTACATGATGTTAGTTTGGCCACAATAGGACTGCTGCATGCAGTCTGGTCACCCCACAACAAGTACAATTTGATGGTACTAGAGCAGGTGTGGAGGAGATTCACCAGGATGCTGCCTAGTCTGCTGTGATTCAACTAAGAGGAAAGACTAGTCAAGGTTGGGGTTGTTTTTCTCACAGCAGAGAAGGCAACTGAAGTGTACAACATTGACGGTCACAGATCGAGTAGATAGGGAGAAAACCTTTCCACCAAGTGGAGGGGTCAATAACCAGGGGGCACAGGTTGAAGATAAGGGATGGGTGGTTCAGAGGAGATTTGAGGAAAATGATTTTCATCCACAAGGTGAGGGAATTCACTTCACTGAAGTGTGCAGGAACCAACAGAGCTTTTCAGAAGTATTTAGATGCCATAGCATACAAGTCTACAGGTCAGTATTGCAAGATTGGTGCTTGATGGCTAGCATTGATTAAATGGGCCGAATGGCCTCCTTCTGTGCTGTAAAATCTAAATATTTACAAAGGATGATCCCTATGGGTGCACACTTATGTGAAAGGAATGGAAGGAGGAAATAGAGGGGGATTGCCGATAAGAAGCTGATGAAGCTTATTTGTGAAATCGTACTCCATTGCTTTTCATCTTGAAAGTGAAATGGGTTGTTCATTTTAAGGAGAGACACATCTCCATGATTCTCAAGTTCCGGTCATGTAACTGGAGAGAGATATTTGCACATACGTCAGTGGCCAGCTTCTCGTAATCCTCCATTAGCTGCTCATTCTCCTGGTTAACGGCGAGAACTTTACAGATTCGATTGGCTGCTGTTTCCGCCTGTGTAGAGAAGGTGACAAAAAAAAAGAGATTTTGGTTCATCGTGAATAGAGTCATAGAGATATACAGCATGGAAACAGACCATTCGGTCTAACCCGTCCATGCCGACCAGATATCCCAACCCAATCTAATCCCACCTGCCAACACCCGGCCCATATCCCTCCAAACCCTTCCTATTCCAATACCCATCCAAATGCCTCTTAAATGTTGCAATTGTACCAGCCTCCACCACATCCTCTGGCAGCTCATTCCCTACACGTACCATCCTCTGCGTGAAAACGTTGCCCCTTAGGTCTCATTTAAATCTTTCCCCTGTCACCCTAAACCTATGCCCTCTAGTTCTGGACTCCTCAACCCCAGGGAAAAGACTTTGTCTATTTATCCTATCCATGCCCCTCATAATTTTGTAAACCTCTATAAGGTCACCCTTCAGCCTCCGATGCTCCAGGGAAAGCAGCCCCAGCCTGTTCAGTCTTTTCCTGTAGCTCTTTCAAATTTCACAACATCTTTCCGATAGGGAGGAGACCAGAATTGCACGCAATATTCCAACAGTGGCCTAACCAATGTCCTGTACAGCCGCAACATGACCTCCCAACTCCTGTACTCAATACTCTGATCAATAAAGGAAAGCATACCAAACACCTATCTATCTGCGACTCCACTCTGAAGGAGCTATGAACTTGCACTCCAAGGTCTCTTTGTTCAGCAACACTCCCTAGGACCTTTCCATTAAGTGTATAAAGTCCTGCTAAGATTTGCTTTCCCAAAATGTAGCACCTCGCATTTATCTGAATTAAACTCCATCTGCCACTTCTCAGCCCATTGGCCTATCTGTTAAAACAATATGTTTCCCCCCCGTAAATGAACTTTCCAACACTGCTTGCTGAACACTCAGCGATAGAAAGGAAACTTAGAACTCACCTGGCTATTATGTATTATGACTATCACAAGAAAAGCATTTCCAGTTCAACTAATTGTGGCCTATATAACAACAGAACTCTATTGATCTATGCATGGGAAGAATGCTGAGTGAAGCTTGCTAATACCCTTCCTGATATCATCTGTAGTATTCCCAATTATACATTCTCCTTCAGTCACAGCACCAATTTAGACTTCAAATGTCTCCACTGCCATGCTTCTTATAAAAATATAAATATCCCATCAATGGTTAGTCAGTTTGCTGTTAACGTAACCATACAGATCCTGAGTATGTTTTCCATTCCATTCATTAAAAAGCCTGGTTGCAAACTAGCAAATAGAATGGTCAATTAAAGTAATGAATGAATGATTCAAAGTGAGGACCTAATGATCGTCTAGTTAATGGCGCTTGGCTTCACAACGTCAGATGTTCAGACTGTGCTGAACAAATGTGCTGAAAAGGGCAGAACAGGAGGTTTCCTGCTTCTTGCCTTGAACATTATCCAATCCTGTCAAAGCAGGCCAACTCTTTTTGTTGCCGTATTTGCACTTCATCAGGCGTAGCCCTGCAAAGGCCTATATGGTGGTAAATTCTGGTGCCCTTACTTAAGGAAGGAAGTATTGGCATTGGAAGTAGGCCAGAGAATGGTCACTCCATTGATTCCAGGTTTGGAGGGAATGTCTCACAAGGAGAGGTTGAGTAGGCTGGGCCTGTGCACATTACAGTTTAAAAGAATGAGAGGTGACCTTATAGAAACAGACAAGGAACTTTGGAGACGCAGAAAGGTTGGTTTCCCCTTGTGGGAGAATTGAGAGGGCATAATCCTTCTCAGATTATTAGGGATCACCTGTTTATGACAGAGATGAGGAGAAGTTTCTTCTGAGGGTAGTGAATCTGTGGAATTATTTACAGCAAATGGCTGCAGAGTTTGGGACACTAAGTATATTCAAAGCTACAATAAACAGATTTTTAATCAGTACGGCAATGAAGGATTATGGGAAGGATTATGGCAGGAAAGTGGAGTTGAGAACAATCTCATTGAACAGTAGAGCAGACATGATTGGCCGAATGGTCTTTTTCTGCTCCAAAGACTGTCGTCGTGAATTTAGTGTCAAATTAAAAGCAGAATTTTGCCATGAGTTTGTGACATTATCAATAATCAAGGGATCAGAAATGAGATAACAAGAATCCAGAGAAAGTATATTCCTGTTAGGGTGAAAGGGAAGGCTGGTAGGTATAGGGAATGCTGGATGACTAAAGAAATTGAGGGTTTGGTTAAGAAAAAGAAGGAAGCATATGTCAGGTACAGACAGGATAGATCGAGTGAATCCTAAGAAGAGTATAAAGAAAGTAGGAGTATACTTAAGAGGGAAATCAGGAGGGCAAAGCGGGGACATGAGATAGCTTTGGCAAATAGAATTAAGGAGAATCCAAAGGGGTTTTACAAATTTATTAAGGACAAAAGGGTAACTAAGGAGAGAATAGGGCCCCTCAAAGATCAGCAAGGTGGCCTTTGTGTGGAGCCACAGAAAATGGGGGAGATACTAAATGAATACTTTGCATCAGTATTTACTGTGGAAAAGGATATGGAAGATATAGACTGTAGGGAAATAGATGGTGACATCTTGCAAAATGTCCAGATTACAGAGGAGGAAGTGCTGGATGTCTTGAAACGATTAAAGGTGGATAAATCCCCAGGACCTGATCAGGTGTATCCTAGAACTATGTGGGAAGCTAGAGAAGTGATTGCTGGGCCTCTTGCTGGGCTCTGTATCATCGATAGTCACAGGTGAGGTGCCAGAAGACTGGAGGTTGGCAAACGTGGTGCCACTGTTTAAGAAGGGTGGTAAAGACAAGACAGGGAACTATAGACCAGTGAGCCTGACCTCAGTGGTGGGCAAGTTGTTGGAGGGAATCCTGAGGGACAGGATGTACATGTATTTGGAAAGGCAAGGACTGATTCGGGATAGTCAACATGGCTTTGTGCGTGGGAAATCATGTCTCACAAACTTGATGGAGTTTTTTGAAGAAGTAACAAAGAAGATTGATGAGGGCAGAACAGTAGATGGGATCTATATGGACTTCAGTAAGGTGTTCGATAAGGTTCCCCATGGGAGACTGATTAGCAAGGTTAGATCTCATGGAATACAGGGAGAACTAGCCATTTGGATACAGAACTGGCTCAAAGGTTGAAGACAGGGGGTGGTGGTGGAGGGTTGTTTTTCAGACTGGAGGCCTGTGACCAGTGGAGTGCCACAAGGATTGGTGCTGGGCCCTCTACTTTTTGTCATTTACATAAATGATTTGGATGTGAGCATAAGAGGTACAGTTAGTAAGTTTGCAGATGACACCAAAATTGGAGGTGCAGTGGACAGCGAAGAGGGTTACCTCATATTACAACAGGATCTTGACCAGATGGGCCACTGGGCTGAGAAGTGGCAGATGGAGTTTAATTCAGATAAATGCGAGGCGCTGCATTTTGGGAACGCAAATCTTAGCAGGACTTATACACTTAATGGTAAGGTCCTAGGGAGTGTTGCTGAACAAAGAGACCATGGAGTGCAGGTTCATAGCTCCTTGAAAGTGAAGTCACAGGTAGATAGAATAGTGAAGAAGGCGTTTGGTATGCTTTCCTTTAGTGGTCAGAGTATTGAGTACAGGAGTTGGGATGTCATGTTGTGGCTGTACAGGACATTGGTTAGGCCACTGTTGGAATATCGCGTGCAATTCTGGTCTCCTTCCTCTTGGAAAGATGTTGTGAAACTTGAAAGGGTCAGAAAAGATTTACAAGGATGTTGCCAGGATTGGAGGATCTGAGCTACAGGGAGAGACTGAACAGGCTGGGGCTGTTTGCCCTGGAGCATTGGAGGCTGAGGAGTGACCTTATAGAGGTTTACAAAATAGGTTTAGAGTGAGAGGGGAAAGATTTAAAAGAGACCTAAGGGGCAATGTTTTCACGCAGAGGGTGGTACGTGTGTGGAATGAGATGCCAGAGATTGTGGTGGAGGCTGGTACAATTGCAACATTTAAGAGGCATTTGGATGGGTATATGAATAGGAAGGGTTTGGAGGATATGGGCCAGGTGCTGGCAGGTGGGATTAGATTGGGTTGGGATATCTGGTCGGCATGGACGGGTTGGACCAAATAGTCTGTTTCCATGCTGTACATCTCTATGACTCTAACTCTGCTTCAAAATAGATCTCATTTCCACTTTCTGGTTTCCATTTAGAGCTCATTTGATTGAGACTCCTGTTGGCCACCATCAGCAACTTCCCAGAAATTTCATATTTATGATTCCATTAGAGACCTAATTTTGTGTTCAGCTGCAAGAGAATAGTGAACTCTAGTTGTGTTTTCGTTATGAGCCATGCATGAACTTGACTTGCAGCAACACATCTAGAGGGGGTTTACTGGTCTTCAGATCAGCTTTTTTTCTACCTGATAATAACTATTCCATTCACCATTTAAAAACAAACTCTGATAAAAATCAACTTTGCTTATCAACTATAAAACTCTCCACATGGTTAAACATTTTGAAAAAGGAGAATTTTGGCTAATGCAATAACATGGATAAATGAGGAGAGGTTAACGACAGTGAACCTGTGGAATTCTCTCCCACAGGAAGCTGTTGGAACCAGTTTGTTAGATATATTCAAGAGGGAGCTGGGCGTGATCCTTGCGGCTAAAGAGATCAAGGGCTATGGAGAGAAGTGGGAATGGGATACTGAGAACAGCTATGATCATATTGAATGGTGGGGCAGGCTCAAAGGATTGAATGACCTACTCCTGCACCTTTTTTCTCTCTTCTATAAGAAAACTAAGATAATATCAGTAAAAACAGAAGCAGGAGCAGGCCATTAGGCCCCTCAAGCTTGTTACATCATTCAATAAAATTCTGCCGTATCCAATTGTGACCTTACATTCACTTTGCTGCCTGTACCCCACAACTCTCAATCTCCTGGTCAATCAACATTCTGTTTAATTCAGCCAGAATATACACAGTGACTTTGTGCTCTTCAGAGTAGAGAATTCCAAAGATGTACAACACCCAGAAGAACTTGCTCCTCAATCCAGTCTCAAATGAGAGAACACATTTTTTTTTTAAAAAACTGTGCTGGCTCACTCAAGATTCCCTCACAAATGGAAATATCCTCTCAGCATTAGCCCATTGCTTCCCAAACCGTTTCCTACAGTGACCCCATTTCAAGGTTTATAAGATGTCGTGAGTCCTGGGAGAGTGGGAGTACAGCTGTTATATAACTTGATCAGTGTTCCACGGTCACTGTTGTCATGATGTACATCATGGAAACAGACAGTCCAACCCATCCATGTTGATCAGATATCCTAACCCAATCTAGTCCCACCTGCCAGCACCCAGCCCATATCCCTCTAAACCCTTCCTATTCATATACCCACCCAGATGCCTTTTAAATGTTGCAATTGTACCAACCTCCACCACTTCTGCTGGCAGCTCATTCATTCCACGCACCACCTTCTGCATGAAAACGTTGCCCCTTAGGTTTCCTTTACATTACCTCCCAATTTGGGAAGCCCTGATCTACACCGTCAAGTCCCCACTGAGTTTTGTGATGTTTGTTAAGATCCCCTCTCAAGCTTCTGAATTCCAGTGCAAGTCCAACATTCGAGATTTCCTTCTAAGGTAACCCCCGAATCCCAGGGAACAGCCTACTGAACCTTCCTAGAACTGCTTTCAATGCAAGAATGCCTCTGGTTCAGATAGGGTCTTGTGGTGCCTTGGTAGTTTCGCTCCGTAGTGACTGGATTTAAGACCTATCTACTCTGGAGAATACATCATAATATTTCTGAACAGGTTGATTAACATAACTTCCCCTCATTTATTAAGGCAACCAAACTGAACTTAAAATATTCGAGATATGGTCTTACTAATGTCCTGTACAATTGTCACAAAATCTATTTTTATAACCCATCCACTTTGCAATAATCAATTTGTCTCTCTAATTTCTTGCTGTACCTGCATGCTAACATTTTGAGATTCATGTACAAGGACCCCAGATCCCTCTGTATGCAGCATTGTGCAGTCTTTCTCCATTTGAATAATATTCTGCAAATGAAACTGTGAAGTCAGTTCTGATCATGGGGAGTAGAAGCCAGCAGGACTTGGAGATGGCCTTATGATGGACAACATACCTTTCTTCCCTTGTCATTCACCTTCCCTATACTCCTGATGATTTTATAAACCTCTACAAAGGTCACCCCATAACATCCTACTCTCTAGTGAAAATAGTCCCAGCCTACTTTTATATTTCAGACCCTTCATTCCCAACAACATCCTGGTAAATCTTTTATGAACCCTTTCCAATTTAATAATATCCTTCTTGCAGCATGACAACCAGAACGAGAAACAGTCCTCTAGAGAGGCCGAACCAACGTCCTGTACAATCTCAACATGATGACCCAACTCCTATATTCAAACAATGAAGGCAAGTATGCTAAAAACATTTTTTACCCTCCTGTCAACATGTGATGCAAATTTCAAAGAATTATAATACATGAACCCCTAGGTCTCTGTGTTCTATAACACTATCCAGGGCCCCTACATTTTGTATGAGTCCTGTCCTTGTTTGTTTTACCAAAATGTAATAGTTCACATTTATCGAAATTAAACTCCTTCTGCCACTCCTTACCCCTTTGACCCTATTGATCACAGTCTCTCTGTCATCTTAGATAACCTTCTCTACAATCCACTATACCACCAATTTTGGTGTCATCTGCAAACTTACTTACCACACCTCCTATGTTCTCATCCAAATCACTTCTATAAATGATAAACAAAGGAGGACCCAGTACTGATCCCTGTGGAATACCACTGGTCACAGGCCTCCAGTCTGTAAACACAACAGGCCAGGCAGCATCCAAGGAGCAGGAGAATCAACGTTTCGGGCATAAGCCCTTCTTCAGGAATTTCCTGAAGAAGGGCTTATGCCCGAAACATCGATTCTCCTGCTCCTCGGATGCGGCCTGGCCTGCTGTGTTTTTCCAGCACCACATTTTTCAACTCTGGTACTCCAACATCTGTAGTCTTCACTTTCTTCCACTCTGTAAACAACTGTCTCCCACCATAAAGCCAATTTTGCAACCAGGTGGCAAGCTCACCCTGAATCGCATGTGATCTAACTTTACTAATTCGTCTACCATGCGGAACTTTGTCAAAGACTTTAGTAAAGTCCAAATAAACAACAACTACCACTCTACCCACAATCTTTTTGGTTACTTCCTCAAAAAAAAACTCAATCAAGTTTGAGACATGATTTCCCTTACGTAAAACCATACTGGCTATCCCTAATCAGTTCTTGCCTCTCCAAATGCATGCAAATCCTGTCCCTCAGAATCACCTCTGACAACTTACCGACCACCAATGTCAGGCAAACAGGTCTATAGTTCCCAGGCTTCTCCATACAGCCTGTCTTAAATAAAGACAGAACATTTGCCTACAGTCCCTGGCACCTCACCCACAATGATAGATGATTAAAAGATTTCTGCTATGGGCCCTGCATGTCTTTCCTAACTTCACACAAAGTTGTCCATCTCTATGACCCTTCAGGTCCTAGATCAGGTCCTAGAGATTTATCCAGTTTTATGTTTTGTAAGACCTCCAGCATTTCCTCTTCTCTAATGTGAACGGTTTTCAAAATATCAATATTTATTTCCCAGAGTTCCCTAGCCTCCATTTCAATCTCAACAGGAAAAACTTATGCTAAATATTCATTTAGTATCTCTCCCATCCCCTGAGGTTCAACACACAAGTCGACCTCGTTGATCTTTAAGGGACCCTAACTTCTCTCTCGTTGCTCTTAATGTTCTTGTAGAATCTCCTTGGATTATCTGCCAACCTTCACTTTTGGTTTGGTTGCTCAGCAACCAAATAGCAATCTGCCACAGAGTCTGGGAAATGCTAATATTAGCTGCACAGTGTAATGAAGCAGCATTTCCAGCTGTATTAGCCCACTCGTGAGCTGATTGTTGTATGTAATCAATATTCTGCCCCTGTAGAGCACCACCTCCAAATATGAAAATGGGAATGAAGCAGCAATGGTTCTTTGCTCAGACTCTCCAGATAGCTCAGTACTTGAATTAACCCTGATCCAGATTTCTCCATTTCAGTCTCCAAGTGAGGCAACCACAAAGATCAAACTGGTGATCTTTCCATCTCCTTGCAGCCTTTTATAATGCATTAACCTAATGGTAATGGTGGCCATTCGTGGGCAGTGGGATTGTCTAAGTCAGCCGGGTTCGCAAAATAAATCTGGCTTCACTCTCCCCTAAAGTCTCAATAACCACTCCTCTAAACTCAGGAGATATTTTCTGTGAGATGTTTTGAACTCCTGAGCCAGTTATCTTGTGACTGTCAAGTGAGGTCAAGCCAGCTTTGGACTTTTTTGAACTATGCCCCCATCTGCAGTGAGAGGGCCTGAACTTCCATGCGCTCAAACCCATTCCATATCCTGCAAATTGGAAGCTGTCATCTCATTAGGGAGGACTCAAACTGAATCCCTCCTCCCAGGGTACTTGATCACAGTGTCAGAAACGTTCCCTGCAAAGTCACATTCTATTCCACCAGCTTGGAAAAGAGCAGCATTATCCAGTTTCTTCCCCTCACCAGTTCAACTCCCATTGGCTTTTTTGTAATTGAGATCATTGCCAGTAAATTGTGAAGCCAAGTTGACAACGTAAAATAAGTTATCTGAATTGTAGAGGGGTTGGGCAGGTACAGCTTTAACATCAAAACAAAAATGGCTGGAGAAACTCAGCAGGTCTGGCAGCATCTATGCGGGGAAGAGAAACAGGATCAGCGTTTCAAGTCCAGTGACCCTTCTTCAGAATGGAATCACAATGGACGCAAATTGTTAACCGCCTTTCTCTCTCCACAGCTGCTACCAGACCGGAGTACGTTCCGTTTTCATTTCAGACTTACAGCATCCGCAGTATAATGCTGTTAATTTCAGGTTCAGCTCTTGCTCTGCAGACAAACATAGAAGTTTGGATGATGAGGCCCAATGTGAAAGAGTAAAGCATTATGGCAGTGAGACTGGAACCTGAAACACAATGGGCTCAAACAGTTGCATGGGAATTTGCAACAGGAACTGGAACAGACATTCCAACAGACACAGCAGTTCAGAGTGCCATTGCAATCTCTACTGAGACAAAGAAATGTAGACAATGGAAACATGGGCATAGAAACAAACAGAAGCCAACAAAAGGCTCACTGAAGGGAACAAAGGGTTCTATATCTGGAGGTAGGCAAGTGGTGCCACGGTGCTTCAGAGGGTACTGCACACTTAAGCGGAGTTCTCAATCTCTACTGTTGCAGCTGTGCCCAGTGCAAACCAAGCACTTTCCTGCAGGAAGGAAAGACCTTCTTTTAGTGAGGCAATGATCCTTTCTCACATGTACGTGAACCTGCTGAGGCAAGTGTAGCAGAGTTGTGTGACACAAGAGACGCAAAGAAGGGAAATCCATTTCAATAAAAACACGAATGGGTTAAATGCAAGAAAATGAATAAGCGTTAAAAAGAAATTGAGAGAGATACACAGGAAATAAAAGTGAAGATTTACATAGTCTAATAAGAAACATTTATCTTAATTAACCACATCTATTCTGAACTGATCAGAAGGATACAAAAAAAAACTGAATGAAATTCCTGTACTTGTTTCAAAGTTCGACTAGATGGCACCAGCATATAATAGTGAACCTGGTATCATTAATTAAACCAGGCGCATAATCTGCTCCCAATCTTGAAAATGATGAGTCTACAGGCTTTTATTTGAAGGAAGCAAAAGCTTTTGGAAGCGGTGGTGCTAAATTATTTTATTCAAAGTGGAAGTGACATTAGATTTCCAGGTCCATCTATAGTTCGAGAGTAATAATTGTTATAATTAACATAAATGCCATTCTCTACAATATCTAACAAGTTTGGAAAAATAATTGAAATAGTAGGCTTTTGAATCTGGGGTTTTGAATTGAAACAAGTGTCCTAAACAGCCAAGGAATTGGGTCTTAATGACTCATTAATTTCTACATGGCCCCATATTCAGTTAACACTCAACTGCCAACACTGATGTTCCTGGTCTACGTACTTCAACAAAAATATTTGAAGGCCAGCTGCAAAGTTGTTGAACTCCCATAAACCAGTTCAACCCAGAGAAAAAAAAAAATAAAATGGGGAGATGCTGTGGATTGAGTGACTCATTGTGTATACTGAGCATGGGCTGTTCCTGCCACTGTGTTTACCAACTGAGTTTCAAACCAAATCAGAAAAGCTCAAAATGACAACACGTCAACAAAAATTACACATTGCATAGAAACATTTACGCAGAAAGTCACCCAGCAAACATTGCCAGTTTAGATGGCATTTATAGTAGGAGGGCAAATGAAAAGTAGTTTGCTGTTTGCTCAAGGCAATTTAAAACCAATATTTACTTCCCAAGTAATTTTTTCTCAAAAGGTGAACAAATAAACTTGATGGTTATCCTAGGCTACCGTGTCTGTCTGTGCATGGTGCAAAATCTAATTTGGATGAATCAACGTTCTCAGTTTTTGTTGGGAGGCAACATCCTCAAATTGTCTGCAGCATTTTCCTTTCATACTCTGTACTGCATCCTCAGCCACTTAGCTCAAGAATTGGGGGAATGGTTAAATGCATTTGGGAAATGCTGCAAATAGGACTGAGGTAGGCACTCACCTTCAGAAGACTGGAAACCTCTCAATGTACATCGTGGACAGAGAAATACTTGGCAGTACAAAAGATTTTGTATAACAATGAGGATGCACAAGCTGTTAGTCCAGTTTGGCTGAGGCAGGGTCTGTTTGAGAATCCATTTCCAATATTAAATAACATTATTTGGCATGCCTGTGGATCTGAAGAAAAACCATTGCCACTGTCTCACTTTGGACAAACTGCTGTATTAGTTAGCACACGGGGGCACTTTCAGACATGTACAAAACAGTGGTAGATTTGTAGGATACCAAAAGGAGAAAAGATGCAAGACCAGTAGAAAACTTCATGCAATATCTAAAAGGGTGAATTTCTATGAGCATACAGACACACACAGCAGAACCAATTCAGTATTAGAGGCAAGTGCAAAAGGAAAGCCTCTGGCCAAGACCAGGGCCTATACCTGCACGGTATTAAGGACAGGATGACAGAAGAAGGAAGCAGTTCATGAGACATTTTCCTCAGGCTCGTAACACTAATATCAAAATGGAAAATAAGCAATGAGAAGAGCATTCAGAGAGAGAAGTAGAACATCCATATTTACATTTTCACAAACTCAGCAAACTGCAGGAAATCCTTCACATACAGGCAGTGCTTAGTTTCTACAGTACAGACAGAGATGACATGGCATTTATGGACAAATATCTGATCAACTGACCTTGGGAACATCATGTTCAATAAGTAAACCACAGGAGAATAAAATTTCATAAATGACCTGGCACTTGGAACACACACACACACACACTCCCTCTCTCTCTAGACATATATTTATAAATTAGAATAAACCTTCCTCCATCAAAAGCCAACAGATGGGTCACATACTTACATTATTTCCTAAATGAATGAGCACCCAATCTCCGCTAAGCAATAATACACATTTAGGACTGTCCAATCCAACCAGGTGGGAGAAAAATATAAAAATAAAAGGCAGAATTGGCTTTGTTACAGCCTCCTGCTGGATTGATTATAAACTGGGTCAACTTTCCATGCTCCCGCGCTAGGGAAGCAATAAAAACATGGAACAGAATTAATTCCAAAGACTAGCAAAGAGCTAAATGATAACCTTTTTGTGGTATATTCATTAAACCAAAGTAGTCACATAAGGTTTTAATATGACTTTTCCATTGTATTCCCACTTTATAGCCGAAAGAATCCATAGTAAAAGCTTCATAAAAATGGTTCCATGCATCAGTTTTAATAAGTATACACAATGTCATGAATTGGGCACCACTTGCAGGAATTGTTTTCCATTCACAGTTCAAGTATCTGATGTTGAACCATAATTACAATGCTCTGCATGGCCTTGTGACCCAGACCCCCATATAGACTATTAAATTTAAAATCTGCTTCTGCCCTAGAAAACAAATAAATTACAAAAGCTACAATCATACAGGACATTTATCACAAATCAGCAGTACCAAAAAAAAATTGCATTAAGCATTAACATAATGGAGGAATTAATTATGCATTCAATGCATAACAATTAGCTGAACAAGAGATTGAGGACCAGCCAAGCCAAAGAGTGAAGCAAAAGATATAACAAAGGGAAGTGGATATAGTCTATGAAAGAGAAGGACACCAGTCTCAAGAGTGAAGCCAAGAAATTGGAAGTAGAAATTTCTAGTTTAACAAAGACATTATTGGGTTGGAAACTAATCTGTGGCTGGCTTACTGTGGACCCTCCAATATTAAGTTCTGGGTTGATGTACTGTATATAACTGGATCAAAGGAAATTGTTATGATTAGAACTATGAGAAATTAGGAGAAAAATAGTTTTGGGCCAGGAATGGACAATAGTCACTGATGAACATCAAACTTTGGAATTAGTTTTTCTCCCATTTGAAGCAGGAGCCTTAAACAAGCCAACTATGACAGTTTCGTGTCAGACAATCAAACTTTGATATGCGTTTGCTTGGCTTTAGATGGAGTCCTCCATGATGAACAATGCAAAAGAGCAGGAACTGGGAGAGAAACAGGGAGGAAAGAGGTTACCTCACAAAATGAAACCATTCATGTTGAGGTGGGGGTTAGGGGATGAGAATGCAGGTGGGAGGGAAGCCAGCAGCTAACTATAACCATTTAGACTGACAGTAGCCTGGACCAGAACAATGAAAGAGGGACTGAAAACTGAAAAGAATATGGGTGGTTAATGCAGATACGGTCTAAATTTGGGGTTGTGTTTTGAAAAATACTAGTTCAGTACCAATTTATTGCTCTCCAAAAAGTCACCATTCTGAAAATAAGATAAAGAATGCAGACTAGTGACAGCCCAGCACTCTACTTTGTTAGAAGAGGAACATAAATGATTGAGAAATTTAATAAACACCACGTCAATCACATGTACCAGAGTCCAATCTTAAAAGTAATCCTGAGCAAAGATCGAGGAAGTCATCACCAGACAAGGATGTAATCCCCCTTTCATTCTTCAATTTGTGGGAAAGCCACATGGAGAATTTAACTGGCTAACTGATGAGATTTACTTGTATTTCTGTGATGAGAACAAAGTTCCAGGGTGACTGTGGAAGAACTTTTGGAACGAATGAATGGGCATGCTCAAAACCTAATCTAGCTCTTCTTTAGATTAAAAAAAAAGTTTAGCTGGACCACTGTAAGCCAGACTGAAAACAAAAGGATGATGTTAAATCTATCAAAACCAGAGTTAGAAAATCTAAATCAAAGGGGAATTCTACAGAGGGGTGAGGTAGGTTTCTCACCTTCTGTGCACCTGAGAACGCATGGTAGTAACATGAAACATAGGTCATTACAGCCTTTTCATCCGGCCTAAGCGTGCTTATAAGATCTGTGCAAGGAAGACAAGAAAAGATTAGGAAAGAGAAAGGTGAGCCAAGGTACAAATCAGTGAAGAACCATACTGTTCCAATCATGCAACACAGGAGATCATATCAAGAGTGGAAAGTTCAGCACGGGGAAAAACACATACCAGCTGCAGAACAGAAAAAAAAATGTATAGTTAGCCAGAGAAGCAATTGTTGCTGGAAATATGGATTCCTGGGATACCTTTTGGGCTCCTGAAAAGGCATGGTAGAAGCTAGAGACATAAGTCATGATTGCCTTCTCGTCTGGACGTGCTGTACCAACAATGTCTGTCAGGAAACACAGGAAAGGATTTATTTTTGCAAAAGTAAATTAACACAACATATTCATCTACTGAGAATCTTGAGGGAAAACATTTAGAAACAGTTCTATTGCACAAGAGAGATGAGAATTAGTAGTACCCATGAGGACCTGGGGCAAGGGACTCGTAGTGACTTTTGCATCAAAAAGCTGGAGGCAATCCATGCAGAGTGGAATCCAGGTCTTATAATCCAGAGAATTTTAATTCATCCAATAATGATAAGGCAGATTCAACTAAGGCCTGTCACTGTTCTTAACAATTGGCTTTTATTTCAAACAGGTTAGCAATATAAAATAGTACTGTCAACGAATCCAGTGAATAGAAACAGAAGGCACATTAAAAACTGTTATCAAAAGACAGCAATATAACATGACCAATGAATGTCAATCATTTCAACAACTTGTGAATTAGCCAGGACAGTGACAGATTGAAGTGTCTTTTTTTTAAACAAATGCTCTCGTTTCATTTGCTGAACTACAGTTATTATGCATCACGATAATGAAGAAAAGAAAGCAGAAGGTAATACATTCACATTTAGCTGTAGGATGTGCAGTGTAACACAACAAAACACGAAAGATATATTCCCTCTGCGATTTGAGTTTTGCACATGAAGGATATGGCAGGATGCTGCTGGGTCCCACCCAAAGTAACATGATCAGGTTTCTCTGCACTAACAGTAAAGTTAGCATTCCTTTCTCTCAATGGTGCACCAGATCATTGTGGTCAAAAATTGGAAAGCTGTTTTCCCCCTTCCAATTACTGTACCAAGAATGCCTGCCAATGATTTGTGCTGAGAAAGAGGCACTGAACAATCCAAGGCATTAATCATATCAGTCAACAAAATAAACAGCTCCACAAATGCTGGAGGCATTTGAGGCCCTTATCAAAAGGAAGCTCTGCCCCAGGGGGAAAAAAATGCCTTTTCACTAATTAGTGTTAACAGCGAGAAAACACAATTTCACACACCAGGTAGGTTAACAGGCATCATCCATAACAAAACAAGTAAACTTTATAATAGTTTAGCTGTAAATTCAAGTACAAGTGAGTGTGGTGGATTTTTAAAAGTAATTGTGGTGCTATACAATTGCTTTCACAATGTAAGTGAAGACAGCTCTGACATGCATTCGGCAATGTCAGTAATACAATGAAGAATTTGTCCAATACGACATTGAAATTGAATGGCATGTAATTACTCCAGTAGGCAATTTACATGGCTTGGCCCATTGTATCGATGTACCTTCAATGTATAATTAAATTCCAAGATCACCCAAGCCATCCAACACAGACTCTGAATTAAACATTTTTTTAAACATTGGGAGAGACAGATACTCGTAATCAGATTTATCAGAGCTCAGCTTGGAAGAACTGCAGTCATCAGCATACTGTGGGTCTACTAAATGCAGATTGCTATCTGTGAATCCTGGTTAGACAGCTACCTCTCCTCCAGTCCCACAAACCTGCAAAGATAGCTGTGCTCCTTTCTTCTTAAATTTTCAGCATCACTGATTTTAATCATTTCTCGATTGATGGTCACACCTTCAGTTATCTAAATCCTAAATTCGCTTGAATACCCTGCCCTCTGTCTGATAACCTTACCTCCCCCCTACAAGTCACTCCATAAAACCTCTCTCTTTCACCAGACATTTGATCATCTGAACTGATGTGGCACACAGTTATGTTTTGTTTAGTAATGCTTCTGTGTAGCACCTTAGGAAGTTCCGCCGCATTAAAGGCACTAAATCAATGCACCAGTTGTGACTGGTGTACGAAAACAGTTTTATGAAAGAGGAGAGTTGACATGTGACCACAAGAGATAATGTTGAATTTCTTTTCCTCCCTACATTGTAGTAACGTGGGATTATTGAAGATTGAGCTCAGTAATGTGAAAACATAGGGAAGTTAACTGCAGAAAACACTCACAAGTGCCTGGGAAATGGTGCGATTCTCCCCACAATGTGGCATAAAAACGTTTACACTTATTAAAAGTGTATATACTAATGATCCAATTTAGTAACTATCACAACATTTAGGATTTGTGCAAGGTAAATCATACTAGCTATACCAAATAGTGGAATAATTTGAAATTTACAGGGAGTAACAACTCTCAGTTACCAAAGAACCGGTTACCTGATACAAAATCTACTCTTCTACCAGCACACACATCCTGATTCAATCAAGAAACCCTATCATCAGCTAATTTCAATTCTGCCTCACTCTCTTAACCCTTAAAGTACCCTTTCCAACTTGTAAAACCTTCTAGATTACTCCAACTTGGAGTTTAGATTAGATTAGATTACTTACAGTGTGGAAACAGGCCCTTCGGCCCAACAAGTCCACACCGCCCTGCCGAAGCGCAACCCACCCATACCCCTACATTTACCCCTTACCTACACTACGGGCAATTTAGCATGGCCAATTCACCTGGCCTGCACATCTTTGGACTGTGGGAGGAAACCGGAGCACCCGGAGGAAACCCACGCAGACACGGGAAGAACGTGCAAACTCCACACAGTCAGTCGCCTGAGGCGGGAATTGAACCCGGGTCTCTGGCGCTGTGAGGCAGCAGTGCTAACCACTGTGCCACCGTGCCGCCCAGCCACCGTGCCGCCCAGCCACCATGCCGCCCAGTTTCTTTTGGGATATACAGAAATTGGACATTAAGGATTTTAAGGTAAACTGAAACAGAAAATCCTCGATACAATCAGTCGGCCTGACCACATTAGCAAAGAGAGAAAGCGCAAAACAGAGTTAATGTTTCAGATCTGTGACCTTCCATCAGAAAGAGTTGCAATGAGAAGCCACAGTCTTGACTCGTTATCTCTGGGCTGGATTTCTGATGAAGGACACAGGCCTGAAACGATGACCCTCCTGCTCCTCGGATGCTGTTTGACCTGCTGTGCTTTTCCAGTGCCACACTTTTCGACTCGGACACTCCAACATCTGCATCCCTGACTGTCTCCTGGATTTGTTAGTCAAGGGAGGCATAAAGCAGTTGGGATGAGGGATGCAGAACGGGAAGTGAGTGATGCTTTTGCTCCTGCTGACGCAAATTAACAGTATAAAGGCGGGTTGCATTCATACCTAATCAGGTGTCATGGGACAGAGGGGCTACAGCGTTGACAGAGGCTGATCACAGTTACAAACTTAAAAGCCCCCACTTTCTGACTGTGGTCCTTATTTCTTATGGAAAGCTTTAAAAGTTAATGCATTATGTAAAAAAAAAGAGATACTGCCAAATATGCACCAACTCAAAAATAATCACTTTGCACAGGATGGGGGGGTAGGTGGAAGGTTGCTTAGAGAAGGCAAAGTGCAACCAACTAACTTGCAGACATGAAATAATCCAACCTTTGTTTCCAGGCAGTGAGTTAGGATGAATTGGGCACTTTCAGAATGGCAACCTGGAACTAATGGAGTACCTCAGGGATCAGCGCTGAGGTCACAATTATTTGCAATAGAAATTCAATGACTTAGCAGGAGAAAGTGAACGTATTAGAGCTCAAATGTAGGTGAGAAAGTAAGTGGTGAAGATGAAACCATGACTCTGTAGAGAGGATAGAGACAGGTTAACTTAGTGAGCAGAAACCTGGCATATGGAATACAGTGTGAGGGCATGCACTTTGGCAGGGAGAATGAAGGAGCTAAGTAGAGAAAGCTAAGGATCACAGGCCTCATCCATGAGTCACAGAATGCTAGCATCCAGGTTCAGTAGGTAATAGGGAAGGAAAATCATGGAATCCCCATAGGCCATTTAGCCCATTGATCGACAACGACCCTCCAAAGAGAATCCCACCCAGACCCACCCGTCTAAATTATGCCTGGAACCTTATGGCCAATTCACCTAATCTGCACATCTTTGGAATGTGGGACAAAACCCTGAGCACCCAGAAGAAACACACACAGACATGGGGAGAATGTGCAAATTCCAACACACAGTTGCCCGAGAATGGAATCGGACCCGGGTCCCTGATGCTGCCAGGCAGCAGTGCTAATCACTGAGCCACTGTGCCACTCTAATGTGGGGCCTTTGTTTCAAAGGTAATGGATTATAGAAGCAGGGAGGTTTTGCAAACCTACACAAGGTGCCAGTCAGACCACAGCTAGAATACAGTGAAGAGTGTTGGGCCCCTTATCTACGGAGGAGAAAGCATCACTGGAGGCAGTCCAGAGAAAATTCACGATGCTGCCAACTGCTTCAGAGAGACTGTCTTATGAGGAGGGGTTGAGTAGGCTGTGCATGTACTTGTTGGAATTAGGAAGAATGACAGGCAACCTAGTTAAAGCATACAACCCAAAGACTTGTCAGGGTACATGTGGAACAGTCATTTCCCATTGCTGGACTCGAGGATCAGACAGCATAATCTCAAAACAAGAGTTCACACATTAAGATAAAAATAAGGAGAAATTTCTCAGAGAGGAGTGAAGCTGTGGAATTCTTTACTGTTGAGGCTGGATTGTTGTGTGTTCAAGGCGGAGACAGACAGATGTTTAAATCAGCATGGGAATCAAGAGTTGTTGAGGAAAAGGCAGAAAGGTGGAGTTGAGGATTACCAGATCAGCCACTATCAGCTCTCTGCAGCCTGGGTGCCCCATCTGACTCCTAGCAATCTTTTGGCCTATGTCCATAGCACCACCAAAGACACATACCCCTTGGTGTCCATCTTCATTCTACAATGTCATCCTTCTAACTCCCTGCCTCAGTTCACCCATAACACTACTCCACGATTCGAATCGCTGGGATTGGCTATATCCATAATCTAGAAGAAAGTGAATACTGCAGATGCTGGAGATCAGAGTCGAAAAGCATGGTGCTGGAAAAGCACAGCAGGTCAGGCAGCATCCGAGCAGCAGGAGTGTCAATGTTTTGGGCATAAGCCAAAGGGAAACATTGACTCTCCGGGTTTTTGGATATTGCCTGGCCTGCTGTGCTTTTCCAACGCCACACTTTTTGACTCAGTACCCCATGATCTCATAATCACACTTCCATCTGTTATTCTCCAAAAGCTTGGGGGCCATCCAAAAACCATTTATTTGTCCTAATTTTCACTAAATCCTATTCATCCATTACCCCATGCACTCACTGATCGTCAAGAGACCATGGCCCAATAACACAGCAAGTTTAACTTTTTCAACCCCATGTTCAGTTTCCTCCATGGTGTCATGTCTCCCCCATCTCCAACCTCTTTCATCCTGATAACCCTCTACAATCACGTGGCTCCTCTGATTAAACTCACTTGTTCTTCAGTGATTTCAATTCAGCTCCACATGTCTCGGAATATGGTCTAAAGCACCACAGCACCACATGGCTGTCTTGGAGTTAATGCAGTATGAAGCTATTTATACATAAGAAACAGCATAATTTGTGAAAGAGTGTAAATAAAGCCAACTTGCAGCTTCGCCGAGCTTCACACCCTCCCTCAGTTAAGACTGCAATGCTTCATTACCCTTCTTAAGTAAGTAAAACAATTTTAATTCAAAGGCATAGGTTTATGTTGTGATTATAATTAGATCAGTGCAACAAAAATCTATTCAGGTTTGGTAAATCAATAACAGTAAAATGTTAACTGTAAAACCCCTCACCTTCAGCATCCAACATTTTGGGAATGTCCAGGTACTTTTCTGCGACATCAAAGGCTGTGTTCAAGTTGGTGTAAGGGTCATCCTACGACAATAAGAAAGGCTAACATTAACAGGAGATTTCAAGACTGACATGCTCCCCCGCCTTGTTTATAGTCTTCAAGTCTACTGCTGTCACTCTTTGGCCCACTGGCCCATCTGATCAAAGTCCCATTGCACTCGAAGATGATCTTCACTGTCAACTACAGACTCACTAACCATTCCTCCAACCTTCACATCCAAATCATTTATATAACTGATTAAAAATGGTGGACCTGGTGTTATTATTCAAGTTTACATCAAACTCAGTGAAGTGAAGCATGGTAAAGTGGGTACGAAGCAAGATTCTTCAACTTCCACCTGAAATTACCCAAAATAAGAGCCTTTTAAATGTTAAGCAAAATGACAGCAACTCCACTCAATCACTCTCTACAACAATGATGATCCTCAAACTGCAGAGCATCCTGTTAAAACATGGAAACATGTGAGAAATGCAACAGTCTTCCCAGATTTCCTGTTTTTTTTTAAACAGATTCCCTACAGTGTGGAAACAGGCCCTTCGGCCCAACTAGTCCAACACTGACCCTCCGAAGCGTAACCCACCCAGACCCATCTCCCTCCGACTAATGCACCTAACACTATGGGCAATTTAGCTTGGCCAATCCACCTGACCTGCACATCTTTGGATTGTGGGAGGAAACCGGAGCACCCGGAGGAAATCCACACAGACACGGGGAGAATGTGCAAACTCCACACAGACAGTCACCCGAGGCCGGATTCGAACCTGGGACTCTGGTGCTGTGAGGCTGCAGTGCTAACCACTGAGCCACCGTGCTGTCCACGGTTAACCAAATCTGAACTGAGATAGACACAGGAAAAGAAAAACAATTATAAGAAAATCAAATAAAATGAAAGACAAAGCAACAGGGAAAGACAAGGTGGCAGATATTTGGATAATTCCAACATGCTGGCACAGATGTGAGGGCTGAATGGCTTCCTTCTGTGCTACGTGATTCTACAATCAGAAACAAAGAAAACACTAGAAGCAATCAGAAGGTCAGGCAGCCTCTCAGAAAACACTACAGATCGTTACTTATCACTACTTCTGGATTGTTTTTTTTATCTCCAACATGTGCAGAATTCTGTGTTTTGTTTTCTTTTATAAATACTGTCAGTAGTCAGCTACATTGCAGTTCATGAAGCTTCTGCATAGGTTTTCCTTCAAAAAAAAAAGGAATTTAAAGTTTACCAGTACTGATGGAAGTTCAAAAGCATGCAACTACATGCTGAAAGGTCAGCCCTTTAGTCAGAGAGATGTACAGCACAGGAACATACCCTTCAAGCCAACTAGCCCATGCTGACCAAATATCCTAAATTAATCTAGTCCCATTTGCCAACATTTGGCCTGTAAACCCTTCCTTTTTCATAAACCGATCCAGATGCCTTTTAAATGTTATAATTGTACTAGCCTCCACCACGTCCTCTGGCAGCTCATTCCATGCACTCGTCACCCTCTGTGAAAACGTTGCCCCTTAGGTCCTTTTTAAATCTTTCCCCTCTCACCTCAAATCTATGTCCTCTAGCTTTGGACTCCCCTATCACAGGGAAAAACTTTGGCTATTCACCCGATCCATGCCCCTCATGATTTTATAAACCTTTATAAAGGTCACCCCCTCAGTCTCCAACACTCCAGGAAAAATAGTCCCAGCCTATTCAGCCTCGCCCTCTAGCTCAACCCTCCAAATCCTGGCAAGATCCTTGTAAATCTTTTCTGAAACCCTTTCAATTTTCACAACATCCCGAGCAGGGAGATCAGAATTGAACACAGTATTCCAAAAGTGGCCTAACCAACGTCCTGTACCAAATACCCTGTCCACCTGTGACTCGACTTTCAAGGAACTATGAACCTGCACTCCAAGGTCTCTTTGTTCAGCCACACTCCCCAGGACCTTACCATTAGGTGAATAAGTCCTGCTTCGATTTGCCTTTCCAAAATACAGCACCTCGCCTTCATCTAAATTAAATTCCACCTGCCACTCCTCAGCCCATAGACTCATCTGATTAAGGTCTTGTTGCACCCTGAGGTAACCTTTTTCACTATCCTCTACACCTCCAATTTTGTTGTCATCTGCAACTTACTATATACCTCCTATGTTCACAACCTAATCATTTATATGACATATTTATGCACATTACAACACTAGACTTTCCCTCTAATATCTCAAGTAACCTTAGTGTTAAAAACATGTGTTTATTTCAAATTTCAAGTTAAAGTTTCATACGCTGTGTCCATGCTTTGGATTGTTATGAGGACAGTTTATAAACTGAAAGAGAGACAGAACACTGGCTAAAATTCAAGATGAATCGAATATCATTCCTGAATAACATCTCTGTGGGATGGAGATCGTGACCCCGACAGAGTCAATCTGCCAAACATGACTCCTATTTATCTAGATGGAGGATTCAAGGAGTTAATGGTAAGAACATTAAAATTAACCACTTCAGCTATTGCAATGGATGATAGATACTGCTCACTACATTTTGGAACATATAACGAACATGGAGAGACATCATGCGACTGTGTGCATGTGAATGTCAGAATTTGGATTGAACAAGTCAGCACCTCACTCTCTTGCTAAAAATTCCCTCAAAAGCTTTGAGAACTACTTGTGGGTCGAGAAACCAGACAGAAAGCCTTGCTGCAGGTAAGAGGAAGATTTCAATTCAACAACATGGTCTCCAGGAGAAAACAGAATATACCAGACACTGTTGTGAAAAATTAGTCCTTTAGTGGAGGACCAAACAGCTGGCTGGCCAGTAAGCATAGCCCTGACCCTAACCCCTGAGTTTTCATTATTGACCTTCCTTCTTTCATCTGTGTTTCTCCTTATTCAAGTTTATCTCTGAGTGTTAACGCTCAATCTTAATACAGATACATTGCATACGTGGAGTTTGAACAGGTCAATGGTCACTGGATTATTTCAAAACATTTTTAGCTTTTTTAATTTGAGGAGCTTTTAGCAATAAAATAAACTTTTGTATTCAATTCAAAAATATCTGTCTGGCTTATCTCTGAAAAGAATGGACATGGTCAAGTACATAGTGAACCTGGCTATCCAGCATTCTATTAAAAATATCTTCTGCAATCAAACAATGAGCAGGAAAAGAGCAAAACCAGATATCCCTTCCTCTCCAGATCATATCATAGGGGAACATGCTCAAATTCAAACCTCTTGTCAATCTGAACTCCAGTTTCCCATCAGGATATAATCATTTATTTTTTTCAAATAGTACATGAAACAGAGATTTCACTCTTTAAAGAAAGGGAGATTCAATCAAAGAGTTCAAAATTATGAGGTATCCAGTGGATTTTCAATTGCATTAATAATTCTGGAATTGCAAACTAATCTCCATAATGGCAATAGTGAAACTATAGTCAATAGCTTCCCTCCTTTAGGGAATGAAATCTGCCATCCTTATCTGGTCTGGTCTGCTTACGACTTCAGATCCATAGCAACATAATGGACTTTGAACTGCTCCCTGAAATGGCCAGTCAGGTCAAGAGCAAATCAGGAACAGGCAGTGAATGCTGGCTAAACGGGCAATAGAAGAATAAAAAAAAAATCGCACGGGGAAGCAGATTTGAGACAACTGGAAAAAGAGAGAGAGGGGAGAAGATTTTTATTTAAACACCTTGATTAGTTATGATCGGGAATGCATCTCTGGGAAGTAGATCCAATAATAAATTTCAAAAAGAATTTGCATTGAAACTTGGAAAGGAAAATAAATGTGAGGAAACTGTCAAAACGGTTGGGGGACAGGGACTAATTTGACAGCATTTTCATAGAACTGGCAGGATGGGCCAAGTGCTTTGTTCTGTGTTGTTTATTTTCATGATTCTATAGATTAAGACTGCCTGAGCCCATTGCACCTTCTAACAAATGGAACGGGAAGTGATATGGATCTTGTGTTGAGCATTCTACCCAGGCCAGGAAAAAACAGGTTATGTGTTCCAAGTGGAGAGGAAATTGTTTAAGATGGTTTACAAAGTTAGTTAGTTTTCCTTTCACAAGTACTCCATCACACAGAAATATTCATTGGGAGAACTGCTAAAGAATTGAGCACTTATTCAGCTTTTGGAAGGTTTTTAGGTATTGGAAAGAAATCAATTGTATTATTAGCATCCTCAATACTTGATCTATCTTATAATCTCTTCCAACCTCTTCCATCAGGCAGAAGATACAAAAGCTTAAACATATGTAACCAACAGGTTCAAGAACAGTTTCTTCCCCACTGTTATTAGACTTCTAATTTGGAGCTCTCAAATTTCAAATCTAATGTCGATCTCACTATTTGTGTGCCTTCTTTGCGACCATAACTTCATATTCCTCACTCTGTTCTATCACCCGATCACACTTCACCTGAGGAAAGAGCAGTGCTTCGAAAGCTTGTGACATTAAATAAACCTATTGGACTATAACCTGGAGTCATGTGATTTCTGACTTTGTCTATCCCAGTCCAACACCGGCACCTCCACATCACAATCACTCTATGATCTTTAATAGTTTGATCTGCCAGTGCTGAATACAAAACAAACCTTTTCACTTTACTTAGATACATGTGACAATAATAAATCAAATCAAAATTTTGCTTCTGTGTATTTCTTGACTAGTGAATTTAAATTAATGACTGTCAACCCACAACACAGTAATCCAACAGCTTATTGTCTCCTCATTTCTAAGTAATTTGGAGTTGCAGGGACAGTGTATGACTCACTGATGTAATGGATAGTATGGGCAGTTGACAGGATGTTTCGTGCTGGCCTGTGGAAGTAGACAACTTCAGGAAGCATGAGAAAAGATTCCACATCATAAACATGCAATATCACACATTTCAACCAATCTTATTTTACCCCAATGGTCACCAGTTCAATTCTCTCTCTTTACATTTCCATGTGCAAGTTTCTCTCTGCAAATGTTTCATCATGACAACCGATGTTTCCAATAATAAATGGCAATAATGAGCATGGATGTACACAACAACTGAATTTGGTACAAATCCTATGTCTGATAGTTGCTTTTGGTATCTCTAACAATAGATGCACGATCTGGACAGGTTGGATGAGTAGGCAAATCAATGGCAGGTGCAGTATAACTTGAATAAAAATAAGCTTATTCACTTTGGAAGCAAAAACAAGGAGGCAGATCACTATGTAAATGGCTGTAATTGGGAGGGGGGAATGTGCAATGGGACCAGGGTGTCCTTGTGCATCAGTCACTGAAGGTAAGCATACAGGTGCAGCCTGTGGTAAAGACAACAAATGGTATGTTTGGCCTTCATTGTGTGAGGTTTCGAGTACAGGAGCAGCGATGTGCTGTTGGAGTTATACAGGGCCTTGGTGAGGCCACACCTAGAATATTGTGTGCAGTTTTGGTCTCCTTTTCCGAGGAAGGATGTTCTTGCTCTCGAGGGAATGCAGCTAAGATTTACCAGGCTGATTCCGGGGATGGCAGGACTGATGTAGGAGGGAAAATTGACTAGGTTAGGATTGTTTTCACTGGTGTTCAGACGAGTGAGGGGCGATCTCAGAGATTTATAAAATTCTCACAGGACTAGACAGGGCAGATGCAGGGAGGATGTTCCCGATAGTGGGTGTGTCCAGACCCAGGGGTCACAGTCTGAGGATTCAGGGTGGACCATTCAGGACAGAGATGAGGAGACATTTCTTCACCCAAAAAGGGGTGAGCCTGTGGAATTCATTACCACAGGAAGCAGTTGATGCCAAAACACTGAATGTATTCAAGAGGCGGCTAGATATAGCACTTGGAGTGAACGGGAACAAAATGTTATTGGGAGAAAGCAAGATTAGACCATTGAGTTGGAGATCAGCCATGATCGTGATGAATGGTGGAGCAGGCTCAAATGCCTAAATGGCCTCCTCCTGCTCCTATGTTTTAATCTATTTAGAAACAATCGTATGTAGGACATCCCTTCAGGATTTTTAAAACTAAAATTGGTGGGTAAAATAGGGATAGTTTATCATAGCTGATCCAATTCGCAAACTCTAATACTCTAACACAATCCTCACATCTCACCATACTTCCAATATAATTTGCTTGTTTCATATAAACCAATGATCAATGCTGTTAGATGTGGGGTGTAGGTAGGAGGATGGCTCACTCTCTTGGCATTCATAGTTATTGCTTAAATTTCTGTCATACTGGAGTTCACTACTTATATTTGTTTGATGCTTTCAATTACTTGTTGTTCAGTTTTTCTCACCAATACCTGTTGAGTTTTCAATCCTTGGCTGGGATTATGGAATTAGTCTTTGCCCTGACCCCCATCGATTTATGGCTCACTCTTGTGGGTTTGCTTGCTCAGTGCAGTATGGTTTCTTTGAGGGTTGGGGGTTGGTTTCAAAGTTTGGAGACCAAGTTGGCAAACATAATTAGGATTAGGGAAAGTGGAAAAAAGGGTAAGAGCTGAAAGCTATGGAGTGTCCAAGTCAACTTCTTATTTTTTTTGTTCTGGCTTGTACATTTTATCTACATTAATTTGCAACATCGTGACTTACTTACGGACCATATTACACAGATGAGTAGGTGGAAATGACCCTCCACAACTGGGAAATCCAATAAGATATTTCTAAGTATGGGACTAAAAAGGTGTTGCACACTTAAGGATATTACTCTGATTGCTTCACAAGGGTTATGATACAATTAAGAACCTAAAGAAGCCAGTAAATTCCCTTGTAAGACTGCACACAGGCACAAGCAAAAATGCAGATTCATTCAAAATCTGCTTCATTTGGTAAAAGTATTTGACCTTAAGCACACCTCCAGAACATAAGGATGATTCTGCTCCTACTGTGGGTTGTAGAGAGCAAGACAGCTTTATATAGTCTCTTTAACATATTAAAAGGATAGTGAAAATCAAGAAGATGTATACACAGGTAGTGCAGATTGATGCTTAATAATAGCATCAACATTATAGATTAATTTTAAGAGCAAATGAGACCCTTATTGGCTTTTTCTTCAAACTTCAATTTTGGGCTGCAATATCAGAATCACAAGATAAGCCTCTCTCTCATCATTGGTCTATATGTAGAAAAGCCTCATTATTCAGGACAGCCAGTCTCCCTGAAGCTGCATGTGAATTTACAGAGAGTGACCAGTGTAGTAACGTTGAATATCTGTATCAAAACAGCATTCCAACAAAACTCAGAGTCTGTTCTTGAAGACTTTGAGCATTTTATAATGTGGAAACTACATTTATCAAACGAATTGAATCAGAGAAAAATCATGTTATGCTTTGGGAACAAGTGGTTAAGAAAGTGCGGTGAAGGAGTCTTCCAATTACCCAAATAGGTCTTGGATGGTCAAGTGAGAGCTAATAAGAAGCCTCAGTTCCTCCTTATCTTTTTCTTCAGCTAAGAAAATAAACTTGCGTTTTGCAATTAAGATCAAAGCTCGCCCAGTGAAGCATAACTTTAATAGTAATAATGAAAACAATAAAATTAGCAGAACAGCAAGTGTATAGAGGCTAGTTACTAGGTTGATTTAATTTAGAGTCAACCATCCAGTATTGTTGACAAATGTCACCCTACATATCCCCACAATTTGACTGCTAAAGAAAGAAGAAAAAAATTAACTGGCCTAGTTGAAATGGGGTAGGGAAATTTCCAATGATAAAAGTTCTGCTTGAACATATAACAATCAAGAACACCTTCTTATTTAAGTTTGCAGTTTCATTCCAGTTGTTCCCTTCACCTGCCCTTTTCAACTGCACCAGTATTCCCACCTTCTGTCCCAAGCACATCTGCTTTAAGCTGCAAAGCATTGGAACATTGGACAGTAGAATCATAGAATCCCTACAGTGTGAAGGCATGCCATTTGGCCCATCGGATCCACATCATATGTTCAAACAGCATTGTCTCCCACCCCACTCCACCCTATCCCTGTAACCCTGCATTTTGATGAGGCTAAGCCACCTAGTCTGTATATCCCTGGATACTATGGGAAATTTAGCATGGCCAATCCATCTAACCTGCACATGTTTGGATTGTGAGGTGAAACCAGCGCACCTGCAGGCACAAGGAGAACTACAAATTCTGCACAGACATTCGCCAGAAGGTTGAATCGAACCTGGGTCCCTGGCTCTGAGAGCCACCATGACTCCCACACACAGGACACACCACAACTTAGACTTTCCATGCCCTCGCTGCTGCTGCTATTGATCGGAACCCCAACTCCCAGGATGAGGGGAGAAGGTTGTTCACACATGATGTAAATACGGCCTTCAACAAACAAGCCAGGAAAGGGCCGTGCAAGGCAGAAAGTCGTGATCCACACGTCTAGGACAGTTTCTGATCATCTTTACAAGCAAATTCTCAACTCTAGCCCAGGAGGAAAAGGATATTAAGCAGCAGGCATTGCCAATGTTACCAATCGTGGCTGAACAATACAGGCCCGGGAGAACAATTCGTCCCATTCAATTCAGAACAACCCCCTTGTCAGAAACATTTTTCAAAACTTAACATTTTACACAGAAATGGTAAGTTTTGCTGCCCTGGGATTTACAGATAATATGTCAATGGATATATACAGGAAAATAAAACAGAGCTGGTTCTGCTATAGCACGTGATTCTTCAACATGAATTGGCTTTGATGCGATTGAAGAATTTAGACAGTTATTTGTAGAACACAAACTTTCCTTACCTGTACTGGCTATAATGTAATTCTGATCCCATTAGTTTAAATAGCATGGCTATTGCACAATTTTCTTATAACACAGGATCGCGCGAGAACAGAACTAATCACACTATATCAGACCTGACTTGTAATTAGATCGAGTATCGAACTACACAAATTTATTCATTTGCACAACAAATTCATACAAGAATGGAGGAAAAAGGGTGCCAAACCTTTCGCAGCTTTGCATAGTCAATGAGCTCTGGTCGGTGTCTATGGATAAGAGCACAGAATCCAAGGCCATCCTTCCAACTAGAAACAGAGAATAAAAAAAAAGGAAAGAAAATTGTACTGCCATTAATTGGGTCACCTGTTGTGTGACATGAATCCAAGTCCCGGTTGAGGCCAACCTCATTGCACGTGACACACACACACACACACACACGCAGATTCTCTCTCATACACTCCCACACACCTTCTGACAGACTTGATTTGGAGATGCCGGTGTTGGGGTGTATAATGTTAAAACTCACACAACACCAGGTTATAGTCCAACAGGTTTAATTGGAAGCGCACTAGCTTTTGGAGCGACGCTCCTTCATCAGGTGATAGTCACTATCACCTGATGGAGTGTCGCTCCGAAAGCTAGGCGCTTCCAATTAAACCTGTTGAACTATAACCTGGTATTGTGTGATTTTTAACATCTGATAGACTGATACTCCTTTACACTCCATACATACACATACTCTCTGACAGACACTCACAACCACCACCTCCCACCCCAACACACACACCCACATAAGTTTGTGGGGTGAATTCGTACTTGCAGAATTACATTTTATTTTGCTCAAAAACTACATGAATCCATGCAAGATTCTGTAAATCAGTTTTTTTAGGTTAGAATCAGTCTGACCATTGTGGCACAGAGTCTCACACAGGGCACCTCTCACCTTCAATGCGTTATCTGGGCTGACATGACACTAATTGTTAAAGTTCACTTGCGAAAGTAACTTTTAAAAAAGTTTTGTGATTAACATGTGAAAGAACTGAAAAAGACATGGTCATTCTAAAAGATGAGACACTTAAACAATCCAGGTCTTTTTCAATATATAATTTCAGTTACATCACACTGTAAACTTATGCTTTTAAATTCTGTCCCTTACAATCTTATAATCCTCAACCACCTGATGAAGGAGCAGTGCTCCAAAAGCTAATGCTTCCAAATAAACCTGTAGGACTATAACCTGGTGTTGTGTGATTTTTAACTTTGTACTGCCATTAACATTTTCTCAAATTGCACATGTCAACTTCAGATTCCAACTCTGCTCTGAAATAGCATGGCACAATGAAGCCCCATAATCAGAAAACACTGCCACATTCCTCAGCCATATCCACCTTCCTCCAGTGTTGTGCTAAACTGCTCACTGCTCCTTAGCATCAATCTGACAGACCTGCATCTCTGTGGTACTAAGTTGAGTCCAAACAAGTACTTTAACAATTAAAATAGAAACTCTGATGTGGGACTCAAATTCAAAAGGGGCATAATTTTAAGAGTTAGGGCTCCAGCAAGTTCACTGGGAGGATTACTTCTAGATCCATTAGCAATATTTACATCAAAACAAAGAACACTTTGGACTGAAATCAGGGAGTATTTAACACAAAACACAACAAAAGTCTGGAATTCTCTCATCCAAAAAGGATGGTGAGAACATTTGTCCTTTCAAGACAGAACGACGTAAATTTGCTAAATAAGGTTTTCACAGGATATGGAACAAGTGAAGAGAGTTGGGGTACAGATTAACCATGATTTAAATGAAGGGAGAGGCGGGCATAAAGGACTGGGAGGCATGGTAGCTCAGTTGTTAGCACTGATGCTTCACAGCGCCAGGGACCCGGGTTCAGTTCCACCCTTGGGCAACTGTCTGCATGGTTTTCTACCAGATGCTCCAGTTTCTCCCCATAGTCCAAAGATGTGCAGGTTAGGTGGATTAGCTGTGCTAAATTGCCCGTAGTGTTCAGGGATGTGCAGGTTAGATGCATTAATCAGGGGTAAATATAGGGTGGCGTAATGGGTATGGGTGAGTCGCTCTTGGGAGGGTTGGTGTGGACTCGTTGGGCCGAAGAGCCTGTTTCCACACTGTAGGGATGCGATGATTTGTGCAAGGATGATGCATCAATGCTGCTGGTTCCCAACGCATTGGCCAGAAGATGCTGGCAATTCCTATTAACTCGGTGGATCCAATAAGCTGACTGCACAGAAAACTAGGATTAAAAATTAACAAGGTTTAAAGCTGCTGTCTTTTGGGAACATTGCAAATTTGCTGTGAGGGGTTCCTTTCACATCCATCAGCAACAGTGTGGCACTTACATCAAAACAAATCAAGAGGTGACTGGCAATAGTCTGGGAGTACAAAATTGTCAGTGATGCTCTTGAGCTACTTCCACGGCTAGACTTGGAGTCCCAGCCTTCAATGGTATTACTTTGGAATGCCACTGTCAAATCCTAAATATAACCTTTTCACTTCCTGGACCATTATCCCAAACCATCAGTGGTATTACACCCTTATCTAACTTGATTTCAAAGTTCCAGTTCTTTAAGGGGGGGGGGGGGGGTTCAGGCAATGTGCAAGGGGTTGCTATGCAGATCATGGCTTTCTAAAGAGGCTTTAGTACTAGCCTGTTATAACACTGGCTCAGCTTTAACTGCAGCAATACTTCCAATTCTGGGCAGCACATTTAGGAAGGGTATAAAGGGTTCGTAGATGGTGCAGTAAGGATTTAAAAAGAGTCGATAATATGAGGAAAGACTTTATTTAATGCAGTGAGTCGTTAGCATTTGGAAAATACTGCCTTAGGTTATGATGGAGATAGACTCAATTGTGGCTTTCAAAATGGAATTGAATGAGCACTTGAAGAGGTAAATACATTGCCAAGGATAGCAAAGCAGTACTAGCTAAGTTGCTCTTGTGGAGAGCAGGCAAGGACACAACAAAGCGAATGGTCTCTGTGAGCAATTACCACTTTAAGGCACAAGTCAGAGAAGAAGTGCAATACGTGACAAGCTGTGTTAGCATATACTCTATGACCCCACCAGTCATCTTATAACAACCTCACAGGCGATGAAGATCCATTTCATATTAAAATAACATTTAGTAGAGCAGCTAGTTAGCTTGTTTGGCCTATGTTTGGCTCAGAATGATGCCAACAGCATGAGGCTCGATTCTCGGTCTGCCTGAGATAAGCCCAAGACCTGCTTCCTGAGAGTGGAAGGCCAATCATCATGGCCAAATACTTACAATAAAAATACTCAGATTATAGCCTCAGCAGATAGGGGGCTAAGGGCCTGCCTTTATTCAGGGTGCACATGGAGCAAGGAGGAAGATGACCTAATACATAATATTGAAATAAAACTAATTAATAAATTTGAATCCCCAAATTCCTGATGGAATGGCACTGGCAGATCAGGAGGTGATCACCATCCAGGTGGCTGGATAGACACCAGAGGAAAAGCAAGTTCTTGGCAATAGGAATAAAAAAAAGAGACTCTTAATTCAACCTGATGGGTGTCAATTTGCTGATTGTGGCGGTATGCCATGTGCTTGACTTTCACCAGGTGATATTTTAGCTTACCTCAATAAAAAAGTTCACCATCTCTCTAAAAAGGCATTTTAAAAATTGCTTTGTTGCTGCAAAATGTTACTTTTTATGACGGGAAATGTTAACTTTACTCAGATCTTACAGCCAGGCACAGCAAGGCTCCTTGAAGGTGAATATGACATTGCTGCATTCCAGGGTCATAACACCAACAATGGGTTGAAAATACACAAGCAGACAGTGCTATATAGAGACATGACAGTTAGGGAACCATCACATTATTAACATGAAGGGCAAGAACTTAAAAACATTAACTTTTGCTATGGTTCCCAAAAATAAAAGTAACAAGCCCAGTGGCCAAGCAATTTTCAAAAGTAGGTTGCACAGCAACAATTGTCTCGTAATTCCTGGAAGACCAGGATCATCCTCTCAATGATCCTCAATCAATACTCATGGTGGAAACTGCAGCTGAGAGTGAGTGAGACTATGCAAGAGGATGAGAGCACCATTAATTTGCAATAAGCATTACGTTAACTCAGAGGGCTTGAACGTAACAAGAGTATTCCCATCTGAAATAGGCAGTCTTCAAATTCCAGCTGAAATCGTAACAAAGAGAGATCTTCTTAGATAGGGTTACCTGATGTGGAAGTTCTGAATGTTTACATTCTTGTAAGGAGCTGTCTTGCGTTGACACCATAGCAGGAGCCCTTCCTTTGCAGATGTCTCTGTGAAAACCAAAGGCAATCTTAAGAACAATGCATGACCGTGTAAGGTTAGAGGGCTAACATTCACCAGCTGGTTCTAAGCATAGACCTGCAGTTGGGGATACAAGTTCACAAGCATTGAAGACAGCACCTTACATTAATAAGCCTTTAAAAACTCATGGAATTAGAAGTTTTATTACGTGGAACAGTATACAAAACCCAAATGGTAACAGTGAGATACCATGAAATTTCTAAAACTGCATTACAGTACTTTGCATAGTAGTAGGCTATATACTTATGAAGGACATTTGAGGTTTCTAAAGTAGTTCAATAGAGATTTATTAGGATACCGTCTGGAACAAAGACGCATGCTCCATTTGAATACAGAGACCTTGGGGGTGCAGATTCATAGTTCCTTGAAGTTGGAGTTGCAAGTTGTCAGGGTAATGAAGAAAGCACTTGGTACATTTGCCTTTATTGGTCAGTGTGTTGAGTATAGGAGTTGGGAGGTCATGTTGTAGCTGTACAGGACATTGGTGAGAACTTTTGGAATATAGCGTACAATTCTGGTCTCCTTGTCTAAGGAAGGATGTTGTGAAATTTGAAAAGGCGCAAGTAAGATTTACAAGAATATTGCCAGGGTTGGAGGGTTGAGTTATGGGGACATGCTGAGGCTATTTTTCCTGGAGCAGAGACTGAGGAGTGATATTATAGAGGTTTATAAAAATCAGGAGGAGCATGGACAGGATGAATAGCCAAGTTCTTTTTACCAGGTATGGGGAATCCAAAACTAGACGGCATAGGCTTAGGTGAGAGGGGAAAGGTATAAAATGGGGCCTGAAAAGGGTGGTGTGTGTATGGAATGAGCTACCAGAGGAACTGATGGAGGCTGGTACAATTACAACATTTTAAAGGCATCTGGATGGGTATATGAACCTGAAGAGTTTAGAGGGATATAGGCCAAGTGCTGGCAAACAGCACCAGATTAGTTTAGGATATGTGGTCAGCATGGACGAGTTGGACCAAAGGATCTGTTTCCATTCTGTATAACTCTGACTCTAAAATTGTATGGAGGCGTGATTGAAAGTTTATAAATAACAGAATGGGACAGAAAGATAGAGGCAGAGTATTTCCAGTTGCTGAGGGAACCTGGAATAACACTGTTCAAACAAAGGCAGAGAAACCTTGAAACATAGGGAGTTGAGAGACGATGGAAGTCATTTCCAGGGTTAGTGGTTGAAGCAGATACAATGTCAATGATTAAAATTAGATTGGATAAAGGTGATGTGAGCTTCTTGTTTGTGGGGAGAGTAAACACTTACACAAGCTAGCTGGGACAAATAGACAAGATGAAAGTCACGTGATAATTCAGCAATACACCAGTTCTGTATTGGGTGACATGTTACCAAATGTGTACCCATCAGGACAAAAACACCAAATTGCAACAATTACAACAGTTTATACTACAGGAGAAAAATGTTGTGTTATAATTTTCATGTATTTCAACAAGCGTCTGTTAAAAATCACATTTCCATTGGCAATCACAGTTTCAAAATGCATCTGCCCTTCAACTCCTTCCTGGAGGTTCAAACTAATACCAGGTTTTGATGCCAAGATCAGCGGAGGATGGTGGTGGTGGTGGGGGGGGTGGTGGGGGGGGTGGTGGGGGGGGGGGGGGGGGGGGGGGGAAGGGAGGGGAGGGTGGGGAGAAGGGTTGTGGTGGTGGTTGAGCAGTCAATGCTTGGCATTGCTAGCAATCACAAATGAGTTCTACTAAAACAGATCAGTTTTTTTCTCCTGTTCAAGGAAGCAGCAAGGGAAGGAGGTTAAGTACAGCATTATGGACAGACCGATTTTAAATCCAACAGAAGCAAATTTCCAGGCATAACCTATCACTAAATGTGATGTCAGAGCCTTGGAAATACAAATCCATGTATAATTGGATACTGGTGTATGACCAAAAAGGGAGACATTTTGCTGAAGATTTTCATCATGCTGTCTTCAGGACACAAACACAAGAATGCCAAATTTCAAATGATCACAACAATTATTACCACAGGAGAAGACAATGTTGATTGATTGACATGTCTGCTCTGATTGGCTGAGGTGTTGTTAAGCAGAAAGCAATAAGGGTGCATGGTTCCAAATTCCTGAGCTTCTGTGTGCTAAACATTACACCAACAACCATTGTAACGTTCTAATTCAGCTTATAATGGGGCTTATTCACACTTGCTAGAAGTAATACCCATTCATACACAGGAACTCATTCCCTGCAAACAAAAGGAATGTGTTCCAGTCTTGTGGCATTTTTTGAATTACCTAGGAGCCTGGGGAAGCCACAGTTCCTGGATATTTTCTCCATGCCAACACTTAGGTGAGTCAAAGTAGACTTGCCAACCAATCCAAACATTTCTTTCCTGTGGTATAAACTGTTGAAACTGTTTGTGAAATTTGGCCTCTTGTATTAGGCCTGATGAATACATGATGAAATGCATTAACAATAGGTTTCTGCTCAGAAATACTCCTTTCTAGATACCCTCTGTTTGTGCTATGAATACTGTCAGTTGAGTACATATATGTCCTTGCTCTAATTGTGATTAAGAACAGCAGCAACTAATTGGTTACAGATTAGAGCACATATATTAGATCCAGTCTGGGACTCATGGCACAGCTATAGTGCCCCTAACCTCTGAGCCTGAAGTCCCAGGTTCAAGTCCCACCTGCTCTAGTGGCATGTCACAACAGATTCATTACCATATTTTATAAGAACCAGCTTCCACTCAAGTGAGGCTAATTTGTGGAATTGAAAAGCAGTCTGCTCATGTGGTGCACTGGATATTGCAAATAAGCCATGTCGAAGACAGAATGGATCTTGACCCACTTAACATTTTTATGGACGAGACCAGACACTCTTTCCCTCCTCTTCCCCCCCACCCCCCACCAAATATCTTAAGAAGGTAACCTACCCCTAACTTTTTCTTATTTTAAAGGCAAATGTAAAGTATGGTGTTACAGATGTAATTCCACAGGTCAAACTACTCAATGTTAAGCAAAACATAGCTTATTCAAATACTATAGCTAAATTACCACAAAATAAAGAAGAACATAGAATAACTTAACTCTATTGGAAAATGTAACAGAAAATAAAAGTGCAGTAATTACTAATTAACTGTTTCAAATCAGTAACATGCCATAAACACACCACTTAACAAAAAAGACAATGTCAGAAACCAATGGTCTCACATGCATCCCACCAGAAAAACAGAAAAAAATAATCAAGCAAAAATCAGAGGGGCAGCCAGGGGACATATACTGCAGCTTCCAAACCTGTTGAGACTCCAACTGTTTAAAGCTTGGAACAAAATCAGTAGAAACCCAGATAAGAGAGAGCTGGCTTCACCCAGCCAGGCTGCTCCTATTGTTCCAACTTAAATTTTAAAAAAACCTAAGGCCTCACCAGCTGTTTATGTTACCATCAACTGCTTGGTCCCTCTAATTCAATCTCGCTCCTAAAAGAAACCAGGACAAAGTACACCCCTTAAAGCCTAAGTGCTCTCACAACACGCTCCAGTTCAGATGGAAAACTATATTCCTGGTAGGGCAAGAAAATGTAGGGGCACTACAGGGTGTAGGGAATATTATGCCCTTTCTTCTTTATACTGCTAAAAGGACATTAAAACAGTCAAATCAAGACCTGTCCTTTCGGGACTCATAAATGGACAAGATTTGTTTAGATGGCATAACTATTCCACATTGAAGATAGAAAACTAGAGTGGCATTCAGTAGTAGGAAAGATGCCAATCACCACTCAGCAGAACAATCACCAGTTCTCGACTGGTCATCATTACTTATTTTAAAGGAGTAGCAACTGGTCCCAGTGTGAGGCCTACTTGAGAAAGAGATGACTTGCCAAGCTCCAACATGTAGCTATAATTGGATACAATAATTAGGAGAGACAGGTTCATTTTATTGGCATTAAAAAACATAATCTGCATGTTAAAGTAATTATGTGACAGGGCATGGTTCTTGGCATGGCAATTTTAATCTCAGAATATGAATATTCAAAGCAATCTTGCTAATCAGTACCTCATAATAATGATTACATTAGAGTTGATTTTCTGTGGCTGCTTTTAAAATGCACAAGAAAGTTGACTTCAAGGGTTAAGGTTAGGCTTAAAAGGAAATGATTTTAGCAATGGGCACCAATTGGTACTCAATTAGGAGCACTCCATCATTTACTTTAACTTTCCTCACCATCCATTTTATCCCAACGATTGTGGGGATAATAAGGGAAATATTTATTCTCCATATGGGGAGGGACAGGGGAAAGAGGAGAAATAATAATTTTATTCAGATAAAGCTCCTCTATTGAGTTGCGTGTATTTTCAGCTAAAATGACAGAAAACGATCGTAATTAGAACTTACTTAATTCATGACAGCAACATTGTACAAAAATAAGTCAACTGCAATTAACTGGTAACCATGAATAGAGCTGATTATGTTTCACATCTGTTAACTATATCAACAATGGGTTAGGAGTTTTCTAGCCAACAGCCTGTAAAAATATCTGCTTATCCCCAGTCTCCTGCCTTTAAAATAAAAGATGAACTGGCTTCAATGTTTAAGGTCCAACATTGCAACCATAGAAGAAAGCTAAGTTTTTATTTGCCATGGGATACTAAAGGGTTTCAAGATAATTCGATGAGTCATAGAGATGCATATTTGGAAACAGACCCTTTGGTCCAACTCGTCCATGCCGACCAGATACCCTAACCTAATCTAGTCCCATTTGCCAGCACTTGGCCCGTATCCCTCTAAACCCTTCCTATTCGTATACCCCTCCAGATGCCTTTTAAATGTTGTTATTGTACCAGCCTCAACCACTTCCTCTGGCAACTCATTCCATACATGCAGCAGAACCTGCTTACCTTCGACAGAGATATCCTGGATGGCAAATCGAAGGATGATTGTCCAGATCATGCCAAGTGTCATCTTCGCATTTCCATCCACAATTTCTGCAAAGAGAAAATTGTTTAACAAATAGTCTCAAACAGCTTTTTTATTCCCCTAAACATTTTTATCCAAACCCTTGTGTCAGGCATCGCGCCCATTTCCCAAAAGTAAACAAGTACGCAATTCTTCAACACAAGCAAAAAGCATCCCGATGTCAAAACTTGAAGTTCAATACTGGTGTGCATTCAAGCTAACCCCACATTTGAACATTTCCTCGCATTGAAAAACAGGGCTACAAATCAAAAGCTGTACTAGAAGTAATTCAAACAGTTAAAACATTGAAACAGAGAATCGGAGCGGGAGTAGGCCATTTGACTGTTCTGACATGCAACATGATCACGGGTGATCGTCCAACTCTGTAGGCAGTAACCAAATCAAATTGCTGGAAAAGCTCAGCAGGTCTGACAGCATCCATGGAAAGAAAGTGGAGTTAACGTTTCAGGTCCAGTCTACATTCAGAAATGTAGTATTAAGAGAGATTAGATCAATTCGGTCTATATTAATTGCAGATTAGAAAAATGAGGGGGAATCTCCTAGAAATCCAGGACTAGACGGGATAAATGCAGGATGTATGTTTGCAATGACTGACTGGGGAATCTCAAACCAGGGCCTCACAGCCCCAGTATAGAGGTTGACTATTGAGGACTGAACCATGGAGAAGTTTCTTCACTCAGCGAGCGCTGAGCCTGTGGAATTCACACAAAGCAGTTGAAGTCAAAATGTTGAATAGTTTAGAGAATAAGTTAGTTCTAGTTCTTGGGGCTAAAGGGTATGGGGATAAAGCAGGATGCAGAAGACCAAAGAACTGCAGATACTGGAACTCAGAAACAAATCAAAAGTTGCTGGAAAAGCTCAGCAGGTCTGACAGCATCCATGGAAGGAAAGTGGAGTTAATGTTTCAATCCATTCTCTACTGAATTAACTCCACTTTCTTTCCATGGATGCTGTCAGACATGCTGAGCTTTTCCAGCAATCTGAAGAAACTTCTCCATGGTTCAGTCCTCAATAGCCGACCCCTATGCTGAGGCGCCTTGGTTCGGGATCCCCCAGTCAGTCATTACCAACATACATCCTGCATTTATCCTGTCTAGTCTTGGATTGCTAGGAGATTCCCCCTCATTTCTCTAATCTGCAATTAATATAGTCTGAATTGATCCAATCTCAATACGACATGCCTGCAGTCCCATGAATCAATCAATCAGTCTGGTAAACCCGCATTGCACTTCCTTCATAGCCAGAAAATCCTTCCTTAAATAAGATGACCAAAAAGACACACAACACAAACAGAAAGCGGGACATAACACCAGCGCTTCACCGGAGGCTCACTGATGATGTTACCTAGCATGCTGATGAAACGACTGAAAATAAACCTCCCAGCTCAGCGGGCAAACTTACATCAAGAACCTCAACGAGCTATAAATCTTCTCCAAGTTTGTGACCTCAGCACTCTCCAAGTGTGGTCTCACCAAAGGTCCTGTACAATTGCAGTAAGACATCCCTACTCCTGTACTGGGATGCTCCCACTATTAAGGCCAACATATTTTCGTTCTGCACCAGCTGCTGCTATCAGAGCGGATAACCTCACATTATAAGTCACTTGCCATGCATTTGCCCACTCATTCAACTTGTATAAACCGCACTGAAAAGAATGATTTAACAGTGAGGGGATAAAAAGAGAGAGTTTTATTTTGTTGCACTTTACAATGTACACTGGAGAACAATGTTCCCTCTAATCCTCCCTGCTGCTGTGTGGACCTTGCCAGTAGCTGCAAGGCTGCATAGCTTAGAGGGAACGTTGGCTCACCTCTGAGTTAATAAAAGGTAAAGAAAGATATTAATCTATTACAGAAGTGAGTATATACTTGAAAAGGAGAAATCTTTAAAACTATGTGGAAGTATTGAGGGCAGGGGTTGGGTGACAGTCATTGGAGCAAATTATTTGAATAGACCTTTCAAGGAGCCAGGTATGATAGGTTAGATATTCTTTATTGAAAAGTTTTAATGATTGGCAGTTTGTTTTGGTGAAAAAAAAAGTGTCACTGTATCAAATGGCAGAGGGGAAAAAGTAGTTATAAAGCTCAACAACAGGTTTTTCCAATAAATCCAATGATTGAACTCCCAATAGGGCCAGTTAGCTCCGTTGGGTAGGTGGCTAGCATGTAGAATAACATCAACATTACAAATTTATTTCCTGCATCAATTGAGGTAGGTGCATGTCCTCACCCTCCCTCTCATTATAGCATCAGTCATGATGAACAAGCCTCAGTCAATGAAGACACTATATAAAGAGAGAGAGAGATTCAACTTTATAGTGACAAATCAGGATAAACAGAACGGCAACTTATGAGGTTTTTTTTTAAATGAGGAGAAGGCGGGAGAACGGGAATGAGAAACTTATCAGCCATGATTGAATTCGCCGGGCTGAATGGCCTAATATCTGCTTCTGTCTTGTCTTATGGTCTTATTATTTCCCAGGGGTCCCCACAGATCAAAGGCTGAAATAGGTTGGTCATTTAAGTGGGGTGTATGTAAGAGCAGGTTAGAGACTGGGAATTCTGTGGCATAAAATTACCTCGGGATTGCCCAAAACTGTTCACAATTCAAGTCAGGACCGTGATGGAATACTCTCTACTCGCCTGGGTGAGTAAAGCTTCAAAACCTAAGCTCAATATCATTCAGGACAAAGCAGCCTATTGGATTGGCATTTTATCCAGCGCTGTAAACATTCACTCATTCCACAAGTGGTGCACAGTGGCAGTGCTGTGTAACATCTACAAGATGCACTGTAGGAGTTTAAGGTCCCTTTAACTGTGCCTTCCAAACATGCAAACTCTACAACACAGAAGGACACTCGCAGCACTTACATTTGAACAGAACCACCTGCAAGTTCCCACCACCATCATGACTTGGAAATACATATTTTTCCTTTGCTTCATCAAAATGCTTAAACTTTCTAACAACACCACATAGACGGCAACAGTTCAAGTTTATGGATGGCACAGTGGTTAGCACTGCTGTCTCACAGCGCCAGAGACCCAGGTTCAATTCCCACCTCAGGCGACTCTGTGTGTAGTTTGCACATCCTCCCCGTGTCTGTGTGGGTTTCCTCCGGGTGCTCTGGTTTCCTCCCACAGTCCAAAAATGTGCAGGTTAGGTACGCTAAATTGCCCGTAGTATTAGGTGCAGGGGTAAATGTAGGGGAATGGGTCTGGGTGGGTTCCGCTTCAGCAGGTCTGTGTGGACGTGTTGGGCCGAAGGGCTGGCTTCCACACTGTAAGTAATCTAATCTTAAAAAAAAAGGCAGCTCATCAACACCTTCTCAAGGACAATTATGATGAGCAATAAATGCTGAATATGCTAGTGTTGTCCATATTCAATTAAAAGCAACTACATTCCGTGACAAGCTCTGATATCAAACTGGATTTTCACTCTCAATATTCCAATACTGCAGCCAGTATGCACATGTAAAAACTGTTCCTGATCTTACTTAAGCTTGCTGATTGCAGCAGGGTTGGAATAATTAGCCCCAATACCCCTATGTTACAGAGAAGGAAGTAGTCAAGATTCCTCATCTTGACTAGGCTCCATTGAGCCTCAGTGTCCTTGTGAAGAACAGGTAAAGGCTGGCCTGGGCTCAGTGCTCTGGCTATGCCCTCAAACAGCCTATTGACATTCACTGATTAAAACAAAAACTTGGATAAGAGGAGAAAGATTGTAGTGTGTTACTGGTCTCCATGGAACTAGCTTCCAACTTGAGCCAGCACCTTCAGGAAAGGGAAAGGGTGGGGATAGGAAGCACAAAGACATCTTACTCATCAAAAAACTACTGCAAATGCCCAGTTCTGACAGTCACAGGATTTCTTCAGCACGAAATGAATAGCAAACCGACTGATTGCTATCTAAATCCTGCAGATTGTAAATAAATGGGAATCATCCTGTTGGCATTTGGCTGCTTTTTGAGGCAAAGCTGTTAATGTAAACGGCTTACAACCGAATCGGTCTACTCTCACCCACGCCTGTCTGCAACCACAGACAACCATCTTGAACAAACAGACTCAAGATGGATGCACAGACTGAGGCCATCTGTTCATCTGTTCCAAACAAAAACACTGCAGTCCTTTGCCCCCAGCATCACAGCATCCAAGAGACCTTTAAATGTCAAAGTTTCTTCTCTTTCTTGGCTCCAATCCATGTATTTTGTGACATCATTCCCAAACATGTGTTTTTTTTAGAAAAGAAAGATCAGCTTGAACCTACAAAAACCAACCTATCTACAAGCATCATGTACCATTTCAATGCTGCAAGTTTCTTCAAGGCCAGAATGGACTCCTTTGAAGCAGCTTTGCTACTGAGAGGAAAATCTAGGCCAGGATGTGTTAGTGAAGAAAGCATAGTTTATGTTTTTTGAGTCAGATGACTCTTCATCAGAACAGTTCTGATGAAACTATTTCCCTTGAAATGTTACCTCTGCTTTCACCCCAAAGATGCTGCTAAACCTGCTGGAGTTTCTCCAGCCATTTCAGTTTTTGTACAATATTATGGCAAGTTTTGGTTAGTACTCAGTAAGTTGGTTTGCACAGCCAGTTTGCTGCGTGACACATCGGTTTGTTGAAGAAATTTTGGAGATTTTCAAAGTCTTTGCAAGCAGTTAGAAAGTCTACAAGAATTTTTGAACAATTAAAACTTTCAAGTACTTTAATAAGTTCAGAATGAGTAAAAGGTGATATAATGCACCAAGCTGAATGATGGCTGAATGCTTGACTTCAAGAGGTGTACATTTTGTTTGTGTTCAATGTTTGTCATGTAGCGGTGACCTGCAGCAAAGCTTCATTGGGAAACCATCTTCACCAGTTAGCATAATAGTATATCATACAAGTGACTCATTAACTGTCAGGTCATCGGATTTGACTCTGCTGCTATTGGAAGAGTCTGTTTTTCTGATTCCTGGTTTAATAAAGGATTTGTGTATCTAGTTGCCATCATTAGAGTAAACTGAACTGATTGTGGCTAGGATTGTATATTGATTACCAACAATGTCTTGACATAAATCCAAAGAACTGTGATTGCTGGAGATCTTAAATTGCTGGAGAAACTCAAGCAGGTCTAGCAGCATCTGTGTGAAGAAAGCATAGTTAACGGTTTTTAAGTCAGATGACTCTTCATCAGAACAGTTCTGATGAAACTATTTCCCTCGAAATGTTACCTCTGCTTTCACCCCACAGATGCTGCTAAACCTGCAATCTCCAGCAATCACAGTTCTTTGGTTTTATGTCAAGACAATCAGTTCAGTTTGTTCTAATGATGACAACTAGATACACAAATCCTTTATTAAACCAGGAAACAGAAAAACAGACTCTTCCAATAGCAGCAGAGTCAAATCCGATGACCTGACAGTTAATGAGTCATTTGTATGATATACTATTATGTTAACTGGTGAAGATGGTTTCCCAATGAAGCTTTGCTGCAGGTCACCGCTACATGACAAACATTGAACACAAACAAAATTGACTTCGCTGCCTTTTCCTTCATTCATCATGCTCAGTATAAAAGGCTCTGTATATTGACAAATCAAGTCCAGTCCTGTCTCCATCATCCACAGATGGTCTGTCAAATGCATCACTGTCTGTCAGTCCCAGTCAACCATATGCTATTATTCACTAAATGCTCTTAAATCCATGCAGCTATTTAAATATATTTTTATGATAGCACTATTCCAACACTGAATTATCACAAGAGCTTTGAATGATTTTCTTTTCAATTCGGACTTTTATACTTTTTCCACTTACAATGAATCACTCAACTCAAAGTAAACTTCATTTTAAATGCAGATCAGCAGATTTCCGTTGCAAAATATAAATGGTTCCTTTCCAAAGGTCCTAACAAAAATGCAAATATAATCCCCAAATTGCACACAAAATTAATTTTTAAAAAACACTGAGCAACTAACTAGTGGGCGGCACGGTGGCACAGTGGTTAGCACTGCTGCCTCACAGCACCAGAGACCCGGGTTCAATTCCCGCCTTAGGCGACTCTGTGTGGAGTTTGCACATTCTCCCAGTGTCTGCGTGGGTTTCCTCCGGGTGCTCCGGTTTCCTCCCACACTCCAAAGATGTGCAGGTCAGGTGAATTGGCCATGCTAAATTGCCCGTAGTGTTAGGTAAGGGGTAGATGTAGGGGTATGGGTGGGTTGCGCTTCAGCGGGGCGGTGTGGACTTGTTGGGCCGAAGGGCCTGTTTCCACACTGTAAGTAATCTAATCTAATCTAAAGGACATGCTTCAACTGCTTCCAAATCGGAAGATAATAGAATCAGGAATAAAATGCTTATTTGTAGTTAATTTTCTTGAAATACAGGGGGCTGAGGAATTGCAAGTGTATCACAACATCTGGATGTGAATACAAGTGTGCTGTTTGGACATTGAGGGACAAACTCAAGCACAATAACTTGAGTGCCAGTCGTGAGAGGGAATGTCAAATCTAAACCTTTCAGCCAATGTTGACATATTTCCATCTAGTAAGAGCACTATCAATACAATTTTGAGTATGTATTGCCATTGCTCACTGTATATTTGACCTTGCCATTGATGCCCTAGACTATTTTTCCTGACTGCTTCTCATATGCCCTCAGTGCACAGATACGCTCAGAAATCTCCTCTCTTACCTCACCTAAATTGGAAGGAAACAGGAAATCACTAGTTAAATATTACACAGTGCTACTGCATCTTACCTCCACAAATTTACATCTCTCCTGGACTGAAAGAGGGTACACTCCAGAAGCTAAATTCTCATTGTAAACAACAACTGTTCAGAACCCTATAGATTCTGAATTGCTACACAATTATTGACCTCTAATCATCTATATACAATCCATAAAAACAGAATTAGTTCCACTAAAAATATGTTTAAAATATATACTGAACATCCAAGTACCACAAATGGTGCATACTTAGAAAATTTCCCATTAACTTTGAAAGTTGTCGTAAAGTAAAATTGGAAGGAATGTGAGGAAAAGAATAATTAATGTCATAATACATCTGAGCAGTTGTTCTACTGAAGGTCAAAGAATGTAACCTATTGATTTGAAAGCAGGTTTTGGACCTTGAAATTCAAAAGCGTCTTCATTCCTTTCTGCAGATGTTTTCAAATGTTCTAAATGCCACACGCTATGGTTTGGCAATAGCAGGACATCAATAATTCTACTGAACCACAGAAAGTCTGCTCTGTACAATGGAGTGTAGGGAGTATGGGGCCAGGGAAAATATCTGTCAAGGATAGGAGGTTTGGGGAGATGGAAGGAATTTGAATCATCCACCTGCAACTGGTAGGCAGGAAGAAATAAATGTACAACAGCAGTGCACTAGTAATCTGACCTAACACAATCCAGATAATGCAACTTCAAAACACAGGAATATACAATTTACTATATAAATAAACCTCCTTAGCTATGCAAGAAGACAGAAGAAACCTCTCAAAAATAAATACTCAAAGGAATAATCCTAGCCAGCCACTTTCAAAACTACTTCTAATAATTCTCTGTAAGAGACATTTGCTTAAAGGAAAAAAATGGATTTGGAAAACGGCTAAACGTGGAAAGAATAAAGAGTAAATTCCATGCACTAAAAAGGCTGAAAGTAACATATTAGTGAGTAACCCTGGCTCAGACTATTAATCACTTCAGGTGACGAACATGGAGATTGATTCAAGAGTTTAAACAGCTTCCATTTTTGGGCTTACAGGGGGTGTCATTAATTTGGTAACTTGGCAGTGTTTCCATTTACGTTTTAAAAAGTACAAGCAGTGTTCCAAATGACAGCTGTGCAGATGCTATCAATTGGGACCTGTCAACTGTATGCCTAGGAAGCAGCCATGACAACGGTGTAATCAACTTTAACACTGAGTGATGTAAACAGGAAAGGACACACTCAACTATCCATTTTTCTTGAAGGTAGCATGTAGATGCATGCATGTGTTTGTGTGTCATTGGCAATGCTGACATTAACTTGTTCATGTGATCCATATCCTTTTGTGAATACCACTTAGAGGAATTCATGATTGTGACACAATAGTAATCAAAGAGAATTTTCCATTTCATTTTAAAAATGCATTCACTCTTCAATCACACTTGGAACAACAATTTCCATTCGTTTGTCTGATGGTGACAGATTAGTCACTTGACATCCTCATAAAAAATCATTAGCTTTCTTCTTTCTCGATATATGGTTATCAATTAAACATACATACACACGCTGATACACAATGAATTTTAATCAAGAATTGGGTTTGTTTCCTTTGTAAGTTGATAATAATAAACAAAGCACTTTGACTAGACGTGCAATCACAGATAATGGTCTACTCAATAAAAGCATCAATGGCTGTACACATTAGCAGGAACCAAACTTTGTTTCAGTGAAAACCTGAGTCAATTGATTTTATAAATCCCATTCATCAGACACCTCTAAGAAAACAAAAACACACACAGACACTGACCTATAACCACGTACACATGAGTATAAAAACTTACAAGAAAATTAGGATGACAACAACGAACAGCAACAGCCTAGATTTTGCAGTTCATGGCAAATAACCAATATTTTCCATTCTTTTTACAACCAAACACTGGGCTTTTGTATAGCATTTGTGATTGCCAAGAGCCAAAGATTAAAGTGCCCTCTGCTGGGGATAAGGAACTTATGTGAACAGAGCACGTCTTCAACTGGTATGTGGAATTTGATGAAGCACACGGGATTAATGATATGCAAAATCAGGTGCAAAAACACTGAACAGAGGAAAAGAAGAGTGAAACTGAAAGATAAAGAAAAAGAAAAGTGTTTAAATTTAAAGATTAAATTTTGAAAACTTTTTAAGAATAATTAAAATCTGAAGGAATGCTACATCACACTTGCGAAAATATATTTTTGATGTCAGAAGTTTATGTTTGGCAGTAACTTAGACTTATCTCAATTTAAAAAACCATTTGCACTTAGGTGGATACACCTTAATATTTTCTGACAATGTTTTTGTGTTTCCAGTGGGCAAATTCACCCTCTTCATGGACTTCAAGGCAGTGTTGCTGAGTGAAATGCTGTTGTCACAGAGCTCCTACACAAGCAAGGGGAAAACAAAAATAAGAAAACAAAAGTGGATCAGTGATTCCTACCTTGCGCTCAGCATATGCAGTTGCCACGAGATGCTCTTAAATGCTTGCGAGATCTGAAGGCCTCAATTATTTCCATCACAAAACCCAAACCGCTAATGTCTACTTGGCTATGGAGAATGCCATCAATCAGTAATTAGTAGAGACACTAGTCCAGTGCACAGTTACCTGTTCAGTCTCCTGTTGCTGGAGAAAGACCAGACTCAGATCATTAACCTCCTACTACAGAGCTGCCAGGAACAAAAGTAATTTTCCTTGTTAAAAACTGCAGTTTGTGCTCGCATCATCAATATTTGTACTCAGTGCGCTGCCTGTCAATTTTGTTCTTCATAGCAACATAAACATAGGAGCAGGAGTAGGCTATTTGTCCCTTTGAACCTGCTTTGCCATTCGGTATGATCATGGGTTACCCTATTCCTGCTTACTCCCCATACCCTTTGATCCTCCAGAACTATATCTAACTCCTTGAAAATGTTGAATATTTTGGCTTCGACGGTTTTCGATGGGAGAGAATTCACCACTCAGTTCTGCAGGGAGAGGTTGAATAGGCTAGGGCTGTTTCCCCTGGACCGGAGGCGGCTGAGGGTTGACCTTATAGAGGTTTATAATATTATGAGGGGCATGGATAAAGGTAAATAGACAAAGTCTTTTCCCTGGGATGGGGGAATCCAAAACTAGAGGGCATAGGTTTAGGGTGAGAGGGGAAAGATATAAAAAAGACCTAAGGGGCAACTTTTTCACGTGTATGGAATCAGCTGCCAGAGGAAGTGGTGGAGGCTAGTACAATTGCAACACTTAAAAGGCATTTGGGTGGGTTTATGAACAGGTAGGGTTTAAAGGGATATGGGCCAGGTGCTAGCAGGTGGGACAAGATTGGGTTGGGATATCTGGTTGGAATGGATGAGTTGGATCAAAGGGTCTGTTTCTGTGCTGTACATCTCGATGACTCTTTGGATGAATAAATTTCTTTCATCCCAGTCCCAGTTAGCCTCCCCATATCCTGAAACCCTGATTTTGGATTCCCCAGTCACCGGGAACATCCTTCCTGTGTTGACCCTGTCTGGTCCAGTTAGAATTTTCGATTTCTACCAGATTCCCCTCATTCTCCTAAACTCCAGTGAATACAGTTCTCGCCGATCCAATATCTCTTCATTTATTCCCGAACAACAGGACTGACATAAATCTGTTTAACCTTTGTTGCACTCACTACACAGCCAGAATATCCGTCCTCAGATATGGAGACCAAATCTGCTCCAGGCATTGTCTCACTGCTGCTCTGTATAACTGTAGCAAGACATCCCTGTTCCTGTACACGAATCCTCTCACTATGAAGGCCAACATATTATTTGCCTTCTTCACTGCCAGCTGTACCTGCACACTTACTCTCAGTGATTGGCGCACAAAGACACCCAGAATTCACCACACCTCCCTGTTCCCAATTTATCTCCATTCAGGTGACAATATGCCTTCCTGTTTTTGCTAACAAAGTGAATAACCTCCACATTATACTCCATCTGCCATGCACTGGCTCACTCACTCAGCTTGTCCAAATGACTCTGAAGCATCTCTGCATTCTCCTTCCAGCTCACCTCCCACTCAGCTGGACATCTGGTTTCATGTTTCTTTGTGCGTGTCCAGGATCAGTGCCAGCCCAAAGCAAGACTCAAGCAAAGGTAGTCCTATGGTGCACTTACCACTTCCCCGAAGGAACCTCGAACATTAAAACCAGGTGAACATCACGGAGGGAAAATCATTGAGGAAAGGTCAGAAATGGGATAGTTCACCAATAATCATATAGAGTTCAATATCTCTTACAACCTATTCGGGCTCCTTTGACAGCAGCTTCTGAAACTGCGGCCTCGACCATCTTGAAGACCATGAGCAACAGGTGTCCCTCCACATCACACAGTTATTGAGTCAAAAGAGAAAACCTAGCACTACCTCTCCAACAGCATTGTTGCTATCCCTACACCAGCAGTCTGACAAGTAAGCTCACTGCCAGAGCAATTAAGAATGGGCAAATAACCCCAGCCCTGTCAGAGACACCCACACCCTGTGAACAACTTAAAACAAAACTCAAACTTAATTGAGAAGGAACAGTTCTTAGCCATCAATATTAAAAGCTATATGTTCATTTTCAAATCTGAAATTGCCAGACAACAACCTGGTTGCCACCAACCGAATATTAGGAATTTCCTAAAATACCTGGAAGGATTCCAATCAACAATTACCAGGTATCATCCTCTTGGAATTTCACACCACTACATTTTGCAGATCTCAGTCCACAGCTACAAGATGATGAGCAGATGAACTGTCTCCCGAACTCGTGAGGACTATAAGGCGCTACTGAAACTCATTATGCCTAAAGAGACACTAATGGTCTAACGTTAATTTCACGCAAACAAAATAAACGGCCCTCGACAAAGAGGCTCAAATCAATCGTTATTTTGAAACTACTTCCTGAAACGGAAATAGATTCAGCCAGGAATCCGGTCACATGACCAAAGTTCCTGGTCTTTCACAAGGAATTCTCCAAATTCATCCTGCACCTTCTGAGAAAGTTTGCACAGAGGCTCTCAATCCTGTGCTTCTCCAAGATTCGCACAGGACTTGACAGAGTAGATGCTGAGAGGATGCTTCTCCTTGTAGGACAACTTGAAACTTGCAGCCAACAGTTTCAAAACAAAAGGTGTCTCCCATTTAAGACGAAGATGAGGAGAAGCTTCTTCCCACAAAGGGATGTTAGTTTTTGGAATTCTCTGCCAATGAGAGCAGCGGAGACTGGGTCATTGAACATACTCAAGGACAAGTTAGAATCTTCATCGAAACTGAGCTAAGGCGCAGGTAAGAAAATGGATTAGGGTCATAATCAGATTATCCATGATCTTATTGAATGGTGTATCCTGTTCCTACTCCCATTTTTCATCATTTTACAGGTCCTCTCACTGCTGTGGAAACTCCAGCATGAGGGCCCAGAGGCTCTAATAACAGTTCCACAGTTCAGCTACAAAGTACACAGCCATTAAAAAATTGGTGAACGAACATTGTAGACATTCAATGTTACAGTCAAGTTAGAGTGGCCATTCTGTGGGTGAAGTTAAAAATCACACAACACCAGGTTATAGTTCAACAGGTTTATTTGAAAGTACAAGCTTTCAGAGCACTGCTCCATGGACAGGTTAAAAATGGGAGGTTGTGATGATTGGGAAGTCCTGAAAATGCAGGAAGTCAGAAAGTAAGAATGTAAGCTAGGCCCACGGACACTGGATACCTGGAAGTGTGAACTTAGTGTCTCAAGAGATCATCTTGCCTGTGTAACGCCATTTCTTTCCCCAATTTTAAGTCAACTCGAGTGAAAAGGAATTGCAATAACCCATTGAAATGGACTTCCTCTCCTTTACAAAAACTTGACTCGGGCAGCGAGAGGGAAGAGCAGTTTGTTGGCAGCATCAGAACTGCTTCCTATCAAGATCATGGAGCATCAGCACTTAAATCAACAACAAGAGCAGACTGGGCTCAGGGCCTGGACTGTCAGACTTCTTCCCCATCATTTCTCGTGGCCTGCATTTGGAGATATCACCCCTAACACATGCCAAGTCATTTTGCACACTGAGCCATGACACTTATCAACATCCGCAGAACCCTGGGAGGACTTTCCAAGCTCACCAATGCCAATTAATAATTCTTTTGCACCTCCCTATCTAATACCGATTGATTGTCAGAAAGGAAACCCGTTGAAATTCAGTGTTATGTTTCCTTTTTTTTTTAAAAACGTTAGTTGGTGTAAAATGCTCTTCCCCAGTCATCCACACCCCCTCTCCGATAGAGGGGCAAACCAAGGCAATGCCCTCCGGTCTGAACCCATCCCTCCACCCCGGACAGATCCTGACTCACTCTCGTCCCACAGCTACCGACAATCCCAAGGCAAACCCGTCGCGTTTCCCCGCCTCTCAGCTTGGTGTCGTGATTTAATAAACCAGCCAGTTTGCTGACAAGTCCACAGCTTACATTCAGTATAATCTGGAACTTTAGATTGTGTACAAATAGCCAAAAACAATGGCACTTGGAAGAAATAAAGTAGGAGAGACAAAGAAAGTTCAGATTAGTGTGAACGGTGTCACTATGAAACCAGAGTTGACAGTGTGGCGCTGGAAAAGCATAGCAGGTTAGGCAGCAGCGGAGCCATCCTCCTCAGATGCTGCCCGACCTGCTGCGCTTTTCCAGCACCACTTTCTCAACTCTGATCTCCAGCATCTGCAGTCCTCACTTTCTCACGATGGAACCAGTTTAACCTTAATCAATTTTCTATTCTCTAACTGAGGACTGTACCTAGATATTCTGTACCTAAGATGGCACTGTGTGCTGGTGACATTGTTACACTGTAACTAATCTGTGAATAATGCTGTACCTAAGATAGCACTGTAAGTGGCAACTTGTAAACGTTTCACTGTCTTCATTTAAGTATGTGACAATAAAATTAATTCATTCATTCTTAAATGGTGTCAAAAGTTGGCAGACAAGATGCCAAAATCAGAACAAGGATAGAAGCAGCTAGAAATAAATTCTGTGAAGATTAAAACATGTCTTAACAACGGGTAAATTCACACTTGGACAAAAACAAGTAAAATTCTATATTCCATCCACTTGCCTCCATGCGTCAGCAACCTGGACAATACACAAGGAGCTGTGCAAGAAATTCAAAGGCCTATGGAATTGTGGATGCCGACGGACACCAGGGAGGTCAGAGGGTCATGATCTGTCTAATAACCTTACGGCTTGCCCCATGCGTCGGCAATAGGAAACCAAAGGAAAATAATGGATTATGACCTATCCCTGGGAAAAGAGATTTGGCCCCCATCCAATTTAAGACAGCAGACTGACAGCACAGTCAATACAATTCTAAGTGGAGGCTGTGATTCGACGGATGTCAACTGCAGCAGTTAAATAATGTACCTTTTCAGATCGGTAGCACTGTACTAGCCTGTTCATGGAAGTGCACGTCTATCATAATATTTAAAATATGACACTTGATAAAATTGTATTTGCAGGCATATGTATTTGATATGGGTTTCAGTAATCTTGCGAATAAACTGACTTGGGGCACTGTTACAGTCTGCGCGGTCATGACAATCTGAAGGATAAAGTACACAGTGTCATGAAGAGGCTGACCTACTTCTGTGAGTGCTGTTTATGAGCAATTACCTGTTCAGAGTCTCAGCACCCCCCCCCCCCCCCCCCCCCAAAAGGGGAAGCTGTAGCTATGAGAAGGAAAATCTCCCAAGGCTCCATTTTACATAATGCTGACACATGAATAAAAATGAGTTGCTGTGGTGGAATTAGACCATTTTGGAAAATTAGTGGTTGACAGAGCACACCAGACAGGAAAAAGACAATAGTGAAACATTCCAAAGATCTCTTTCATTTCCTTTTGGTGTATCCCCATGAGCCAAAGTGGATTTGAATTGGTGTCTGGTCTCTGTCCATCACTGCTCAATGTTCACTCCATCCCTGCAGTGTAAATCCCTGAGCACTGAAAGTCAGTGTAAATCTCTGTATGATCAGGAAAAATGTTTTAAAAGCAGTGTTGTTTGAATCTGAGACAGTGGTATAGGGAAATTCAGTTGTGGTTGTCAAAGGGAATTGGTCAACTACTTGAAATAGGAAACTTTTGCAGGACTACGGGGTAAAGGCAGAGTTGAGTTGTTCTCACCGAGACCTGACAAGAGACATGAAAAGCTTTCTTTGGTGCTAGAACCATTCTATGAATATACAGTAACATGAATCCTCCTCTCCCCCCCCCCCCCCACCTTGTTTCATTGGAGTGAAAGAGGAGTCGTCGTCTAATTAACCCCTTAAACTTGGTCCACCATTCAAACAGGTCACAATTGGTCATGGGCTCAATTCTAGCTTCCTGCCTTGGTTGTCGACATTTAATACCCTTGTCGAAAGAAATGTTATCAGCTCACTTTTGAATTTTCAACTTACATTGCAGCTTTTAAAAAAAAAGGGCCGGTTCCAGATTTTCACAACCTTTTCTGTCAAGAACTGCTTCCTGACAACACTGTTGAACAGTATCACTCCACATTTCAAGATTGCTCCCTCATTCTTACCACTCCCACCAGAGGAAACACATTCCCTCTGTCTGGCAAATGTTTGCTCAGACAGTTTCCCCATCTCAATCCCTATGAAAACTTTGCATCTTTCTCCAAACTGACTTCCTTGCCTTTCCCATTATTGCTGCCAAATATGGCTGCAATATGGTCAGTTCCTTCACCCAACTCATTAAAGCAGAATACAAGTACTCCGGTTAGGAACACCCATTCCCGTGGAACCCTATTAGTTACAATTTGCCAACCAGAGGGTGGCCCATTTATCCAGATTCTCTTAGTTCGCCGATAGTCTCACCACACTAACACATCGCCCTCAATAGACCAGCTTAGAGATTCTGAAGGACGGGAAGTAAGTTTGACGACACAGACTGGAGTCACTCATCAGGACCCTGCAGCTGATTCCCCTGGAATCATCGAGGCATTGAAATTTCATTGGGGCTTTTACTCAGCATCTGGAACCTTCTGGAAAACTTGCTGATTGAGAGTCAAGAGCCAGATTTTACAGGGTTTCAACTTGCTTCAGCTTCACAGTGAACCAGAAAACATTGGAGGACTAAAGACTTGGACAAATTTCTGGTATTCTATTAAACTGAACTCCTGACTCAATGACCCTGCACCTCACTCCACATCCCTATCCCTCAAGTAACAATCCTGCCAACATACACCCCTCAAAGATCTGAAACTAACCATGCTGACCTGACCCTGCCAGACCTATACTTCCCACCTCCTCAACCTGACAGTGTAACCTAGCCGCTCCCCAAACTCTGACCTGGCAACTCACCCGCACCTCCCTCCCCTTCAGTAGGGACATGCACGTCACCTTGTTGGGCCCAACCTCTCACCTATTTGTCACTTTAATCCCCTAAATAGCAGCCCCCTCCATACCCACTTCTGCCCAATCCTAATTCAACAATAACCTGACCTATTTCAACAGCCATCTATCTGATTGCAGGGCACTTACACAACAGCAAACAGCATCCTCACAATCGAAGTAGACGGCATCATTTCCAGACTAATCCATTCCATCACTGACTATGAGCTTTCCTGAATTTGTCTCTACTGGTTTTAATAGAAGGTTCCAGTCCAGGAAATTGAAGGGCAGAACTGATCAAAACATATTCTCTTTCCTGATCAGGGTTGGAAATGGGGTTTCCAAGCCTCCTCAGAAAATCTGGTCCAATGAGTAGCTATCTCCTGCTGTCACCTTTTATAGGGCATCTTGTTCAAATGTGTTCTGCAAATCTGAACACAACATCTACTGGCCCCCTTTTCTCTACCCTAGATACACCCTCCAAGGAACTCTAATAAATTTACAACAATTGGCTTCCCTTTCATAAAGCCAAGTTGATTCCACCTAATTATAATATTCTTATCTGAAGCTGCTGATACCCCTCTACCTAATAATGGATCACAAAATTTTCACAATGGTTAGATGTTTGTTTAACCAGTCTACAGTTTCCTGCTTTCTATCCCAGTATGGCTCCATTGAGTCCCACACTTATTTGCTTTTGATGGCATTGGGAGAGGAGAACATCAGAGTAACTCCCTATTCCTCTTCAGGCAATGGCATAGAATCATTGCACTGGCCTGCAGGAGGCAGTTCAGTATGAAGTTTCATCCAAAGACCTACTGAATCAAGACTCTATGACTCTATGGTGTGTATAACACAATATAAGTGAGCTCATCCATATACCACTCAATAGAGGAACTTATTAACTATCTATCTAGTCTGGGAAGCAATGCAAGCCGGGAGAAAGTGAGGACTGCAGATGCTGGAGATCAGAGATCAGAGATCAGAGTTGAGACTATGCTGCTAGAAAAACACAGCCGGTCAGGACGCATCAGAGGAGCAGGAGAATCGATGTTTCGAGCATAAGACCTTCATCAGCATGAAGCAATGCAAGCCCACAGTAAGAGTGTAGTGGAATGAAGCAATCTGTTTTTAAAGGAGATATTCAAGGGAAGCGTATCACATTTGGATTTCCAGGTTTGGCAAGTATTACTGTATCTGCGGATGTATGGCTCCTATACAGGATGTGACTTAATATGACCTAATGTCCCCAACAGAACCACGCTTTTATTGACAGCAGGGCTGATTCACATCAACTGCAATAAAGTATTCACTGCAATCAATTAAAATAGGAGGAGATCATAACCAAATATTACTGACTGATATTATCCCACTGCACAGGGGCATTAACCTGCAAACTAAGCCATTCTGAACAGAAAATGACTTGAGAAACTTGGTTAAAGGACAGAACACCTCCGAGATAAAAACAGCAGGTTCAAGAACGGTGATGTCCATCAGAAATAGGACATTGCTTGCCATAAAAGTTTGGTCTAAAATGCCGAAGGATCTTTGAAAAATAGGACATTACATCAAATCCTGCTATAACATTAATGTGAAAAGAATAGTTCAACTGATACACACTCATAAACTGTTGTTTATTAGCATTTTTCAAAAAAGAAATTCTCTCATGTGACGTTGCCCACCCCTAATTGTCCTTGATCGGAGTGGCTTGCTCAGCCATTTCAGAGGGCAGTTGAAAATCAACCATTGATATGGGTCTGGAGTCACAGCTATACCAGACTGAGGAAGGATACCAGATTTCCTTGTTGAAATGGGCCTGAGTGACCATTACCACTTTAGTGAATTAGTGGACAAAATCACGACAATTTCTTACCTACAAAACCCAAGGGTTGTCATAACTAAAAGCAAAAACAATCACACTTTCACATTCTCCCACTGGCACGTTATACCTACCAGATAGCACAGGCAGTTTAGAGAAACAGTGTCAATTCTTTTTTCACGGTTTTAACTGATCATTGGTCAGGTGAGTCAGCTTGTTATAACTGGTCAACGCATCACTGAGACAGTGAGGGGAATATGGAACTGAGCTCATGATTCACAAACCACGTTAGAAATTTCAAATCTTCCTCAGATCATACACTTTTGATAGGTAGTGACCCCAAAGGTACGAAGGGTAAGGTTTAGCATATGGATAAATTGGAGGTGCTATTTGTGTTGTACTTTGCCCAGCTCATGTAAAGGTAGAACTCCTTCACAGATAAACAGTAACACAGAGGAGTGCGGATGGAGAATGGTTTGTTTTTGCCTTCCCACACTGCTTTTGAGTTGCTTTCCTGGCGAGAGAGCTGGTGAATGTGGGAACCAATGTTAAGTCCGTAAGTTTAGTCTCTTGAAGGAAATAGCAACTAACATGCAGGAGATGGGATCCAGGTTACATCATCAATTATGGGCCCTAACAATTTCATACAGTTGACAGTGTTACAAATGTAGACTTAACCAGCTGGTGACTAGCTGGGAGGGTGAGATGTTGCAGGTAAATGGCAGTAGCTAATGGAGGCTTGAGAGCTGGTGGAAGTCCCATGTCGCCTCGTATATGGAAAGCCCCCCTGTACAAGTGGCTGGCATTTATTCTCTCTTGGGATTGAGGACTCTGGGGGCGGAAATTCAGCACAATAGGAGCTGCCAGCCAACGAGGTGTGGTAACGGCTGACAGTAGGACATCAGAAAGGTCCCACAGATCAGATCAGCACCTGAACCCCACGCTGACAGGTGAGAGAGATAGCAGGAAGGTGGTCACTGGCTGGTGGGAGGATACCAGAAAGACCAGGGAAATGGTGGTGAGAAGGACAGGCGTTGAACAGGGCAAGGAGGAACATCAAGTCAGGCTGCAATTCACCCCTCAGTCAAGCAGCCCTCCAACAGTCAAATTCTATACTCTCAGATGAAGGAAGGTCACTCGTGGGTGATATCGGAGCGACCCTGGTGAAACAAATAAACACGGGCAGGTGGCTCAGACATTGCTGTAAACGGACTTTGGCAGGATTCAAAGTCAGAAGTAAAAACATTCAAAAAATAATTCTTGCACAAACTGAGGGCAGACTTTCCATTTTGCAAAACTCTGAAGAGACAAGATTCACGTAGAATGTGTCAAGCATTCACGATGCACTGAACATCATACCTCAAATCTGCCTTCAGAACCATCTGCTCAACCCTATCTCCAAATGAGTGGATGATCCATCTAATATTGTTTTGGGCACAAGCTTAGGACTATTGAGTGACAACAATTACAGGGAGAGTTGACACCAGCTCATTTCCTGCTCTCCCTGTTAACCAGGATGAGAATATGCCCAAAACATTGCTGAATTACGAAATGCTCCCTAGGAGTGCTGCTGTTTCATTGCAGGAATATGCTATCTGTGTAAAGAAGTGTGTTGTACATTACAGCATCCCAGAGCTACAAGGAGGAAATGTCAGTATTGCGTGTATGCAGGCAGCACTGCAAGGAACTGCCATTAGTGAAGTGGCTAGAGTCAAAGAGCAGGCACATCCTTTGCAGTTAGCAGAACAGTAGCCAGCAATCATTTCAAATTGGTCTCCTCAGGTTTCTGTAATTTTCTACATTTTCAAAATAATGCCAGAATCTTAAAATGCTCATCTTTGCCTTCAGCTCTCTGGACTTATCCCTCCTTAACATCTATATCATACACTTGCCCAGTCAATGTAACTCCAATTGCATGGGCATTTTACAACTTTTTGTAGACACAGACACAGACACAGACACAGACACAGACACAGACACAGACACAGACACAGACACAGATACAGACACATCCTCCAATTCTGAAGCCTTGCATACCTGGACCTTTAGTCCTCTGCCATCGGCTGTAGTTGGACTAAGCCTCAAGGGCTGCAGTTTCCTCACTAAACTGTAACTCAATCTTTCACTCTTCCTCAAGGATGCTCCCGAAAAGCAACTACCTCAAGCATTTGACCAAATCCGTTCTGCTGCCTCCTCAGGGTGACTGTCTAATCATGCCCCTGTACGCTAAAGATACAACGTAAATGCAAGCATTCAAAGACCTAAGAGGAGTTTCATCTGAGCACGCAAATGTCCTCACTCAGATGATTACACACATTTTTGATATGCTAATTTGACTACTTACTTTGCAGGGCAGATTCAGGTAGACAATGTGCGACTAGGATTTTGGCCTTGACTCTTCTCTAAATGAGTTGGTGAGGAGTTAAACGTGTGAGGGTAGAGGGGAGGAAGGGTCATGGTGAATGAGAAACAAAATGGCCGTCAACATTTAAAAGATACTTATTTCCAGATACAGTTGTCCTAATTATGAAAGCTACTTCAAGGACAAGGTAATTGCTAGTATATGAGAAATGACAAGGCCTCTTCGTTGCCATTACGGTTATTCCTTTCTTTAGTGCTAAAAAAACTCTTATTCAAAACTCAAGTCACCAACAAAAAGCAGGAAGGATGGATCTCGTCATATCTCTGCATTCACCTTCAAACATTTTTTTTGCATTACCACGTGCCTAAAGCCATCACATGCTTTACCTCACTTTCTAGTACAGTTAAAAATCAGCAGGCTCCAACAGTATCTGCAAATTCATTGTTGGCCTGTCATTTGTTAATTAACAAACAAGCTACAAATAAATAACCAACATTGCTTTTTGAAAAAGGCATATTGTGTCAAAGTTTCTGGACTTGCATTCATCAGTTTAAGTCAAAGCCATCTTGCAGGAGACTGGTGGGTCTAAGGCCATCACATCTGGTCCTGAAAAGTGCCTAAGTCTACTGCAGATTACCATAGAAGGATAAAATATCTTTGAAGTTTGAAAAAAAAACAAGTGAAGCTAGCTGTTTTAGATATTGCTAAAAGGCAGTAGTGACATAAGCAGTGTTTGCCACTATCAGAATGTTGGCTGTATCCAGCCAAATGATGTTTGCAAAACTCAAAGCACAGTGTCCAAGACTAGACATGATTCTATGATTGGGCATTTGCTAAATAATCTTGAATGAGTTAAGGACTAACAACTAATTTAAGATTGTTAGTTGAGCTTGCAGTGTGACATAGTTGTGCCTACAGGAAGCTGCATGTCTTAATGTCCAAGGTACCGGATTTTAACAGAAAGAACATGTACCCATACTGGGCAACACAACAAAATAAGTGACACATCACACTCTGGCTCATTTCTCCAGGTAATGCCTTGATCAATCAGAATCAAACCACCTGTTAAAGTTATCCAAGGCTTGGCAGTTAATGGTCAGTCATCATCTAACTGATGCATTCACCATGGCACAGTGGTTAGCACTGCTGCCTCACTGTGCCAGAGACCCGGTTTCAATTCCCGCCTAAGGTGACTGACTGTGTGGAGTTTTGCACATTCTCCTAGTTTCTGCGTGGTTTTCCTCTGGGTGCTCCGGTTTCCTCCCACAGTCCAAAAACGTGCAGGTTAGGTGAATTGGCCATGCTAAATTGCCTGTAGTGTTAGGTGCGGAGGTAAATGTAGGGGAATGGGTCTGGGTGGGTTGCGCTTCGGCGGGTCGGTGTGGACTTGTTGGGCTGAAGGGCCTGTTTCCACACTGTAATCTAATCTAATCTAATCTAATCAATCACCATTCTCTATCAGACAGTCAATAAAAAAGGTTGAAAGCTCTTGTGGTGGAGGTGCATTGTCCCTGCCTCTGAGCCAGGAGATCCAGTGCCTTACCCATTGCAGAGCTGCATAATAACATCTCTGAAAAGGTTAATTAGAAAATATCTACAAAAGGTTGTTTTCCCTTGATCTTTCTACAAATTATTCTGAGGGTGCAAGATAATATAGTTGAATACTCTGCAATACTCAAGTCCTGGACAACCAAATGACTATTTGTGTAATTAACAATGCAAGAGAAAAATGACCTTCACAAAAATCTGACTGATTAAGCATTAAATAAAAACTATGTTAGTGGATTTAAAACAATGAAATCATAAAAACCACACAAGTCAAACTAATGTCCTTTAAAATTTCCAAAGATGGATGCAACTGAAGTGCCCTTTCCATCGATCATAACATTGTCTGTCCCAGAATTCATCAGAGATCTCTCTGCCCAGAAAAATGATGAGCATCTTCAGTGAAAGCTCACCTTTGTTTGGGCGGTTATTATGTACCTATAATTCATAAAACGTTTTTGTCGCACGTCTTATTTACTGCTTCACAATTTGAGAAAAAGTTAGAGACCAAACCCAGGGGAAAGGAGTTTGAGGGGTTCAGTCTGGGGTGCGGTTCGGAAACAGACACTGAATGTGTCCATTTTCGGTACTCTCTGATACCAGCACTGTCAGGCCTATTGCTGTATGTGATTAAACAGATTTTTAAATGCAGAAGGTTACAGCTGATACTTCACATCGAGGAGTGGTCAATCTTTTCAGGGAATTCCCCTGCTTTAAAAAGGTTGCAAAAAACCACTGAGCCATTTGACTCTGCAGCAGAGCAGCGTGACTTAAGACAAGATGAGACGGAGACAAGATCAATGCAAAATCTGGTTGTTCGCAGCTGTAGCTGGCAGCACCTTTTAGAAAAGACTCAGATGTTCACCTGCGCCCCCCCCCCCCCGTGTAATGACATTTAGACAGGTACATGCTTAGGCAAGGTTTCGAGGGATATGGGCCAGATTCAGAAGGAAACCTGGTCAGCATGGATGAGGCAGACCAAAGGGTCTGTTTCTGTGCTGCATGACTGTATAACAGGATGGAGATTGGCTACCCTCTTAACATAGGTGGAAATTGGTCAAGCGCAGAATAGCCAATTGAGTGAAGTATGTGGAGGTGACTCACTTTAGATTCTCCTGGAGACAGGTCATGTACACATTCCATGTACAATCAATCACTCAGTGCACAGACCCTGCTAACATCACAGTACAAACTGCTTTTAAATTATCTCATTGCTTTGTTGAGACCGTGTGATGGTCAGGGTGATACGCGCATGCTCTAAAACATGAACAGTCCTCTTCCATGCTTCCAAATGAAGTCATGACTCACCAAATGAGGAATGACTCATCGGGGCCTTGTAGAGGAACATTACCATTGCAGGTTGGGAGCTCGGGCATGGATGCCCCCACTATAAGTGAGCCACCATGCGTTGGAGGAAACCAACTGATAGGACAGGGTGGCAGGAAAGACTCATTCATGATGATCCCGTGCACATTGACAGACTTCATCGGAAACAAGAAGAGGGGAAGTCAAGGCATCGGAGTGGAGTACATGAACAGCCAACCAGCCATCGATATCCAAACCATCTGTCCCACACAAGGCAGGATCTCTCCATCGTGCTTGGAAGTTACCAGCCACTTCAGAACCAATCAAATCACAGTGGAAAGAATTCATCCTCATCCCGAGAGACTGCCTCTGGGAAGATGACCACGCAGTACCTTTAGAAAAGGGGTCGAAGTACGATGCAGGGTGTTCATTAAAATCAGCTCACTGCTAGCCCCATCTCAGTACAAACAACTAACCACATTACAAGAACAGATTCTAGGAAATCACAGCATTAAAAGATTAACATTTTGCTTAAGGGTCAGTAAAGTTTCCCGTTTGCATATGAAGAAAATGTACATTTATTTTGTTCCACCCGAACTGCTAAAACACAGTGAAAAGAAGTGAGGAGGGTCCGGACAGTAGGATTAAATAGGAGACATCTGGAGAGGACCAGACAAGTGGCTGCAAAGACACTACCTGGCTGAATGCATTTCCAACAAATCCAGTTAATAACTGCTCGTGGAACAGGAGGTCAGCAGCTACTGCAACATATGACAAACTACAACTGCTCCAAGAATGTGCAGTGTACCAGGTTGGAAACAAGTCAGATCCACATGGTCCTGTATTTCCCTCATTTCTGAAAGAGCTGCTCCAAGCAACAATGATGCTGAATGAACTCACATCTCATCGCTTATTGATGCGAAGGTGATCATGGCAGGATGTATTCATCTGAAAACTAGAGAAGGAAGAATCATTTCATCCCAAGCACCCCAGTGACAGAGAAGGAAAGTGAATGAACCAAATGAAATATTTACAATCACCTTCTCATGCCAAAGTAGTCCCACAAAAGAAACCTTCACACAATACAAATGGAGGGCCGGGAGATCTGTCTCCATGGCTTTCTGCTGGAACACATTCATTTGAGGGAATTAAAACAGAAACTGAAAGACACTACTACAAGAACACTTCAAACGCACGGCTCACCAACACTGGTGACAAGGCAGCATGGTGGCTCAGTGGTTAGCACTGCTGCCTCACAGCACCAGGGACCCTGTTCAATTCCACCTTCAGGCGATTGTCTGCATGGAGGTTACAGATGCTCCCAGTGTCTGCGCTGGTTTCCTATGGGCGTTCCAGTTTCCTCTCACACTCTGAAAATGTGCAGGTTAGGTGGATTGGCCATGGGAAATTCAGAGTTATAGGGATGGGATTGGGGGGGGGGGATGCTCTTCAGTGAGTTGGTGTAGACTTGATGGGCTGAATAGCCTGCTCCCACACCAGGCATTCTACGATTCTCAGTGCTGGTTCCGTATGCGCAGGATGATGTATCTGTGAGCCCCATGTATCCAAATATTAAGGAGCTGAGGATAAAGCCATTATGGGGGCTGCAGGAGATAATGAAGGGCAGCATGGAGAGCAATACAGAAAAATTCAAGGCTACAGAGATCTTGAACATGGCATGGATCATGGAGAAGACCCCCAGCACATCAAAAAGGGCTGGAGAGCAGGATTTCAGATGAACAGTCAAATAAAGATCCGAAAGGTTAGATTGACCATGTCAAGATCTCGTAATGAAAAACAATCTTCTCATCCCTGATATTTCTTCTTAGGTCATTACTTCCTTGCCAGATGTTGGGCCAATCTAAGACATCCATTGTACTAGCATTGCCGAGGTTAAGATTGAATTTGGGCCCTGTGTATGGGGAAAATGATGTGGCAGGTACCTCCTGAGGTAACAATCCCTGGTGTAGTTCACATGTAGTTGTTCCTCTGCCCTATCAGTATGCAGTAACAGCACCCTCAGTCTTGGACAGGAGAGGCATCTGGAGGGAGGTCAAGGTCCCTTGGCATCAGCCCCACCCCTCACTAGCCTGTAAATGCATGTATCTAAAGCTTGAGCAAGGGAATGAAGGTCCCATGCATACCTGGCAGGCACAGACAGTTTTGCTCTTCACAATTGTCACCATCGTACATTCACTTCAGAAAGAACTCAGACAGACTCCTTCACTGCAGTCTATACATGACCACTTGGGATGTCTCTACACATCGCTGTCAGCGTTATTCTAGAGGTTCATTATCTGCACAGAGTGACGGGGAATGAGAGGGGGAGAGACAGAGAGAGAGAAAGAAACAGAGCAGGCAGAAAAGTTTAAAGAATTGAAAATAAAAGTAAGATACAAGTTAAGGAGGGAAAGGCAAGGAGCAAAGGAATGCCTTTTTCACATAGTTCTCACTTGTTATCATCCTTGTGTTTTAAATTTGATAAGGACAGCATTAAACTTAAGGAAAAAACATTATTTCTTTTTAAACACCATTGAGATTGAGAGATGAGAGGCTGAATAGGCTGGGGCTGTTATTCCCTGGAGTGCCAGAGGCTGAGGGGTGACCTTCTAGAGGTTTATAAAATCAAGAGGGGCATGGATAGGATGGGTGGACGGGGTCTTTTCCCTGAGGTAGGGAATCCAAAACTACAGGGCATGGGTTTGGGGCGAGAGGGGAAAGACATGAAGGGACCTAAGGGGAAACGTTTTCAAGCTAAGGGTGATCAGTGTATAGAATGAGCTGCCAGAGGAAGTGATGGAGGCTGGTACAACATTTAAAAGGCATCTGGATGGGTATATTAATAGAAAGGGTTTAGAGAGACATGGGCCAAGTGCTGGCAACTGGGACTAGATTAGATCAGAATATCTGGGCAGCATGGATTGATTGCACTGAAGGGTCTGTTTCCATGTTGTATATCTGTATGACTCTATTTGGGGGGGAGGGGGTGGGGGGAATAGAGATTGCAAAATGGAGGAAAGCAAGTGATATACAACAAAATACCCTTTATAAAGGGACATTAAAAACAGAACATAACATCGCCCTAAATATATTCAGTTTGGCTGCTGGCACGCTGTGGCTCTCAAGTGATGAGCTCAAATGGTGAGAGGTGGAGGCACGATGAGAAAAATGTGTTAACGTATGGGAGAGAACTTTGATCACGGCCTGTACAAACAGAAATCAGGACAAACCAACCTGCACTGGGAGGAGACTAAAATGAACTGTATTGAGGATTATAATCTCAGAAAGATCCTATCAATAATGCTGTTTTCAACATGGATAGCTTTCCAGATAATTCTCACCACACAGAGAAAATATTTGTATTCACAACTCACAGAGGACTAATTCAAGCAAAGCAGGAATGCCTAAACGCCAAATATTGTTGACACACACACACGAACTGCTGCATATCTGATGACGAAATGCACAGAGAGAAATGACTGCTCTATTTCGCCTGCTCTCACGGCTCTGGTGTGCCCCCTCGGTGTCAAAGGTCAGTTGACAAAGCTCCTGTGTAATCCCTCGAGGTGTTTTAATACGTTAAAAGCTGGAGAAGTCCAGGCACTGAACTTTTGACAGGCAGGAATCATCAGCTGGGTCGGTTTGTAGCAGAAACCAGACTTTGGTGGAATTGAGGGAATTGAGGGGGAGGGAGGGTGTGGGAGGGGGACAAGGACGAGGAGAAAAGACTTGCATTGAAATAGAGATGGATTTCCTGTCCAATTAAAGCTGGTAGGGCAGGAACGGGGTGGCTCAGATACAGCTGGAGACTCGTGCAGATGCACACAGCAGTCAGAGGCATGTGTCTTTGAGAAAGCCTGTCCCAATGTGGGACAACTGAGGAACATATCCTCCCACCCTCACAACGGGAGGCAGGTTCTCTTTTGAAGAACAGCGAGAGGCCATTCAACATGCAGCACTCAGTGCCATCTTTCTCTCCTTCCCAGTTCCTTCCTGTTCTTTTACCTCCTGCTTCTCCCCCCAGCCAGCTGGTCACTCAAAAGTTCATGAGGGCAGTGTCTCTGACAGCAGGGCAGGCTACCACAGTGACTGACACCTAGCACAGTCCAAGCACTGGACCCTGTCCACTCTGAGCCCATGGAGGCCCATCAGTTGTGAAGCTGATGTTCGGCCACCCTTAAAAGAGGCTACCCCCCACCCCCCCATCTGAATGTCCTCCCACTGTACAAACCTCCTTGAGGTGCCACAGAGCTGTGCCCTAATGAGGGTACTGATTACTGGGACATCCTACCCAAAGAGAGCAAGTCTTAGCGCCCTTGGTTACTGGCTGTCGATCAATACACGGAATAACGTCTCTTCCTCCTTTGGGCTCCTCTCCGATGGCCTCTTGGTTTTTTGCCCTCCCCTCGGAGGTCAGCGCTCCTCATCTCCAACAGCCTCACTTCCAGAGGAGTAGTCGATGCAGCTTTGCCCACAGGTCAGGCTGCCCCACGATGCCAGGGGAAGGGGAAAACACTCCCTGAACTAGCAAAGTTATTAGTTCTATTCTGCGCTCCCTGGCTGCTGCCACATGAACTTCAGGAAGGGGCAGGCCTTTTAAAGCTCTGATAGCCACACCACTCACCCTGTAGGGATTTTCTGGCCTCCGAAGACCTGGTACTTGCCTGCCTCTGGTAGAAGGCTGCTCATAGCTGGATGCTTCCAGGAGGAGGTGAGCTCCTAACAAGCCTTCAATGATATTAATCGGCTTGTTTAGAAGCACAGGGGCAAGTTCATAGATGCACAGCATAGAAACAGACCCTTTGGTCCAACTCATCCATGCCAACCAGATATCCTAACCCAATCAAGTCCCATTTTCCAGCACTTAGCCCATACCCCTCTAAACCCTTCCTATACATATACCCACCCAGATGAGTTTTAAACGTTGCAACTATACCAGCCTCCACCACTTCCTCTGGCAGCTCATTTCAGAGTTCTGAGGCCATCACAAAGATCACGGGACATGGAAGTGGGGTGTCAGAGGTGTCCACTTCCACTCTGAGCAGATCTGGGTCTCAATATGTCCAGTTGGCCTCTTTCAATAAAAGGTCTCAGGAGTTGGAAGGTTTCTCCTCTTACACCTCACTGACAGCAGATCATGAGGTTAAACCTCACTACACCTCTTGAGGGAGTTTGTCTGAGCTGACACCTGAAGGAACATTGCACGATCAGCGTGTCGTCATATTTTGTCCAAGACACAATGTGCCTTTGGAGGAGTATAACATATTTTCAGAAAGAGGCGTTGGGTTCCGGTTGAGGTTGAAGGTTTCCTCAGTGTTCCTCATTTTTCCCATTCCTCACTCATGCTACAAAAAAAAATCATTTATATCATTACTGTTCATTGTATCGCACTGTCACAAACCGATTGCCGTGTATATCTTATAGCAAAGGCATCATTTTCTCAGCAGTAAAGCACATTGGAATATCCAGTGTATTACCAAAATGGTGTTATATAAGTGAAACTTAATTCTTCCTTCATCAAAAGACTACAGACACTGAAGGAAATCATTGAGGCCAAGCCATGGGAGTTTGTGGTCTGTTGTTAGTCAGCAAGGGAATGAGCAGTTCCAAAATGAGGGCAGGTATATGCAGTTCAGGTACAGACCAGCTGCACACTCTCGATGACTGAACGGCCTTGCCTTACTCACACAACTCACTCCACGCACTGGAGTCCGTCATCAATGTTAGCACATCAAGTGCAATTCCGAGGGAATGCCATTCCGTCAAATGAAACATTAAACCATGATGCAGTTAGCCTCTGCAGATGGATGTAAAAATTCCCTTAGTCATACTTAGAGAACAGCTGGGGAATTACGCTCAGGGTCCTGGACAATATTTAACTTGGATCTTACACGAGCAAAAATACAGAGATGAGCTGGTTACTGTCTCAGTGTCAGCTTGCTGCAGCATACTGACTGCTGCATTTCCTCATCTTCCTACTCAGACTACTGTGAAGCATTTTGCCCTGAGGTCATGACAGAGACATTACAAATGCATGGGTTGTGACAGGAATAAGGACTTAGCATACCCAGTGCAACATCCATTTAAATGTCTGTGCACTGTTTAGCTCCATACCTCAAGATGACTCCTATTCTGAAGTAACTCAGTGTGTGTTATAAAAACAATCCTTGGCACTTGTTTATACCTATGACAGATTGGGAGACAAAATCAAAACAGGATTCCCCCAAAGTTGAAGGAAATGGATCAGTAGGTCCATACATAATTAGACCACAGACTGAGAGGGACCCCACATGTTGGGAGTTTACAACACTCCCGTCACTTGAACAGTTAGTTACTTACTCAAGGATTTCTATCAGGCAGTAACTGAGGTACCGGCAATCCCCATCAAATCACTGTCAGTGGATTGTGATCATCACAGTTCCACAGCCTCAGCAGTCAGCAATATTACAAGGCGCAACAGAAGTGTAGACTCTAATGAATCAATTCTCACTGTTTCTTCGTATGCTGTTAAGATGTGATGAATGATGCAAACAGCGAAAGGTACGCCAGTCATCCAAGTAAAAGGGCCCATGTGTCTGCGTTTTTCAAGAGCTGAGAAAATATCTGAACACTTCTTATCCCAGACAACGAGGAAAACCAACAAAATCCCAACAGCGTGTACAAGAGCCCAGATAGCACTAATGCCTGGGTCAACACCCCAGTCTACTTCGTCGACTAAGTATGATAACAATACTGAGAAACAAACAGGTTGGCATGCTAACATTTAGGCAGAATTCTCTCTTCACGGCGCAAACGTTACATGGACAAAATGGTCACAAAATCAGAAATTGCTGGGAAAACTCGGCAGATCTGGCAGCACCTGCGGAGAGAAAGCACAGTTAACCTTTCGGGTCCCTCCCCACTACAAAACAGTTCTGAAGAAGGGTAACTCTCCATGGATGCTGCACAAGTTTCAGAGACAAGTTCCAGCCTAAAACCTTCTTCACTCTTCCTTCCCAACCTAATATTAGCTAAACTGAAGTATGACAGTAGTGGTGCTAAAGGAAAATATTTTCTCTTCAGAGCCAGTGATCAACTTATGACAAACATTTGACTGGCTGGGACAACAGGAGTTTGATTCAGAGTAGTAGTCACTTTTAGCAAGGCTCCTCTCTACTTTGACAAATCAATACAAAGCTTTGACTGGACTATAGATCAGGATCCACTGTCCTACTCTTTATGCCTTACCTTCAGCTCCAATGGAAACAAGTTTGACCCCCTTGCTGGCGATAAAATCCAGGGCTTTGTTGACATTCGATATTTTATGTACACGCATCTTCCCTCTTTCTGGTTTGGGCAAGCGTTCACCTAATCATGGAAAATAAAAATAATATTATAGTGATGAAATAATACTCTGCCAAGTAAACACGATCCTTCCACCTTACTCTTCCCAATCCTGTGCATCGGGCAGCATGATTCAAATCTCAAACACCTCGGCAATACAAACGTTGAGTTGTAGATTTCATTTGTCAGCATGAAGCCAGCTTGTATGGGTCTCGGACGCATATTCTTTCTTGTCTCATCCTGCCTCTCTGTTTCACCCATCTCCACTTTCAAATCCATCCCTGGCCTCATTCCTTCATGTCTTTGCAATTACCTTCAATTTTACACCCTCGGAGATCTGTGCAGTTCTCAGATTTTGGCCACTGGACAGTCAGCAAGTTTTATAAATGAACCTCATTGGCACCTGAGTTCTGGAATTCTCTTGATGACTCTCTCTGTCCTTCTAGCCTGCTCTCCTCTTTCAGGAGGATGGAGTGGATAGGTGGGAAGGAAGATGGACAGATAGGATAGGTCAGGAGGGCGGTGTTGAGTTCAAAGGTTGGATGTGAGACAAGGTTGGGGAGGGGGGTGGTGGGGGGGTGGAAGCAAGGGGGAAATTGATGAAATCCACATTGACCCCGTGTGGTTAGAGGGTCCCAAAGCGGAAGATGCTCTTTAAACTTCTCCCTTTGGCTGAGCTTATAGTCATCTTTCCTGACTTGTCCCATTGCCCTATTTTCTTTAACAATTCTTTTACAATGTTGAAAGGCACTGTTGCTCTTGTAAAAGTAAGTAACCTTAAATATTAAATAGAACAGTAGGCTTTACCACAGCTACCCCTCACCGCCCACCATGGTTATATGATCACTCATAATACATTAAACTCCACTCAGATTTCAAAGTGACTTTCCCCTCAAAGGAAGTTCAGCACACTTGCAGCAACACAAGTGAAAAACATTGCAACTCCCCAAAGCCCACAAGCAGCTGCTCCCACTTTAAACAACATCTCATCAGAATACTGTGAAACAACAGCTTGAAAGGAAGTCTACCTGCAACAGAACTGCAGCAAGGATAGCTATAAACTTTCATGAATTCAGAATGCCAATACAATGCTGACAGTACAGGGTACTCAGGTAAAATCCAAGAACAGATATTGAATTTGTTAAGTTATCATAGAGACACATCCTTTTGATCAGTCGGCACCAACATAGGTCCTTTGATCGAATGCCTTAATAAACACCAACAGTAAACTTTTAGAAGTTCCAAAAGACTGAAAGACACGATAAATATGACGTCAGTATCTGGAATAGCTTGGTACGTCCAGCTTTACTGATCTTTATGTAGATGACATGAGTGTGTACACTGACACTAAACTATAAACAAAGTACAAACCTACCAGAAATAACCTCAAGGAGAAGCATGAGTTTGAGTCCATCTCTAAAATCCTCTTCAATATTCTCAATCTGTGTTCCTGCCTTGCGGAGATGAGAGTTACACCAGGCTGTGAAAGTCTGTAAATACAATTGCAATCTTAGAGTTAAAGAAATATTATATTCAGAGAGAAAGAGCTTTGCATTTAAGTGGCTTCCACACTGAAGAATCACAGGTGAGAATTACACATATTATTGAACTGCACCTTTTTGAAAAACAGCCACTTCTGCGAATTTTTCGAAAAATAGGCTTTAATTGATCATTTGGGGATTCGTGACATTTCTTTAAATTCTAAACTTACTTTTCTCAGTAGATTATCTAAAATAGACAAACCTATATCAGAGTCAAAAAGTGTGGTGCTGGAAAAGCACAGCAGGTCAGGCAGCATCCGAGGAGCAGGAGAATCGATATTTCGAGCATAAACTCTTCATCAGGAATGAGGCTTGTGAGCCAAGAGAGGTGTGAGTGTGTGAGTGTGTGAGTGTGTGAGAGAAGATAGCTGGGAATGTGATTGGCAGGTGAAACTGGGAGGTGATGTTGATAGGTCGGAGTGGAGGGTGGAGCAGATAGGTGGGAAGGAAGACAGACAGGTGGGACAGTTCAAGAGTGTGGTTGGATCCGGTTTGGTGGGGGGTGTGAAATGAGGAAACTGGTGAAAATCAACATTGATCCCATGTGGTTGGAGGGTCCCAAGGTGGAAGGTGAAGCATTCTTCTTACAGATGTTGGGTGATTGGAGTTTGGTGGAGGCCCAGGACATGCATGTCCTAGGCAGAGTGGGAGAGGGAGTTAAAGTGTTCGGCCACAGAAGAAAAGCTCGCTTTTACAGATACTCTTAGTTCAATGTCAAATAACTGATATTGCCCATTATTTGTATTCTTCGAGTCAAGTTTCCACATTATTATTATTTATATTGCTCTTATAAAATTATTGGAAATTCAGAGTTTTATATGCACAAGGTATGACCAAATTATCAGGAGTAAAATTCCTCAGCTGCCTCAATTTTTGGCCACCGTTACTTTGGTGAAGAAACTTGGAATGTTTTCCTATGTTGTAGCATCTCATTGCATGATTTTGTTTTGTGTAGAAGCCCCATTAATATAATGTATGGCAAAGGCATTTTGGAGGAGTTGCAAACAGTCATGGGTAGAACCAAAGTTCACCAGCATACAGGAATATAGAACACAGGGAGACAGTTTTAAAAGAATTGGGGGTTTTCGCATTTGAGAGGAGCTGAAAAGAGATTTCTTCTCTCTGGAGCTAGTTAGTTAGTTAGTCTTCCTTCATTCTTTCTTTGCAGTTGGAAGCTGAAATCAGCTTCATATAAAAACCCAATTTCCACGATTTAAAGAAATATAACAATTTATTTTTATGCATGATCTGTACCCACGCTGGTGAGACAGCGAAAGAGTTTGGACAGACTGGAGCTGTTTCCCTTGGAATAGAAGAGATTGAGGGGGCACATGATTGAGATGCATAAAATTAGGAGGGGCACAGATAGGGTGGACAGGAAAGAATTCTTTCCCTTGACAAAGGGATCAATGACTTGGGGAGTGGATTTAGGGAAAAGGGGCACAAGATTTAGAAGGGATGCGAGGAAAGTCTTTGCCACCCAGACAATGGTGGGAATCTGCAACTCACTGCCTGTAAGGGTGGTGAAGGCAGAAAACCTTATAACATTGAACTAAACAGTTAGATGTGCACGTGCAATGCTAAGGCACAGAAGGCCATGGTCTAAGTGCTGGACCATCGGATTTGAATAGACAGGTGGTTTGATTTGACTGGCACAGACACCATGGCCCAAAGAGCTGTTTTCCTATGCTGTAAATCTCGATTACACCGAGTGATGTTATAAAGGAAAGACTTAGGTTCTCTGGCAGCTTTGGGTCTACTGGCTCCAAACTGACGGAAGCTCTTCCTACCCCAGGAAGCTGGCATGGCTCAGCCAGTGGGACAGCACTATTTGATAGTGACAAAGAAAATTAAGAGTTGAATGCTGTCAGCCTGTACATAAATACAGTGCACACAAGAACTCAGGGAGGGGGAGGGGGGTTTGAGGGATGGGGAAGAGAGGTGAGCACTCAATAACTACATTTCGATTTTACATAGATGACTCATCAACACCCCAACAATCAGAAGGGTCATGGCCAACACATCAACTTCAAGACCAATGTGATAGTGTTCTGTAGACTGAGCAAGTTGTTACAATGTGGAGGTTGAACCCATGTGTTAATTAAAACCAAAAACCTCACCCTGTAATCTGTTAAAGTGTGTGAGCCAAAGAGAATTCCTAATTTCCACTATTTAAAAGAAAAATAATAATTTATTTTCTTAACTCTCATAGTGAACACAAAATTAACAAACTGAACACTCCCCTAACTAACCACTATCCCTTTTACTGAACACAATTCAATCAATATGCTGTTCCAATAGCACAATGATTGACTTAATCTCAAGTCCACACACAGTCTCGTTTGCAGTCTTCCTTCTGGTCTTCTGATTCACTGTTTTCTCCCTAGATCGTCTTTTGTTTTTACTGGAAAAGACACCTATTGATAGATAGTCATGATTTGGAGATGCCGGCATTGGACTGGAGTGTACAAAGTTAAAAATCACACAACACCAGGTTATATTGGGAGCACCCTAGCTTTCGGAGCAATGCTCCTTCATCAGGTGATAGGTGATAGATTTTTAAAGTTGATAGATGGTGTCTTCTGAAATTTCTTTGAGGGAAAGATGTTAATTTTTTCGGGAGGCCTTTGCTCTCTGGCAGTTGCGCTGACTGATTTTCAAAATGCCCTGGTTTTATGTCCCCCAACATGGTTCCCTCTCACTGGTCTGATGCTGTCAATGAAATTAATTCAAACTCAATTGGGTTTTAGTATCCTGGGCACAATTTAAATTAATTGGTTAAATTTAAGTTATTGTCAAAACAGCAACCAAAACTCAGGTATCCATTTAACAGCCATTGCTACATGTATCTATTTTGGAACAGCCTGTCTCTCAGCTGTTCTGTGTACTGGCAGCTGAGGCTGTACTTTAAATTACCTTTAAGATGGAAAATGTTTTCTGAATTTTAAAGTGAACATACAGTCTTTTGACTGCATAACAAAGTGACATTGCATTTTTATTACATGGGATTTGGAAATTTCGAACCAACTTGTCCATTTTCACTTGAATATGGCAAAACAATTCAAGTTGTCTACAATATACAAGGAGCACTGCTAACCTCCAAAATCAGGATTGATATTAACTGGATAAATGAACTGCAGTTTTTTTTATCCACATGGGATTGCAAGTCTGTCTTTTTAAAGACAACACTTCTGGCTCTACTCCAGGATTCTTATGTAGAAACAAATGCCCTTCGGCCTTGGTCATATTTCAAAACAGGAACCATTTCAGCTTAACTTCATAAGTGGCTGCCGTGCTTGACTTGCTAATGAACAGTCTGCCTTCCCCTGGGGGTAAGTTTCTTTCTTGTTCATGTAGATACACTCTATTTCAATGCTTCTCAATATAGCACTCTTCTTCCATTTCTCTATATTCAGGCTCACAATATAGAAGAAATGTAGTCATGAGCAGAGCACAACAGCCAATGTTTAACCATATATAGAGAAGGAGTCTCCTTCATATCAAAATATTGTGCTTTGTAATTTCCTTGTCATGACTCCATTTCTTTGTAATCTAAAAAGGAGTATCCATCCGGTAATGCAAACCAGGCTTGATAATAAAACAGCATCATCCTTACAAAATAGTTTTCTAGAAAGTGAACCAATTTGTTTGTATCTTTCTAAACAAAGCGGCTGCATTATCAGAGTCGCTCAGCCCTTGAAATCCTTTGCACACACCACTTTCTGTAATCTGTTTAAAACGTTACTGGTCACCGACTTCCTTTTCACATTTCTAAGGCAAGAAAAGGCGCAAGAACCAATTAACTACACTCAATGATAGGCTCGCTATCTTTAACTCTTTAGTAACTCAATTGTCCACTGGCATCAAAATCTGCTTTACAAATGTTTCTTAGAAACTTCCATAAAATAAATGCTAATGTGAAACAAATTTTCTTCTTTTTGTATGATTTTATTTTCACTTGTCAGTTTCTCCTCCAAGTCATGACTGAATTGTAGCTCCGTACATGCCTTGTGGCCCTTTGGTACCTGTTCAAAGGCTATAGAGCCATCACAGCTGACCTTGATATCCACAAATGTGCAAGTTTTCCGCAAAATGGACTGGATTTGAGAGATTCCCAGTCTATTTTCCCCTCCAAATCTGGGAGCACTGAATCCAATTGATTGGACAAATAAACTTATTTACAATTGTTCAGTCAGTTTTAAGTTCAGTGATGTACTTTTTCACATATATAGGTCATTTATCATAACCCACTGTTAACTGGAAGTTTGGTTAGATTGCAGATGTGAAATACCTCATGATTTCCAACCTCAAGGATATGAAAATTAAAATATTTTAAAACACCAAACTGCAACATAACTACAGTGTGACAAAGGAACTATAGAAAGGTCAGGTTTCAGAACCGAAACACCTCCTACTAAAAATGTAACTGGTATGCACTTAGGAATGAATAACATTAAAACCCAAATCACATTTTGTTTAAAAATACACACACAAAACACTAGAATTTCAGAACCAGAGTGAACTTCTGAAACTCTGAAAATTATAACACTGAGTGCTACTGAACTGGAGAGTGAAAAGTGGACAAGCCCATACCAGCTGAAAAGTTATTAATGCGAGAGGTAGTGGAAGGGTGGCATAATGGCACAGTGGTTAGCACTGCTGCCTCACAGCACCAGGGACCCGGGTTCAATTCCAGCCTTGGACGATTGTCTGTGTGGAGTTTGCACATTCTCCCTGCATCTGCATGGGTTTCCTTCGGGTACTCCGGTTTCCTATCACAATCCAAAGATGTGCAGTTTACAGGTACTGGCTGTGCTATCCATAGTGTTAGGTGCATTAGTCAGAGGGAGATGGGTCTGGGTGAGCTGTTCTTCAGAGAGCTGGTGTGCACTTGTTAGGCCAAAGGGCCTGTTTCCACACAATAGAGAATCTAGTCTAATCTAGAGTCTAGTCTAAAAATGTTGAGAGTATGGCACTGAAATAATGGGAACATCCAGATCCAAATACTCAGATAATAATAGACTTTTTGCAAAATTCCAGCACAGAACAATGACAGAGAACCGAAAGTAAACCTGGATAAGACAACTTGGAAAGGGCATGAGGTAACAATGTAGATTTGAAGTGTAGCAAAAGGTAATACAGCATTCAATAAATATTTTATTGACAAGGCTGCTATTACGCTCAATGTGTAGAAGTAGGAGGGTTATAGAGATGGTGGCTATCACAGATGGTGAGGGAAATGAAATTTACAGAACTGGCTTTGTATCTAATTGAGATTGTCCAAGTAAGGAAGTCATAGGAAATGGCAGAGATGGGTGGCCATAGATATGGACAGCAGAGGTCTATAGAGGGAGACAGTTTACAATCGTAGTTGGCAGTGAGGGAGCAGGTGGGAAACTAGAGTCTAACATCAGTCATGTTTGTATTGGATGGCACAGCAAGCCCACTAGGCTGAATGGCCTACTCCTGTTCCAAATTCTTAATCAGATGAAGACTAAAATTACCCATTGTGGGAAGTTGTCCAGTACATTGTCTGAAGATGGGAAAAGAAGGAGGAAATTGGAGAGAAGAACCTAGAGGGCAAGAGTGAATGAGGGAAATTAGAGGGCAAGACTGAATGATGCATTTTATTGAGGCAGTACATTGAAGGTTCCTAGGGAGTCTTCATTGCTGGTGGAACATGATAGTTGAGAAGTCAGGCCTATTTACTGATGTTCAATGGCACCGGTACAAATCTATACCAAACTTGTATGGCTCATCAGATTTTGATAAATTAAGTCAGATTTGCAGTTGAAATGGAAATTTGGACTCGGACAAACATTTCCATTAGCACTACAGCACAAAGTAATTCCAGCAGCTGAACTTTGGCTCAAGCTCAAGTCGGAAACCTCTTGCATTGGCCTGCTCAGAGCACAACTGGGCCACTCCAGGAAAGACATCACAAACACAATCCTATGACTAACATTAAAATGAGCCTAAGTGTGTCAATGCAGTAAAACGTTAATGCACATTCCATTATTTGAAGTCGGCCTCACTGGTAAGGCCAGCAGTCACGATGTCCTGCAGAGGGCTCCAGTATCAGCCTTGGCAACATGCAAGTTACAAGGCTGTGGTTTTAAGCTCCACTCCAAGATTTGAGAAAAGAGATCAAGGCCAACACTGCAATGCTGCATAGAGAACAATGCACTGCAGGAATACTGTCTTTCCAATGCGACATTGTGATGGAGGCTGGTACAATTGTAACATTTAAGAGGCATTGGATGGCTATATGAATAGGAAGGGTTTGGAGGGATATGGGCCGGGTGCTGGCAGGTGGGGCTAGATTGGGTTGGGATATCTGGTCGGCATGGACGGGTTGGACCGAAGGGTCTGTTTCCATGCTGTACATCTCTATGACTCTATGCTCAGTTGCCCTCAGATGAAGACAGAAAGTCCCATTGCGCTCTGAAGAAAAGCAACTTGGGGCTTATTCCCGGTGTCCTGGTCAATATTCATCCTTCGATCCAACATCACAAACAAGTCATCTGCTCATTATGACACTGATGCTTGTGGAAGCTTGCTGCACACCAATTGGCTGCCATATTTTTTGTACCATAGAATCACAGAATCTCTACAGTGTGGAAGCAGGCCATTGAGCCCATCGAGTTCCACACTGACCCTCAAAGAGCATCCCAGCCAGACCCATACACTCACCTACCCTATCCCTGTGACCCTTTATTTCCTAGCCTACACATGCCTCAACACTATGTGCAACTTAGCACGCCAGTCCACCTCACCTGTACATCTTTGGATTGTGGGAGGAAACTGGAGCACCCAGAGGAAACTCACTCAGACACAGGGAGGATGTGCAAACTCCACACAGACAGTCACCCAGGGGTGGAATTGAACCTGTGTCCCTGGCATTGTGAGGCAGCAGTGCTAACCACCCTATCAGAGACTAAACTTCAAAACACTCCATTGGTGGTAAAGCACTTTAGGAGATTTGATGGATGAAAAGACATGCAAATCGCTCTTTTCTGCAAAGCTGTTGATATTGCTATGGACACACACAATACCGAGACAGCCTCCTCGAGGTCCACTTTGTTCTGCCAATAGCTGAGATGTCCTGTGCCTTGAGAAACATGGCTACATATGAGACGTATGCAGCCATATCACCAAAGAAATTTGTCTTCAGTGACAAAATTAATATCTCTTGTAATGGTTACATTTATAACCAAATCATGGCTCCTGAATTTGATCTGGGCGAGCAAGCCTTGGGTTGAACTCACAGAATTCTGGAAGAAATTTTAATAAATGTCATATTTGAAGACCATGCAGTTTTCTCCTTCAGGTGACACTGAATTATTCAATTATTTTGTCTTTGAAAAAAATTGTGCCCTGAAAAAATCTCTGCAAACCTCAAATGTCAGAGAGCAAGCAATTGTCTACTTTTTCTGGAAAAAAAAATCAACAATAGGAAGCAAAGAGTTGAAATGGAAGGAGACAGAGCAATTAGGTTCTGATGACTGCAATCACAAGTAATAAAAAAAATCAGTTTCCTGACAGCTCTGCAATAGTGTCCAGATAGTCAAGACAATATATAATCTTATGCTTTTACCTTTCAGATTCTTGGATTCTGAATATGCACAAAGAGGTGAAATTATCAGATTGTTGAGGAGCTGAAGAAGATAGGAGATAACAAGGAAACTAAAATCTTTGCCACCTTGTGTAATTCTGAACAATGTTTCTGAGTTATCTCCAAGTGCTTCACACAAATTGAGTTCCTAATTGCTGTTCAGTCAGTTACAACATGGGGCAGCACGGTGGCTCAGTGGTTAGCACTACTGCCTCACAGCGCCACAGACCCAGGTTTGATTCCTGCCTCGCACAACTGTCTGTGTTCTCCTAGTGTCTGCATGGTTTTCCTCCAGGTGCTCCGGGTTTCTCCCACAGTCCAAAGATGTTCAGGTCAGGTGAATTGGCCATGCTAAATTGCCCATAATGTTAGGTCCATTAGTCAGAGATAAATATAGGATAGGGGAATGGGTCTGGGTGCATTACCTTTTGGAGGGCCAGAGTGGACTTGTTGGGCCAAAGAGCCTGTTTCCATACTGTAGGCAATCTGATCTAATCTACTCACTTGGTGTTATTGACAGAACTGCATTTGTTCACATGTTGATTGAAGGAGATTATTCTCAGGTAAAGGCACATTTGGGAAGTGGGAGGCATTTAAATATTAAATAATGCAGGAAAAATCAGGATGGCAAAAAAAAAGGGCAGTAGAAAGCTTTGGCAAATAGAGTGAAGGAGAATCTAAAGACATCCTGTAATACATTCTGGGCAAAAGAGCAACTAGGGAGAGTATAGGGCCCCTTAAAGATCAACAAGGCCGTCTATATGTGGAATCACAGGAGATGGGTGAGGTACTAAATGAATATTTTCCTGTGGAGAAGGAAACGTAAGCGAGGAAACTTGGGGAAATAAATAGTGATGTCTTGAAGAGAGTTCATAATACAGACAAGGAGCTGCTGAACAGCTTAAAATGCACGAAGATAGATAAATCCCCAAGTGCAAATCAGGTGTACCTCAAAACTTTGTGGGAAGCTTGGGAAGAGATTGCTGGCCCCCTGACTGAGATATTTGTAACCTGGGTGAGATGCCAGGAGACAGGAGGTTGGCAAATGTGGTGCCAATATTTAAGAAAGGAGGTAAGAAGAAGCCAGGGAACTATAGACCAATGAGGCTGACATCAGTGGTGGGCAAGTTGTTGGAGGGAGTCCTAAGGGACTGGATTTTCATACATTTGGAAAGGCAAGGACTGATTGGGGATAGTCAACATAGCTTTGTGTGTGGGAAGTAGTGTCTCACTAACTTGATTGAGTTTTTTGAAGAGGTGACAAAGATGATTGATGAAGGCATAGTATTAGCTTTGGCTTCACCACCAACACTGCAGTTAGCAAGTCCTTCCTCAAATGTGGACATTGCTCACAGTCAAAGCCACAGTCTAACACGAATAGGCAAGCAGTGAGAAACACTACCCTCCAATGTAACTGCAGTGTGAAACCAGCCTACCTTTGTCATCGACTGAAACTCAGAGTGCGGGGGAACAAGTTTTACTTCACTTTGTATCAGAGTCTGCTCTAGCTGAACAACTAATGTTCACAACAGAATGCCGGCCGTTCAAACCTCAGAACCCCAAAGATAAAGAATCCTCAAATACATCTTGCTTTTTGTTTTAACACTTTGTCAAGGGTTAGGAGATAAGTTAGACTACAAAGACTACAAAAAAGACATACCTCTTTTATAGACAGTCTGGAAAAGTTTGGAAGAGAGATAATTAGGAGGTAAACCAATGGAGGCTTTCAACAAAAGATGCTGGCATCATCGCTTGACTGCTAATCCAGAGGGTCAGGAAAATGCCCTGGGTTCAAATCCCACAATGGCAAAATGAACACAATTTATAAAACCTGAAATTGAAAGCGAGTCAGTCAATGTGACTGCGAGACTATCGATTGTTTAAAACCCAATTCGTTTACTCTTGTTCCTCTTGGAAAGAGGATCCAACATCCTTACCCATCCGCGTCTACATGTGACCCCAGCTAGAACGAGGCCATTTAGCCCATCGTGCCCATGCTTGTCAACAAAGATTTTATTTCACTGGCCCTAATTTCCAGATTTTGCTCTATAGCTTTGGAAGCTGTAGCAACACCAGTGGATATCTAAATACTCTTCAAGGCTTCCGATTTAGTCAAAAGTTATCATGCTATCATGAATGATTTCCAGACTTCCACCACCATGAGTGAAAAAAAAAATCTTTCAATGCTCCTCCTAACCTTCTACTTCTTACCTTAGCTCTATTCCCATCATTATTCATGGAGAAAGTGCCTTCCTACACACCCTATCCCTGTCCCTTGTAACCTACACACCTTTGGCAAGTCTTTGCTATTGAAGAAAATAGACCCAGTTTTGCAAGTCTTTCCATATAGCTCTGACCCTCCAACCTCCCTGGCAGCATCCTGCTAAGTCACCTCCCCACATTCTCTACTGTAGCCACATCAGAGTCACAGTAATAGGGTTAATGTCTAACTGGTCCAACATGTCACAGAGCTCAATAAACAACAACTGGAGATGTGCAATAAATTCTGGCCTTGCCAGCAATGCCCATATTCCACAAATGAATTATGAAACTATTGAGAATTTTGATTTGAGCAGATCAGAAAAAGAAATTGTTCCCTTCGGTGAGTGTGTCAATAACCCTGGGTCACTGATTAAAATCATTGGCATATGATCTAGGAGATGGTTGAGGTGAGTTTTTTCCCTGCACGCAAGAGTTCTCCAGTATCTGGAACTGGAAAAGGTAACAGAAGCTGATTGCATGAATAATTTTCAAAGATGTTGAGGCAGGCAATCTCAAGGATAATGAGCTTTTTTATTCCTAGCCTTAAAAGCTAAGGCATAACTACTCTATCAAACAGCCAGCATAGGTGTTATAGGTTAAAAACCGGCCTCTATGATGTCAGGTTCAACAATTCTGCAAGTATCAGCAACATATCAGGCTGAAGAATTTGGTGAGACTTGCACGTTAGCTCTACTCTAGAGCTATTTGTACCAAATATATAATGAGGAGTTAGAGGGATGGTCAGCATGGCTTTGTTCATGGGAAATCATGTCTCACGAGCTTGATTGAGTTTTTTGAAGAAGTAACAAAGAGGATTGATGAGGAAAGAGTAGTAGATGTGATCTATGTGGACTTCAGTAAGGCATTCGACAAGGTTCCATTTTGATACAGAACTGGCTCAAAGGTAGAAAACAGAGGGTGTGGTGGAGGCTTGTTTTTCAGACTGGAGGCCTGTGACTAGTGGTGTACCACAAGGATCAGTGCTAGGTCCACTGCTTTTCATAACTCATAAATGACTTGGATGTGAACATAGGAGGTATAGTTAGTAAGTTTGCAGATGACACCAAAATTGGAGATGAAGCAGACAGCGAAGAAAGTTACCTTGGAGTACAAATGTAGCCTGATTCAGATGGGCGAATGGGCTGAAGAGCTTAATTTAGATAAATGAGGTGCTGCATTTTGGAAAAGCAAATCAGAGCAGGACTTATACATTTCACGGTACAGTCCTAGGGAGGCTTGCTGAACAAAGAGACCTTGGCATCCAGGTTAATAGTTCCTTCAAAGTAGAGTTGCAGGTAGATAGGATAGTGAAGACGATGTTTGGTCTGCTTTGCTTTATTGGTCAGAGCATGGAGTATAGGAGTTGGGGGGTCATGTTGTGGCTGTAGAAGACATTGATTAGGCCACTTTTCAAATATTGTGTGCAATTCTGGTCTCCTTCCTATCAGGAGGATGTTGTGAAAGTTGAAAGGGTTCCGAAAAGATTTACAAGGATGTTGCCAGGGTTGGAGGATTTGAGCTATCGAGAGAGGTTGCATAGGCTGGGGCAGTTTTCCCTGGAGCGTCAGAAGCTGAGAGGTGATCTTAGGAGGTTTATAAAATCATGAGGGGCATGGATAGGATAAATAGACAAGGTCTTTTCCCTGGGGTGGGGGAGTCCAGAACTAGACAGCATTGTTTCAGGGTGAGAGGGGAAAGATATAAAAGGGACCAGAATGGGCAGAGTGAAGAAAATGAGAGAGAAATGCAGGTGCAGACCTAGGTGGGAGCCTGATGTCTAGCCATGTGTATAATTAAAACATGCACAGAAGTGTGTGGAGTAGACTGACTAGCATTGGATGGTAGTGTTTATGGAATAGTCTTTCAATAATCTAACAGTAAGATTAGAAGTTGGAAGACCAAAATGTTGCAATATTTAGTTAACATACAGTAAAAACAATGGTATAAAGAAACCCAGACCTGAAGACAATTCTTGACATTGCCTTCTCATCACTAAGTCTGTCTTAAATCAAAACTCATGGGTGACAGCATAAAACCATGCCATAAAAGATGGTGGCAACATTGGGAGGCACTGCCTAGAATATTGTGAAAGCAATGAAGATCAAGAAAGAGGCCTGATGTCACTGGAAGAAGAGAAGAACTGAAAAAAAAAGATTTTGACAAAAAAAGTTGGCTTTGGACAACCGGCAACCAGAGAAGCTGAAGGGAAAGGTTTTGAAAGTACAAAAAAACTCTGACCAGAAAATTCCTGTTGAAAAGCCATTAAAAAAATTCTAAGTCCAAATAAAAATTTTCTACAATATTAGTAGAGGATAAAAAGCTTTTCTACATTTAAAAGTAGGCGGGAGAGCAGTAAAAGCTCACTTGCAGCCAAGCAGATAATTCCAGATGGCCGTCTATGCACGGGTGCTCAATTACCAGAACACAAAGCATATTCTATCCTTAAGAAGAGAAAATAAAACAACCAATTTGACATTAGACTAGGAAATGGAATTGGGAGATCTCTAATTCCAAACAATGTACAAAGTTAACTCCAAACAAGTTAAGGAAAACCCTCAAAAACGGATTTCAAGTAAATTGATTTTTAAAAAATAAATATAATGGAATTCAAAGCTTCAGAACTCTAACAATAAAACTAATTAAATCTTTATTACTATAATGGGTCCAGCACAAAATACAATTTCACTCAACAACTAAGTTTTAAATAAAAAGAAATTGGAGATGAAGTGGGGTAAATCTGACCATGGTGATGAATTCAATGCAATAACATATCAAACTAAAAAACAAACTGGCCTGACAGTCAAAAAAAATTGAATCATCTTGATTAACACTATTTTGAGAAAGTTTCTATCAACAGGTATTTTCTAAATCCTTCAGACATCTTAGGAAAGGAATACTATTGCTCATCTCTATAAAGATGCCATATTGGTAAAGGAAAGCTGAACGTTACATTGAAAGCTGCATGCCGAATAGCAGAAAAAGAAAATCAATAGTTTTCAGTTTTAACTGCAACAAACAAACATGTAAAAGCAATTTTAATCAACGAGGAATACAAGGCAATAAATATGTATAGTACAAAGAGATTAAAATCCTAACAAAGATAATCTAGGTCCAGAAAATAATCATCTGCTTTAACTACCTACTAACAATCAGCCAATGCTACAAAGCTTATCTGTACCAATCTATTGTGTTCAAACAGCTTCATGAGTTTCTCTCTTTTTAATACACACCTTCGAATCAAACATATAACAGGTTAGCACACTTCTCTATGAAATGGAATGAAAATCAGATTGTAGTTTTTGTCAATATCTCATTAAAGGTACAGGCCAGTGGACCATAGCGCTGCTCTCTCATTAGAGAGACAGGACTGGTGGTGGTTTAACCTGAAGGTCATCACAACTCAGGCCGAGAAGGACAGTCCTTTATAGTAACATTAGCCAGTGAGGGAATTAAACCCATGCTGTTGATGTCACTCTGCATCACAAACCAGCCATTCAGCCAACTGAGCTAACTGACAAGAACATATTTCAATAGTAGATACCAACTCCCAGAAGATTCTCTTCATGAATCTATCTAAACCATATAACTATGGAAACCTACAAGAGCATCAGTGAATACTGGAATGGTTCAAATTTATTTATCTCGGGAATAACTGACTCTGGATGAACTACACCACTCTTTTCATGGCGAAAAAGACAACAACATCACCCAATCCTGAAGCTAGTAATGGAGAAAACAAAGAAACCCTCTTCTCCATACATTCTTGCAGTTACAAGACCCTTCAGAAGTCTGTTGGCCGAGCAGAGGAAAAGACAGCTCATCAACTATACCTTGCCATTGACCTTCTTGACCCACCTATTGAAACAAATGAATCAATTCAAAGACTTGAAGGCGTGGAAGTTTTTGGAAAAATCATAGAGTAAAAGTCAAAATAAGTAATCTGGGCAACTCATTTGGGAATGTAGATAAATGTTAAATTAAATGTTTATGACTGGGGGAAAAAGACAAATAGAAAGTAAATTACACCAGAGGCTGTGGCTGCATGACTCTGGCAAGCTAACTAGCATACTATGTACGCACAAATTATATTTTCCCCAAACACTAGGTCAGACACGATTCCGTTCAATGATCTAGCTTCCATTGCTGTCCGGGTAGAGAATTCCAAAGAAGAATGATTTTCTGAGAGAAGTAATTCCACCTTCTCTCCATCACAATGGGACAGCCCTTATTTTTAAACAATATCCTCAGTTCCGGGTTTCCCTACAAAGGGGAACCTCGCCTCAGCATCTACCCTTTCAAGCGCCCTTCAGAATCTTCCATGTTTCAATGAGATTACCTCTCATTCTTTGAAATTTCAATGCATAGAGGATCAACCTGTTCAACCCCTCATGATGACAAAAGCTACTCAATCCCGGAATCAACCTAATGGTGACGTTTCTCTGGACTGAGTCCAATGCATATATTTCACTCCAGATGAAATGGATTGAGAATCCATCTTGGTGTGATCTCACTAACGCTCTATACAGCAGTAACAAGACTTCCCCATTTTTGGGCTCCATTCCCTATGCAGCAACATCTAATATTCCATTTCATCCCTAATTCATTAGTGTACCCTCATACCAACAGGCAGCATGGTGGCACAGTGGGTGGGCAGCACGAAGGCACAATGGTTAGCACTGCTGCCTCACAGCACCAGAGACCCAAGTTCAATTCCCGCCTCAGGCGACTGACTGTGTGGAGTTTGCACATTCTCCCCGTGTCTGTGTGGGTTTCCTCCGGGTGCTCCGGTTTCCTCCCACAGTCCAAAAATGTGCAAGTTAGGTGAATTGGCCATGCTAAATTGCCCGTAGTGTTAGGTGCAGTGATAAATGTAGGGGAATGAGTCTGGGTGGCTGCGCTTCAGCGGGTTGGTGTGGATTTGTTGGGCCGAAGGGCCTGTTTCCACACTGTAAGTAATCTAATCGAATGGTTGGTGATTCATTTCCAGTTTGTTAATGACACAATCAACATGACTGCTGCACAAGTGCAAGAAACCCAGGCTTATATGCCCAATTCTCAAGCTATTGTTGAGGAAAGTCAATGAAGAAATCAAAATCAGCTATAATGGAGCACCAATTTCTTCAACCACATGAATTATCTGCCATTTCATGCAGCAAGCCTCACAAATTCATCAAAGCAGTTTATTGACAACTTAGCAACATGTCGGCAAAAGTGTCAAACCCATGCACTCCTCAAATAAATCACTGGCTTCAGCTATTCTCATATCTTCAACATGTGTTTTCACAATTACTTTCACACCTTTTAAATTTTAAATCAGTTGTGTTGCATTACATTACCGCTTTTGGGAAAAAAAAATTACTTATGATGCACAGCATCTTTTGACGTTAAATTTCTACTACACGGCAATTCAAAATGGCTGAATGCTTCACATCCTTATATACACGAGAAACAAGTAGATGGTCATCCTATTAAAAATCGAAATTGTGCGCTTTCAGTTGCCTTCGTTTGCAATACAAATCTGGTTGGAATAAAGAGCAGATTTAGAGATAAACAAAAACTCTCAATGTTTTTTTCCCACTGTTAACTGCAAAAAAAGTAGACGTGTGCACTAAAATAACTGTGATTCTGTAAATTCAGTCAGCATTAAGCAGTGAAGAGAAGCTTTGGGCCTAATTTACTGTGAAATTAACATCATGGTCCTTCTCATCATTTGTACACAAATTGGATATCAACTTCAAATAAGTACAGAATCACAATTAAATACAAACGGTGTACACTTAGTGCATGAGGTGTGCCATTCTATTGCAGGGTGTATGAATATGGCATCTCACCATGTGGATTGAACAGAATGAAGCTCTTTCACTGACATAGTCAAAAGAAACTAAATGCCCACAAAAAAATTAGGATTTTCTACTTTAACATCTTCAGCACCCTTTAACACCATGAAATATCTTCGTTATCTTCTCTTGTTCATTTAGCTTTCAATTAAAATGATTCTTTTGTTTTCCACTTCCTTTGCCACTTAATTTTCTCTCTTTTGTCATCTAGATCCTCATTCTATTCTGCTTTTTGTAAATGATTTGATACTGAATACAACATTCTAACTTATACTGCCTGGGTTTAATTGGTGGAATAACTACAAGATTTTCCCAATCTGCTTGAAGTGACAACAATCTTTGGACTACCATAAACGTGTTACTTTTTTTTTTGAATGAGACCATAGTCACCCTACACCTCAAAAACAGCTTAGCCAGCCAAAAGAGTCAAAGATTTTATTCCTACTTTCCACCCCTTATCCCACCCGAACACAGGAGGTCAACAATAAAGTATTACTCCATAAAGGAAACCCCCATTTAGCAGCGAGTTTTGAGAAGATTTGTAGCTCAGGTTGAGGTTTTGGATGTAGGTTTGCTCGCTGAGCTGGAAGGTTCATTTCCAAGTCATTCGTGCAGGAAGTACAGCTGTTTGCAGCTGGCACACTGTCGTATGGCATTCACTTCCCATTTTCGGGCCAGTTTTAGCATATTTCGCCCATAGGTCTTAGCAAGCTTGGCGACAGAGTGCCACCCGCGAACAGCTGTACTTCCTGCACGTAAGCCTTGAAAATGAACCTTCCAGCTCAGTGAGCAAACCTACATCCAAAACCCATTTAGCAGCCTAGCCAAGCCACCACACCTCCTCCACGAGCCTGCACATCATCATGCTGTGAGAGATATAAGAACCAATTCTAAACTTACATACATTTGCATTCACACACAGCCAAGAACACAGCAGCCAACTGCAGCACCATAAAAATAAGAGATCTGAACTGCTTGCTGCCATAACTTGCTGACAAAACAGGCTGAAATTCTCCAAGTCAGTCAGAAGCCCGATAATAAAACTGATGTTGCCACATCATTGCACTCTTGCCTCCTTTTGACCTCACTAATACTGCTGATTTACTCTGGTACAATGTCACTTACACTGGCGTACAATAATTTTAAAATACAAAGAAGGAACAGGATAGGCCACTATTCAATATGATCATGACTAACCTGATCTTAATATGAACTCTACATTCTGTCTATCCCTGATCATCTTATATCCTCTTGGTAATCAAAAATCCACCTCTGCCATAAACATATTAAAAGATTCTCCTGCCTTTTGAGAAAGGAACTCCAAGGATTCACAACTCTTTCGAGAAAAATGCTTTCCATATTGGTTTTAAACGGGTGACCTCTTGATTTCAAACAATGACCCCTTGTTCCAGATTCTCCGACAAGGGGAATCATCCTGTCCACATCCACCTGGTTAAGTCCCCTCAGGATCTCGGTCTGGCAGTATCCACAGAGAGAGAAAAAGAGAGTTAACCTTTTGAGTGCAGTATGATTCTCCTTTAGGACCTGTGATGGTCTGAAAAATTACCACACGCTTAAAATGTTAACAGATTCTCTCCCTGCAGATGCTGCAAGACCTGCCGGGTTTTTCCAGCATTCTCTGCATTTGTTTCAAATTTCCAGTATCCATAGTAGTTTGCTTTTCCCTTTCGGGATCTTCAATGAAGACTGAAGTCACATCAGGCTGTTCTAAACTCCAGAGGATACAGGCCTGGTCTGTCTAGCCTTTCCACATAAGGTAATCCACTCAATGCAAGTATTATTCTAGCAAACCTTCTCTGAACTGCTACCAATGCACAAACATCACTCAGTAAGTATGCTAACCAGTTCTGTACACAATGCTCCATAAGCGGTCTCACCAAAGCCCTACATAACTGAAGCAAAACCTTCCTACGCTTGATTCAATAACCCTTTGCAATAATACACTATATCAGCTTCCCTGATTTATTCACGAAAACATGCACAGAATGCAGAAGAGCCCAGCAACTTGTTCCCTGTGCTCCTGGTACATCATCATTCTCTCAGGATTGCCTTTGGTCAATGGCGTCCAGTTTGCCCACTATCAAAGGGCACATTCTGTAAACTGGACCAAGCTGCATTGGAAAAATCACATGATTAAAATCCGTTCACTGGCCTCCACTAAAAACGGAATTTCCAGTTTATCTGGGAATCTGGTGAGGCCTCTAGCTCCTGCTGCTGATCCTCAGACAAACAAAACAGAAGAGAGAAGAACATGAGGGAGAGAAGGACTGGTTTATCCTCCGCTCCCCCCAACCCCGTGTCATTCTCTAGCTCTCGCCGTTTTAAAGGGAAAAGGCATAATCTTGCTTCGGAGCTTAGTCACTGGGATATGCAATATGACTCATCCTCTCATCACCCCATCCTCCACTCCGCAGCTTCTCAGTGTGATCATGCCTTGATCAGGAATATTCAGAAGGAAATACTGTAAAGTATTTGACTGCACATCCCGCCTGATAGTACACATATATTACATTCAGGGTCAGATTCCCTGCCTCTCTCCCTGTCGAGGGAAGGAAAATCTCGATTTGCGTAATACTTCTTGCTCAGTTTTCATTTGAACAAAATCTTTTGGCTGTTTCTTTTTGCTGCATTCATTCTGGCGGACTAGGCTGATTTCAGCAGCTTGCATATTAAACGCCACACAACATGCAGGAGAACCATTGCAAATTTTGTAAGAGGACAAAACCAAAAGCTTTTTCCACAAAAGGAAGACTACATATACTAAAAATCAATCAATATGGACTTTTAAAAAGGTACATTTCCAACTCCTGCACTTACTGTGCATGTGTGAGATATTCAAATAAGCCCAAAAAAATGCAACCTATGCAAATAGCATCACCAGCCTACGAGTAAAATTAACATAAGAGCGCATACACGTGTAATGAAGCTCACTTCAATGCAGCACTGCTATTTCTGAAACAAGTACCGGCCTCTGACGATCATTAGAACGTCAACCAGAATGCCCAAATAATCAAAAATTAATCTTTTTTAAAAGTTTTTACTTTCAGAGGCTATTTTAACAGATCCACATTCAAATGCTTTAAACTGAATAGTTTCCCTCAGCAGTTCATATTATAAAGGTAAAAACAATGACTGCAGATGCTGAAAACCAAATACTGGATTAGTGGTGCTGGAAGAGCACAGCAGTTCAGGCAGCATCCAGATTTCGCTGCTCGTTGGATGCTGCCTGAACTGCTGTGCTCTTCCAGCACCACTAATCCAGTAGTTCATATTATAACCCCAGCACATGACCAGAACCAGTAGAAACTCATCTCAAAAAGTTAAAAATCACAACACCGGGTAATAGCCTAACAGCTTTAATTGGAAGCACTAGCTTTCGGAGCGCTGCTCCTTCATCAGGTGGACAACCCCACTACCACACCGGCATCTTCAAATCATGACCTCAAAAAAAAGAGCAGCAAAACGTATGCTATAACATCAACATTTGAGAGTTAAAATGTTCCAGTAGCAAGACACTGAGGTTTGGACTCTGATCCTATTCTCATTCTCACTCCTTTCAAGCACAACCGAAATCGAGAATAAGTTTAGTTCAGAAAAGAACCTCCTACAGACTTAAAAAGCTTTGCAGAAGTCCTTGTTAAGACAGCAGAAAAGGAACTTTTATCAGATTGGGATTTGGAGTTCAGACTGAAACATACCCCATTTCTTAACAATAAAGATTGTACAAGTTTATTGAGCATGAGTGTTCAAAACGCCCACTAGCTACCAGCTGATGTTGAACTGCCACGTCAAATTCATTGAAAGGAAGGAATTTTCCACTCCACCTGGAGACTAGAAAATGAACGTTTCACCTGTATGTTGTGGGTTCCAATTTAAATGGAGGTTTGGTGATTGAGGATATTAATAAATTCCTCTAACTCTGCTTCCCAGATCCATAATAACATTACTTTCTGAATGCGCTTTAGTGTACATGCCACACCTAATTAAACAGTAACCAGAAAGAAAAGAAGCCCCTGAAAGACAAAACAGGTCGCTCTTGTAAAATCAGATAATTGCTTGAGAAATTCAAGAGAAGCCTTTGTCAACCCTAGTCCGACACCGGCATCTCCACATTCTCTGGCAGAACACAAAGTTAAAAATCACACAACACCAGGTTATAGTTCAACAGGTTTCAGTTGCATGACACTGTGATCTTTCGTTATCAATTCTGTGCCTTACGATCCTGCTCCACAGCTACCTGAAGAAGGGGCAGAGCTCCAAACGCTAGTGCTTCCAAATAAAGCTGGTGGACTATAACCTGGCGTTGTGTGATTTTTAGCAATGTCAGATTTTTAGCAATTTATACCATCCAGACGGCAAACTTGGGATTAATAACTGGCCTGAAAAAGTTTGGTGCAAGGGAGGAAGGTTCAGATAAGGCTGCTATTAAGAATCTTTCTTTCATTCCCTGCGATTTCATCAGTTGAAGATAATACCAGTCTCAACCAAAACAACATTCTCAGTTAAACTATCATAGTTCACACAAGCAGAACAGCCATTTTTGTCAAGATTGCTGGAAGACAGACAGTGCCAATAGTAAAGTATGCTTTTGCACTAAATGAAGAGGACAATGGGCTGTTTCAGCAAATACAGGTAATTGTGAAAAATCTGATCCACTTCTCTGCTGAGCTATTTTTTAAATTGGGGTCTAACAGAAGACACTGGGGGCATTGAACCTTCCCTTAAATGAAGTCTTGCCACCTGGTTAGAACTTCCTGTCCTTGCCCCTTCAAGACGGTCACTGTGATGGTGCAGTTCTTCTTAGCAAGTGACTCTTTGATTGGATTTCCTATCCCTCTGACACTTTGAGCATCTCACCTTGTTCCAACTCTCTCCGCTCTCATTGAAAACTCTCACCGACTGTCACTCTCTAAAGTACAAAATGTTCCATATGGTGTTATCTTCCCAATTTTTCCTCCCTCAGTTTCTGCCAGGACAGACTCTCTCTTCGTCCAAACCCTCAACAATAAATGAGAGCACCTCACGGACCTCTTTGTCCACTTCGTCAACACCAACCAATCAGCGGTCTTGGCCACATCCACCTCCTTCCGTTAGCTGCTGGACTCATCCTGAACTCAATCCCTCTCTAGTTTCTCCCCTATACTCCCCTCATACCGTCTCTCAACTTACCAAATTGCTGGCCAAAATGCTCTCCAACGTCCCTCTGTTAGTTTTTGTTAATATTCTCTCTCCACAGATGTTGTTCATCTTTCCTTTAAATGTGCTATCAGATTTCTCTCCTATCCAATGGCAATGCTTGGTCCCTCCATTCTTGCAAACTACTGCCCCATCTCTCATACCCTTTCCTCTCCAAAGTCCTTCAATATATCATTGCCAAATATATGTTCGCCCTCCACTGAACACCATGTCTGAATGCCTCTAGTCAGGCTTCTGCTCTTGACATAGTACTGGAAGAAGTTGTAAATGAGTTAATGTTTTCCCAAACCTTTTTCTCACCTTAATGCATGAAAATTGGCGTAACCCCAGAGTGAGTGTTTGTGGGCAGGGATCACGCAAAGTAGAGTTGGTCTGAGGGGGAAGGGTGGCAGAGTTACTGAGTGGGAGAGGTCACTGTTGAAGGTGGTGGGGAGGGTTGTTTTTTTTCTCTAGAACTTGCTGACTCTACCGACACTCTCTTGGCTGGTCATTAACTTTGTATGTTCCATAACTTTGACCTCACATCGAAAATTCTGCCACCTGCATCTCTGTTCACAAGAAGCCCATTCACGTACCAGCCCTGTGCGCTCTGCTTAAGACTCTCAGGAAAAGAAACTTCTGCTTTTAGGATTCTCTGCCTAATTTACATTCCTTCCCTTGCTTCCCCTCTCAAACTCCATGTAATTTCCAATTGCACCATCCAAAACTCAGAACTTGTCTTCTGCTAACCCTTGCCTTTTGACCATCCTAATTTCTATTACCTCATCAGTGTCATCCAGACCTTCACGTTTGAGGCTCAAATGCTCCAAAATTCCTTCCCTAAATCTCTCCAATTCACTTCATCCCTTTTTCTTTCCTATGAGACGCTTATTGAAACATTTGTCTTTGACCAAGCTTTTGGGTCATCTGCCCTAAGGCGTCTTATGTGGCTTGCTGTGTAATTTTGCTTTGTAACTCCTCTGCAAAATGCTTGGGACACTTGACCTCACAATATTTATTATAAATATAAATTTTTAAATATAAGCTGCTTTTGCTGTAAAAGCATGCATCACTCCATTGGACAAAATAATCCAATAAGAAATTTGCATTCATCATTCCTGCATGACACCAAGAGAACATCTAATCCATTTGGTAGTTTCTGTGCTGCTCTTTTACAGTTGATCAACGGGATAGGAATCATGGGCTGTATTACATTATCTATTGTAGTCAGGAAAGCAAAGAAAAACAGTCAAAGATTAAGAGTCTGAGAGCATGAGCTAGCACCTGGTGAAAGCTCTCATCTTGGTCCTTAGCTCAGGACACATTTTAGTCAGACATACCACTCACATATAACTTGAGAGTCAGCCAGGTTCTGATTTTAAAATCTGCTAACCGAGTCTCAGCATGTACTGAATGGATCGATGTTGTGCGTTTTATCAGGAGTCTGAAACCAATCTTGATCTGGATTAATTTCATTTCTCCATTTCTTCGGGACATCAGATTGTGATGCCTTTCATCTTGGATTGAAAATTAGATCTCTCTATTGCCTGCAACCAGCCAATTATTCTAGCACTTACCTTTCCACTATAGACCTGGAAGTCCATCCGATACATTGATCATGTACAAAGCATTTCTTCCAGCCATCTGTCCTAAATTCACCCTTTACCAATTGTTACATGCATGATCTTGGCCCACCCACATTAAATTGAAAAGGTCATAAGTTATTCCCTCAATTATATTGTACATCTAATTACTTCCGCACACATACCCTTTGAAGACTTTTGGGTTTCTCCAGTTTTCTCTTAAGAACAGCAAAGGTCTGTTTTGTAGTGCTCTGTTTTTCTGATGTTAATCCTTGAACATTTCCCTGGTTTCATAGCAATCAGGTCTGCACTGCATTCAAAGTGGAATGCACCACCTGAGCTATTGGCAGATTGTCAACAACCATGCCAAAATTCATTAGGAGAGAGAAGGTTAGAGGAAACAACTTGAGCTGTGAAAGCAAAAGGACCAAGTCGACACACCACCTAGTTAAGATGCGAACAGGGTGACTACTGTAGATATAGAGACATATAAATGGCCCGACGGATCTGGTCTGAAATCAAGCATCACTGTACCAGACTACATCAAAATTGGAGTCTCAACTGAAACAACATGAATTTAATATCTTGATCAGGTCGAACATTTCGCAGTGAGCTACATTTGGCACTTCCCAACTAGGAAATGGAGCTCAATTAGTTTAGGATATCTGGTTGGCATGGACAAGTTGGACTAAAGGGTCTCTTTTCATGCTGTATATCTCTATGACTCTATGGAACAAAACAATTCTTTCAAATTCAAAGTTTGGGAGAAGATTTGTAGCTCGGGTGCTCGTTGTTGTGGTTCTGTTCGCTGAGCTGGGAATTTGTCTTGCAAACGTTTCGTCCCCTGTCCAGGTGACATCCTCAGTGCTTGGGAGCCTCCTGTGAAGCGCTTCTGTGCTGTTTCCTCCGGCATTTAGCAAAACTAATGTAGTGTACAAAATCCCATGCAAGGACTGCAGAAAACACTACATCGGACAAACAGGAAGACAGTTAACGATCCGTATACACGAACACCAACTAGCCACGAAACGACACGACCAGCTATCCTTAGTAGCCACACACACAGATGACAAGCAACATGAATTCGACTGGGACAACACTGCCATTATAGGGCAAGCCAAACAGAGAACAGCCAGGGAATTCCTAGAGGCATGGCACTCATCCACAGACTCTATCAACAAACACATCGACCTGGACCCAATATACCGGCCACTACAGCGGACAGCTCGAACTGACAACCGGAAGCGGCAGAGACAGGCCACTATAAATGCCGGAGGAAACAGCACAGAAGCGCTTCACAGGAGGCTCCCAAGCACTGAGGATGTCACCTAGACAGGGGACTAAACGTTTGCAAGACAAATTCCCAGCTCGGCCAACAGAAGCACAACAATTCTTTCAAATAGCATGAAGACCCAGTGAAAGATAACAGACATGCATCAGAAATAATGCACTTCTGCTTCTATACTTCTCTGACTACGTGGCGTAACATTGGCTGTTGAAGACCATCCACTGCTGCTGCAGCAGGACACATTTCCCACATTCCCTTGTTAAGCCAAGTCCAACTGTAGATTTTCCACAATGGACTTGTGCCCATTTATGATGCGGAGTTGTAGAGAAGCCTGATCAAAATAAATTCTGATGGGTGCTAAGAATTCAGTTGCATCCTCAGATTATGATCTCAACTATGTTTAAATTGAACGCCAATGCATGTTCAAGGAGGAGAGGACGATGCTTTTGACAAAAATACAACTGCCCTGTCATAGATGCAGGCTCGAACACTCCATTGCCACAAATCTAATGCAGAGCACTTTATCTAAACTGAGTCATACAGAATGGAAATAGACCATTCGGTACATCTAGCCCCTGCTGACCATGTTCCCAACTAAACTAGTCTCACTTGGCTGTGTTTGGCTCATAGCCCTGACTGTTAAGTGATCAGCAGTAAGGCCTAAGTCCACACATTATACAATCAGTGTAAATTACTACACGAATGGAAGACTCAAATATTCACAAGACAGTCCTAGTAATAGTTATGCACTTTCTAAAAATAAACATATAATTTGTGTCACTCAACATACTTTCAATGCCTCCAACAAGACAGACAGCATGTAAATGGAATGAAAGCAGAAAATACTGGAAAGGCTCAGGAGATCAAAACATCTCCTGTGGAGGGAGAGCACAGTTAATGTTTCATGACCTATTGGTACTGCCTCCAAATTCTATTAACCTGAAGTGCATCAGCACAGCAATCCTTAAACCAATCCCATGCAGTGTTCGTACTGAAAATAGGAAACACAATTACGAGATAAAACACATCAGAAGCTCTCATTTGAGAATTCTAAACATACTTTTTGAAACTCCATGAGCCTTTAGTGATGGAGATAGGAGGTGGGTAAGTACAGACAGACTATGAACATTATAGTCAACAATAAACTCAATCAAGCAAGACACCTTGACACAGAAGGTGGTTACAATGGTAAACTTGTCACCACTAGGACAGCTTTGGGAAATTAGAACATTGAACGGGAATCTAGATAGGATCCTGAGGAAGAAAGATATTAGGTAATATGCTGATAGGGTTAAAAAGAGAGGTGGAAGAAATATGGTTTTTATGAAGAATAAAGCCCGATACAGACAAGGTAGGCTTACAAATGTTCTGCAACACTATCCTGTTTTCTGAAGTCCAAATTGTGTGTTGACTCTGTTCCACTGATTAATGATTAATTGGCCACAACCAGGACCCAAATTTTCTTCTCGTGAAGCACTGATATTCAGATTACAAGAGCATACACCAACTCCCAAAGCTTTCCAGTGGCTATTACAACGCCAAAGATAAAGTATGTGACCTTTAGCCCAAGGATAATCTTTCACCATTATAGCCTTCAAAAGCAGTCAGTAGTAGTTAACACTGGGAGCAATGATAGTGTACACAGCAAGTACAAATAATTTATAGGCTAGCCGTATGAGTTAGTGAAACCCAACTTAAAATGCAGTCGAGGAAGCAGAGCTACTGTGCAACAAAACGCAGTAACATCCTCCAAGGGACTTGTAGATGGCCTTGCTGATATATCTGTCAGCTCCCTATGTTATGTAATAAGTTGATGGAGAAGTGATAAGGCACCAACTTGTCAGCAAAATTCTACAGGTTCTGTCAGGCCTGGTACCTAACTGTAGATTAGATTGGTTCTGTGTGAACATTCCTCTTTGTAGCAGAGGCACCATCTGTTGGCACATCCCAACTATGAGGAGAAGGCTCAGTGTGTAAAAAGATGCACGGATAGATTTGTAACTGCTTATCTAGTGAACCACAAGAGTGAAGTCATTTAAAGAAATGCAATGATTGAAGGGTTCCATAACAGGATGGGGTTCAGCAATCAACAATTCCTCCTGTACTGGCAGGTAGTCATTTAAAGTGGAGTTTAAAAGAAATTTTCACTCTTGCTTGGGGAGGCAGTGGAGGGGAGTCAGGACATGATTTGCTCGAACCAAGCCAGGGCGGGGGAACTGTAGCATTCCTTCACGAACCCCTTTGCTGTGACCAGATGATGGACGGCTGGAAAGGCCGGGACTTTTTTCATTCGAGTGTAGGAAGTTCACAGGTGACCGTATAGCAGTTTATAAAATAATGAGGGATACAGATAGAGGTGGTGGTAGTTGCCTTTTCCCCGAAGGTGGGGAATTGCAAGACTAGGGGGCACATTTTTCTTTTTAAGGTGAGAGGAGAGAGTTTTAAAAAACAAGACATAAGAGGCAAACGTTTTACACGGTTAGTGTGTGCAATGAACCTCCTGATGGAGGTGGTAGATGCGGGTACAATTATAACGCTTAAAAGGATTTTGGATGGATATGGTTTGGAGGGATATGGGCCAGGAGCAGGCAGGTGGGACTAGTTTAGTTTGGGATTATGTTCAGCATGTTTACCAAAGGGTCTGTTTCTACGTATGACGATGACTGCAAATCTATGCTCACTGAATACTTATTAAAAGTTCAATTGTAACAATCTAAATGAAAAACAGAAGGACAACCATAACAAAGACATTATTGTTCGTCAGTAGCAGCAGTGATTCAGATGCCAATTATGAGCTTTACTGACACATTTGCCAACCCACACTCTGGATCACACTCCCTCCTCATAAGGGTGCCACTCACACAAGACACACTATAATGCTGCCAGGTTTCACTGGTTCAGACCACAAGCTACAGCCAGAGTCCACTACAATCAGCTGCTGAGAGGACCTACTCCCAGCAGGTCCTTTGGGCAGGACTACTCATGACTTTCAACAGCTTATAGTGGGCTGTATAGTATGCCCCAGCTGACTAATCCATGCACCATGGAAATACTCACAGTGGAGTGTCGAATAAGAGGGAGGCAGTTCTTATTCTGGATGGGTTCCATAAACAAACAATATTCCAATAACTGTTAAGTACTATTGAGGTAAGAAATTGTTGCAGAAGCTTTTCATCCTGCACTCATCAGGTCAATTTGAAAATACCAAGGCAAAGGGAAAATAGACCTTTTACACTGTCTATAGCATTTTCATTACTGATGTACTGATTAAGTGCTAAACGATGGTTAACTAGCAAGCTTTAGAGTCATATAGCGCAGAATTACAGACTATTCAATCCAACTGGACAGCCCGTTGTTAAAATTTAAACTAGGCTGATGGCCTTGACTAATCAAAGTCATTGTGCTAAGAATGAACATCACTTATTCTGTTGAGTTGAAATACATGCAAGGACTAAGTGTTTTTGCAGTTTCCAATATGCACAAATGTAACGCATTGTGGCCCTAAATAAGCAGCTGTAAGAAAGAAGGTGAAGTTCACTTTGTTATTGAGATTTATTGATGTCTTAAAATTTGTTTCTCCCCTCAAAAGGTGACATCGAAGTGCAATGAAAGACGCTAAGAATTACTGTATATTTAAAGAGTTGCCCAAGTAACCCCACTGTATAAACAGTAGACCTGAGCTCTAGATCTGGGATGCAGTGTAGGGTCCACAAGTAACAGTGCACCGCTGAGGGGCTGCAAAGTGAATGAAAAGGTAAAAGAAAAGCTTATGCTTAGTAATCATTACTTAACAATCCCTGTGCAAAACCCACATGCAAGGTAAAAGTGAAGGCAAGAATGGGGAGAGCTGCAATATCCTGACCTACACTCACCAACATAGCTAACACATGACTACTCATCACTCGGGCGTGATGATGGGGAGCAAACAGTGCTCATGGAGCAAACTGGCTAAGTGTTGTCTGCACCTACCATCTCGGTCAAATTGTCGAATTCTTTTATCCTATAGATCTCGGGGGTGGGGGCAAAGAAACGTTCACAGTCATTGTTATATGGGTAATATTAGCCTCTTTGCAATCTCGGAAAAGCATTGCTACTGAAACCCGATCACATTTTAAAATTCTCTTTAATAAATGCAATGCAATGAAATACAGCCAAGAATTTAAAATGCTGTGATGCTATAAAAGTTCAAAGTGCTGACTTGGAGAGAAAGAATATCTTTGGACAACTGCAGTAAAAGACGGGCACAAAGGAATTCCTGGATGTTATGATTTAAACAGCCATAAATATACAGTATTAACTGTCGCACTAAAAATTGGAATGGCCAGGCTTTTGGAAACTGAATTTTTCCAACTAAAACTGGTGCCCTTTCCACAACTGCGCCCCACAGCTGAAAACAGTGGCCAGCACGAAAAGACTCCATCCAGGTCCCTTCTTCCCTTTTCTCTGCAGGATGAGAGCAGTTTGCAAATGCATCAAGAAAAGAAAACAAAACAATGGAAGGAATTGAAATACACCGACTAACTTAATTTCATTGGGGAAAATCTCATTTAACTCCACGTCACAATAGATGCCAACAATCTCTAGAACTCACAATGGTGGACAAATATTTGCTGTAGTGTAGAATTAGAAACACTTATTTCTTCAGCGTTGTACCTGTCAGGAACCACTGTGTCACTTTTGATTTTCTGAGAGGAGACAAAAATAGTTCCTCAACAGCAAGGTGGTAGAATGAGCTGGTTTTAATTTGCTTGCTGGAATCAACAAATCCTTGCAACTGCCAATCATTGACAATCTAATCCTAAACAGCCTACATTATACTGCTGGTACCACGCAGTAACAACTGAACTAAGTACCTGGGGTAACGTTTCTCTTTACTGGAGAGAACTGCAAGAAACAAGAGAGTCACAGAGGACTTGAAATGAAGCAAGTTTAGAAACGTTCAATCTGAAATGCATACACCACATGGGATACTGCCAGAAACTATTAAAAGAATGAAATCACTGAACAGAACATTTCAGTGATTCATAATTAAGAAACCAGTCTAGACTGGGTGGGCAACCAACGGAGAGGACAGAAATTCTTTTGGATTCTGTCTCCCAGCTTTTTAAGCGAAGGTTTGCAGAATAAAGCGGACATGAGGCTGCAGAATGACACTGGGTCATTCCTGAGAGTCACTACATCACTGAAGAGAGAGAACAATACTGTCAAGAGATGAATTTGAATTCTTCGACGTGTCTGCTAGACGAAGAGAAAAATCAGTAAATAATTTGCAAAAGGTGAAGGTTTAAATCGGCTATGAAATTGCAGCAGCTGATAAAGCTGGAACGGCAAGATCCGAACAGCTCTTTTCCGCCATCCTGATCATGACTAGAGCAATAAATCCTGACTACGCTGAAAGTCTGCCAAGAATCTCCACAGCCCATCTTGTGGTCTGCAGTTATTCAAAATTATGAGCAGGATGAAAGGGGGGGTAGTGGTGACAGGAAATGATACAAGTTGCCACCTCTCTCTCCACCACCACCACCACCTTCCCCCCCACCCCGCCTCCTCTAGAATTTGGATCTCTCCCAGCTTAGGCAATACACTTCAGTTCATTGTGCATCTTTACCTTTGGGTCCCATTTACTCACACGGGACATGGCAATTCAGTAATACACTGGGTCCCATTGTTAGCACTGCTTCAGCAGCCTGCCTCAGCTGTATCACATCAGAAACTCAGCTGTCTGAAAGGCAGCAGTGCATTCACTTAAACCAGACATACTCTGCGAGCTGGACTGGAGCCAGCGTTGACATATTTTGATGCATTAACTTCTTTTCAGCCACTCATGGCTTTAGAGGCCAGTCCATTAAGACAAAAAAAATCCAGTTATTAATGTTTATATTTTGATAGGTAACAGATCTGCGAAATTTCAGTCTTAACTAAGGTATTCGTGTTGTTTTAAGTTTTACACCCTTCTTCAGGAGGATCTAAACTATTAAGGTGGGGTGGGATCCAAGGAGATAGTGAGGAAGGAAATCAATCTGAAACTGTTACAGTTGATAAAAGAAGCGAGTCAGCCAGCCAGCCAGGCAGGCAAGCAGCCAGACAGGGGCAAAGCAGAGAACAAGGTAGGATTGATATATTAAACTGCAATTATTTCAATGCAAGAGGCCAAACAGGGAAGGCAGATGAACTCAGGGCATCGTTAGGAACACAGGATACCATAGCAATTACAGAAATGTGGCTCAGGGATGGACAGGACTGGCAGCTTAATGTTCCAGGATACAAATGCTACAGGAAGGACAGAGGTGGGGGAAAGAGAAGAGAGAAAGAGTAGCATTTTTGATAAGAGATAGCATTATAGCTATACTGAGGGAGGATATTCTCGGAAGTACATCCAAGGAAGTTATTTGGGTTGAACTGAGAAATAAGAAAGGGATGATCACCTTATTGGGATTGTATTATAGACCCCTAATAGTCAGAGGGAAATTGAGAAACAAATTTATAAGGAGAGCTCAGTTATCTGCAAGAATAATAGGTAGGGGATTTTAACTTTCCAAACATAGACTGGGACTGCCATAGTGTTAAGGGTTTAGATGGAGAGGAATTTCTTAAGTGTGTACAAGACAATTTTCTGATTCAATGTGTGATGGACAGACTGGAAAAGGTGCAAAACTTGACCTACTCTTGGGAAATAAGGCAGGGCAGGCGTCAGTGGGGGAGCACGTTAGGGCCAGCGACCATAATTCTATTAGATTTAAAATAGTGATTGAAAAGGGTAGACCAGATCTAAAACTTGAAATTCTAAATTGGAGGAAGGCTAACTTTGATAGTATTAGGCAAGAACTTTCAAAAGCTGACTGGGGGCAGATGTTCGCAGGTAAAGAGTCGGCTGGAAAATGGGACGCCTTCAGAAATGAGATATCAGGAGTGCAGGGTGAAAGGAAAGGCTGGTAGGTACAGGGAATGCTGGATGACTAGAGAAATTGAAGGTTTAGTTAAGAAAAGGAAAGAAGCATATGTCAGGTACAGACAGGATAGATTGAGTGAATCCTTAGAAGAGTATAAAGAAAGTAGGAGTATACTTAAGAGGGAAATCAGGAGGGCAAAACGGGGACATGAGATAGCTTTGGCAAACAGAATTAAGGAGAATCCAAAAGGGTTTTTACAAATACATTAAGGACAAAAGGATAACTAGGGAGAGTATAGGGCCCCTCAAAGATCAGCAAGGCCACAGGAATTGGGGGAGATACTAAACAAGTACTTTGCATTAGTGTTCACTGTGGAGAAGGACATAGAAGATATAGATTGTCGGGAAATAGATGGTGACATCTTGAAAATGTCCACATTACAGAGGAGGAAGTGCTGGATGTCTTGAAACACAAAAAAGTGGATAAATCCTCAGGACCTTGTAAAGTGTACCTCAGTAATCAATGGGAAGCTAGAGAAGTGATTGCTGGGCCTCTTGCTGAGATATCTGTATCATTGATAGTCACAGGTGAGGTGCTGGAAGACTGGAGATTGGCTAACGTGGTGCCACTGTTTAAGAAGGGTGGTAAGGACAAGCCAGGGAACTATAGACCAGTGAGCCTGATGTCAGTGGTGGACAAATTGTTGAAGGGAAACCTGAGGGACAGGATGTAGATGTATTTGGAAAGGCAAAGACTGATTAGTGATAATCAACGGGGCTTTGTGCGTGGGAAATCGTGTCTCACAAACTAGATTCAGTTTTTTGAAGAAGGAACAAAGAGGATTGATGAGGGCAGAGTGGTGGAGATGATCAACGTGGACTTCAGTAAGGCTTTCGACAAGGTTCCCGATGGGAGACTGATTAGCAAGGTTAGATCTCATGGAACACAGGGAGAACTAGCCATTTGGATACAGAACTAGCTCAAAGGTAGAAGACAGAGGGTGGTGGTGGAGGGTTGTTTTTCAGACTGGAGGCCTGTGACCAGTAGAGTGCCACAAGGATCAGTGCTGGGTCCATTACTTTTTGTCATTTATATAAATGATTTGGAAGTGAGTATAAGAGGCATAGTTAGTAAGCTTGCAGATGATCCCAAAATTGGAGGTGTAGTGGACAGCGAAGGAGGTTACCTGAGAGTACAACGGGATTTTGATCAGATGGGCCAATGGGCTGAGAAATGGCAGATGAAGATTAATTTAGATACATGTGAGGTGCTGCATTTTGGGAAAGCAAATCTTAGCAGGACTTATACACTTAATGGTAAGGTCCTAGGGAGTGTTGCTGAACAAAGAGACCTTGGAGTGCAGGTTCATAGCTCCTTGAAAGTGGAGTCACAGGTAGATAGGATAGTGAAGATGGCATTTGATATGCTTTCCTTTATTGGTCAAAGTATTAAGTGCAGGAGTTGGGAGGTCATGTTGCAGCTGTGCAGGACATTGGTTAGGCCACTGTTGGAATATTGCGTGCAATTCGGGTTTCTATCCTATCAAAATAAATGTTGTGAAACATGAAAGGGTTCAGAAAAGATTTCCAAGGATGTTGCCAGGGCTGGAGGATTTGAGCTACAGGGAGAGGCTGAACAGGCTGGGGCTGATTTCCCTGGAGCATTGGAGGCTAAAGGGTGACCTTATAGAGGTTTATAAAATCATGAGGGGCATGGATAGGGTAAATAGATAAAATCTCTTCCCTGGGGTGGGGTAGTCCAGAACTAGAGGGCATAGGTTTAGGGTGAGAGGGGAAAGATATAAAAGAGACCTTAGGGGCAACTTTTTTCACACAGAAGGTGGTGCGCGTATGGAATGAGCTGCCAGAGGAAGTGGTGGAGGATAGTTAAAAGGCATCTGGATGGGTAAATGAATAGGAAGGGTTTGGAGGGATTATGGGCCAGGTGCTGGCAGGTGGGCCTAGATTGGGTTGGGATATCTGGTCGGCATGGACAAGTTGGATTGAAAATGTTACATTTACTTTGAGAGTGCTCAATCAACTTCAATGCAAAGAAATCTTGAACATTTTTCACGGTAGAACTCACAGGCATTTGAAAGGATTTTGGTGCAAAACATTCTTGCTCTCTCTCACAATGTGATTTTTTACAGATCTCAACGAACGAACGAACTGCGGATGTTGGAAATCCGAAACAAAAATTGAAGGAGAAACTCTGGCAGCGTCTGTGGGGAGAAAATAGAGTTAACGTATCAAGTCTGGTGACTCTTCATCAGAACTGATAGCAGCCAGAAAAAAAGTTGTATTATGGAAATGGGGTTGGAGAGAGAGGTTGATTGGATAGATGTAGACAGAGACAGGAAGACGGACAGATTTGAATTGTGCGTGCGATTCTGGTCTCCCTCCCATAGGAAGGATGATGCGAAACTTAAAAGGGTTTAGAAAAGATTTACAAGGGTGTTGCCAGGGTTGGAGGGTTTAAGCTATGAGGAGATGCTGAATAGGCTGGGGCTGTTTTCCCTTGAATATTAGAGGCGGAGGGGTGACCCTTTAGAAGACCTTATGACTCTATATACAGGAATCTCATCCATCACCCCAAACATTTAAAACCTTCACTACTGAAGCACAGAGGCAGCAGTGTAGGCAGGAAGTGATGTGAACTAAGAACAGGAAAGAATGTGTAGGCTGTGCTTTTATAATCATTGTTTGCATCACAGCATCTAATAACAGTAACATTTGGTAAGCCACGCTCTAAATGCAAGGTTACTTTCAGCAAATGTTATCAAATCCAAATCTATGCCAATCAGAGTCTGACAATCACATCAAATCAGGTGTAGGCCATTCAAACGAGTTGGACCGGAGGGTCTGTTTCGTGCTGTATTTGTCTTGCGAATTCGACATTCCAATCTAGCCTTGATAGCCTTAGATTCCTTTACTTAACAAAGCTACCGAGCTAACTAATGTCCTTTAGGAAAGGATACTGCCATCCTTACCTGGTCTGGTCAACATGTGAGTCCAGACCCACAACAACGTAGTTGACTCTTAAGTGCCCTCGGGGCAATTAGGGCAATAAATGCTGACCTAGCTGGTGACGCCCTCATCCCATGAATGAATAAAAAGAGGTCCTCCTTAAAAAATAGTCAATACCCTAACTCTACCACCTTCTTGAGGTGGCAAGAGTGTTCCAAAGCCACACAATCCTCAGAACATTCCCATAATACTGCCTTTCCAGGGCAGACAGCCTTTTTTTAAAAATACCGTCCCGTGGCTCTGGACTGACCTACATCAGGAAATAGCCCTTCCACACCCACCTTGTCAAGGCCATTCAGGATTTTAATGCAAACTTGACACGACTCAAGAAAGGTCCTAATCTCCCTATCTGAAACGTTCAGCTAATAGTTCCCTATTATTGGCCAGTGTAGTACGGAAACAAGATTCAAACAAAAAACTGGTTCGGACCCCTAATCTTGATGGTTACCTAATTACCCCTGTTGCCACAGCGACACGGTTAGAATCAATAGCAAGAGCTTGATTGCCACATGCCAACTGAACTAACAGCTATCTCAAGTGAAAAACAACCATTTGGACAACAGAATACAAATCTGTTGCTACCAGCAAAACTATACACTAGAGTTAATTTGTTTTTATAGAATTGTTTATGACAAGAAATATAGGTATTCGATGGGTGGGATCTATCCAAAAGGCAAGATATCCCAGCTTTTTGCCATCCATCTAGCATTTTGTTATTCAGTCAAGGGATGGCATTGCTAGCTTGGCCAACATTTATTGCCCATCTTTAACTGCCCTTGAGAAGGTGACAGTAAGTGGCCTTTGTGAACCATGTTGTGCAGATCAACTCAGAATGTTGTTAGAAAATAGAGTTCCAGGGCTTTGACCCAGCGACAGTGAAGATAATGTGACAGATTTCCAAATCAACTTCAAGGGTAACTTGTTGGTGGGTCGCGTTCCCATAAATCTTGTCCCTCTCGATGGTGGAATTACACGTTTGGAAACCATTTGACAAAGAAGACTTGGTGAGATTCTGTAGACAATACACACTGTTGCCTTCGTGCTTCAGTAGTGGAGGTTTTAAATGTTTATGGTGATCAAATGAGGTGCTGATCAATAGGTTCTTATGTCCTGGGTGGTTTTGAGCTCAAGTATTCTGGAGCTACACTCATCCAGACAAGTGGAAAATATTCCATTACATTCCTGACCTGTGCCTCGCCAATAGTGAACAGGCTTTGTGGAGTCAGGAGGGGAGTTACTTGTCATACTCTTGCATCGACAGTAATATTACGGTTGTTCAAAGCAAAATCATAGAATCCCTATACAGTGTGGAACAGACCATTTGGCCCATCGAGACCACAACAATTCCCCTCCACAGAGTATCCCACTAAGACCCACCTGATCCCTGTAACCCTACATTTCCCATGGCTAGCCCACCTATCCTGCACATCCCTGGACTCTATGGGCAATTTAGCACAGCCAATCCACCTAACTGCACATCTTTGGACTGTGGGAGGAAACCGGATCTGGTTAGTGATGCCATCAGGATGTTGATGGAGGAGAATTCAACAATGGTAATACCATCGAATGTCAGTAGGGAGGCGTTTTGATTCCCTTTTCTCGAACTTTTTTTTAAAAACTGGTGTCACACAAGTGGCAGGCAACATTATTTGCTACTGATAAGCCCTTGCCTCACGTGTGCACAGACTGTTTGAATAGCTGAGGAGCCAGCACTGTAGTGAGCACCACCCCCCCCCCCCCCCACCGGTCATGACCTTACTGATGGAAGGAGGGTCCTTGCTAATGCAACTAAGATAGAAGCTACTCCGAGGAACCTCTACCCTGATGTCCTTCAGGCAGAATGATTCCCATCTAACTGCCAAAATTATCCTCTTCATGTTAGAAATGGCTCTAATCAATGGAAAGTTTTCATTTTGAATCCCACTGACTTCAATTTTGCTCGAGCTCCCTGCTGCTGCACCATGTCAACAGCTGTCTTATGTAATTTTCTTCTCATTTCTAAAATTCAGTTCTTTTGTCCAAGTTTGGACCACAAATCTTAAGTCAAGTTCCTGAATTACTGATTTAGGTCAGTTTGATTTCCATTTTTGCTTTCTATTTACTAACATAACACATTTCTTCCATACTAAGAAATCAAACTAACATGAACAGACCCAAAAGATATATATGCTGAAATACACATCAGCAAATTTGATCAGTGATGACTGACCCAATTTAAAACTGCAACAAGCGAGGTCAAGGTGGCAGAGGTTAGGAGACTGCTCTTTTTAAATGCACAGAGTTGTTGGTGTGTGGTGCATATTGGCAGTGAGTAGCTGATGCAGGAACCATTGCACCTTCTGATGGGAAAATTGGATAAATACATGAGAACTAATCTCGTAGGATTAGTTATAAGTCACTGTTATGAAAGAATTGGCAGAGTGCCCCTTCTGTGTTGAAAATGTACTTGCTTCGCTGGTACGTATCAGGCGCCCTAACTCATAATTAAGCTCTTGTAAGCTTTTCGCCTGTGAACTGAATATCGAGCCTTTCACAAGTGAACACTCCTTGAGAGTCTTCTGAAGTGGGTACAAAAACCACTTGGCAAAAGAGGCCAGATACAAACTGGTAAAATTACATGATATCTCAGTAAGGGTTCATAGGAACAACAGAGTAGTAATAAAATTAACTGCATTCAAAATCAATACAACTTCATACCTTCGCATAACGGCAACTTTGACAAACCGGTAAAGGAGAATCCAAAGGGATTCTACAAAGACATTAAAGGACAAAGGGCAACTACGGAGAGAATTGGGCCCCTTAAAGATCAGCAAGGTCACCTACTTGTGGAACTGCTGGAGATCGGGGAGATACTAAACAAGTATTTTGTATCAGTATTTACTGTGGAGAAGGATATGGAAGATAGAGAATGTGGGGACATAGATAATGACGTCTTGAAAAATGTCTGTAATAACGAGGTGGTGGTGCTGGATGGCTTAAAATGCATAAAAGGTGGAAAAAATCCCCAAGGCCTGATCAGGTGTACCCTAGAGCTCTGTGGGAAGCTAGGGAAGCGATTATCGGACCCCTTGCTGAGATATTTGTCAACATGGGTTAGTGCATGGGAAATCATGTGTCTCTAACTTGTTTGAGATTGTTGAAGAAGCAGCAAAAATAATTCATAGTGGCAGGGCAATGGGTGTGATCTATATGGATTTCAGTAAGGCGTTCAACAAGGTTCCTCATGGTAGACTGGTGAGCAAGGTTAGGTCTCATGGAATACGGGGAGAACTAACCATTTGGATACAGAACTGACTTGAAGGTAGAAGATGGAGGCTTGCTTTTCGGATTGGAGGCCTGTAATCAGTGACGTGTCACAAGGATCAGTACTTGGTCCATTGTTTTTCCTCATATATATTACTATGTTCACATCCAAATCATTTATATGTTTGTAGATAACTCCAAAATTGAAGGTATAGTGGATAACTTGCCCACTACAAATTTATGCTGTCCACATTACTATTCTAAATCCTCATTAAGTCAATCTGAAACTATTATTCTGAAAGTTTCCTTCCAATCGCTTGCATTTATCCAGTTACCTGCCTCATCAATCAGAACCATTCATTTACATATCCTCCAGGAATCATCACTTGAACTTTCCTTTGCTGGACACCATTGGCTTTGAGCATTTAAGGTTGCTGTGAAATCCATCCTAAAGGGAACATTCACCTGTACACAGCTTGTTTGTTCCCAGGTGTAACACATTGCAGGTTGCTGCACGGTCAGACATCCTCTCAGTTTCGGAAGCATGCTGGCAGTCCAGTGCCTTACCTCCAGTATTGCCGATTTTATCTGAACCAACTCCTTCTCCAAAGTTACCTACAACAATTTAACATCCTCCTCTAGTACAACTACATTCTTAGTTTATGCTTTATGAATTTTGGCATTTTACCATAGTTTTCCCCTCTACAATTAGATTCCCTTAAGTCATATACTAATGACCCTTTTATTTCTAATATATCTACCTTTCTTAAAAAAAACTTTTGCATATGTTTCTCTTTTTCAATATTTTGATTTCATCCTTTAATACCCCTTTTTATTTCCACACTACACTTTAATGTCACATGCTTTTGTTTAATATTTTCAGCCCTAGTATTAGTAATAATACTTTTATTTTACAATCCCATTTAAACCAACATCAGTTTATTGCTGGATCTTTATTCTTTGATCTACTGTTGACTTAAGGCAAAGTATACATTTATAAAGTCTCAACCTAACCTGTATTTGAGGATAATTGAAATGGTGACTCTGCATTCTCTCTACAGAAGTTGCCAGACCTGCTGAGTTTCTCCAGCAATTTCTGTATTTTGTTTCTATGTTTGAGGATTCCTCACAGTTGACCTGCCACTTTGTTTTCTACCTTCTCTGTCACATTGCTCATTGTCTGAAAAAAGTTGGCAACTTCCAATAGAGCCCTGCATTTTTGACAGCCATGATAGAAAACAAAATGCAGTGCTATTTCCAAATTGTTATACTCGCTTGGTAACTGGTTCTATTTCAAATCCCAGATTTTAAGCAAAATTTGTCTTATCAATGAGAGTTAGGAAGTAGTATCAGATAGAGGGATTGAAAATATGTGTGAGTACAAAATGCATTCAAAACAAGCCATTTGAAAGCTTTCCTTGTAGCAAAATTGGTGGAGCACCTTTGATCAGACATTTCTTTTGTCTGTTGTGGACTAGTTACAAATAATTTTATTGTTCAGCTGTCTTGTATTTCTCTCTAAACGGCCCACATTTTTTTTCCTCTGACTGGTGGCCTGTTATATATTGAGAAAATTGCACCATTTCCCCTGTTACTCCTCCACCCTCTCCACATACTGAATCTCTTACTAAACCTGTAAATACTGTCTGTTCCAATGTTGTAATATACTCTGTTACCAATACTGCTACTCTCCGAACCACTTTCTCTCCATCATTCTTGAGTAACTTGTGATGTTAGACATGAGAATTCTAAGCTAACCTGAACCACCCCACCATGCTACAACTATGTGCTCCTGAATTGGTAAAGCCTCCAAATCTATTTTGTTTTAGTGCTTTCTGTAATCCATTTTATTTTGTTCAACATTCATTTCTCAAGCAAACCCACTCAGTGAATTCCTGCACTGATCTGTCACTTTTTCCGTTCTGTCTGTGGGATGCCCATCTCGCGTTTGCATTCCTGGAAGATTTCAGCTTCCTTTGTAAGAGAGCAATCATCTGTCCCATGGCCCTTGTTGAACACAGAGGCATTGAGCCAGAGACACAATTCTCTTGTGCACTAAATTAAACTGACTGAAGGGAGTGGGGGCACATACGCATGAGGTGGAGTGTTAGCACTAAGTTTGGGGTGGATTAGGCCTCAGACAGAAAAAAAAAGAAATGGGGGGGGGAAAAACAGTACACCATTTATCAAACCTGCCTTTGTCATTCAATATGGTTATGGCTGATCCTGGGCTTTAACTCCATTTTTCACCCATTCCCTCTATGCGCTCAAAGACCAAAAAATCTGTCTACCTCAAAAACGAACATAAATGATGGCAAAAGCATCCACAACTTCCTGCAGTAGAGAATTCCATTGCATGAGGAAATGTGTCCTCATCTCAGTCATAAATGAGCACCTCTTATCCTGAAATGTTAGCCCTTAGTCCTAAACTTCTCAGCAAGGGGAAATAATTTGCTGCAGCTGTATGCTATCTTTGTGTGCAAGTGCCACCAGTCCCGAAATGTCGACATTTGTAGCATTTAAAAAAGTTTATTTTAAAACATATTCCCCTTTTCTGCACTTAGGATCGAAGTAAACTTCCCTTGTTATGCACCATTGGCCATTTTGCTGCAACATAACCCATTTATACCTCTTTGTTGGATTCTTATAGATTATAACCTGGTGTTGAATACGAACAGGTTTATTTGGAATCACTGGCTTTCTGAGTGCTGCTCCTTCATCAGGTGATTGATAACCGCCTGATGAAGGAGCTGCACTCCGAAAGCTAGAACTTCCAAATAAATCTGTCAGAGTATAACATGGTATTGTGATTTTCAACTTTGTACACCCCCGTCCAACACCTGCACCTCCAAATCATTCTTATAGCATGCTTTCCAACCTGGCTTTGTATCACCAAACTTGAGATATTATGCTTCACCCTACTCATTAATATAAAGTGTAATCCACAGACTCCAGCACTGATCCACATGATGCTGACTGCCAATTTGAAAATCCCCCATTTGACTCAACTCTCCACAATGCTCTATCCAGGTTAATATCATTCTCAACTTAACAAACCCTTATCTTGTGTATTAAATATTTGTGGCGCATTGCATCAAATGTGAAATAGCTGCAAAGAGGTCAGTATCCCATCACCAAGTCCCTTTTATTTACATGCACATAGAACTTGACACTGATCCAGCTCTCTGTGAACAGAGCCTCTGACATTCCTGTTTATCTGTCAGCCAGGGCTCCCTGACTGGACCAGGTTAACAGCCCAAATGAAGGAACTCATTCTATTGGAGGGCTACCTGGTTGACCTCGTCATAATCACTACAAAATGTTTTTTTGGATATCTAACCAGACTATATCTGGCTGAAAAGGACATTTTTGTCAAAGCCTCTAATGTGACATTCAGGTTAATTTGTAACAACTGCCAAAATGAACAGAAAGCAAGATGGATTCAGTTTGAGAGAAGCGTGCTGATGGAAGTGGTCTCTAATTGTTAAATAATGACCTAGTTAACGCCGACTGATAGTTAACTATCATGTGCTGTTAAATTTTAAACCAGGCAGGTCGACTCCAATAGTTAAGGCCTCTAAGAAAGGAGTGAGAAAGAATGATTGTCACCTATTCTGTTCTGGCATGGTGTCTGTTTTGTCTGTCTGTCTGTCTGTAAAGGACAGGGTCCTGTGTAGTAACATACGTAACTTCCAGTATACACAAATGCAACACTTTGCAAGCCCAACTCAAAGCCACAAATTGGCTTTTAGCAGAATTCATCATAGATTCAGAATTATTTAGCAAATATTGTCAAGTCACAGAATCACATCTAATATTGGACATTGTGCTATGAGATTTGCAAATGTGGACTGGTTGAGTATGAGAAGTCCCTTGTTTGTTATAAACAGTCAAAGGGATGAAACTGCTTGGTATGATCTGCCTGCCTTCATGACTTGTGGCCCACATCCCTGGCATCACACCAGCACTGAAATTCATATACCACAGTACTCATTTGAGAGAGATAGGCAGAATGTCCAAAAGGATAAGCGGTCAGTTTTCAGAATCAAAAGATTGGCCTTAGGCCCATAAGTTTGTACACAACATGGAGACAAATGATCTGATGAGATGAACCTTAATCCCACAGGATGGCTTTAATATGCCTTGTTTCAGTTTGCACAGTGAACAAATGGCTTGTGATCAATTTATGAGTTTATCAATAAAGGTCAGTTGTTAAAAATAGCCTCAGTTTTATTGCCATAGTCACTAATTGTAAAGGATGAATATTCCAGTCCCTTCGTTGGGTTTACTGACTTGTCTATCCAGGTTGGCCTTGACCCCTTGTAACACTGCCAGATTTTCACATTAAAAAGGTGAAAAATCAGACAGATTATTCCAGAATCCCGCGATATGCATGTGTTAGATCAGCCAGCATATTATCAATGAATCACCACCTTCAGTGGATGTTAGTTACTGGTGGGTTAACTAGGAAGAGAGAAGTTTAAACTCATCAAATGCCTGTTCCCATTTTGGTCCTGAAAACTGATCAGTCGACCTCGGATTATCATGGAAGGATACTATATCTTTAAGGTTTGAGCAATAGGTAAAGCGAGCTATTTTACCTTGCTGCTATGCAGTAACAACAGAAAGGCGACTGCCATCAAGCCAAAAGACATTTTGTTTGTCTATCACACGAACGAGTAACATGCAGTATGAATTTAATCAGTTCCTTTAGGGATGGATACTGCCATCCTTACCTGGTCTAGCCGACATGTGACTCCAGACCCATAACAATGTGGTTGCCCCTTAACTGTCCTACGTGCAATTAATGCTGGCCTAGCTAATGATTTCCTCACCGTTTTAATGAATTTTTAAAAATTTCCCTCGTCTCTTCTTCTACGTTTCCTTTACCTGGTCTCTTCCTTTTCGAATATTTGCAAAAGCTCTTAATCGTACAGTACAGTCCTCGGCCCAAACATCTCTAGCTGCTCAAATGATTTCCCTTCCATCTTAAAAAGGTCAGAAGTGGAATATTCACAGATGATTCACAATGTTCAGCACCATTCGTGACTCCTCAGATACTGAAACAGGCCAAGTTTGCATGTAGCAAGACACAGACAATATCCAGGCTTGGTCAAGTTCTACTCATGCTGTGCAAATGCCAGGTAGTGACCACAAATTTTCCCAAAAATGAGAATTTAACCATCATCCTTGATGTTCAAAGGCATTCCCATTGCTGAAATCAACCTTATATCCTTCTTCCCTCACAATCACCAGCATCACTCCAGCAGCAATTAGTTCACCTCCTGTCTCCCCAGTCCCTGACCACCATCTACAAGCCACAAGTTGGGGGTGTGACTGGATACTTTCCATTTCCCTGGATGAGCTCCAGGCCCAAACAAAGCTTGACCTGATCCCAGACAAAGCACTCCATCCAGCATCTTCAACATTCACTCCCTTTGCCAATGATGTACACAGAAGTTTAGAGTCCCACCTGCAAGACTGCAGTATTTCACCAACGCTCCTCTGATCAGAACCTTACAAACTCACAACATCTACCATGTGGAAGACAAGGGCAGCAGATACCTGACCCAGGCAAAGACCACACAGCATATATGAATTTTAAAAAATCACAATATATTCCGAGGCACTAACTTGCTATTTTGTTTCTCTATCCTCAAATTTTTTGGCAACACTTTTCTAGTCTATTAAAAAGGAAAACACTCTCAATCATCAGATTTACTATTATGCCAACATCAGAAGCCTCTTCTTTTTATCTAATACTATCCTTAACCATCTGAGCCAACCACAAATGGGTCTTTCTTGCTGCGTCTCTTTCCCAGTGGGATGGAAACATTTTACTCTATTTACCCGGTCCACTTCAGCCAACTCTCCCCTTCTACCTCAAAATTAAAATCCAAGAACAGTGGATGCTAGAAATCAGAAACAAAATGGAGAAACTGCTGGGGAAACTCAGCAGATCTGGCAGTATCTGTGGAGAGAAAGCACAGTCAAATGTTTCGGGTCCAGTGACTCTTCTTCAGAACACTTCTGTTGAAGTATTGATTCTGCGTTCTCTCCACAGATGCTGCCAGGCCTGTGTTTCTCCAGCAATTTCTGCCTTTGTCACCCCTTCTACCTCTGTAACTGGCTTGTGCAAGATTGAGATAGAGATCTCAATCGGACTGTAGGTCAGGCATAGAAAATAATGAAGTTCACATCTGGGTTGGACAGACCCAGCTCTGATGCTTCATCTGGCTAAATAGGTTGAAGACTCTTTTCAGAAAAAAGGCTTGTACTTAAACAACAAACACTAAAGAGAAAGATAACTAACTCTGCTGAGATTGACACCAAGAATAAGTTAGAAATCTTAGGAAAGTTGGGAATAACTGAAGATATGATGATCAATGCAATGCAATACAGTGCGGCGAATGCAATCTTCCTAAAAGGAAATTTAAAACAAACACAGTTGCAACTCAAATATATTGTCTTTATTAAAAGCTCAGCATGCCCTTAAAAAAAAGAGGTTTTCTAGTGACTGATAACTGTGAAGCGAGAACTCTGAAATGAGACACATTTCTCCATATGTTGCCACTGCTAATTCCCAAGAACAAAAATGTTCTTTAATTTACATCCGGGATGAATCACAACAAATTGTTTACAGCAGTTCTGAAATGGAACACTGGATCCTGACTTGCTGCGTTCGTTTTATGGAGTTAATTCAAAGGCTCAAAGGCATCAATAAAAATAATTGCAACAAACTCACAGGAGAAGCTACAAGCTTGCATTAGCACTTTATGAACCCAGCCATCATGCAAACAGCCCCCGAGAAGCCTTATGAATTAGACACTCTGCCAATCTTATATTAACATATGGAGCTGGAGATATTTCAGCTGCAATGCATTAGCACATCATCCAAGGCATTTGGACTGCCAGTCAAAACAAATCCTCTCAAACATTCAAATTCTTGCCATAGCATGTACCTATATGCAGGTCGTTCTTCTTTAAACATAAAAGAATTTATGCTGAGATCCAAACCCTACATTTTGTTGAACTCCTTGTGTTTTCAATTGAATAAGTACTTTTTTTGTTGGCAGGTACTCATCTAAGAGACAGTGAACCTCGACAGAGTGTTGCCAATAATTCATACTTTTCAAGGTAACTTGACCCACCAACGCAAGTGTTTCATTGGTCATCGAACAAAACGTCTACTTACAATGATCAAATTTGTACCATTAATGTTTTAATTTTCTTCTCTCTGTGTGCATGTGGTTACTTCCCTGCTGAGGTAGCAAGAAACAGTGTTCAACAAGTAAAGCCTCAGTAATGAAGGCGAGCGCAGTACTCCCATCTCGGGTAAGAGTCTTTTGCCCTTCAACATCACAGTCATTAACTCTTTGATACCTTGGTCCTTGCAAATTATCACCTCATCAAAACTCTTACAACGTTGTATCAGCTCCTAAATCAGTGTTCAGTTTTCCAACATCTCATGTTTTGATCCTTCCAATTAGGACTCTATAATTGCCATAACAATCACAAATGACATTCCATAGTTTAGTTGTACAAAAGTTGAATATTGCTGAAAAGTCAGACTTTTTACAAAGCTTTCCATTTTGCACACATCAGGACAAATGCAAGAATGCCAAATTTCAAACAAACCCCAACAGCATAATGGGCCCTGATTGGTTGACTTTGATTGGCAAAATTGTTGCCATGATGAAAATTAACCGGAAACTATAGGCTCCCAAAGCTCCCAGGGGATTTAAAACAAAAAGACATAGCTTTCATTTGTAGAGGATGAATACCTGCATATGTGTACATGTCACCTCTAGCAAATAGAAAGGATCTACAATATAACTTCAATTGATAGAATAGTTTGTTAGTAATGGCTATTAGCACATGCAGGATTGTTCACCAAGTGCTGTTCAATTACAAAACCTCATCTCACAGGAGATGTTTTGAGTTTTGCATGTGCCGACTGGTTGAGCTGGTCTGTACTCCACATATTCGAAACAACTGAATCAAACAGAATGTTCCTTTGATCGGCCAACAACACAATTCTCTGTAAAAGAAAGAAACATGGGCCCTTTGGAGTTACCTGGGATCTTAAGGAACCTATATTTCTTGTTACTTTACTCACTGGAACACCAATCACAGTTGATGTGCACTTTTATTCTGTATATAAAATTGTTTGATGCCTTGCTATTCTCCCATTTGTTCTGATGAGTGCAAGGTGCCGCTGTTTTCAGCAATATTCAAATGAGTTGGAGGCATTGCCCCACTTTTCTCTCCATGACCAATTTTGACACAATTGACTATACCATCCTTCTCTAAAACCTCAACCTCAGTGCTCAGTTTAGGGAGACTGCCCTCAGTTTGACTATCAAATTGAAATCAAAGTATCCTCAGTGGAGTTCGCTCTCCATTCCCCCTGTTCTGCACCTGGAGTCTTTCAAAGATCTGTCAGTGATCCCTTGCTCTTTCTTATACCCACCACTTTGTAACATCAGCTCCTGCTGGAGTTCTGTGTCTATGAACAAACTCTAATTCTCCCAATTGCACATCACCTACATCCAATATTGCACCATTGTTTCATCTGAGCAGGAATAGTGCTGAGCAAAGAACTGTGGATACTGGAGGTCTGAAACGAACAAAACCAGAAATTGCTGGAGAGACTCAGCAGTTCTGGTGCCATCTGCATACAAAAAAACAGGGTTAACATTTTGATGAGCAATCTTTCATCATAAATTGAAAATGACCATGTCCTCAGACACTCAGAGCCCATGCTTTGAATTCTTCGAGAAACCCCCATCTATCAATCTTCTTCACTTCCTTAAACCTACCTTTTTAACCAAGCCTGTGGTCACGCCCCTGAGCATTTCCTACTTCGAACCCAAGTTTCCTTATGTTTGTGAACTGCCCTCAGTGATTTGCTATCCTGTTTTTTTAACAATGATGTGAGTGCGTGAGAGAGAGATTAAGATGGAAAGCAAGAATGAGAGGGAGGAAAAGAAAGACAGAGAGAAGGACAGGAATACACACAGCGACAGGGGGGAGCGGTGGAAGAGGGGGAGGGATGGACAGAGAGCAAGAGCAAGAGACAGAGACACATTGACACAAAGTGAAGTAACACTCAGCTGTTTACTTGCACTAATTTATACATTGATATGCAGTAATTGATATTAAGAATACTGCAAGTATCTCCCTCCTCTCCAGATGTACAACATTCACAGAAAGATTACTGCAGGATTATTGAGAACCAATTAGCAGTTAAAGCAGCAGAAAACTGTATACCACAGTTTCAGACAATGGTTCAGAAGGCTATAGAGAGTTTCAAAGATGCGTCTGGCCTACCTTCGGCACTTGAAGTTCAACCATACACACAGACACACACAAGATTCCAGTATTGGACAGCAAACTGAGCAGCAGTCTGCAAGAGCAACATAAAGCCCTGGTTGAGAGCTGCTAACACTAATCTCTCAAGGAAAGCGAGAGTGTGAAGCACTGCAAACACACATTTCTGAATGAAGCCACCCCAACATTAAATTGTGTTTACCCTGTATTCTCCTTTTAGCTGTCGATCAATTTGCTGGATGACTTTTCATAATTTCTCATGGTAAATCTAGGATGAATGATCTAATCTTCTTGCTATCCCAAAGAAATGGAAATTTAATGGAGCTATCATCTGTATGTCATGTGTGACGATGCTGCTCCTTTAAGGAGGTTATGCTCTCCTTGTTTTTTTTTCCCCCAGTGAGGTCATAAAAGACACAGGCTCCAAAAAGTCTAAGTTGAAGAATTTTAGAGCCTCAGGCAGAAGACTTTTAAATTAAAAAAAACAAACATTTGTACAATGAAAGGAGAGTGGCCTGTTCTCCCAGCTCAGCTTTTCTCTGGTTTTGGGTTGGTTTTAGCACAGCAGAGTTGAAGAAAGGCTGCTGGACCCAAAGAAGCAGGTCCATGCTGATCTCACTGATTTCTCTCCTGTATCAGCCTGTGTTTGATTTTACCTTACATGCCAAGGGATGTTTGTGGGGATTGTTACACGTATTTGGAACAGCGTCATTAAGCTGGGACAATCTGTTGGGTTTTCGGATAGGTTAACTTATTCAGTATTCTGTTCGCTTTTGATTGTGTTTATTTGGTAATCTTGTAAATAAATTATTTTGTTTAAAAACTATGTGGTTTGACCAACAGCAACCCCCCTAGACTATCCATGTTACAGCTGCTTAAAAAAGCTAGCAAAGTTAGGGTCTGGGCTACTTTCTTGAAATGTTTTGATGGTGTCTGTCCTGGCTCATAACACATGGATTGAAAGTCCCACTACAAGACTGGAAACCTTGATTTTGTATGAGCTGCTTGATGTTTCAGGGCCACCAAGTGAGACCTCAAATGAGACCAGATCTGTCTGGTGTAGTCAGTCATGTGGGGAACTTACATCCTCCCACTCGAATGAGGGAGGAGTTGTCAAAGTCTCCCTTTAACCATCCCCAACTTTCTTTCTCAGAAAACAGAGCACAAAACTTGTCTCACTGTAGTTTCAAAGATCAGAATTCTACATTTCCAGAGACAACTGAAGAAAAACACACTGACATATACAAACTCAGAAGGCTGCACCTTGAATTCCCAAAAAGAAGAGTTTGGGATTTAGAGAAGCAGTGCTTAAACAGAGATCTGTGATTATTATGCTGTGCTCTCTTCATTATGTCTTTCTAAACACAATCATAATTTATTTGTAAAACTCAGAATACAAGACATAATACTAAGATCTGATCATGTTTGCCAAGCAATTCCAAATGTGACAAGAATTACCAATAGCCAATTTCTGATCATCAGTAAGACATGCAGCATGGTTCACTGATGGCTATTTGAACAGTGACAATGCTGTGGCTTCAAGAGGTTATTTTGTCCTTTTTTTTAAATAAAGAGAGATAAAAATGAGAGGTGTGGAGCAGTCTGTAAGAAAACAGCTTGTGGAGGCTTTGGTTATTTAAAAAACAAGTTGGAACAATAGAAGCAACCTGAATGGGTGTGGCTAAACTCCCACAGAACCAGGATCTTTAGTTTAGCTTTCAGCTGTTGGGATCTTGAAGAAATGGAAGCTATTTTTATCCCTTTCTAGATTATAGTCACAAGTTGGAAGGTTTGCTTCCTGGGCTATTGGATTGCATGTGAGACCAATCTGTTTTTTGATTTTGCATTTTTCCAACGATGTGCTTATGGGATACTTCTGTATATATTATTCTGATAAGTTCTCCATTCAAGTTAGTCCAATTCCTTCTTTCTTATGTTATATTTTAAATATAGAGTCAATGACTAAAGCATGTTTTGCTTTAAATCCGGTAGTTTGACCAATCGAATTGCATCTGGAATGTAACATCTTACATTTGTCTTTGCAATAAGAAAACGTTAGCACCTAGACTATCTTCTGAACATTTTGAGGAGGTTTGGTATGGTCCATAACATAAGCTAAGTACATTCATGCACAGGGACTTGTTCTTGGAGGTGAAAAAAGAAACATCAACACTTAGTGTCACACTTCAGTGAAACAAATGCCGAGGGATCAATAGTCCTCTGGCACAGTCCCATAACAAAACCTAAACCAATTGGATCCTACCTGCCAACCAATGTGCACTCATTGCCACTCCCTTTGAAGTTTGACATTATTGCATCTGTCCTGATACAGACAAAATGTTTTAAAGGAACATCTTTCTTTAAAAAAGTGTCATGGAAAATGGGTTTATAATAAGTGGCTGCTTTTGATTGGTGTGGACGCGGTGTACTGAAGGACCTTTTTCCTATGCTGTAAGCTTCTATGAATCGAGCATTTGACCCATTGCTTTGTATGCCTTGGCATCCTAAGTTAATATCTAAATGCTACTCAAATGTTGAGGGTTTCTGCCTCTACCACGAGTTCCAGATTTTCATCACCCTCATAGTTTTTCCTCACATCCTCTCTAAACCCCTTGCTTCTTGCCTTAATCCCACACGCTCTGGTCATCAATATCTCCATCAAGGGGCTAACCCTCCTTCTGGTCTACCCTGTGTATGTCCCTCAAATTTCATACGTCTAAATTACATCCCCTCTCGGTCTCCGCTGCCCCGAGGAAAACAATCCCAGTCCGTCCAATCACTCTTCCAGACCGAAACTCTCCAGCCCGGGGCAATATCCTCTCCAGCACCACCAAAGAAGTGCAATTTCAGGCAATACTCAATTCATTTGCAAACTGTAGGAAATTCAGCTCTGTACATATAAAATGAAGCTGACAAGGTCTCTGAATGCAAGAGTGTAGATGCCCATGTCATAATAGAACATCATTGAAATTGTTAAACTTGGAACACTGCGCTATCCATCCAGAAGATTCGTCCCCATCAGTAGTGAGCACGTTTCTGATATTATGGAATCTTTGCAATTGTGCTTGTCACCACATGAAGCTGTGCCCCTCCGCCCCCAATAACGCTCCTCCAAAAAGATGAAGTGAAAACTCCATTTGACTCCCTGCAGCAATAAGCAGGGAAAACCCAACTGCTTTATGGATGATTCCATTTTAATGTTTCCTCTATTGATACCGTGCTCCTGTGATCCAGATATCCAAACTGCTGAGGCTGTAGAAACATGCTTCTGTAGGTCCGTGGCATATTTAGATCTCCTTAACATGCTCGCAAATGGAGAAAGAGGGAAAAAAAAAGGGATTAAACAAGAAGATTCATAAGTGTGCTGCACAGTAGGACTTAAAAAAAAAATCAGCCCCGAGAGAATTGTTCTTCATTGCTAGAGGGATAGAGTTTAAAATTAGGGGGGTTATGTTGCAGCTGTGTAAGGCACTGGGGAGGCCACACCTGGAGTACTGTGCGCAGTTTTGGTCTCCTTACTTGAGAAAGGCTGTATTGGCACTGGAGGGAGTGCAGAGGAGGTTCACCAGGTTGATTCCAGAGTTGAGAGGATTGGCTTAGGAGGAGAGATTGAGCAGACTGGGACTATAGACATTGGAATTTAGAAAATTGGTGGTGGACAGTATTGGGGGAGGGGGGAGTCTTTCAAAAACATACAAAATTATTAAAGGGAATAGTTAAGATTGAAGTAGGGAGGTTTTTTTTCTACTGGTGGGTCAAACTAGAACTAGAGGGAATAGCCTCAAAGTAGAAGGGGAACAGATTTAGGATTGAGGCGAGGACGAACTTTTGAATCTGTGGACTTCCTAGCCCAGTGAGGCAGTTGAGGCTACCTTGTTAAAATGTTGTTCAGGCAAAGATAGATAGATTTTCGAACAGTAGAGGAATTAAGGGTTATACTGAGTGGGCAGGTAAGTGGAGCTGAGGCCACAAAAAGATCAGCCATGATCTTATTGAATGGCGGAGCAGGCTCGAAGGGCCAGTTGGCCTACTCCTGCTCCTATATCTTATGTTTTTATGAATTAAGTGGAGAAGGAATAATGGGACAGGGAGTGGTATCCATAATATATTACACTAGCTGTCTCGATGCATTTTATCAAAATCCAACAGTGTCTGAGATACACATACCCCTCTGGGCTTCTAAGGATAGCTCATTTTGGACAGTCATGGGATCGAAGGGCAAAAAAACTTCGCTACTCAATGTACCCACATGCTGAACAGAAGCAAAACACTGTGGATGTTGGAAATCTGAAACAAACATGGAGGAGGCTGAAGGAATGTCGCAGGTCTGGCAGCATCTGTGCAGAGAGAAACAGATGTTTCCGGTCTGGTGGGAATTGTCTTCATGTTCTGAAGAAGTTACACCACACTCAAAACGCAAACTCTATTTCTCTCTACAGATGCTGTCAGAACTGCTGAGTTTCTCCAGCCTTGTGTTTGGCACAAGTCCTCAGCTCGGTTTGGGCACACCTTTGAAAACAGAGATTAGAAGGCAGGTGCTTGCAAATGAAGTTTTTATTTAGAATTATTACTTGGCAGTGATGTGACTCATGCCTCTGGTTTAAGAACAGCACAATTCTCTCATCACACAGAATCTGGACACAACTCCAACAAATCAAAAAGTTACGTTTGCAAGGGAGGGAAGGATGAATGAATGGAAACAAATGCATTTCAATGACAAACTGCATCCAATAAGAACTAACTAAATCAACAAGATGTTGGGAAGGCAATGGCTTAGTGATATTATCGCTAGACTGTTAATCCAGAGATCCAGCTAATCTGATGGGGACCTAGATTCAAATCCTGCCACAGCAGATGGTGGCATTTGAATTCAATAAAAATCTGGAATTAAGAGAATAAATGACAACCTTGAACCCATCGCCAATTGTCATGAAAAACCCATCTGTATCATTAATGCCCTTTTGGTCTGACCTACATGTGACTCCAGACCCCAGAGCCATGTGGTTGATTTTCACCTGCCCTCTGGGCAATAAATGCTGGCCCAGCCAGCAACACAGTCACCCTCGCGAATGTGTTTTTAAAAAAAGAAATGCTTACACTGCCTTGTCCTCTCTAATGTATCTAGACACACACTGATGGTCACCATATCAAACATTCAGCTGGTGTAGCAACCTTACAAGCTGGCTGTATTAGTCATGCTCACAATGCAGGCCCTGCTTGCACTGTGGCAGAAGTGGTGCAATTAAACAAACACAAAGCGTTTATTTTGTCGAATATTCGAGACTTCCAGTCTTCGTGGCTGAACTTTACTCGAGGGATTCTTTTGTGACTGAAGGTTTAGTCAGATTTGACAGTTCTGCTTACACTGCCCACCAAAGGTGCTGTTTCAGCAAGTTGCTGCACACTAATGGAAAGAAAACACCACGAGCCCTCAAAAGAGTAGGTCAGCAGTGTTTAAAACGGTGCTCAGTCCTCAACTGGAAACGAGATTTATACTAATGCATAGGCTAAGCCAGGCTGTAATGTGTACACTCGCACACCAATGCAATTAAAAGACCATTCATACAGCCTGGACTTTCAACAAGTGCACGTGAAGAGCAACAGCAGGGAACTCAAATTACTGTACTCGGCACTTATTTTTAAAATAAATGAACTCATGTTCTGAATGCTGCTCTTAGGACAAGTACCCCTTTGTACAAAAGGCGCAGGTCTGGAAGAGGTAATAGTGTATTGAGCGCAAACAATACAGTAGCGTGAATAGTTTCATTCTGCAAGGGAAGGATCAGGGTCAGGGTGGGGGTGGGAAGGGAAATAAAAAGACTGAGCTTTTTTGCCTGTCCAGTTAAGTGATTGATGAATTAATGTAAGCACATGTCATTTTGCTGATAACATTCATTCACTGATGTCAAGGATCAGTGGAAGGTCACTCTCATTAAGAAAGCTAGCTTGCTTTTTTTTAAAAAAACATACATCTCTGGATATTTATGACAAGCTAAATGATAACTTGCATAACTGAACCAGTCTGGATTGCATGCTATATACACTTCGCTGGGCACGGCAGTTGTTCAAAAGTCACTCACAGCTGACTGTTTGCTGGTATAGAAGGCAGTTTTCTGCAGTGTGCAATTTTATAATAAATTCATTAGAAGTAATAGCATCATGAGCTGAAAGAACAATTTGCAAGTGACAGGGGAAGCAAGATGATCAGTTAATCAGTCCACACATTCTGATCTCAATGGAATATAGTACAGTAATCACCCAGGTTTGCTCTCCCTCTCTTGTCACACCATATCCAAGTGCTGGCCCACACCACACCAGCAGCCATTTTGTTTTTATGTCATTCAGAGGATGAGAGTGTTGCTGTGATAATCAGCATGTATTACCCACCCTAACTGCCCGCAGGAAGGTAGTGCTGCACCACTTGAATACAGCTGATGGTTTGCTTGGCTATTTCGAAGGGCAATCAAAGGGGCACTCACATAGTCATGGCTGTAATTTGTAGGCCTGCCCTGGTAAGAATAGTACATTTCCTACTTTGAAGGACATTATAGAACTAGATGGTCTTTTCTCACAACACAGTGGTTTCTCAGTTTCAACATTACTATTACTCACTGTTTGCCCCAGAACTACATAATTAAATTTAAAATTCCTCAGCTACAATAATAGAATTGAAGTGCCTAAATTGCCAGAATTTTAGGCCACGACTCTAGATTATTGGTCTAGAAACTTTACTACTATGCTATAATAACCCTGACGGAAATATTAAATCTGTATGAAAAGTGGACATGATACATCCCAAAATCACAACTTGAAGTCTTCATTTGACATTAGGGGGAAGACTACATGTAATGTCCATTAATATTTATTTATTTCTGTGAGATAAAGTCACCATGGTTTTGTTATCAGACCATAGGTCTGCTCTCTCATCAGAGAGAGAGATGACTGATGATGTTTTAACTTGGGGGCTCGCCAAATCTCAAGCAGGGGGAGAGGTGGAGAAGGAGAGTTCTTCGTGCTAACAGTGTGGGAATTGAATCCATGCAGTTGGCATTACTCTGCATCGCAAACCAGTATGTATTTCTGTATAACTGAAGCTGCAGAGGAGACCACAACTTGCTTTTCAAATCTGATGCTCATTTGACTGAGCGTGTCTCATTTTCTCACGCCACAAATCAAAGGCTCCAGTAACCTGGGGACTTTCCTACATCAACCTTCACACGAAAAAGCCTTTGAACGTTTACGATGGAACCAGTCACCTTCTGCTATTCAAATACTACATTGGACGACAGAAAGTTTAGCCTTTAGATAGTATTCTAGCCAGGAGCTGAACAGAAACCACATTACAAAAAAAAGGGACTCTGAATGGTTTGTGGGAATCAGGGAAAAAAACAGAAGAGCCAGGTCAGTCACTCTGCCACATAGACCTTCACCCCAACCTCTCAAACCACTTCATTTTTTTGGGTATTAAATTGGCTCTTGCTGTAGTTCTGCAGCTCTGAGCAGTTAACGTCAGCATGGGGTTAGGACAGTCTCCCTCCCATTTGAAGGTGCATCAAGAGTCACAAGAGGCTTCTCTCTATTTCAATTCATCGGTTAAATTTCCTTCCTTAAAAAAAAAAGCTTTTTCCACAAGTTACTTGGGTACCTAGAAAATTACATATGGATTACATTTCCCCTCCTATTTACATCAAGTCTCTTCCTCTGTCACACCCAAAAAAGTTAATATGGTTTGATCCTGCCAATGCCCATTTCTGGCTGGTTGCTACAAGGTGAGCAACAGTGATTCCTCAAAATTGGCATCCAGTTGCAAGAGTTTTCCTCTATATAGTGTAGCTGACAGGAACGTGTGGAGAGTATGAAAAGGAGTAGACTGTCCTGCCGAACACGCTCCAACATGCAATATGATCATGTCTGATCAAATACTTCAAGAACTTTTATCCACACTATCCCCATAGCCGCCCCCACCCCACCCCCCACCACACAACTCCATTTCTTCAGAGGAGGGCATCATTGCAATGGAGACCAGCTTTGGTAGCCCATCCCTAATTGCCCACAAATGGGGTTATGAGGCAACCACATTGGTGTTGGAGTCAGACCAGGCAAGGGTGACAGATGTCCTTCCCTACAGAACATTAGTGAACCAGATTTTTTTTTTCCCCTGATAGTGGTTTCATGGTCATCATTAAACTTATAATTCCAGATTCTGTTATCAAATTCAAATTCCACCATCAGCCTTAACAGGATTTGAACCCTGGCTCGCAGATCATTACCTGGCTCTCTGGATTAAAAGTCCTGCAATAATAACACTTGGTCATAGTCTCCATGGCTTAGGAGTAGGCAAACTCCAAAACTGTGCTTCCACAGCCCTGTTTAGGTTGGGGGGGGGGGGGGGGGCGGCGGTTGTCAGGTGGGAGATCTTTTAATGTCTGAAGAAACAAAGTGGTTTGAAAGGTTGGGGTGAAGGTCTATGTAGCAGAGTGACTGACCTGGCTTATCTGTCATTCCCTGCTTCCGACAAACCCATTCAGAGTCCCTTTTTGTAATGTGGTTTCTGTCCAGCTCCTGCAATCAACGGACTGCAGAAGCTATGAGAAATAAAGGGAAAAATTCAACCTGCATATTGTACATTGCTCATCCTCCTAAAAAAATCTCAATATGCCTTTAAAACTCAGTGAGGCATGTGTTCATCAGAATTCTTAGGATTTCATTATTGTACAGAGTGCCCAAGATCAATGTTAACCTCACATTCTCCAAACATAAGCAGATGGCTGGACCATAACAGTGACTTTAATAAAGACGGTCAAGGCTGAACCAGCACAAAGGAAACATTTCCATGCTTTTACAAAGAAAGGGGAAATATCACATGAAAGAACATTTACACGGTGGCAGATTAAATCTTAAATCAACAACGTCCTATTATATACTACAAGAGTACCTATAAATTAAAGAATCACAATCACATATTTGACCTTCACCTCGGTTAATATCAACCTGGTCAGACCAATAATGTAGAAGCAAGATTAAACTGCAATTCTCTTCAACATCATCAGCATTCTCCAGTAAAATGCAGCTTTGCAGTAAGGGCAAAAAAATTTTTTTTCATTGTAACATGCACACTTATTTATGAAATGCTTTCAGTAGTGTAGGAAAGACTTCACTGAAACTCATGTCCAGTTGTTTAGTGTAGTAATTTTAATTGGTAATGGCTGCTTTCATCCTGCTAGTGACCCAAGTCGACAGTTCTCCTGCCGTATCCATGTAGTAATAGTGGAGATCACACTAGCAAATTGCTTTGCAAAAAAATCCTTTCAACAGACAATAGGATTCACCAGCACATTTACAAATGCTGTGCCCTCTTCTGCTTTCCCCTGCTCAGTTCTCAAGTTACTGAAATTTGCTGGAAACGTTTTTTTTTTAACAAAACTGATTCCCATTCTAACATACATTGCGAATTGCTAAAAATTACAATAGCATTTGAATAGACTGTCTCTGTATTTGTGAATCAAGTATTTCATAAACAATGTGCGTGTGTGGGGAGGAAGAATATAAAATGTGGAAATGGCGGGGGTGGGGGGTGGGGAGAGGGCATCTTTGAGATCTAGAAAACCATTTTGTGTTTAAATCTTCCTATGTCAAATTTTATTCACCACCCATTTTTGTCTTCCAATGCAATGCCCACTCACTCTGCGTAAAATCAGCCAAGGGGGGGGGGGGGGGGTGATTCAACCCAGACTCAGTGAGTCTCAAAATAATGTTAACAGTTTAAGTTCTATCCACATACAGGCTGTGGTGCTACAGTGAGATCAGACTCCTTGCTGTATCATACAAATGATTCAGAGGGGTGCCATTCAAAATTTTATAAACAAATCTCTCTAGTAGACAAACAAAGATGCCTTGGGTCCATTGTGAACGATGGCCAATTAACAATCTAACTACCCAAGCTTGGTCCAAAAGTATCACACCAAATATTTCACCTCATGAAAGACCACGACTAAACCAATGTAATTTTCCCTTCCTCTGGATGTTGGATTAGCAGTGCTGCATGAGCAGGAGTTCCTCCTGATTAAATATTGGAAAGACTGAAGCCATTGTTTCAGCTCCCTGCTCCAAACTCTCTTCCTTACCCAGAGGGAGAAACCAGTGGAAATAAACATGCTAGTCATAGTGAAGTATTATCAGACAGACCCATAGGTCACATTTGCCAGTAGTACTGGGATTTTCCTTCTAAATCGTTTCTGCCTCTATCTCTCTCTTGCCCCCCCCCCCCCCCCAAAGCATATGGATAGCATTTTTCCATATATAAAGCAGGTTTCCATTTACTCACTGGGTAGCTCCTGTTGTTCACCAGTGTGATTTCCCAAAAGCCTCACAAGGTCAGAATGCAACGGAACTATTCATGGAACAAACTTGAAAACTGTGCAGAATGCTTGTATTTGGGAGTAAAGCAATTCCCTGACATAGGGAAAGCTATAGAGGGAAACCTTCAACCTTCTAAAAGGAAACAAAAGGGGTCTTTCATTTAAGAAAGAGAGACAAGGAGAAGTTTTCTCTCTCAAAAGGTTGGGATTCTTTCAAACTCTCTTCCCCAAAGCACCGTGGTGGTAAAGGCATGGAATATTTTTAAAGGCGGAAATAGTTTCTTCACTAACAAGGGAATGAATCTAAGATGGGGAGGGAGGAGAAAGATAGTCAACAGGAATATGGATTGGAAGTCACAATCAGATGAGCTACAATCTTATCAAATGGAGGATCACATTTCAGGAACCAAACAGCCTACTCCTGCTCCTTATTTGTATATTCATATATATGTTACCTCAGTTATCTCTTAATATACAGACTTAACTATTTGTGCAATTTGTATGCAGCAATGGAAACAAAAGGACCTGACATTTTATAAATATTACTTCACAACATCAGTAGGCCCTTCCACATACGACTAATAACATCCAAGACCAGCAATATGTAATTGATAAGCCCCAGTACAGTTTAAGAAAAGAAAATGCTGAATTCGCCTCTAAACAAGCAGCTTAAACACTTGGCTGCCTGAATTCCAAAGAACATACACCAGAGAATTAGAGGCTGTAAAAATCCTTTATAAGCTCTTTAAAACAGAGAAAAAAAAACTTAGTAGCTTTTTTGCAATATACTGTTTGTCAGATCTTTCCCCTTAACACAAACTCTTCCACAGCAAGGTAGACAACTGAATGATTAATAAAACAGATAAAATAAAACTGTTAACTACATCTTATCAGTATCTCAAGCAATTCTTATAAATAATTAGCTTTGGAGTGTTGAAACAGTTCAGGACAGGCAATGCTCCACAGCCAATAGCCACATGGTCCGATAATCTGCTTTTTGTTTTTGGGTGTGTCTGGTTGACAGTTACATTGTCCATGCCAATGGGCAATTCTTAAGTGCCTTGGGATCTTCAACAGCTGCTGGAATGGGCAAAACAGACTGACCAAAAATTTCTATATATGCTCAGGTTTGTTCACTGATGGGAAGTGGGGAAAAAGTGAAGGAAAACTAAGCGAGCGTTTTCTCCAAGAAACTGCTTTTGCCTCCCAATGGAATTTTTTCTCCCCTGAAACTTAGCCCACAAAGAGTTTGCAGTCTATCCATCATTAACAGTAATGCATGCACAGCTCACAGCATCATACAACTTTACCAGAACTGACAATCTTATGCGATAGAAGAATCACCTCCTTCCCACAGCTGTAGAGTGGGACAGAACAGGCTGACCACATTTGTATTTAGAGTGCTGGAAACCTGCCTGCAAATCGTACAAATAATTTCTTGTTTGGCTACTGTCTAATCACTGCATTCATCACAAATTGTTGCTCTTGTGTTTTGATTCCATCCAAGCAGCTAATACAAAGCAATCATAGATGTTTTCTAACTCTGCCTTCAGAGGCAATTGGACATTCTTTCTATTTAACACTGGGCATTAGCAAATGCTTCCTTTTCCAAACATTCTGTACTCATGTCTCACGTTTCAGAGTTTTTAAAAACATTTCCAAATGATACAAAATAGGGTTGAATATATTAATATAATTCAACTGACCAAAGATGTAATGGTGGTCACAACACTTTATGAGCTCATTTGTTGTCAACTTCATTATATACTGAAAATCCAAGAAGACTAAGTTCAGGCGAGTACCAAATAAAGCAAAACTGCAGTTTTGAAAGATACAAATTGATATTGCTTGTCAATTTATCATAGTGCTGCACAGAGGAAGTCAATAACAAATATAGCCTTTAAGTGAGGAGGGATTGGAGACAAGGAGATAATTATAGCAAGGTGCACCCTTCGAATTCACAGATTCTAATCTTATTTTCATACAACTTTATCAGACTTGGCTCAGTTGGTAGCACATCCGCCTCCTAACGAGAAGATGAGACTAAACTCGAGAGACCTGAGCATGGACAATATAGATCGACATTCCATGCAGTAAAGAGGAGTGCTGCACTGTCAGAGGTGCCATCTTTCAGGTGAAACTAATGCTTGCCTGGCATGGAAAGTGGACATAAAAGATTCGATGGCAATATCTTGAAGTAGAGTAAGGGAGTTACCCATGGCATACTGGCTAGGTTTATTATTCAATCAATTTCGCAAAAAGATCATCCGGTCATTTCAAGATTGTTTGTGGGAACTTGTTGTGCACAAAACTACCAGGAATCTCATCTGTAATATCAAGCTCATAGGCCAAGCTAAAAATGTTTCCGGAGAGCTGAAGACTAGAAAAACTTTCTAACAAAAATTTATGTTGGCAAGTTAACGGATGCTTTACTATAGATAAAAACTGGCAAATACCAAACACCAAGAGAATTTGACAAAAGATCACAAGGCAGCATAACTCATGAGCAATTAACAGTTCGCCCACATAAGACGAGACTATTTCCAGCATACAGCTTGCCAGTTGCTTCATTTGCTGTTTATGCTCAGAAACTACCAGCATGCAACTCAACTTCTTAATGTCAACTTTGTGTGGGTACTCATTGAACAAGTTACAGCAAGTCAGTCGTCAGTCAGGTAATGCATCACTCACAGCCTGTTTTAAAATTATAACCTCAACCAATGTGCTTCAGTCAAAAAGTTACACACTGCTGGTGCTGGAAATCTGTAGCAAACTCACATCTGTTCCTTCCTCTCTGCAGCAGCTAAGTCCATGTTTGAAGTTGATGACCACTCAGCAAAACTGGGAATAGTAGTTTTGAAATGAAACAGATTTTACTCAGAGGATGAAAGGCATCAGGACAAAAGGAAGCTGTGAGCCAGAGTAAGACAGGAGAGAGACTGAATGACCGAAATGTATTCTGAGCTAAATGAAATAAAGATGGGATAACAGAAGAAACAAAAGATAATGTCTTGAGGCACCCTTCATCCTCTGCTTTTTCAGAGAAGGACTATGCTCTCCATGATACCCTAGACCACTCTTCAGTCACCAACTCCCATAACACTTCATCCTCCACCCACATTAGTTTTCCATTCAAATGCAATAGATGTAACACCCTTTACTTTCTCATTGCTTCAGGTCCCCTTCCAAGTGAAGCAGTGATTTCTTTGTATTTGCATCAAAATTACCTACTTTGCTGCTCTCAATGTGCTCTTCTCTACACGGGGGTTTGGGGGGGGGGGGGGGGGACCTAACACATTGTGGGTGACCATATTGTAAAGGAATTCAGTCCACAGACATGCCTGTGAACTTGAAACATCCACCTTGCTCTCACTGACAGCTCTGCTGCTGGCTGCTAGCACTGTTCCATCGAGACTGATCATAAACTGGAGGAACAGCACCTTGTCTTTCGATTAGGTAGGTTACAACCTTCTGGATTCAACATAGAGTTCTGGAATTTCAAACTGAAATCGCAGTGCTCCATTTGTTTCCTTTTCTTTGCAAGTTTAGCTTTTCTTTTGCTTTTTGAGAACAGTGCATTTTGTTTCTTTTCTTGCCTCAGAATTTCTTTTTATTCCTTTCTGTCCTGTTAGTTCAGCTCCACTGTCATCCAATCTTTTCTGTCTTCCCTCCTCAAACTTTTCTTTCTCCTTGTCCCACCCAGTTCTTCCTCAACATCCATCACCAATTCACAGGTCATCACAATGTCATGTGACTCTGTTCCTCTTTCCACCAAGGTTTAGTTTCCTTCATGAAATTCCCTTGAAGGTTTCTTGAGGCTGCTTTTAATCTTTGGAGCTGCTTTTTGCTATTAATATTGCTATATTTTCCATTCTTACTAGCCCCTTTATGCAGGTGTTGCAGTAACATCAGAACAATACCTTCTGTACTTGTGATGAAGGGAGGTATTTGAATGTACACAAGATGAAAATTAGAAGAATTCATCAATATCCTCAATAATTATCAGCCATTCACTAATCTTAAGTCCGCAACATTCAAAGGAAGTTCATTGTCAAGAAACTATAGTATTTATACTGGCAAAGACAACAGCTGTAAGTTAGCACCAAAGGCTTTCCACCCACCCCACCCCACCCAAATCCACACTTCTACATACATAAAACCATCCATCTAAACACAGACTGACTAGATCATAGATAATGCATTTGCATCATACATGCATAAAGCTGGATCATTCGAACCAGGCAGTTACTGTTCTTCTTAGTGTAACTCAACTCTCCATCTCAGACTTACACTTAAGAATACTGTTGTTCAACACAATGGCATTAAATTCTCTCACATCACGCAGCCTTAAATTAGAGATTCTATATTCACTTGCAATAAGTAACTGACTTCAAATTTTCCTGGCTCCCAGTTAGCTGGATATTCCTGTTTTGCCACGCGTCAAATCAGGTTTTCAACAACTTGCAGACACACTCTCTAGAAACACCCTTTGCTACCTCTTTCTCCTCACTGTCCAGGTTTTGGCAACTTCCAGTTCTCCAGCTACGACAGCTATGGCCTGCCTCCCCTGCTGGCAACAGCCCAGACCTGACATCTTCCCAATGGTTATAGAGTTCCCAAACGGAAAATGAAGTGCTGAAACTGGACTCAAACGCAGGTTGTGGTGTCAATATCGAGTCGAACAATTTTAGGTCTTGAGGCACCTTCTCCTATGACCAGACCTGCTGACCTTTTCTAGCTACTCCCAGTGGTATTGCAACAATATTTTTTGAGATTTGTTGAAAATGAAGCCAAAGCTACATACAACGTAAGCTTTGTGACCAAGTATTAAAATACCATAGGGTTTTGCTGGCAGGAAACAGGTCTTTAATTTCCGGGGTTTGGGGCTGTCACAGTTGCTTCAGCCTTTTCATTCACTGCACACCTTGAAGAGGCAATGCAACTTTTATTTTCAAAATAACTAACATTACAATGTATCTAAACAAAACATTCCAGGTTTTAAAACCAGGCAACCATTTTAAACTCATCGTTTTCAGCTTTCTGACCTTACAATTACGACAACTGGCTGTTTGCAAGTTTATCAGCTCAGCAGTACCAGGCCTGCAAAGGAATAAAATGAACCAAGCTACAGGAAAATAGCTATAAATTTATTCTAGGAAATAGATAAAATAAGGAATAAATAAAAAATGGTAATATTGCCATCATCTTACCATACCACATGGCTGCTCTCTAATGAGAGAAGAGAGATGACTGGTGCTGATTTAACCAGAGGGTCACCATGCCGGAGGCGAAGGGAGCGTTGAGAAGGAGATGCTTTCGTGGTAACGTCAGCTGGTGTGGTAATCAAACCCATGCTGTTGGCATCACCCCACATCGCAAACCAGCCATCTAGCCAACTGAGCTAACCGACTCCCATAATTATTAAAGTGACTGAACCCAGGTATTTGTAAGCTACCGGTGGAATAAGCACTTTCAACAGACTCAAACAGGCTGTGACAACGTCTTGCTTTTGACTTCTAATACGTGCTATCAAAAAAATCAAGTAACTTAGCTCCCTCTCTCATCCACTATTTGTATGGTACCAAGCATAAAACCAAGCTAGGTTTATCAACAGTCATTAAAATGGCAAAAGCCTCCACCCTCTGTTTCAGGAACTCTGATGGCTTCAAACTGAATTAAACTCCTCTAATCTTTCACATTTTTAAATTATAAATCTTTAACATATATATCACCACCTTTAAACTCAGCTTGGTTTTCCTTCAGTCAGACAATATCCCTTGATCCAAACTGGTGTGCAGTCATGAAACCCAGGTTGACACATGATGCAACATCTATTGTTGAGGTTTGCGGATTTCATTTCCCTTCATTCTTCAAAGTTAAAATTAGTCTGGCCACATGCAAATCACTTTATCTTAACCCAGGCGGATGATGATCCTATACAGTAGTATCCAATCCATTTGCAGTACAATTTTGCAAGCTCTTTCTTCACTCCCCTCCTCCTGTCACCATATTGACTGTTCAACATAAGCAGGAGAAATACAAAAAGGTATAACTATCTTTCAGGACAACAATGAACGACAGAAAACGGAAAGCATCTTCTCCATTTCAAAAATGAGAATGGACGGCATGTTTCGCTTATGATCATATTAAGGTGTCTTTTTACACACTTTCTATTGAGGAGCACTCAACTGTCAAGCTTCACTCAGTCACTGAATGCTAAAGTCTTCAATGCATAGGTTGTCTCAACAAGCGCAATACAAAAAAAAAATTCATTTAAAACTGTTTTTACTGGTTGGCAATACAAACAAACTTCATCCTGGCCTGAACCCATCTGGAAATACTTTGCTGTTACAGTGCAGTCTACGGGAACAAAATATCGCCAGAGGACCGGCATAAAATGGGTATTTTACTTGGTATTTCTAATAACAAAAGCAGTTATTAAGCAGTTTACCCTATCCGAAATGATTATACTCTATTTACAAAGGAAAAAAGTCTACAAATACTAGGCATCTGAAAATAATTACATGGGAACTTGGTTAATGTACAACAGATCCATCAGCATTTGTAGCGAAAAACAGTCACTATTTTAGAGTTAAACTGGCTCGAATGGAGAACAGAGAGTCATAGAGATGTACAGCATGGAAACAGACCGTTTGGTCCAACCTGTCCATGCCAACCAGATATCCCAACCCAATCTAGTCCCACCTGCCAGTACCCGGCCCATATCCCTCCAAACCCTTCCTATTCATATACGCATCCAGATACCTTTTAAATGTTGCAATTGTACAAGCCTCCACCACTTCCTCTGGCAGCTCATTCCATACACTCACCACCCTCTGCGTGAAAAAGTTGCCCCTTAGGTCTCTCTTATATCTTTCCCCTCTCGTCAGAAACATGAGTGAGTGTGTCGTTTCGCCTTCGATTCTCCTCTCACAGCCACAATCAAGGCTTCAGCCAAGAGGCTGATTCCTCATCATCCAAGTTGAGAGTCATCTCATGCGACATGAAGCAACGTCTTGATATGCAGATCCAATTACAAACATTGCATGCAAAGTCAGTGTGCTCACTTGTCCAGTAAGGACTGGACTCCTCGCCTCAAAACATTCAGCCTTCTTGTTAGAGTCAGAGATGAACAGCACTGAAACAGACCCTTGTGCCCAACTCGCCCATGCTGACAAGATATCCTAGATTAATCTAGTGCCATTTACTAGCACTTGGCCAAAATTCCTCTAAACCCCTTCCTATTCACATAGCCATCCAGATGCCTTTTAAACGTTGTGGAGGAGCCAGTGTTGAACTGGGGTGGACAAAGTCAAAAGTCAAACGACACCAGATTTTATCCATTGGATTTATTTGAAACTATATTTTACCTGCCTCCACCACTTCTTCTGGGCAGCTCGTTCTGTACATGCACCACCCTCTGCATGAAAAAGTTGCCCCTAGGTCCCTTTTATATCTTTCCCCTCTCACCCTAAACCTATGCCCTCTAATTCAGGACTCCCCCCACCGCAGGGAAAAGACCTTGTCTATTCACCCTATCCATGGCCCTCAGAGGTTTATAAAACTATGAAGGTCACCCCTCAGCCACTGACGCTTTAGGGAAAACAGCCCCAGCCCATTCAGCCTCTCCCCATGGCTCAAATCCTCCAACCCTAGCAACATCCTTGTAAATCTTTTCTAAACCTTTGCAAGTTTCAGAGACTTCTACCTTTGGAATGGGCTGCTACATCATTGAAAGCTGCTCATTCTTCCCAGGCTTGCCCAGGAACACAAGTATTACCCCTGGGTGCTTTGCTGTAACCCCTCTTCTTAAAAGGTGTCCCCTCCAATTAAAATGTGAGAGGAGATCGCAATCTGCTTTCTAAGTAAGAGGGAGATAAAATCGATCAGCAGTCCCAGTCACATCCTTCTTTCATGAATCTGTCTGGCCAAGCTGCCTTCTTGACCTGCTACAGTCCTTGAGGGTGTGGGTGTAGACTCAAAGCTGTTCAGAAGGAAGTTCCAGATTTTGACCCAATCACAGTGAAGGAGTGTTAATGTGGTTCCAAGTCAAGATGGCGCGTGGCTTGAAAGGGAACTTGTAGACAGAGGCAATGCCGTGCACCTTTTAAGTGGTAGAGGTCACAAGGCCATCCAAACCCTGCTGCACAGGTCTTACCTCACAGCAAATCATATTCCTCAATCGCCCCTTGCTCCTCCCTTCTGTATTCTCCTTCCACCAATTCTCCCGAGGTTCCTATACTCCTTCAATTCTTGCCCTTATGTGCCCCCAGATTGAAGTGTCCTCACATTAGTGACCATATCTTCAGTTGCCTAGGCCCTGACCTCTGGAATTTCCTCCCTACACCTCATTGCCTCACCCTTCTCCCTTAAAGAAATGCTTTAACTTGCCTGACTGAGCTTTTGGTCAGTTGACCCACTATCTCCTTACATGCAATGTTTTAGCTTATAATGTTCCCATGAACTGCCTTAGGATATTTTGTTGCACTGAAGATACCATATAAATGCCAGTTGTTGTTGTTGCAGCAAATAAAAAGGCGTTTTGATTTTGATTGGGACGGAAATAATAAAACTAACATAAAAGGACTTTACAGAGTCAGAATTAGTGACTTGGTGAGAATACCAGTAGGAAACGTCAAAGCTCAGTACTGCATAAAGATACTGTTCTGGTGGAAGAAGCAGGGCCGTTTAAACCACAGCATGTGTGGTTCTCCTGACAACAGCTTATTTCCCATTAGATAACTCGTACCTGCATCGCTGACAATCACAAGTCACAAGTTCAAACTCTACATGCTCTCCCCCTGTGGTTTTGTTTCCTGACTGTTGAAGCGATGACATGTGGTTAGGAGCACAAGGTGCAAGAGTCAAAAGTCTACTGTTGAAAGGAAACAGCCAACATGAATGTACACTGAACTCAAAACAAACCTTTCAAAATGCGACTAGGTTTCTATCAACTCCAACATCCAAACCTCTGCGGTTGACATTTTGCATTTGAACAACAAGCTTTCTCCTTCATTCCTCCCAGTTGTACCAATCCTACTGATGGGGTGACATTGGTGGCTCAGTGGTTAGCTCTGCTGCCTTTCAGAGTCAGGGACCCAGGCTCGATTCCATCCTCGGGGGACTGTCTGTGGGGAGTTTGCACGTTCGCCCCGGGTCTGCGTGGGTTTCCTCCAGGTGGTCCGGTTTCCTCCCACAGTCCAAAAGGTTAGGTGGATTGTCCATGTTAAATTGCCCATAATGTGCACGTTAGGTGGATTAGCCATGGGAAATGCAGGGTTACAGGGATAGGGTAGGGGGGTGGGTCTGGGTGGGATGCTCTTCAGAAGGTTGATGAAGATTTGATAGGCTGAATGGCCTCTTTCCACACTATAGGTATTCCATGATCTGGAAAAATCGGTATTCCTCTCAGTTTCAAAGCCATTTCTTACCCCGTCCTTTCCCTTATTTCACTATACTTGACTTGTCATTCCAATTGCCCCAATTACAGTCCAATGGTCATTCAGGCCTCGCGTGCACAGATGCAGCACCTAGTAGACTGTAACATTAAACTCGACACTTGACCAGAGTGAGACACAGGGTCTCTGCTCACTCTTCAGCAGAGTGAGGCAGGCAGGCAGGCAGGACTGGAAGTGCATGCCGTCTGCTCAGAATCCCTCCATCCCCCAATTTTAGCAAGGCGAATCCAGCATTGGCCAGCTGATTAATAACTGACTGGCTGCAAGACTGGGGAAGGGGAGGCTGAGCACCACAGAGCAAACGCCGGACATCCAGCAGACTAGGGATTAGACCGTGAACTAGTAACTGGTCATGGGCAGTCCACTTAAAAACTGCCTTCTCTCTCCTTATGTGCAAGGCCAGCCTAAAAACTGTGAAGCTATATGGCAGCACGGTGGCTCAGTGGTTAGCACTGCTGCCCCACAGCACCAGAGACCTGGGTTCAATTCCAACCTCGGGCCTCTGTCTGTGTGGAGTTTGCACATTCTCCCAGTGTCTGCGTGGGTTTCCTCCCACAGTCCAAAGATGTGCAGGTTAGGTGGATTGGTCACGCCAAATTACTCAGTGTTCAGGGATGTAGGTTAGGTGCGTTAGCCATGGGAAATGCAGGGTTACAGGGATAGGGTAGGGTGGGATGCTCTGGAGTTTTGGTGTGGACTTGCTGGGCCAAATGGCCTGTTTCCACTCGAGCAATTCTATATAAAGACCTAGGAAAAATCAGAGGCTGCCACCTTTGTCCACAATGCAGACAGTCCCATATGAGGGTCTGTAATCCAACCTGACCTCCTCAGCCTTGGCAGAACCCACTCTCTTCTAGTTTATCCTTCCAAGGTGCAGAGTAAAGGAACGGGGTGGGCAGTGTACCATTTTAGTCCATGGCCTCTACTAGATGGCTGATTAAAGTGCTCATTGTCAACGTTCAAAATGGCAGGTGGGTTTCTGGCCTTCATGCACTTTCCACATGAGGGAGAGAATCACTGTGTATGTGTGGTTTGAGGTGGATTCCACCCAGTCTGTGACTGCAATATCCAACCCCAAGCCTCAGCTGGTTATTCTGCAGAGTCTTGGGAGATCTATCTGCTTCACAAGGGAGACAGGTTTCTTGAACCTGAACAGTCGAAATAATGAGGCCCCACAAACCAACAACTTGCTGCAAACACCACTTAGCACTTGTCCTCTTAAAAAAAAACTTAAAATTACCGAGCTTCACTACATTACTCAGGGTAAGCCAATTAGAGCTTGCGTGTTTTCTACTAGATGCCATGGTTGTAGATGTGCCCCATTACACTATCAAGCAAGTGTTCATGAGTAAATTCTCTAAGCTCTGCTCAATAACATCGCACTGGCATTTAGCATAGTAATGTGCACAAACAGAGGTGCCAATAAACCACCTCCTCTCCTCCTGCACCCCCTCTCCTCCCAACTGTAATTTAAACTTTTCCCCCAAGGAACTTGCCTCATATCCTGAAAGACCAGCATCCCCCACCCAACAGCACTACAAACAGATATACAGGTCATTCACCTCACTGCTGTTGGCTTTGCTTGACTCACCTGCTTTACTGGTATACAGATGAAAAGTTATTGGGTTTTGAAACATTCAGAACCATCACAAATTATTAGACATAAAATTCACGTCTTGTTCGAACACAAAGTTCAAAACACTTTTCAAACAAAAACTGCAACATTTTCACGCAAGAGAACATCTATACAGTTGAACAAAAACTAAATGCTGCCCGTGAAGTAGGTGGGAGAGAGGTGATATTGCTGGGTCAAGCAGCTTTTGGCTCACCTTTGATTTTTCACTCCGGGCTTACATCTAATGGGATTGGATGCAAACATGCAAGGTGCATGTGAAGGCTAGAAATGCAGCAGCTCACTAAGTGCACAAGCCTCATCATATGAGCACACTGAACATTCAAGTAGATATGGGAGTTGCAGAGCTCCTTTTCAGCAATCAACTCTTCAGAACTCTGCTGTTTTTCTTTCAAGTGGGAAAAAAACCAAACTTGCAAAGCTGCTCCAAGTCCCAAAGCAATCTGGCCTGAAGCGAGAGAGGTGGCCACTCAACCTTTAACTCATTGCCCAGGTGGGAAAGTAAACGTACACAATTTCGGGCCACTTCAAAGGACAATGTTACAAATCAACATTTGTTCAGGTGGTTAGGACCGTGATTGCAAAGCTGCATCCCGCCCCCACTAACTGGCATCAAGTCACTGTCAATTTGAATTTAAATATATCCACAATGTTCTCCCAGCCAAACTGCTTATTCTGTGGTGCTGTGGAGTCCATGGATTATGTATATATGGGGTGTGGGCGTTTGCACTCCCTTTTTAGTTTTCTAGAGAACCTTCTCCTCTGCTTTTGGCTGCACTTCAGTCCCACGCTCCTGATCTTTGGGCAGAGGTGTGGAGAGTGGGGAGGGTAGGTCAGAGGACCTCCTCGTGCATCTGCTCCTGGGCCTGGCCAAGCTGGCCATTAACAGGTCCAGGCAGTGGGCCATGGAGGGGGTCGTTATGGCCGATTACCTGCCCCTCTTCCGTGGCTATGTCTGAGCCTGGATGTCTTTGGAGAAGGAGTACACTGTGTCTACCAACACCTCAAACTGTTCAGGGAGAGGTGGGCACCAACCAGCAAACACATCAACCTGGACCCAATATACCGGCCACTACAGCGGACAGCTGGAACTGACAACCGGAAGCGGCAGAGACAGGCCACAATAAATGCCGGAAGAAACAGCAAAGAAGCGCTTCACAGGAGGCTCCCAAGCACTGAGGATGTCACCTAGACAGGGGACGAAACGTTTGCAAGACAAATTCCCAGCTCGGCGAACAGAACCACAACAGTGGAGTGTATTATTCCCCATCCAACTCTATTTTGATTTAATCCCCGCCCTCCACTTCACTGTTTAATCACACAGCATTGTCCTTTGATGTGAAGGTAGATTAGATTAGATTACATTACAGTGTGGAAACAGGCCCTTCGGCCCAACAAGTCCACACCGACCCGCCAAAGCGCAACCCACCCATGCCCCTACATTTACCCCTTACCTAACACTACGGGAAATTTAGCATGGCCAATTCACCTGACCTGCACATCTATGGACTGTGGGAGGAAACCGGAGCACCCGGAGGAAACCCACGCAGACATGGGGAGAACGTGCAAACTCCACACAATCAGTCAGTCGCCTGAGGCGGGAATTGAACTCTGGTCTCAGGCGCTGCGAGGCAGCAGTGCTAATCACTGTGCCACCGTGCCGCCTGTCACTGGCCACTTTGGTGTTTCCTTTCTTCCTGGTGGTGGAAAGTGAATAAAGATTTGTACATCTGTTGCCTTTCACTGTGTCCTACACCTTCGCGCACACAACATGGGTGCTGGGGAAAATACAAGCACTACCGTATATACATAGGAGCTCCTTAAGACAGCTGGGAGACAGTGCACCAGTTGGAGGACACTCAGGAAAAGAAAAAGAAAAAAAAAACACAACACTGGGATTTTGTTTTTCAAAAAATGGGAGTGCTACTTATTGTAAGCTGATCATTAAGGCACCAAATAAAATAACATACAGCGCATATTATTACATGACCATTATGTTTTGTTAACTGTGTACTAAAAAGAGTGAAAGGACAACATTGTGGAAAGCCTTTGGCTGCTGCTGGGGAGCTCTGCTGTATCTAGTATGTCTCTTTAAGGCTGATTTAAGTGAAATGGTCAAACAACAAGAAGTGCTTATGCTTCACTCAAGCAATCAACGTTTGGAAAGATTTGAAATCAGAGCAGAGTAGTCAGATTCCAAAGGCTGTTGCTGAGATGAGGGTTGCTTCTGGTCAGAGACCATGTCTGTAAGATCTGCGCCTCATTACAGCAGGGACACAGAAGATGTCAACATCTGAAACCTTTGACTTGCAACACTGCATTTGAAGATTTAACTTTGTGCAAAGCTCCTGCCCATTGCAATCGCGGTGTTGTGAGGATCAAAACAACTTTTGAGTTTTAAAATAGTTCGCTTGCTGCAGAGGAACTGTATTTAAGTCACAACCAAGCTATTTAAAACACCAAACTGAATAGGGTTATTTGCAACCAGGAGTAATGTCTGTACTGTTACCAAATGATTCTTGTAGTTTTAGGCTGCGTTTAATTCTCAATACCTGCTCCAGCCACTAAATTGCAAGAGAGTCGAGGTGATCACTGTGGTGCTCAGCTGTGAAATCAACCTGATTACTTAAAAAAAATGAGCGCCCAATGGATTATACTGGAGACAGAAATCATTGTTTACTCCCCTCCATAGCTAAAACATGCTAGTGCCCCATTACTGCCATTCACTCTCTCTGTCATCGCAATGAACTTAGACTAGGTTTGCCTTCTCAATGTGTATTATGAAGTAGCGCTGCATGAATTTTCAAAATGATAAAAATGAGCTGAACCTTCACTTTGAAAATCAACAAATCACTAACAATAAAGACATGCACCTCACTGAACCAAAAATATTGCATCCAGGCATTCAGACAACTCCTAAACATGAACCATACACGTGCTTCCAATACAAGTAAATATTACTGTTCAAAGCACGAAGATGAATGGGTTAAAGAAAGAAATGAAAGCCAAGCGTTTGTACAATGGTTAATAAAAGCCTTCTGTTAGTAAAGTTGCTTTCATAAATACACATATGGCTTTCATCTGGTATCCATTCAAAGAGATGGGCCACATCCTAAGACGATCTGTACATTCTCAGTCAAGGTAACTTCTGAAAAAAGAAATCGCCAACTCAAGGCATTCCTTCATTCACAAGGAAAGAATATTACAGCTCATTTCAAACTGCAGCAAGTCAGCTTTGGGACTCAAGAATCATTGAAGAGCTATAATAATTGCCCTGAATTTGTTAGATTCCCTGTGTGATTAGTAGGCAGAATGCCTCATGTTAAATGTGTGAAGACCATCATATTAGTGCAATGAAGTTTACCAATGGCTCAAGAGACCCTCATAGCACCTCGAGAACAGGCTCTAAGGTAAGAGCCATCCCGACCCTTCATTAGTTTCACGACAACATATGCAGTGCAACATTCCATTACCTTTTATGCACCGAAATCACTGAAGTTTTAAGAGTGAAATGCTGGTGAGAAACAGAGAAAGCAACAGACTAAGGGAAACAAGGGTTAAGCACAAAAAGGTAAGCATCCTTCTGTACTTCATGAACAGGTCAAATGACTCTTGTGTAAAACAAAAACAAGCGATACTAAAATTACATAACCGGTCACACCGCTCTGTTTAGCTTTCCTCAGGTGCCAAGGCTTTAGGCAGTAACTCTGCTCCTCTCCACAGATGCTGCCTGACCTACCAAGTATTTCCAGTATTTCTCTTTCTATTGTGGATTACCTGCACCCTGCATTTCTTTTAAATCCCAAAGCCATTGAGGGGTTGTTCAGCCAAGGTCATGATAAATAATCCCTGTATTCCTGCAGGTTTTAAAAAAAAAATTGGCTAACCATTTTTCCCGAAATACTGGTGATGCAAAAGGTTTTCAATGTCACTAGTCAATGGCAGCTGACCCTCGATTCAAGGATGATGCCCACACAGAGTTGTGTCTTTGTGTGACTAAACAGGCTGACAGATGACCCCATGGATCACTGAATACATGGAGCAAGTCACCCCATGAATTAGGGAGACCCAGATCAGCTTCCTCTTCCTGTTTCATCGCCACGAGGTGTCTCAGCCTGGTGTGGCAGTCACTTGGCCCAATATGGTCCCAACTTCCGGCCACGAGATACTTCCAGAGTAGTCTCCTGGCCTCGAAGTGAAGCCAGAGAGAGTCTCGATTCAAGGCCCAGTGCAGACTGGATGCTAGGTGCTGGTATATTCTAGGCTAGAACCACTGTTATTCTGGACTTTTTATTTCCTTTACTTCCCTCATGTATTCTCACAATCTATGATGCTGCACTTGTTATTTCTTTATTTTTCTGATTCCTACCCCTACCTCCCCCACTCACCCCCACACAAGTTTGTAAAGAATCTGTACCTGGGTACTTTTGTACCTAAGAGGGTGCCGTAAGTAGTGACTTGTAAACCTTTCACTGTACACATTTGAGTACATGACAATAAAGCTAATTCTATTTTACTCTATTGATAAGGCATGGGGTGGGGGGAGGAATCTCATAGCATGATGCAGCTTGATGAGTGAGTATCTGACAAAAACGTGTCAGTGTGCATTGGAAACACAGAGACCGTCCTTTGATCCATCACCTTTTTGAGATAACCAAGACAATTCTGCAATGGTTAGTTTGTTATTACCCATGTGCGTCAAATATTTTGTTCCGATGCCTTTTTTGTGGGCATTGCACGGTGTCAAATACCAACGGACATAGACTTATACGGAGAGGGGGAAAGTTTAAACGAGATGTGGGGGGGCAAGTTATTTTTGAAAATATAAACAGTGTGACAGGTTGTAGAGGAGGTGGCAGAAGCAGATACAACAGCAATATTTAAGAGGCATTTAGGCAGGCATGAACAGGAAGGGGATACAGGGGTACAGGCTATGAAGAGGCAGATGGGGATTCTTTTAGAATGGCATCATAGTCAGCATAGACATAGTGAGCCGAAGGGCCTGTCCTGGGCTTGTACTGATCAATGTTCAACGTTCAACATTTATAAGTGGCTCATGTCTTTGGAAAGGGTGGTTAAAACGTAAAATTCTCTGCCACAAACTGATAAAGGAGAAAAAGTCAAGTTATTTTGTAAAACCATTGGCTGACTGAATTCGAGAAATACTTTTTAAACAAAACAAAAGTGTGATAGGCAAGGAAGCAGGACAATAGGTTAGATGAGGGGGTTCATGTGGAGAGAAAAAAAAATCAAAGACAGACTGCCAACCCCAATATGTGAAGGAGAAGGTGGAAAGGGGGAGCAGAAATGTGAGCAGAACCTCGCGGGTTGGATGGCAGGGAGACCCTGTCAATCAGAACAGTCAGGCCTCAGGTAAAAATAGCTCTTCTATGTTTACTGTGGTCTCTTGATATTTCCGAAGGTCTTTAAGATAGAGGTAAATAAGCTTTGATTAATATGGAGACAAAGGATTACAAGGAGAAGACAGGAGAATGGGATTGAGAAACATATCAATCATATCAAACAGCAGAGCAGACCCGATGGATCGAATGGCCGAATTCTGCTCCTCCAACGACCAGGGATTGGAATGCTCTCCGACAGGTGCACAATGACTTAAAAATTCACAAAAAGTTATCAACCAAATCACCACACGGAAGGTTTTGAAAGTTAATGAGGACCTTGCCAGTACTTTCTGTGGGAGTCTCAACTCATTTTTAAAACAGGTGGGCATGGGATTGGGTAGCTGTGTCTTGATATTTTATTCCCCAACCTTCTGCTGACCAACTAGGGTTAAAGTTATGGACAATGTATCTAACACTGGAATAGATAATTCAACCCAGGAATCAAACAGCTCTGCAATGTTCAGATCTAGCTTTCGCATGCCCTGCAAACAGTATATTTGTCTCCCACCAAGTACATGACAGCAATTACACATGTCGAGGAGTGTGTTATGTTGTGCAGAAAGACTGGCATCCCCGTAAATACATAGGCTGCAACCATCTACAAAGTTGACACAAATTTGAAAAATGAAGTGGCAGATTGAGACGGACAGGAAATGGAATGTCTTCCTTCACCACAGTCAAGTTTAATTTAAGTTGCCATTTTGTTTTCACCCAACGAACTGCAGATAACCTAGAATGCACTGCCTGGCAGGTTAGCGGAAGCAGATTCAGACACAACTTTCAAAAGGGAACTAGATCTTGAAAAAAAAATGTTTGCATTGCTGTATGCCAAAAGGGTACAATTGGCTAACTCCTACAAACAGCCAGAACAGGTATGAAGAACAGAATGGCTGTTAGAAAACTCAATATTGTAATACAGTTGAAAACTCTGATAGCCAACAAAATAATATGTACTGAGCCACAAATGCAAAGAGGGGTCAGAAGGTGACCAGCACATGATCCACACTGCACTTTGAGAACCAAAAGATATAACTCAAAGTTCAACATTGATCGGGCTTTATTGCTGTCACAAGCAGAAACGGAGCCCTGGCATTATCTGTATTGAGAAAACATGCCATTATGAAGACTTAAAGCTTTCATAACATGCACATGGGGAATTTAAAAACCTTGTGCAGCATTTCCCACACACCCAGAACTTAAAATATGTTCGCTTCTAAATCATACGAGAAATCATATGGTACTTCTTTCAAGGCCTCCTGGGGTCAGCTGACCCTTGGCACACACAATAAATAACTGGCACCCACCTCAGCTATACCCATTACTTCGCTGTTCAGTTAAACTGTGTACAGCAACTGCTGCCTCTGACAACATGAAAATAACTTGTTATCTTACTTTGTGCCCTGTCCGTGCTTCCAACATTTGCTTTTTTGGTTCGATCCAGATGAAACGGGACGGGTTTTATTTTGTTCAGGATTCAGAAGCGTCAAACTGACTGCCGTTCCGCTCCCAGAATGGCGGTTGGAAGCCTTGCAAATTAAGTCAAAATGGTACCAAGCTCTTATCTTGCCTTAGGATTATAGGGCGGGCACCCATACATTGAGCTATGGTTGAACAGGCAGTGTTGATAGTGGGAAGCTACTTGTCCCATCTTTTGTTACAGATTACCCGGTACGACTGTGCTAGAATCCTGATAATTATTGGCTTCAAACTCCACAGCCTGTACATGGACAATTTATAATTCTACAACTGACAAGCCACTTGCCACATAAGTGATATCCATTTACCACCCTGCACCCCACCAGTGACAGTCATCACGTGGGCAGGTGAGATCTGTAACAAAGTTTTAGATTTTTCCAAAAATTAACAATATTCTCTCACTGGACAAAGGAGTGGCTAACCAGATCATGCCTATTTTCCAAGTGTAGGTGGTGAGCTGTTTTCTTGGACCACTTGCGTGTAAGGGGGCCCCCCCCACACAATGCCACCCAGGTGTAAGGGACACCCACACAGTACCACCCAGGTGTAAGGGACACCCACACAGTACCACCCAGGTGTAAGGGACACCCACACAGTACCACACGGAAGGCAGTTCCTGCATTTGATGTGGCTCAAGGGAAGGAACAGTAACATATTTCCAAGTTAGAATGGTGAGTGGCTTGGAGGGGAACTTGCAGGTCATGGCATCCCCATGCATCTACAGTCCTTGTCCTTTGAGGTGTTAAGAGATTCCAGGGTTGGAGGGTGCTTTAGCAGAAGCATTGGTGAGTTATTGCAGTTTACTCAGGACACACTGCTCCCACTGGTAGAGGGAATGGACATTGCAGGACACCACCTAAACAAGCTGCTTAGTGCAGGATGATGGGGAGCTTCTCAAAAATGTTGTTGCAGCCAGTCATCCAGGCAAGTGGAACATATTCTACCACACTCCTGACCTGTGCCTTGCAGATGAGGAATTTCTCACCCTATACCTCCTAGCCTGCTCACGTAGCCCAAGTATTTGTGTGACGGTTCCAGTTTGATTTCTAGTCAACAGTAACGCCAGAATGTTGATTGTTCAACTGAAGAATATAAGACTGTAAACTGAAGAAATGAGATCAATTGAAGAAATGCTGGCAATTCAGAGTAAATTTAGACACAATGAAGGTTTCCTGTTGGAGGCCATAACAATGGAACCAGCCAAACAACAGCTAGATAATGAGGGGAACATTAACTTACACTCCATTCAAGCCTCTCCATGCTTCAAACATGGCCTTCAGGGAAGATACGTTGCCCTGATAGTTCTGTGGGTATATGGACAGTGAACAGCACACGTGGCAGAGCTCAGGAATGGCCTGGGTGGGAAAAGACAGCACATTGCAACTACTTGTAATCAAGGGCTTCATAAAGGTAAGGTTTGAATGGGGAGGGTTGAGGGGGAGATAGTTGCGTGCAGTTGATTAAAACAGGAAGTACTGGCCAGACAGAATCAGCAGAGAGAGAGAGAAAAACCAAGTTAACATTTCAGGTGGATCCACACTTGAACTGAAGCAGTTGGACCTTCAGTGAGCCTGCCAGAAAGCTGGGAGGCTCACCATCTTTCCTGAGCAAGGGAGAGATTAAAAATGCCAACCTCAGTCATCGATCCGCTGTAATAAATTAAGAAATACAGTTTCTAACATGTTAAATTAAATATTGTTCCTTCTACTTTCTGACCAATTACTTTACTCTCTTATTCTTGTTGAGAGAGACTCTAGTACAGAATTATAATTTGGACTCAATCTGGTCAACATACCTTACTGGTGTCTGCATTCTGGGAGTTAGACAAACACGTGCAGGATAAACAAGCAAAAACAGTACAATAGTTCAATCATTCAAGGTCAACATTTATATAGCAGCTTTGTCATCAAAGTGCCGTTATACTTCACAAGGGTAATTGCTAAGCCACAGAGAGAAGAGGTAAGGAAAGGTGATCAAAACCTTGAAATAAAAATTTGTTTTTTTTAAATTGAGAGACTGAAAGGAAGAGCAGGAGTTAGAGAGAGGTTTACTGAGGGAATTCTAGAGCAATGACTTTAGGATAGGGCCAGTAAAGGAAAGGGGGTGGACGTGCTATTGTCACAGTCTGGGAGGCAATGGAGGATGGGAAATCGTGACAACTGTACAAACGGAGATTTTACAGCAGCGCAGTACACGAGCTGAAGTTTAAATAATAAGTGCATTGGAGACACATAAGATGGAGTTTGTAGATGATTGAAGCAAACAAGGGTTTCAAAACAAACAGACAGAAGGTGGAGGAGGATGTCGACACTCTGCTCAAAGAGGAGAATAAAAGGATTTGCAAACTCAGCTCAATTGTGCAAGATGTGAAGGTGATGAACAATTTTGGTCAGTCCAAGACGGTGACTGAGAAAGAGGATGGAATGAGTGATGAGGGCAAAGGCAAAAACGATACTTTCCTCAAATGAGGAGGACAACGTAGGAGACGCAAATTATATTAAACCAGATGCATTCTCCCAGCCACTTAAACCTCGGAGGCCAGAAAGAACAGAGAAATTGCCCACTTTCTACTTTCAATATCAAAACAGAAGGGACATTCAGTGTCACAAAATAATTATTCATCCTTTACAAGTCATTCGTCATCATCAATTCCATATTCCAAGGAAATGATAGAGCATTTTGTACCACTCAGCTGAAGATTAAAGCAGTTACTAATTTTCCAATCACTTTTTCCAAGTCCACAGATATTTCCTCAGGAAATGCCTCCCACAAAAGTGAGCCGAAGGCAGAGGTTATATCGCGAGGGGAGGAATGAATTGCCTATTCAACTCTTCAAAAAGACTTCCGTGTATCTCCAAGCTCAGGAGTTCCAGTTAAACCTACCCTTTCATCCTGATGATCCTGCATGATTTTTTTTGAAGATTCAGCTTTGGCACATGAGGACAACAGGCAGGGTTATCTGAATGCAAACACCTAGCTATGCCAAGATAGAGAGAGGGTGCCTGTGCGTGTATAGCCTGCCTCCCATGCAGCCTTTTCACCATAGTTTAGTTTCTTGCAAGGCCATTTCAGAGGGTGGTTAGGAATCAGCCACATAAAGAGAAGACTGCAGACACATATAGGACAGACCAGATTGGGATCACGAGTTTGTTTCCTGAGGAAACATCCCCACCCTTTTCAAGTCAAGGCACTGGTGACCCAGAACCCTAGATTAAATTGTGTGGGGCAACTAGTTCAAAATGTACCATGACTGACGGTGAAATTGAAATATTAATTCTTTTTTAAATCTTGGAATAAAAGATGGCGACCATTGTTAATTGTTGTAAAACCCATTTGGTCATTAATGTCCTTTAGGGAAGGAAATAAGAACATAAGAGCCAGGAGTAGGCTGTCTGGCCCTTCGAGAAAGCACCATCATTCAGTAAGATCACTGCTGATCCTTTTGTGGCTTCAGTTCCACTTGCCCACCCTCTCATCATAACTCTTAATTCCTTTACTGTTCAAAAAAATCTTAGCTTTAAAAACATTCAATGAGGAAGCCTCAACTACTTCACTGCACAGAGAATTCCACAGATCTGGATTAAGAAGTTCCTCCTCAATTTAGTCCTAAATCTGTTCCCCCCTAATTTTGAGGCTGCACCCTCTTGTTCTAGTTTCATCGGCCAGTGGAAACAACCTCCCTGCTTCAATCTTATCATATTCCTTCATACTTTTATATGTCGCTATAAGATGGCCCCTCATTCTAAATTCAAATTACTATTGTCCCAGTCTGCTCAATCACTTCTCATAAGCCAATCCTCAACTCTGGAATCCACGTGGTGAACATCCTCTGTACCCCCTCCAGTGCCAATACAGCCTTTCTCAAGTAAGGAGACACAAGCTGCACACAATACTCCAGGTGTGGCCTTCCCAGCATCCTGTACAGCTGTAATATAACCTCCCTGCTTTTAAACTGAAACCATTTAGCAAATAAAGGACAAAATTCCATTTGCCTTCCTAATTACCTGTTGCACTTGCAGACCAACCTTCTGTAATTCATGCACAAGGACACCCAGGTCCCTCTGCAATCAGCATGCTGCAATTTTATACCATTCAAGTAATAGCCCTTTTTACTGCTATTCCTACTAAAATGGATGACTTCACATTTATCAATCTGTCATCCTTATCTAGTCTGGCCTCCATGTGATTCCAAACACACAGCAAAGTGGTTGACCTTTAAATGCCCCTTCAAATGGCCTGAGCAAGCTACTTAAATCAAGGGACAATTAATGATGGCCGAGCCGTCAATACCCATACCCCATGAAAGAACAATGAAAAGACCCCTCTCCCTCAACTGGTACTTCAAGTAGAAAGTTTCCACATTAAAAAGGGTGGGGTATTCAGGTAGATATTCAGTGTATTTTTATTCCACATTGTTTCTGTCTCCGGTCTGGTGCCTAGAATCAAGAGGGTGTTGAGTGAAGTGGCAGTTCTCCCACACCACCACCAGTAACTTTCAGAGCAATTTGGCAGGAGGCTGCTTAAACAAGTCACCCTTTTCATTTCCCTTCCAAACCCTTGGCTCAATCCATCTCTATTCCCATAACATAATACCAGATGTTGTTAACAAGCTGTCGTTCAGTGTCACTGCACTGCCCCAGCACCAGTTTAAATAGGTAAGCTGTTAACAGCAAAGGGTTGATGTGTTTTTTTTAAAAAGAGGAACTGCCGCAATTTTCCACCACTTCAGGTAATGAAGAAGCAGACAGAAAATTCCTCTATATTCTTGGCAACAGCACAAAAGGAACTTTGACAGGAAAATTGTGCAAGATTTTTGCTTGCTGAGCAAAGATCCAAGACAAACTATCTTGTGTGAACACTTTCGAACTTTATCCAATTAAATTATGTTACAGTGCACAGAGTGATTAAATGAGAGATCCAAGGAATCATCTGCGCCAGTATGATGTAGCAGAACAAAAGGGAAAAAAAAAAATCACATTTATGGTACACTTTTAATGCCCAGCGACATTCCAAAGTGCTTCACAATCAATTGGTTATTTATAGAGTGGAGGCTGCAATAGAGAGACAAACTGCAGGAACTAATACCTCCACAAAGCCCCCAAAACAGCTTAACAATTAAACAACTAGTTTGTTTGCTTTTTGCTGTTGGTCGAGCGGTAAATATTGGGATATTGGTAAATACTGCTCTTTCTTTTCACAACATAACAGATTCATTCTGTCAAAGAAACAGATGGGTGGGATGTTTCTCATCTCATTCTAAAGGTGCACCACTGATCATGCATGGAGCACTCCAATAGTACTGTACTCAGATGGAATGACAGCCATGCACCTGTAGGGTGCACCGCCAGGGATCGGGTCATGATTTCCAACAGGAAAGACTAAGACTCCACCAAACAGTGACGCAGACTAGTTTAATCCCATCCTAGACTCGTTTAATCTCAGCCATAGCCACTGCAATTAGTCCACTGTGCCCCTGGTTTAAAGGCACAACCCACCCTTACTGTTGCACATCAGATGTGATGGTTTCTATTAGGAGCTAACTATTGTAGATGTCAAATCTGAACTGAAAATAAAGATGCTGGTGATCACAGCAGGTCAGGCCGCATCCATGAGAGAAAGTGAGTTAACATTTCGAATCTTCATCACGCTTTCTTAGATTGCTCTCTCTTCATGGATGCTGCCTGACCTGCTGTGATCTCCGGCATTATTTTCAGTGATGCTTTCCACTGTCTGGTTGACTGACAATTGTCACAACACCTTGCGTGCAGGTAGCTGTTTAGGAAAACTATTGCAAGTTAGCCAACATTTCAGGGGTGATACCATGTCATTGAATCATAGAATCCCTACAGTGTGGAAGTAGGCCATTCAGCCCACACTAACCCTTTAAAGAACAGACTGCCCAGACCCAACCCCCATCACCCTGTCCCTGTCACACCGCATTTCCCGTGGCTAATCTACCTAACCTACACAGCATTGGACTATGGGAGGAAACCAGAGTACCCTGAGGAAACTCATGCAAATATGAGGAGAATATGCAAATTCCACACAGGCAGTTAACCCAGGATGGAATCAAACCGAGGCCCCTGGTGTTGTGAGGCAGTAGTGCTAACAATGAATCACCATAAGAGTGTCTAACACCTTTGGGAAAGACTGTGAAAACTGAAGTGGAAACAGCATATTGTCAATATCTGTGTGCATCAAAATAAAAATTAAATGTGAGCGACTACATAGTACTCCCACACAGACAGTTTTGTCCTTCATAACCATTGCTTATTTCTTCAGTGCTTTGAAAAGCTTCTTCACCAAATCAGTTGAAGTATTTACTTAATAGGAAATCTTTTATCTTAAATGTTAATGTTTTATTTTAAAAGCAGTTAAATATTTTGCCTATGGTTGATAAATGCTCACTTCCAACAATGTACAGATTCCAAGTTACCTGAATCTATCCAATTAGCTGCTCCACCCTAAAGTCTGCATGTAGCCTGGAGCCATTGATGGAAGCATGTTTTTGAGGTAAAAAAAATGTGGAGAATTAATTTTTTTTTAAAAAAATCACAAAAGCAAAAAGACAGCAATACCTCAACAACATTGTTCCACAGATACATGCAGCACTCTAAACCGCAGCCCATAAAGGCTCCAAGATCCATTGTGGGTTGAACATCCATGGGCTGATGGATGGTAGGGGAAGGAAAGGAAATTAGCTGGTGTATCCATTGCTAATCAGAAAGTGCTGACTAGCTGTCAGATGAAGACAGCACTGCATGACAAATAGCCAATTTGGTGAAATGTAGAAGGCGATTGGCATTGGCAAATCTGCCTGGAGCCATAACCCTCTGGTAAAGGAGGGAAAAGGTGTAGAAAAGACTTACCAGGATTGGAGGGTTTGAGTTATAAGAAGAGGCCGAATAAGCTGGGCCTTTTTTTTTAAAAAACAGGAGCGTCAGAGGCTGAGGGGTGACATTATAGAGGTTTATAAAATCATGAGAAACATGGATAGGGTAAATACATATGGTCTTTTCCCCAGGATCTGGGAGTCCAAAACCAGAGGGCATAGGTTCTAGGTGAGGGGGAAAAGGTTTAAAAACAGACCAGAGGGGCAACATTTTCCAAACAGAGGATAGTATCTGTACAGAATGACCTGCCAGAGCAAATGGTAGAAGTGGGCTCAATTATAACATTTAAAAGACACTTGAACAGGAAGTGATTAGGAAATGTTGAGAGGGATATGGACCAAACGCAGGCAAATAGGACTAGTTCAGTTTAGGAAACCTGGTCAGCATGGACGAGTTGGACTGTTTCCGTGGCATATGATTCGGACTCTAAAACTGGGAAAGTCTGATGGCACATCGGCCAGAGAGGAACTGGTGCAACATTAACCCGTTTCCACTTTCCACAACAGAAGTCCCAACATTTTACTCCTTCATTTTGCAAAGTAGATAGTGCAGGCTTCACACAACATGGAGCACGCATGAAGTGATCTAAAACATTGAACTGAAATGTCACTGATGACCTGAACGTGGATGCTAGACAAAGCGATTGCAGCACAGAGCCATGATTGGCACACCAACAATCCTGTAAACATTGCTGTGACCTTCTCCTGACTAAAGACATCAAAACCAGAAGCTGCATAGCAACACTGTTGCTAGCACACAGTGTTTCCAGGCACAGATTTACAACGTACGTTTATAATCAACAAATTATACATTCAACTAGATGATGCTTTCAGGGCCTCTGGGATAATGCTGTTTTTTTTTCACCTTTGGAGGATTATTAGTAGTATTGAGCCAACAATTAAAAAAATATGAAAAAAGTGTTCCAGTTTAACGTGTTATGGTCATAGAGTTCACTCAAATAAAGCCACACAGTTGGACATTGTAAACAGCATTATTGAAAGCCTTACATAAACAGCATGACGACAAGTCTGAATGCACATACCTTGAATGGAGAGGGAGAAAAACATCAATGTATAGGTATCACTCAATTGAATGGACTTATATTTTCACCAAAATAAAGTAGAAATCTCAATCCAAGATTAATCTTTTGAATGAATGGATGAGTTTCCTTTACACACAAAAATTTTTAGAAAACAAACAGAATCCCGTAGCATATTTAGTAGAACACCAAGGCCTGGCTTCAAAGATCCAGGTGGGAGTGGCAGGAAGATAAAGAAAGGGGTGGGGGGGGAAGAGAAAGAGAGAGAGAGAGGGAGAGAGATGGGGGGGAAAAGAGAGAACGAGAGGGAGAGGGGGAACAGAGAGAGATGGGGTGGAGAGAAAGAGAAGAGAGAGAAAAAGAGAGAGAGAGAGAGAGAGAGAGAGCGAGAGCAGACTTAGTAGCTGCAACCTGTGACTCTTGAATATCTTGTTTGCTGCTCACAAAATTATCCAATTGAAAACAGCCTCAAACACATTAAGTCAAGAAAGCGAAGAGCCAGTCTTTATTGTGGGGATAAAAAGCTAACATTAAAATAATCATTTGAACCTACAAAGTTCAAACGAAAAACTCCATTTTGCTCTAATTGAAACCCATTGAGTGCAAAAATCAGGCCATGGTCATAGAACGTAATACCTTTAGTTCAAGGAACTGGTTTTATAAATACAACCAATATTGTGTCTAAGATAGATGAAACAGTAAATTATTCTGAATGTGCTAGCTGAAGCTTTTAATCAAAAGAATCAACCTGTAAAAAAAACTTTTCATTACACCAATTTGATTTGTTTAAAAGATTACTAGCAAAATAAAGGATTAGTTAGTTCAGTTGCAATGCAGAGCGATGCCAAAAGCATGGGTTCAGTTCTTGCACCTGCTGAAGTTACCACAAAGGACTCTCCTTCTCAACCTCTCCCCTCACCCAAAGTGTGGTGACACCCAGGTTAAACCACCATCAGTCATCGCCCTCAGAGAGCAGCCTAATGATCCAGTAAGACTATGGTGAGTTTACCTTTACCTCTTACTGGGAAAAATAACAAAAGTAAAAAACATGATTGTCCTGAGTAAGATCTATTGTAATCTTAATGTATCAATTGATAAATAAATAAATTCAACGCATGTGTTCGAATTAAATATGCCTTCTACTAGTGTGTCATGGCAAGTTCACAAGTATCTAAATTGAGAAATCTCATTTTTATCTTGGAACCCTCAATAACTTTTAACTTAGACATTTTTTTCACGATGGTTTTTCAGCTGACAAAATTGTCATCAACTCCAATCTTTGGCGATGGTGCGTATCTTTTATCTAAGTCTCTGTTATCTAAACACGATCAAATAAACATCCCACAATTCACTGCAAAACAATTTACAAAGTAGTGAGGGCCTCAAACATGCACAGCAGCAGAAACGCTTTTAAAAATCAAAACATTTTCAAATTAAAGCTTTTCATTTCGAAGATGATAAATTCTCATCAGTACTGGGAAAAGTTATTGACCTGAAGTATAGACTTTGCTTGTCAGATTCCTGAGAGACCTGCTGAGTATTTCCATGATATTTTTTGTTTTTGATTTCAGATTTCCATTGCCCACAGTTATTCACTCTACATGCGAGCGTTAAACTTCCTTTCAATACTGACAAAAACTGAATGAACAAAAATGGTACGCAATGTTTGTCCGATATGGGCCAGAGAATATAAAAGCAAAATGCTGCAGATGCTGGGGATCTGAAAGGAAAACACAAAAGGCTGGAAATATTAAAATAAAGGGAAACTACAGTGGACGCTGGAAATCTGAATCAAACACAGAATGCTGGAGAAACTCAGCAGGTCTGGCAGCATCTTGGAAAAGAGAACGAACTAACAGCAAGTCCAGGATGACACTTTTTCAGTATTGAGGCAACTTGTTCAGTTCTGAAGTCCTCCCAGATTCAAAGTATTAACACTGTCTCTCTCTCTCCGCAGATGCTGCAAGACTTGTCGAGTTTCTCAATTTCTCTGCCTTCATTTTGTTTGCTGAAAATACTAAGCTGGTCAGATGGCATGCAGGAGGAAGAAAAACAGCATTTTCATTTCAGGTGGGTGATATTTCAGCAGAATTGAGAAACAGCTTTACTAGTTTAACCAGTGTGGCACAGTGGTTTGGTAGATAGCACCACTGCCTCCCAGCACAAGGACCTGGGTTCAATTCCAGCCTTGGTCGCCTGTCATTGTGGGGCTTGCACATTCTCCCCACGTCTGTGTGGGTTCCCTCCAGGTGCTCCGGTTTCCTCCCACAGTCCAAAGATGTGCAGGCTAGGTGGGTTGGCCATAGGAAATGCGGAGATAGGGTAGGGGAGTGCATCTGGGTGGAATGCTCTTCAGAGGTTCGGTGTAGACTTGATGGGCCGAACAGCCTGCTTCCACAATGAAGGGATTCTATGATTCTAGTTCTAAGCAAGTACAAAGACAGGGAACAGGGAGAGAACTGATGGGAAATGTACATATAGGTGGCAAGGCGAGAGACACTAAGTGACAAAATAGATGATAGTACAAGTAGAAAGAACTTTCCCCATCAGCACCTCCTACTGCCTTTCATCCCTTTTGTTATTAATCTTCCTGCCTTTCACTTTAACATGGACTTTCCATAATGTTCACCCTCAATCTGCATCCGTACCTGGTTCCATTCGAATTTGCTTTAAAAACCTGTTACATCTGTGTTTTCACAAATGACAAAAAGTCAACCATTTTGGCAATTTCTGTTTTACTTACTGAACAGAGAAACTTTACATCAGCTGTATGATGTGTTCAGCCTTGTAATGTAAACTCAAATCTTCAAAAACCAGCTTTCTCCCACTCAGTATAAACACAGGTCAACATGTACAATCTCTCAAGAGAAAGTTGTTATTGTGACATTTTGGTTTGGAGGATTTGAGCTATAAGGAGACGCTGAATAGGTTGGGACTGTTTTCTCTGCAGTGTCAGAGGCTGAGGGATGACCCTGTAGAGGTTTATAAAATCATGAGGGGACATGGATAGGGTGAATAGCCAAGGTCTTTTCCAGGGAAGGTGGGGGTCTAGAATTTGAGGGCACAGGTTTAAGGAGAGAGGGGAAAGATTTTTAAAAAGGTACCAGAGGGGCATTTTTTTCACGCCGAGAGTGGTGTGTGTATGGAATGAGCTGCCAGAGGAGTTGGTGGAGACTGTTACAATTACAGCATTTAAAAAGCATGAGGATGGGTACATGAATAGGAAGGGTTTAGAGGGATATGGGCCAAATGCTGGTAAATGGGACTAGATTTAGTTAGAATATATGGTCAGCATGGATAAGTTGGACTGAAAGGTCTGTTTCCATGCTGTGCATCTCCATTACATTCCGGGTTGGTTTATTTTGTGGTCATATAGTTTTGTAGAACAACAATAGGAGTATTAACATTCGACAGGTATTGTCATTGTCGTCTATCAAAACATAGAAGGCAAATTAACAGAAGACTCAAAAGCTACATAACTGTAATTTATATTTGTGCATTGGAGAATATATTTACATACTTTGTCAGAAAGATAAACCACCCAGTCTTTTCAGTTTGCAAAGAACAGCTTTCAATTTTTACACACAAAAGATAATCCTGCCCTGTCCTGTCCTTGAAGTTGGCTTTTCAGAATTCCATAAAAGAACCTGATTTCCCTACAAAGATCAGGGATCAATGTTTGTGTTGGGTAGGTGGCAGATCAAAATGCTACATGACTAAGCCATGAAGACTCAAAAAAAGGTATCAGCTTGTAACCACCAAAAATCACAATACATGAAATGCTGTAATAAGTGGGAGATAACCTTTGATCAGACAAGTGGGAACACCCGCATCAAAAGCCAATGGTTTCATTTCAAATGAAACAACACACCACTCAGTTTCAGAACAATGTAATAAAGCTGCACCCTTAAAAGCAGCACAAACTGTGCTTGATAAGAGCAAGGAATGTCACTAAAATGGCAAAAATACACCAAGACAGGAATCAGACCTGGATCCTTTAATAAAATAGCTAGATCTGGTATTCAGAATTACAGGACATACATGTCCTTCACATGTCTGTCCCTTCTTTGGAAATAAGGAAGTCTCTGTCTAACATTTCCCTAATGAAGGGGGAACAGAAAGGAGTAAAACTTTTCCTACAAGGCCTCTGACAGTGTGCTAGGTACAGTCTCTCTGACAATAATTATTAGTCTGATTCCTACTGCACTCTATAGTTGTGTGTTCTGGTCTCCCAACATTTCAAATAGGAGCATTTACAAACATTTTCTTAAAAAGCTGAACTTCTTATTCATTCCTTTGAACTGATAAACAAGAGGTGAGCAGATTAAGTGAAAAGCCACAGTCACCTTCACTCTAACAATGACAAGAGGATTCACAACAGTCACATGCTAATCTGAAGGAAAACTAAAGTACAACAATGTCACTTGTTTGGTATGCAAAACGAAATGCAGACATTTAAAATGATATACACCTAACGCAGAAAAATGACCTCATGCATGAAACCTCTGGCCAAGACAAGTCAAACATTGCAGAGAAAGCATGTTACCATTTTTGGACATGACTCCACAGTATAAACCCAACCCTTATCCTTCCCAAACTCTTATCAACTCGAAAATTCTTTCCAGCGTGGTTTGTTGAAAACTCATCAAAAATGGTTGGGAGCACCTAAATTTCCCTATTTACACCAGTATGACCGGAGAAGCCAACAACTGACCTAGATCAAACAGTGGTCTGCAATTGAGAAAGTGTTGCGAGAACCGTATGTTTCAGTTCAAATCAACAGAATCCAAGCAATAAATTCAAGGATTAACCAGTCTCCAGTTCCAAAACTTTCCCACTGACAAGAGATTGGTCATTCTTTTTCAGTTTTAAGTACCTTTCACAGAGAAGGTGTGGCAATGGGGGAAATGAATTACCTTCACTTCAAACAAACAACAAATGGTTCCAAAAACTAGAACTCACAAGAACCCCCCCCCACCACCCAGCATGATTTGAAGATTGACCTCATGTTGGCTTGTGGCTGGCACAAACAGGCTAGGCTGCTGGGGGTTGATTCTCCCAGGTCCAGGAATACCAGGTGGAGAGAAAGAGAGAGAGACAGAGACAGATCCGGCAAGACTGCCCAGTAGAGTGCCCTGTCACCGTGCAATCTCACCAAACCTCAGAAACACCCAGTCGCTCGTGCCGAAACCAGATCGCTGGAAAATTCTCCTTCAAATACCCAACAAAAAAAAAGTGTTTACCCTGAAGGAGAAACGGAAACCGAAAAATCAACTCATGGAGCTCACTTCAGACTATCTGATCGCCATTCGCTTTGAAGTACCAGCCTCAGTACCTGGGAGGTCTGAAAGGTGTGCCACAATACTCCGAAAGCTGATAAACTCACCAGAGGATGAATCTAACTGTGTGTTAAACATGGAGGCTACCTGTTGTAAAGCACCAGGACTACACCCAGGTCAAGGCACCTATCATCCCTCTGTGTGCTAGGGAAGGGTGCAGTAAAAAGCTGGACTGTTTATCACTTATTTTTCCTCCCCCCTCTTTGGGATTAAAAGGGAAAAATCTCTCGGTTTGACACTTTTACAAAGCCGGAAAGATACTGGCCGCTACGTCGTGGAATGGACACGGAGTCAGTCACCCAGTAAAAACCATCTGTTGCACTCAGAACTTCAACACTGCAGCTCATTGAAGCCAAGCCCAGCTTCAAGAAAGGATTCCTCTCTCATCTCCACACTGACAAACACACCCACACTAAATCTGAATCAGATTTTCAACAACGAAGGATTTTTTTAAAATAAAAGAGACAGCACCGACCACTGATTACACTCTCACCTCACTTACAAAAAACACTAAGGTGGGGTGTGTGTGTGTGAGACTGTGCCTATAATCCCTCGGATATAGTGGATCACTTGTATGATCTCCGGAACTGGAAAGCCAGCGAGGGAGATAATGCTTTGATCCTCTGAGTGGTTCGAGCCGGCTGCTCAGCAATACAACAGCACTTGCCTTTCTCTGCTGTTTCTCCCAGGCTGGGTCTAACAAGAGGTCTCGGTCCCAGTCATCCTCCGGCTGCATGTAGTCATCGCTCTGCGAGTGGTTCGCATCGTAATGATCCATGGTGTGTGTGTGTGCGTCTGTGTGTACTCTCCCTGTGAGGTGTCGCTAGCACAGCTCAGGGTTACAATGTAACACAGACAGGCTGAACCCAGCAGCGCTCTCTCTCTCTCTCTCTCTCTCAGTGCCTGTGGTGTGTGGGGGGGGGGGGGACGGGGACGGAAATCCCACCTCCCTCCTGCCGCTCCCATTCGCTGTCAACCCGCACTCGGATTGATGAAAGGAGCTGCCCGTCAAAGACCCGGCCCCGCCCACCTTCCCTCCGAGGGCTTTTGGGGCCGTTCTGCTGCTTTTGGGGGGGGGGGGGGGGGTCGGTCTGGACATGTCACTTGTGCCGTGAGAGCCAAGCGAGAGACGCTTGTCGCGCTTAGCAATGCAGTGAATTAGGCGCTCGCTAATTTCCGAGCTTTCCTGTCCTTTTGTGTTGTTGTTGGAAACCCGCTTCAGGCGGCGATAGCCTGCAAAGGCGTTAACCAGTGAGACTCCCCTCCAGTGTGAATGCAACATTTCACTCAGGGCAATAAATTGTATCGTTATGGTCAGAATCAGGGTGGAAGGATATACTGTAGCAATACTACAAACCAATCAGATATACAGTGCATCCGGACAAGATATATCCCCCGTCGCCTTAATTCAGATTTATTCGCGGATCAGAATTCTTTGGCGAGCTGATGATTTTTAACGATGATCCCAACGCCCTCCAATCCCAGTAACATCAGCATCACCTTCTAAGGTCATGCCACACTGACACAGGGCCAGCGGAAGAGGGAGCGTGTTGCAGAGGAGTCGCCAGCTAGCGACGGCTTCAAGTGGATGCTGCCTGAACTGCTGTGCTCTTCCAGCACCACTCATCCAGTATTTGGTCTCCAGCATCTGCAGTCACTGTTTTTTAACCTTGCAAATCCGATAGCCCAGCAGAAAGTGCTGGAGAAACTCGGCAGGTCTGGCAGCATCTGTACAAGGGAGTGACAGAGCCAACGGGACGAGTCTACCCCCTGGAGCAGGGAGTTGTGAAGAGTGGGAACGTTAATTCCGATTTCTCTCTCTCTCTCCCCACAGTGGCAACCAGACCTGCTGAGTTTCTCCAGCGTTCTCTGAGCTTTGCCCCAAGTATAATTCTGAGGCTTCACATTGCACTGAAGTCGAGGCTGGAATGGGTTCTGACGGGCGATAATTGACCTCAACTGTACCTGTCTTGACAGCTGCTGCCGGGGGAGTCTAGTGCAGTCATGATCATTGTTTGTAAATTTCACCCAGAAAGCGCCTCTAGTGGACTGTCGCACTCCTGCAGCGCAGTAGCCCAGCTATAACAGTTCTTAATCTCACTTTCTCTCTCTTTCTAGCCTCGCCACGTCCCTCTTACTGTGCATAAAACAGGGCTGGCGTATTTCTTTATTTTTTTAAAAGAAAGTTGATTTCAGTGGGTGAAATAATCCTGTCGTGTTTCCCAGAATCAGGGATTCTTTGCTCATGGAGTAAACATCCCGAATTAGATCCAACATTGTGTGTCTTTTATTTTACCTCTTCCTCGCCGCGATTACTCTGACATTGAGCGCTTTGCATTCCACAGATTGCTGGCAAGCGTCTCCCTTTTTCGATGGCATCTAAAGTTGCCTGAAAATATGCAGGGGCAGGACGGAGGAACAGCATCCGACATACCCTCAGGCAGGACTTTGTTTGCCATCTAAGGTAATCTCTTCTCACACACACACACACACACACACACAATCCCGCCTCCTCCACTGTATCAGGGTAGCAGGCTCAGAAATCTCGCTAACCATATAAGGGAAAAGTTGTTTTAAAAGGGGCTGGAGGTAAACTTTGAGCAAACCCATTGACTGAGACAGGACCCAGAGGCAGAAGCTGCTGTGCAATTTATGACTTCACTTCTGATGCTGTCGAGATGTCGTGTCGGGGCAGGGACTCCGGCAGTCTGCATCATTTATAACCGAGCACATCTAGATTTATATAACGCTCGTTAAAAAATAAATCCAGTACAGGTTACAGACTGTAAAGTTTAAAAGGACTCAACATGCTATTTCATCCTTACAGTAAATTCCGTGTTTCTCTCCTCCCCACTTGACTGGGACTGCGTGTCTGGGCAGAGTGAGTAACATATACCCGGTCCTCGTGGTACAGGACTCAATGTGAACGGGGCTGAACTGCCAGTTCTGTCGAAAAACACTATTGAAACGCTGGTGTGTTTTTTCCCCCAACTTTTGAATCAGTCAGCATTGGCAGAGAAAGAAGAGTTTGTGGCCTTTTTAATTTTTTTTTTGGTTCAGTAATGCTCGAAGGAAGCTGAGTCTGCAGAGATACCTGACCCAAACTTCCTGCCAAAGGGCATTTTTAAAGGTGGCACATGTCCAATAGCAATGAACGCAACCAGCAGGGGAGATGGCCAATCACATAGCAGCATGCTTATAGACAGCACAGTTTAAATTTTTTTCAGACAGGCGATCACAATAGATAAATTCCAATATTTTTAAACAAACAGTTTATTATAACGGAGTCATTTGAAATTCCATTAATATGAAACGTCTTTCTGGCTTGTGAGACAGTTTGGTAGTAATCATGAAATCCCTGATAGACCTCATCAACCTGTTGTAACTTTTTTTCAAGCGTTTTACAGTGAGATTAATACTTTAAGAATAAGAGATTTTCATTGATACAATTTAGACAGTAGCTGAGCAGCGCACCCTGTGGAGAAGCATAGAATCACAGACAAAAACATGATTACCACGTGATTCAGCACACTGGTGGACTGTACAAGTTCGTGGATTAACATTTTCCTTTTAACAAAATGTGAAGGACATTTAAATGCAGTGCTCAGCCATTTAGCTGACTATCTGATAAATGTTTTTCAAATTTGTCATATCCAGAGCCATTGTTATGTGCCTACATCCACTCATTGGCCTGGAGTGTGTGCCTTTCCCTTAAGGTTAACCACTTTTCGAATGGAGACAAGAGGCTGGTAGGTTAGAGATCACCCGCTGCTGTAGCAATATGCACTTTTACACACATGGAGCAATGATTAGTGATCTCTCCCATTCCCACAGCCTGCCATTGTGTTGGAAAAGTTTTCAAGTTGACTCCTTGGATTTGGCCGTGCTATGACTCACCAGCTTTGCCATCAAGTCCCAAGGTTGGGTTGAGATAATGCACACAGTGTACCACAAGACCTCTACCTGTGGAAATGACCATGGGCAAAAGAAAAAAACACCGGTGCCATCACAGCTCATATTACAGAAGTGCACAACTCATCAGTTCCCAGGTGCACATGACCCTGGAGTTTTTGACAGATGGCCACACATTTTCTCCACAAATACTCCAGGTTTATTGCCCTGCACTTGCATTATCATGTCTCCAGTGCTATCTGTGCCTTCATGTCCTCCTCACAATGTCCTGCTCTCTATTTATCTGTGGCGGGGCACCTATCGAAGTGAATGCATCTACAATGGCGAAGGGTATGCATGATTCATACTTCCTCAGACTGATGCTCCATCTCTGAGCACTGCACTGTCTTCTCTCTCCACTCTTAGTGTACCTCTTGACAAGATGAAGGACATATGTCATGTAGGTGACAGTAGGATCAGTTTAATATTTAATGCTGGTGATAATGGTTCTCCAATAGCCAGGAGTCAGTCAGCTCAATTGGCTAGTTTGCGATATAGTATGACACCAACGGAGCAAGTTTAATTTCTGCCCCAGCTGAGGACAGCATAAAGGCCCTACTCTCTCAATCTTGCTGGAGGTGTGGTGACCCTCAGATTAAATGAGAGAGCAGCCTATGGAACTACGGCAGCTTACAGTTTTCCTCATTGACAATTAGTGCTCAATGGAAAATACTTTTGCCCAGTCTCAATGCCAGCCCATCTCACCATCAGTGACAGCCTGGCATCATCACTACACTGCCAATTTTCAATGCAACTCCATTCCAATTTCTCCCAGAAGATGTAACACCAGAAGATGCAGTCAAAAAAAAAGGCAGAGAGTTAGGACTTATAAGAGTATAGCCTTTGACCAAGACATGGGCATGAAATTTGGTGGATGAAGGCTGGTATTACTGCGAGTTGGGGAGCACTGGGTCAGTGATGTCTGTCAACATAAAGTTGAGGAGGAGCTTTGGAAGACTTGTTTCTTCAAAGCTCCACATTGCATTCTTCAAAGGATATCTTTTCTGGAGTCTAAGGAGCTAAGAGTTATACAGTGCCTGCCTTCCAGGAATTCAAGTATGCATGTCCTAAATGTGATCCACAACCTTTGACCCTAGTAGAATTGCTCATCTCCTCTGCAACTAATGATAAATTCATATATAATTAAGAACATATGAACCACAATAGGCCATTCAGCCCCTCAAACCTGTTTCACCATTCAATTACATCATGGATAATCTATGGCCCAACTCCATGGGCTCTTGGCCCATATTTGTTCATTTGTGATAAACAAAAATTTATCCATCTCATGTTTAAAATTAACAACTGAATGTTCATCCACTGCCATTTGTTCAAAATCTCTATTACATTTTATGTACTTCCTAACATCTCTCCTAAACCATCATTCTCAGATAATGATTGTTAAGCCTTAATCCTCAGACTATAACAAGGTTTAAATTTTCTAAGTGTGTTAAAGTGACATTAAAAATGTAAAAGCAATAAATTTTCTGGAGAAGTATAGAATCACAGACAAGAAGCTCCAATTTCCACATGATTCTGCATATGTGCGAACTCCACAAGTTGCTGAATTTGTACTTTCGTTTTAACCAAACGTGACGGACATTTAACTGACCACCTCCAAACTAATCACCTTCTGAAATAACCCCACAAAGGCCAGTATCCCATCACCAAGTCACCTTTTATTCATACGTGGAGAATCCATGACACTAACCCAGTTCCCTCAGAGCCAGCACTCAGAGTGAACAGAACCTCTGACTCTCCTGTTTTTTTTTTCTTTTTTCTCCTTCCTCTTCCTCCTTCTTCTTCCTCCTTCCAATACACTGGCTGTGGGCCAGCAAGCTCAGAGTTAGTCCCCTCCTCTGATACAAAAAAGAAGAGTCCTTGACACTGGTCCAGCTCCCTCAAGAGACAGCTCTCAGAGTGAACAGAACAATCATCTGTTTATCTTTTTTTTACATTACCCCTAACTGCGGTAGTGCTTATTTCCCCCCACCCATGCTCCTGTTTATATCTATCAGCCAGGGCTTCCTTATTGGAGCAGGTTAACAGCCCAGTCAGGGAACTCCTTTTCTATGAGGTCCATCTAGCTGACCTCGTTACAATCACTACACCATCAATTTCCAACCTTTCACTGACCAAGCCATCCCACACAATGCTGTCAGTGAGAGTGCTGCCAGTGTTCCAAGAAGTACAAGTTCTTTTCAATGCTGCATTCTTTGGGTGGCAATTCTGCAAGGGATGCTTAATTGTTTAGTCTCCATAAAGAACCTCCACAAAGCTTACTGCTCTGGGGGAGTATTCTCTATAGTCTTACTCTTGCATTAGGGATAGCACCTCTAAGTTTCTGTGATTTCCTCCCCATTCGAGTCCCAAGTAATGCCAGGCACAAAACGCCACCCTCAATTGTGAATCTAAATATTTTTTAAAAAGCTGCTCTCAGTTAATCAGAGCATTTACATCATTATGGCCGGTTTGAATCTGACTCTAGCTACGAAATAGTGCAATGAATTCTCCCATCCCCCAGATATATTCAATGCCATGTATAGAACAAGGCAGCTTCAGATTATCTTAATTTCTGAATTAATTCAGTTCCTGTATTGCCTTATTGGGAAGAAAACTAAAATGCATTGTGTGAGGCCAGTTTTAAGTGGAGTTTCACCACCAGAGCTACCTTAACAAATATAATCAGTCAAGAAGAATTTTACACATTTTTGATTCTGAGCTCTGTTTAACAACTGACAAAATGATCCAGTCTTAGTTAAATTCTATTTTTCCTTCATACTATTAAAGCATTTAAGTTTTTAAAAACCAACATATTCCTCTCCCAAGCATATCTTGTTGCATTTTATTGCAAGTTGCAGGCTGATGAGATTCCCTTTTTTTTAAAAAGAGGGGGAATATTTAAAATCCCTAAAGTCCCAATAAGTCTTCTGAAGGATATAAAAGACTAATTCAGTCTGAGGCTGGAAGGACTGGGGGAGGGGAAAGGTTTGGAAATCTCAGACAAATAAAATTTCTGGAGGAAGGGAAAAAAAAGTTGAATTTTGAAGAAACTATTCAGATTAACACAGACTCCCACAACGCTAACAAGTTAATATGGAGACTTTGAAAAAATCCAGTCACCTTAGGCTTTTTTTTGTGGGCCCTGAAGAAAAGGAAAAGTAATCTTGCATATATTTTGCACATTTCATGATGTTAGGAAATCCCAAGGTACTTTCTAGACATTTAAATATTTCTAAAGAATCCACACAATGCAAAAGCAGGTCACTTGACACATTGAGGCTACACTAACACTCTGAAGAACATACCACCTAGACCCACACCATCCCTGTAACTCTGCATTGGTCAATCCACCCATCCTCCAGCAATTTAGTATGGCCAACCCAACTTGCTTTGGATTGTGGGAGGAAACCAGAGCACCCAGAGGAAACCCTCACAGACATTGGGTGAATGTGCAAACTCCACACAGCCACACAAGGGTGGAATCAAACCAGGTCCCTGGCACTGTGAGGCAGCAGTGCTAACCACTGAGCCACTGAGCCACCAAGCGTTGTGATTAGTGTCATTGGAGGAAATGCAGCAAGCAGCCATTTTGTCCATGGCAAACTCCCACAAATAGAAATGTTGACCATGACCAGTTTTATCAATGTTCATTCAGGATAAATATTTAACTTCCCTGAGCTCGTCTGAAATAATGCAGAGATATCGTGTCTCTGTTTCCATGCCGTATGACTTGATTATGCTTTGTCCACTGAGAGGATATGTTGGTTGACCCAACTTATGGATTTCCATGTAATTCTGCACATGTGCAAACTCCCAAGATTGTTATCAGTTTCAGGAGAAATATGACAGCAATCAATCACTGACTAGTATCTCAGGTTTGATGATCTATCCTCAGATCTTGACCCTGATCTGTTCTCATTGGTCTAATCTTTAACACGTTTGACACTGGATTGAGTGAACCCTCAGCTGGTCACCAGACCTGGAGAGAGTGTCTGTGGAAGGAGAAGAATGTGCTCTGCATTTACACGCAAAAGACAGCACCTCTGAGAGTACTGTGCTCTCTCAGTGTTAAAAGTATCAGCCTAGGCCCTATATTCTTTTTCCATGAATAATACTAAAAGCATCTTCAACCTCAAGGTTAGGATCTAGAAAGTATGAGAAGTGATGAGACTATTGCAAAAAGCTAAAATGATGAAGAGGAAGAGGGTTAAAAAGAAAATAGAGAAGCATGATGCTGCTATAAGGAAGAGTGAAGAGGAGAGAGATGGTTGAAAATTAAATATCTCTCCTCTGGCCTATGCAAAGGGAACTGATTTGCAACTTGCCACCCACCAGCAGTATAGATCAGTCACCAATATGGAAACTGAACATTCTCGTTTCTATTAGAATTACATAACATTTAGACAAAATGGGCAAATGGAAAAGCAAGTACATAGTACTTCAAGAAGATGCAACATGTAAAGTTGTTAAACAAGGTTAGGGTTCATATGACTGAAGGCAACAGTGTAATCAATTGCGTATCAGTTGACAGACAGAAAACAATAAATAGGAATAAATAGGTAATTTTTGGGTCAGTAAGCTGCATCCAAAGGGATTAATGCTTGGGCGTCACTTGTTTATAACTAACACATATATTGACTTATATATAAATTATTTATAATCAATAATCAGTATCAATTATTTAGATGAGGGGGCTGAGAATAATGTACCCAGGCTTGCTAAAGATACAAATCTAAGTGAGAATGACAACTGTGAGATGTACACAAAGGGATATAGGCTAGTTAAATGGTTAGACAAAAAAAGTTGTAGTGAGGGGAAACGCGAAACTATCCACTTTGTGAAGAATGGAAAAGTAAAATATTTTTTGCAAGGTTGAAAATTAAGTTAATCTCAAAGAGTTTGGGTGTCCTTGTCTGTGAATCACAGGAAGTTAACATGCAGGTACAGTAAGTAATTAATAAAGTAAATGGTTCAAAGAGTTGGAATATAACAGTGAGATTTATTGCAATTAAAGAGGCATTTCATGAGATCACTGCAGTTTTGATCTACTGACTTCAGGAAGGATGTACTAGCCTTGAAGAGGTTACAATGAAGGGTTTGTTAAATTGATTCCAGAGATGAGACGATTTACGAGGAGAGAATAAGTAGAACAGGTTTATATTCTCTGGAGTTTAGAAGGATGAAAGGTTGAACTTGTAAATGAATGAGGTGGCCTGACCAGATAGATGCTGAGCAATTGTTTTCCCTCAACTCTAGAGTCTAGAACACTGGGGCATAATCTCAGCATAATGGGTTGGCCATTTAAGACTGAAATAGTCATAGCATACAGCATGGAAACAGACCCTTCAGTCCAAGACAATCATGTTCCCACACCAAACTGGCCCCACCCGTCTGCGCTTGGCCCATATCCCTCCAAACCTTTCCTATTCATCTACTTAGCCAAATATTTTTAAATGCTGTAACTGCACCTGCATCCACCACTTCCTCTGCCAGTTCATTCCACATAAGAACCATTCTCTTTCTGTAAAAAAATTCCCCTTATATCCTTTTAAAATATTTTTCCTCTCATCATAAAATATGCCCCATTGTTTTGAAGTCTCCCACGCTAGGGAAAAGACCTTTGTTATTCACGTTATCTATGTCCTTCATGATTTTATAAACCTCAACCTCTTATGCTCTTACTATAAAATGGTTTTGTGTAAGATGAGGAGAAATGTTTTCCCAAATCTATTGTGAATCTTTGGAGTTCTCTACTTAAAATGTATAGGTCCTCAGTCAAAAATGCATCCAAGATTTACATTGATAGATGTTTGAGAATTAAGGAAAGCTAGTGATGTGGGAATGAGGTGGGAAATGAAGTGAAAGTTGCAGCTCAGATACGGTTGAGTGGCTCAGTAGGCCTGAAGGTCTGGATGTTTTATTCCTGGCATTATTTTTTAAGTTCTCTTGTAGATTTCTAATATGTTATTAAACAAAACCCAGTATTGTTTTGTGTAAAATAAATCTGCAACGTATTCCCATAAGTCTCTTTTCTAACTCATTGCAGATGGAAAACCGAAGAGTCACAAATAGGATGGAAATAGTCTTCCCCATGGCAAGTAATACTGTCTACACAGAAAGTCTGATATTTCAAATAGATTTCATGTAGTTAAGATTCCTTTTCAACTTATGTATGAAATTGTACTACACTGGTGCTTTGGAGAAAAGGAAGAATGCAAAAAGAGAACAATAAGGTTAGCAGTCAGCTCTGTATAACAGCCGTTCCCTTAGGCACTAAAGTTCATTAGAGTTAAAGAGACACTTTACACTAAAACTGGATGTGATTTCACTGTAAAATCATCTAAAATACTGCTCATGTAATTATGTAAAGACTGGCATAAACCTGGGCAATGTTAAAACTCTGGAGTTGCAAAGGAGAATCATATTTTGATGAAGAAGCGTGGACTTGAAACATTGACTCCATTTCACTCTCCTCAGTTGCAAGACCTGCTGAGTATTTTCTGCATTTTGTTTTATATTGAGTGAAAAGGCATCGGCACAGTGATAATATCCAATCACTGGTCACTTTACTAACTATGACCAAATGCAAACTTGCCTATTCTCAATCTTATACATGTCAATTTGACACCAGATTAATAAATATCACTTAGTGATATCATTGTGAAAGAGTTAGCACTATCAGGGGAGGGGAGAAAAGGTCAACCCTTAAAATGGGAGAGAAGGAAGAGAATTCATGCAGCAATCGTTGCAACTTCCTTTTAGTCAACATTATTGCAGAAGGTTGACCCAATTCAGGGGGATTGGTGATCAGAAGGGTAATTTGTTAGAGTTCCCACTTTTTTTGACAGTGCAACAATGTACACACCACGATGGGTTAACTTTGTGGTACCACTGATGGAGATGACTATAAAGGATGGGGAAGTGGTGAAATTAATGAGATATGAAAGCAGTGCAAATAAATTCAATTAACTTTTGAAGAAAATTTAGTTTCAGTTAAACAACACAGTTACGAAGAACCTTATTTTATTCTTGAATGGAACGTGGGCACCGCCATTTGTTGTCCATCTCGAAGTGCTCCTGAATTGAGTGGCATACTAAGTCATTCCAGAAGGCAAGGGCAGTGGATTCCCTTCCTTCCAAGATATTAGTGAACTGAATGGGTTTTTACAACAATTGATGATCATTATCATGATCAATATCATTGACATATTCCTGATTTGTTAACTCAATTTAAACTCCACCAGCGTTTGAACCCATGTCCCAAAAACATGAGCCTGGACCACTAGATTATTAGTCCAGTGCATTACCATTATTGCCTCCAGAATGAAAAAACAACCGATCCAGAATGTGCTGGAGCTAATTTGTAGGAGGAGGTGAGGACTGCAGATCAGAGTCGAGAGTGTGTTGCTGGAAAAGCACAGCAGGTCAGGAAGGAGCCGAGGAGCAGAAGAATTGACTTTTCGGGCCAGAGCCCTTCATCAGAAATTCCTGATGAAGGACTCTGGCCCAAAACATCGATTTTCCTGCTCCTTGGATGCTGCCTGACCTGCTGTGCTTTTCCAGCAACACACTCTGGAGCTAATTTGTACCCAGAGTTGCTTTTTCCAGCTCTCTTTTTTTTCCCCATAAGTGTAGTTCAGAGTGAGGTACACCATTCTTTAAATCATCAGCAGGAAAGTATCTAGTCATACAATAATGGGATAGCACAATATCATGCTTGATCATGTTCATGAAAATAGGATACTGTACAAAAATACATTGAATATTTGTTTTGTCTTTGAAGGTTTTAAAGTAAAGCTTGAATTACATGTACAGGACATAATGGATTTTGAAGCTTAAAATGATCTTAGAGATGCTTACCTTGGAACAGCTTAAGCAATTACTGTACATCCGTTACATCTCAAAATGAAATGATTTTATTAAATTAATGAACTGATCAGGTACGGCTCTCTAATGCAGTTATGCTTCAAAATCTCAGTCTAATTTCTAAGATCCCCGTCCTGTCCCTCTTGCATCCCTGTCACTGTGATAGCAATGACAACATATCCCCCATGTTTTAAGCAAGACCCTCAATGTGACTCCTTGCATTAAAATGAATGCCATCCAACATTGCATGCTCCCCCTTGTGCTTAACCTGACTATAGACACTGTGCCTTCCAGACCGAGTTTATTTTTCTTCTATACTCGTCTGTTCATCAGTGTCTCCCCTACAGTGTCTCCACCTCTATGTCCCACTCCCCTGTCCACAGGCAAGCAGCTCATACATTTACTATGAAGCCACTCACGCACGTGCTTTCCAAACAAAGCCAAGCAGCTCAGGACAGTGAACCCTCTCCTCCCAGAAAGCTAAGCTATCCCATAATTGTATGACTAGATACTTTCCTGCTGATTATTTAAACAATGGTGTACCTCACTCTGAACTACATTCATAGGGGAAAAAAGAGAGAGCTGGAAAAAACAACTCTGGGTCCAAATTAGCTCCAGAGTGTATTGCTGGAAAAGCCATTGACTGAAAAATGGCCGAACACACCATTTTCACCACCTACAGTCAGACTTCACCAAAGATATATTTCCTTTCCCACCCGTATCTGCATTGCGCAGAGACCATTCCCTCCACAACTCCCTTCTTGGTCCACGTCCCCCACCAACCCACCCTCCACACCTTGTACCTTCCCTTGCCACTGCAAGATGTGTAAAACCTGCACCCACACCTCCCCCTTAACCTCTGTCCAAGGCCTCAAAGGATAATTTCAAATCTGGCAGAGATTCTCCTGCACATGCTCCCATCTCATCTGCTGTGTCCGTTGCTCTCGATGTGATCTCCTCTACATCGGGGAGACCGAGAGCCAACCAAGGGAGCATCTCTGGGACACACGCAGCAAACCACCCTGTGGCCAACCACCTCAACTCTCCCTCCCACTCCCCCAAGGACATGCAAGTCCTGGGCCTCCTCCGCCGCCAAATCCAATCCACCCACCTCGGGACCCTACAACCACATGGCATCTACATTCACTTCACTGGTTTCCAAATCTCCCCTCCCCCCACCTCATCCCAGAGCTAACCCTCCACCTTGGCACCGTCCTCTTGACCTGTCCCACCTGTCCATCTTCCTTCCCACCCTAGTCACTCCACTGACCTTCACAATCATCTGCCTGCATCCACCTTTCGCCTTCCCATCTATGTTTCCCCCAGCCCCAGCCCACCCCACACCCCTCTATTTATCTCACATTCCCCTTCCCCCTCCACATTCCTATTGAAGGGCTTATGCCCAAAACGTCGACTCTCCTCTTCCTAGGATGCTGCCTGACCTGCTGTGCTTTTCCAGCACTACCCTTTTTGGCTCTGACTCTCCAGCATCCTCAGTTCTCACTTTCTCCTCTATGACTCTATGTTACACTGTAGGGATTCTATGATTCTATTAGTCAGTAGATGGCTTTCTCACTGTTTAAACCACATTAGTCAGAAGATTTGATGTCCAATTTATATTGTGTGATCATCTCAAACTAGGGCATTCACATACATTCCAAAACTGCAGCAATAAAAAATATTCAGGTACTCACTCCAGAACATGATCCAAAAGATATGCTAAATATGTACCATTCTGGGTAAAGTCCAAATTGAGATTGGCCCTAATGTCCATCCCTCATGGACGAACTTCCTGTTGTCACACATGCTACAGAGAGAATCACGTTGGGAGCATTATTGACAGCTAACATTCAGCCTTCGGGAAAGCAGTTTTGTCAAATGAAGAAACTAACAAGCTTGGAGTCAAGGCAAGGCAAGGAGCTGAGGAGGAGATCAGCCATGATCTCAAAAAGAAGCAAAATACCATAGATGCTGGAAATCTGAGACATAAACAGAATTTGCTGGAGAAAGTCAGCAGGTCTGGCAGTATCTGTGATGAGAGAATCAGAGAGAATGTTTCGAGGCTGGTATGGTTCTTCTTCAGAACTCATGCATACCCTTGAGCTTTTGGAGTTTGCGTTCCTGAACTCATGAAAAGTAGAGAAAAAGTTTTTTGTTAAAGTGTTGAATGAGACAAAGAATGAAATGGAACTGGGGATGATGATAGTTTAGAGATAGTTTGAGATAGTGCAGATGGGGAGAGAGGTCTAGAGTGTCCATGTGGCGGTGTGTGTGGGTCTCTGGATTCGGGGGGATTAGCTGGCTGAGGAGCTGTACAAATCTTGGAGATACCTCTGATTCTGGCTGTGTTTGAAACATGAAGGATGGAGCTTGAGTTGGAATCTGTTCAGGGTAAGGCAGATCTGAAGACAGTCACTGCTGAAGGAGTTATGGCTGTGAAAACTAGCTGTGTACCATTCTGGGGCATGCTGTTGGGAAAAATCCAAACTGAGATTGGCTCTGATGTCCATCCCTCATCGTAAACACTTTATGAAACACTCAAAGGGAGATAGAAAACAATGAAAGTGAACAAATCAAAACATTGAATCGGAAATCCCATCAGAGAGAACGTCTTCAAGGTGAGTATGCTTGAAAGAGAAATGGCAGTGAATTAAATGCCCAAACACTGTGGATGCTGGAAATCTGAAACAGAAAGTGCTGGAGAAATTCAACAGCTCTGGTGGGATCAATGGAAGAGAAAAACAGAGTTAACATTTCAACTCCAACATGACTCTTCTTGGCTCCCTCTGACACAGAGACAGGAGAAATTGTGATGGGCAAGGAGGAAATGACAGAAACATTCAACAAATCTTTTTGTATGTCTTCACATTAAACAACACAAACCATATGGCAGCATGGTGGCTCAGTGGTTAAAACTAGTTCGATTCAACCCTCGGGCCACTATCTGTGTGGAGTTTGCACATTCTCCCCGTGTCTGCATTGGTTTCCTCTGGGTGCTCCGGTTTCCTTCCACAGTCCAAAGATGTGCAGGTTAGGTGGATTGGCCATGCTATATTGCCCACAGTGTCCTGGGATGTATAGGTTAGGTGAGTTAGCCATGGGAAACATAGGGTTACAGGGATAGGGGTGGGTCTGGGTGGGATGCTCTTTGGAGGTCAGTGTGGATTCAATAGGCTGAGTGGTCTGCTTCCACACTGATTCTATGAAATGGAGGTTAGGCAAGAAACTAATAAGAACTTAAGATAATTAATATTAATCATGAAACAGTATTAATCAGAGTCTATTATTGTTATTTCACATAATGGAAATTGAGTTTAACAAATTTATTCAAATTTTTGAGAATATAACTAGTGGTGATATAAAGGGAGCAGGCGGCCTTGCAAAATGCACTCAATGATAAGGTACCATATAGAAAATTTGCATGGAGTTTGCTTGGGTGAGGGTCAAGGATTATTCGACAGGGAGCAGAATGTTGGAATCTTCAAGTTGTCAGGTTGTAATTAGTGGAGTGCTGCTAGGAGTTAACACTGTCAGGGTCTTAGCTATTTATAATTTCCATTAATGAACTAGACAAAGTTACTGAGAGTATCGTCTTGGCCTTTGGGCTAAGATCAACTCAAGAGTGTGTCGTATCCAAGCTTGCTGATATTATAAAGTTGGTGAGAATACAAGCTGAAAGAAAATTTGCAAGACGGTGCAAAGTAAATGGAGTACAAGAAGATGATCTCTGAGGATATTCACACTGGAATAAAGAATAGAAAAACAATTTTAAATGGTGGGAAGCTTCTAATTGTTGGCATTGATAAGTTTGGATGTACTTGCACAAGAGACACAGGAGATTAGTTTACAGGAACAGCAAGAAATTAGAAGGACAAATGGTATACTGGTCTTTATTGGCAGTGAATTGGAGTACAGTGAAGAAGTCTAGTTATGGTTGTATAAAGCTACGGTGAGATCACATCTGGAGTATGGCATGCAGATTTGGTCTCCATCCTTAAGGAAGGATATGTATTGTGTATGGATATGGTACTCAATTAGTTTCTGACATGGCAGGATTCTGTGATGACAGGATGAGTCAAATGTGTCTACAGCGACCGAAGATTAGAAAAATGAATGATTATCTAATTGAAACATGAAAGATTCTGACGGTCCTTGAGATAATGTTTCCACCTGTGTGTTAGATCTAGGACATGGGGGTCACAGGCTCAGGTTAATGGTTAAAATCATTTGAGTCAGAGATGGACAGCACAGAAACAGACTCTTCAGTCCAACATGTCCACGCTGACCAGATATCCTAAACTAATCTAGTTCCATTTGTCAGCACCTGGCTCATATCCCTCTAATCCCTTCATATTCATATACCCCAACCAATGCCTTTTAAATGCTGATATTGTACCAGCCTCCACCACTTCCTCTGGCAACTCATTCCATACGTGCACCACCCTCTGCGTGAAAAAGTTGCCTCTCAGGTCTCTTTTATATCTTTCCCCTCTCACCATAAACCTATGCCCTCTAGTTCCGGACTCCCCCATCCCAGGGAAAAGACTTTGTCTACTTATCCTATCCATGCCCATCATGATCTTATAAACCTCTATACTGTCACCCCTCAGCCTTTGATGCTGCAGGGAAAACAGCCCCAGCCTATTCAGCCAATCTCTGTAGCTCAACCCCTCCAACCCTGGCAACATCCTTGTAAATCTTTTCTGAACCCTTCAAGTTTCACAACATCCTTCCGATAGGAGGCAGACCAGAATTGCATGCAATATTCCAAAAGTGACCCAACTAATGTCCTGTACATGACCTCCCAATTCCTGTAGTTGAAAAATGTGCTGCTGGAAAAACATAGCAGGCCAGGCAGCATCCGAGGAGCAGGAGAATCGATGTTTCAGGCATAAGCCCTTCTTCGGTGGCAGATGGAGTTTAATTCAGATAAATGCGAGGTGCTGCATTTTGGGAAAGCAAATCATAGCAGGACTTACACATGTAGACACGGAGAGAATGTGCAAACTCCACACAGACAGTCACCCAAGGCTGGAATTGAACATGGACCCTTGGTGCTGTGAGGCAGCAGTACTGACCACTGAGCCACCGTGCTGCCCCTTTTTCAAGAAACAAAAGGATGTTGTGAAACTTGAAAGGGTTCAGAAAAGATTTACAAGGATATTGCCAGAGTTGTAGGATTTGAGCTGTCAGGAGAGGTTGAACAGGCTGGGGCTGTTTTCCTTGAGCATCAGAGGCTGAGGGTGATCTTATAGAGGTTAATAAAATCATGAGGGGCATAGGTAGAGTAAATAGACAAGGTCTTTTCCCTGGGGTGGGTGAGTCCAGAACTAGAGGGCATAGGTTTAGGGTGAGAGGGGAAAGATATAAAAGAGACCTAAGGGACGTTTTCACGCAGAGGGTGGTGCGTGTATGGAATGGGCTGCCAGAGGAAGTGGTGGAGGCTGGTACAATTACAACATTTAAAAGGCATCTGGATGGATATATGAATAGGAAAGGTTTGGAAGGATATGGGCCAGGTACTGGCAGGTGGGCCTAGATTGGGCTGGGATATCTGGTCAGCATGGATGAGTCGGACTGAAAGGTCTGTCTTCATGCTGTACATTTCTATGTCTCTATGACTCTATGCCTTACTCTATTTCCTCACAATCCTATCTTCCTGCTACTCTTCTTTCAAGGAACTATGAACCTGCACTCCAAGGTCTCTTTGTTCAGCAACACTTCCTAGGACCTTACAATTAAGTGTGTAAACCTTGCCCTGATTTGCTTTCCCAAAATGCAGCTCATCACACTTATCTAAATTAAACTCCATCTGCCATTCCTCAACCCATTGGCCCTTCTGATCAAGATCCTGTTGGACTCTTTGCTGTCCACTACACCTCCAATTTTGGTGGCATCTGCAAATTTACTAACTATATCTCCTATGTCCACATCCAAATCATTTATATAAATTACAAAAAGCAGCAGACCAGGCACTGATCTTTGTGGCACACGACTGGTAACAGGTCTCCAGTCTGAAAAGCAACCCTTCACCACCACACTCATCTTCTACCTTCAAGCCAGTTCTGTATCCAAATTGCTAGATCTCCCTGTATTCCATGAGATCTAACTTTTCTAACCAGTCTCCCATGGGGAACCTTATCGAATGCCTTACTCAAGTCCATATAGATCACATCTACTGCTCTGCCCTCATCAATCCTCATTGAGTTTTTTGAAGGAGTAACAATCAAGTTCATAAGACATGACTTCTCATGTACAAAGTTATGTTGACTATCCCTAATCAGTCCTTGCCTTTCCAAATGCATGTAAATCCTGGCCCTCAGGATTCTCTCCAACAACTTGCCCACCACCGAGGTCAGGCTCACTGGTCTATAGTTCCCTGGCTTTTCCTTACCACCTTTCTTAAATACTGGCACCACATTAGCCAACCTCCAGTCTTCCAGCATCTCACCTGTGAGTATCAAGGATACAAATATCTCAGCGAGGGGCCCAGCAATCACTGCCCTAGCTTCCCACAGGGTACACCTGATCAGGTCCTGGGGATTTATCCACTTTTATGCCTTTTAAGACATCCAGCATTTCCTCTTCTGTAATATGGACATTTTTCAAGATGTCACCATCTGTTTCCCCACATTCTGTATCTTTCATGTCCTCTCCACAGTAAACACTGATGCAAAATACTCATTTAGTATCTCCTTCATCTCCTATCATTCCACACAGAGCTGGCCCTGCTGATCTTTCTCTCCCTAGTTACCCTTTTGTCCTTAATGTATTCATAAAATCCCTTTGGATTTTCCTTAATCCTATTACCAAAACTATCTCATGTCCCCTTTTTGCCCTCCTGATTTCCCTCTTAAGTATACTCCTACTGCCTTTATATTCTAAGGATTCAAACTCTGCTGTATATACCTGACATAGATGTTCTTCTTTTTCTTAAGCCAAACCTCAATTTCTCTCGCCATCCAGCATTCCCTATACCTACCAGCCTCATTCTTTTATTTCTGTTCCATTCCTGTCATTGTGACTCAAGCTAAGTGTGCTTTTGTTTTAGACAGTAATGTAATTGATGTTAAAAGCCCAGGAGAGCTGAGAAAAAGGAAACAAGGGGGTAGAGTAAATTCAAAACTTCAACCGCTGCCTTGAGCACATTTGAACATGAAAATCCAGTTGAACGAGCAAAAGCAAGTACATTTGAATATCATGCTGCATTAATGCCTTTCAACATACAACAGTTCCCACAGCTAACCTACTGTTGCAAGAAAATGTTAGTACATTTCAGTGAATTTTTCCTTTTCCCCTCCTCTCCACATCTCAGTGAGATTTATACACCTCCTTCTACCTGGAGAGAGCTCCTTAGGTAATGAGAATGATGAAAATGTTCCTTGCTGCAGGATATAAAGGGTAATAACCACTTGAAATTTAATACAAGGTACTCTATCAGTTCATATTGCCGAGACTAATGATATGAAGTTACTGGCTGCGTTTGCCATGCAAGTACTCTCTTGAGACAACGTCCCAAATTGAGATAGAGCATCTCGGAGCTGAAAATAAAACTGATGTGTACGAAGTCAGCATTTAACAATGACATATTTCTGACTGTCACCACTTAGGAATTACATGACCCAAACATGGAAGACTGAACTGAACAGTGGGACTGAGCAATAGACTCAAACATGTTTTTAAAAATTCTGCTACTAGGTTATGTTTCTAACTCAGGAGCAGCAATGAGAGGGGCTGGGGAGATATTTATCAGCTCCATTAAATACGGAAGAGTAAACAAGGATCACAGAGAAATATAAGTTCAATAAAATTTTATTCTGATACTTAAATTGATTAAGAATGTAAGAAAATGGAGGAGGAACAGTTTGTTCAGTCCCTCAGGCTTGCTCTGTCATTCACAACATCCATGGTTGATCCAATCATAGCTTCAACTCCTCTTTCCTTTTTGTCACCCATGATCCTCAGTTCCCTTAGAGACAGACTCTCTTATAGCTTGGCCTGGATAACAAACAAACAAGCACAAGCCTCCTTCTTCAAGAGAACTCAGGCAAAAACCATCTTCGATGGACTGGACACTATGGCCAGGCAGTTGAGAAGCATCTCTCCTGCCAAATACAACTGTCGAATGGCCACTGTTGAGGGCAGGACAAAGAAAGTGCTTTGAAGATGCTCTGAAGTCATCCTTGAAACGTGATGCCATTAATATTAATGACTGAGAGGGGCTTGCTATCAATCATTCAAAATGGCGACAACCTGTCCATCAAGCTGCACCCCACTTGGAATCAGTGTCGAAATGCTGAAGCAGGACAGTGACGGGGGAGGTTCTGGATCCCTTTATTCCTCAGGGCATACATGGTGTTCATGCAGGGAATGGGTGCAGATTGCAAGGGCTTGAGGAGGATGGGTGAAGGTCAAGGATTGCCACTGTGGTGCGGAGGATCCTGGTGGGTGGGGCAGGGTGAGGAGTGTGAAGGTCTGGGGGTTGGACTGGGGGGCAGTGGCAATGTGGATGCTCTGTAGTGGATCAGGGGTATATTTGCATTGTGGTATTTATGTATCTGTAAATGAACACTGGCTATATCCCACAAATGTCTGTGATACAAACGATGGTTATAATCAGTACTGTATATCTATAAGCCACGCATGTGTAATGTTTATGGTGATATAATCAGCTCTATAATCCACACACACACACAGTGTTTAAGGTCTACACAGTTATTATATGTCACTAATACATGATGTTGATTATTGACATATAAAGACTCTGTACATTTTAAAGTGTTTCTTGTCTTAAATGAGAGGTCCTTTATTCTGAAACCGTGTCCCTAGTTTGAGATTTCCTGAGGAGGAGAAACATCCTCTCAGCATCTCCCTGACAAGAATATTACATATTGCAATAAGATCACTTCTCATACTTCCAAACACCAAAGAGTAAAGGGCCAACCTAGCGTCAGACATTGCACAAGAAGCAACCTTTTCAGTCTACCCAGTCTGAGCTGGCTGCTCATGGGACAATCCAGCCAGTTTCATCCCTCGCTCTACCCCAGTAGCCCTTGACTTTATTTAATTCAAGAGCCCACCCTCTTCCTCTGAACTGATTAACTGTGCTTCAACATACCATGAGTTCCAAATCACAGAATTATTACTGCACAGGAGGAGGCCGTTGACCTAGCTCGCCTGCACTGACTCTCTGAATGAATAACTCATCTCACACTGTTCCCCAGCTATCTCCCCGTAAGCGGGCACATTCTTCCTTTTAGATTGCTTCAATTGAAGCTGCCTCACTCTCCAGACTTTAATCACTTGCTATGTGAAGGAGTTTATCCTCCTGTCCTTTTTGTTTCTTTTACCAATTACTTTAAACCTGTGCTCTCATTCATGACCTTTTCACGCGGTCGAGCAGTTTGTCCTTATCGACTCAGTCCAAACCCCTCATGAATTTGAATTCATCAAATCAAATCTCCTCTCAGCCTTCTTTTCACTGAGGAAAACAGCCCTGACATCGCCAATATATCTTCATAACAGAACTTCCTCATCCCTGAAACCACACACATAAATCATTTCTGCACTCTTCTCCCAGTGCCTCCACTTGCTTCCTAATTGTGGCAGCCAAATATCAGACACAATACAACAGCATTTTTTGCAACATAACCTCCTTGCTTTTGTACTCTATGCCCCTGTGAATAAAGCCCAAGATACTGCATGTATCCAGTGCTCTCAACCTGTCCTGTCACTTTCAATGCATAATGCACATATATATACTCAGATTCCTCTGCTCCTGCATCACCTTTGGTAATTGTGTCCTCTATTTTATATTGTTTCTCCATATTCTTGCTGTCACAATTAATCTTTTCACATTACTTGGAATTGGACATAATTTGTTACCCCTCTGCCCATTCCACTGACTTGCCTATGTTATTTTGAAGATCGACACCACTCCCCTGACAGTTCACAATGCTCGTAACGTTCATACCATCGGAAGTCTTTGAAATTATGTCCTGTATGCCAAAGATCTACATCATTAATATATATCAGGAAAAGTAAGACTCCCATCACTATTCCTGAGGAAGTTCATTACAGACCATTCTCGAGCCTGGGAAACATCCTCATTCTTTGATGCCTGTTACAAACAATTGTGCACTCATGTTGCTACTCTCCTTTTAGTCTATAAGGTATAAATTTGGCGGCTTGACCTTTTGGAAGTTTGAGAACGCCACATCAGCAACATCAATCTTGTCTGCTACCTCTTCAAAAATATCCTATAAGTTAGTTAAACATCATCTTCCTTTATATCCATATTGGCTTCACTCAATTAATTTATATTTGTCTATGTGACTACTAATGTTATCTTGACTCATTGTTTCTAAAAGTTTTTTCCAATACTGAAATTGAACTGTAATTTCCAGGCCTACTTTTGCATTTTCTTGAACATGGGTATGAAGTTAACAATTCTCCAGCCCCCTTGCCATCATCCTGAGGCTAGGCAGGAATGAAAAGTGACGGTCGGTACCTCTGCAAGATCTACTCCTAATCCCGCAGTATCTTTAGATACATCTCATCCTGTACTGGTGCTGAAGCAATTTTTAAGTACAGACACTTATCTAAATACCTCTTCTCCATCAATTTTAAACCTGGTAGTCTCTGGAATTACTTCTTCTTTCATGATTTGGGCAGCATTTTTATCCTCAATCAAAACAGCTGCAAAATATTTGTTTAATTCTTCAGCCATGCCCTTGTTGCCACGTGTAAATTTGTTTGGTCCTCCAACTGCTCTTATTATTCTTTCAAGGGATTTCGGTGTCGCTGGCTGGGCTAACATTATTGTCCAACCCTTGCTGCCTTTGAGGAGGTGGTAGGGAGCTGTCTACTTGAACCACTGAAGACCATTTGGTGTATATTTGTCCACAATGTTGTGAGGGAAGGAGTTTCAGGATTTTGATCCAATGACACTCAAAAATATATTTCCTGAACAACACACTTAGTGGCTTGGAGGGGAACTTACAGGTGGTGGTATTTCCATATATTTGCCACTCCTACTCTTCTAAACAGCATCTGGAAGATGCTATCCAAAGAGCCTGAGCAAATTTCTGCAGCACATCTTGCAAATGCTGCTCCTGAGGCTCAGTGATGGCAAAAGCGGATGTTGGTAGATGTGGTGCCAATCAAGCAGGCTGCTTTGTCTTGAGTGGTGTCAAGCTTCTTCAGTATTGGAGCTGTACTCATCCAAAAAAGTGAATAATATTCCATCGCATTCTTGACTGTAGATGGTAGACAGGTTTTGGGATTTACAGGATTTCCAGCCTCTGATCTGCTCTTGTAACCACAATATTTATATGGCCAGTCTACATCAGTTTCTGGTCAATGGTAACCCCCAGCCCCAGGAAATTTGTAGTGAGGAATTCAGTGATAGTGATGCCATTCAATGTCAGGACATAATGCATAGATCGTGTTTTGTTCTTGGTGGTCACTGCCTGTCACATGTGTAGTGCACCTGTTACTTGCCTCTTGTCAACCCAAGCTACATCTGGACTCCTTCACTATCTGAGGAGTTGTGGATGGTGCTGGACATTATGCAATGCTCAGTGGACATCCCCACTTCTGAACTTATATGGAGGCAAGGCCAATGATGAAGCAGCTGAAGATGGCTAGACAAAGAACAATACCTTGTGGAATTCCTGCAGAGATGCCCTGGAGCTGAGATGACTGACCTCCCAACAATTGTCTTCCTTTGTGCTAACTATTACTCTAATCAATGGAAGGTTTTCACCCCAATACCCATTGCCTCGAGTTTTGCTCCTGTTCCTTAATGCCACACTTGGTCAAATGTGGTTTTGAGGTCGGGTTGGTCACTCTCACCTTACCTGTGGAATTCAGCGGTTTTTTCTGTGTTTGAACCAAGACTGTAATGATGTCAGGGAGCTGAGTGGCACTAGCATAACCCAAATGGATCATTACTGAGAAGTTATTTCTAAGTGCTGCTGATAACTTGATAATGTCTTCCAACACTTCACTGGTCAGGAGTAGACTGATGGGCCAGTAATTGGCTGGGTTAGCTTTGGCCTGCTTTGTGTATACATGAAATATCTGGACAATTTCTCACATTGTTGGGAGGATGCCGGTGTTGCAACTGCACTGGAACAACTAGACTAGGGTCATGGTGAGCTCTAGGCCCAAGTTTTCAGTACCATTGCCAGGCCTGTTATTAATGACAAGGCCTTCCTATCTACAGATATGTGATTCATTCACAGGTAGCTGAACAGTTTGGGGCTGTGAACAAGATAGAAAGAAGCCATAGGATCTCCAGCAGCTCCAGTGGGGGTTTGGACTCCCCCACCCCAGGGAAGAGATTTTGTCTATTTATCTTATCCATGCCCCTCATGATTTTATAAACCTCTATAAGGTCACCCCTCAGTCTCCAACAGTCCAGGGAAAACAGCCCCAGCCTATTCAACCACTCCCTTTAGCTCAAATCCTCCAGCCCTGGCAATATCCTTGTAAATCTTTTCTGAACCCTTTCAGGTTTCACAACATACTTCCCATTGCAGGGAGACCAGAATTGCACACAGTATTCCAATAGTGGTCCTAACCAATGTCCTCTACAGCTGGAACATGACCTCCCAACTCTTAAACTCAATGAACTGACCAATAAACGCAAGTGTACCAAACACCTTCCTCACTATCCTATCTATCTGTGACTCCATTTCAAGGAATGATGAACGTGGATTCCATGGTCTCTTTGTTCAGAAACATTTCCCAGGACCTTTACCATTAAATGTATAACTCCTGCCCTGGTTTGCGTCCCCAAAATGCAGCACCTCAAATTTATCTAAATTAAATTCCATCTACCATTCTTTGGCCATTGGCCCATCTGATCAAGATCCCGTTGTACTCTGAGGTGACCTTCTTCACTGTCCACTACACCTTTCAATTTTGGTGTTATCTACAAACTTCCTAACCATACCTCCTATGTTCACATCCAAATCATTTATGTAAATTATGAAAAGCACAGTAGCAGATAGCACATCATCAGAATATTTCCATTTTGATACAATATTTCATATTAAGATTTGGAATATCTTAAACCTCTGTCACTGCTGTTCTACCATCTCCCCTTTTGCAGTTCTACTTTAGCTAATGCACTCTTCACACCTTTGCAGTTACCTATGTTACCAATCTCTTTTCAGACTCAAGTTTCCCACACTTAATGAGAAGATCAAACATGTTACACTCATTCTTACCTAGAGGCTTCTTTACTATGTAACCATTAATTCATTCTGAGTCATTACACATCATCAGTTATGGAATAGATTGTTCACAATTCTAAGAAACAGGTCAAATACATTCTGTGAACCAATCTTCAGTTACCTTTCCCTATCTTAGTTGATTAATTTTTATGAAGAATAAAATTGCCCACATTTATTCTTGCATCTTTCTTACAAGTCCCAAACATTTCTAAACTTATACTTTTACAACCTAACACAGTTAATGGGCTTATAGAGTACTCCCACCAGTGATTTATTTCTCTGGCTTTTAAAAAGTTTCCATCCAAACTTATTCCAAATCTTGACCTTCTGAACCAGATAATTTCTCATTACAATTGTCTGGTCATCTTTTATTAACAGAACTACCTCACCTCCTTTTCATTACTTCCTGTTCTTCTGAATCGTGAAATACCCTTGAATGTGTAGGTCCCAGCATGGATTACTTGACAACCATGTTTCTAAATAATTATGATATCATACCAATTTATTTCTATTGGCACTGTTAATTCCATCACCTTGTTATGAATTCTGTGTTTTCAGATTTTAAAAAAATCTTTGAATTGTCTTTTTAGTCTTTTCTCTACTCTAATCTTATGTGCTTGTGCACTCTTTGGAATGGACATTTTCCCTGTCACACTCAGGTTACCATTACCCATATCACTACCTTGCCTTATCCTTTCTTACTAACTTTGTAAATCTTCCCTCACACAAAATCTGCCCCTTACCGTGTAGGTTAAAGTTGTCTCTACAGTCCTAGTTATGTGTTTTGCCAGGACCTGTTGAATTCAAGTGAAGCCCCTCCCTCTCCAGTACTGGCACCAGTCCTTAGTTGAAATCCACATCTGCCATAACAATCTTTAAACATGCATCAATTTATCTTGTATAAATTTGCTTAAGGCTCAAGTAAAAATTTGCAGACAATTAACAGTTTTTTAAAAAACATTTTGCCGCTTGCAGTTTATAATCTTTCAGAACGTCTTTCTTAGGCCTTTCTGTGTCTTTGGCTCACATGTGGAATCATTGGACTTTTAGCCTCCAAGTTACTTTTGCAGCTTCAAGCAAGCAACACAGCTTTTGGGGCTTATGCCCTTGCCTACTGAGGTCAGTATCTATACTTCTAAAAATACTTTCCCTGACTAGTACTATGTTTCTTTTAACTCCTCCAATTTGAATAGTCCCCATTGTATGATTTTATGTTTGATTTGCTTATCCGCTATTCAAGCCCCTTCTGGTGCATGCAGGCCCACACAGACTGCAAGAACCTTGACCTTTGAGTCCATAACTTGGACACCAGTTTGTCAACTCTTGATCCAAAGTTTCTTGAGCTGCAGATATGGTTTCTGTGTATCACAGTAATGTCCAGTATTTCCCACATTCTACAGCTGCAACACATCACCTCCTCTGCCATTTCAGTTGTATTTTATTTAATCAATTAAGGTTTCAAGTTTAGAAACTGTTACTTCTAGTTATATTAAGTCAGATAACCTCTTCTTCAAAAATGAGTGGAAGCAGAATGTTTGAATATTTTTAAGGGAAAGATAGTTGAATAAGCAGGGGGTGAAACATTGTTATGGGTAGTCAGGAGAGTGGAATATTCACATCAGCCAGGATCAAATTGAATAGAGGAGCAGGTTTGAACAACCAAGTCATCTATCCTTGCTGCATGTTCCTTACTTAGTTAAGTGATAAATTTATAGTAATTATATCTCCAACGTGAGTTCATATTACTGTTCCAGTTTAAAGAAAAATAGTCAAAAGTAATTCACATACTCACTCAATCAGTAAACGCTTCAAGGCCTTCACTCTTAGATCATGCTGCTTTTTATTCCTTCTCTCAGAATACTTGTTGCATTATAAAGGGCCAGTGTATATATAAATGGAAATTTCTATGTAACTGATTAATTTTCAATTGCACACCATTTAAGTTATGCTTATTGCGATATCAAAGTGTATGAGGCATGAAAAACAGAGTCAAATTCAACACAGTTAAATTTGCTAGCTTGGTCTTTATGGGAATACAAGGGTTAAGTGAATGGAAAATGATAATGGTTATTTCAACCAAACAAACATTTAAGAATGCAGAAGACAGGACATTCCTGTTAATAGGATAAAAGCAGTAAAATGCCCAAAAGCGTAAAATTATGAGAAATCAGGTATGAGGGTCTGTTCTTATTGTAAACATTGCAATGGTACACATACCTATTAAGGGCATCGTATAACTTTCTTTTGGTTCAAGGGTCATCATGAGGAATGTTGAAACAATATGAAAGAAGACATCTGGTTGATGTTTAGTAAGGATGGAATTCTCAGCCTCCTTGGGAGCTTTGTTCCAGTCAAGAAAGGTATTTTGAGGCAGTTCATAAGGACTCTGTCTATAAGGGATGATAACCACTCATAGATCTGATCATGTGGGCAGCAACTAATCCAATTTCTGCAGATTTTGAAAACAGGTACAGAGAAGTTTAAGAAAGGCATGCCTTCCCTTGTTCCTTGCCAAACAGCCAGATGTTGGCCAGCACGTTAAAAGTATATCTTTCTCCATGCGGTTCTGACCAGGTGTGACAGAGATTAGGGGGAACCATCTCAGAGAGGTGAGAGAAAAGCTCTTGTGTATGTTGTGGGAATATGTAACCCTTTAGTCACTTGGTTGAATTATAGCGGACAATTAGAAGCAAAGTTTCAGTTTTCTGTGGCCTGAGTTAAAGACAAAGTGCCTGGGTGAAAACAGACGAGTTTTTCTGTGAGTTAAAGAGTTTGAAGGACAAGACTGGGACAGCTGGAAGATTTCACTGTTCACCACACTACTGGAAGGATGTGCTTGCAGTGAAAGGGGTGCAGAGGAGATTCACCAGGATGTTGTCTGGAATGGAGCAGTTTATGAAGCGATGTTGTATAAGTTCAGGTCGTAATCTTTGGAGCCAGGAAGGCTGGGTGGAGACCTGATTGAAGTATATAAGATTACAAGGGACATTTGCAGGATGGATAGAAAGCAGCTGTTCCTCTTTGTTAAAGAAAATTTGAAGTGTCGTGGACAGCAAAGAGGGTTACCTCAGATTACAACAGGATCTGGACCAGATGGGCCAATGGGCTGAGAAGTGGCAGATGGAGTTTAATTCAGATAAATGCAAGGTGCTGCATTTTGGGAAAGCAAATTTTAGCAGGACTTATACGCTTAATGGTAAGGCCCTAGGGAGTGTTGCTAAACAAAGACACCTTGGAGTGCAGGTTCATAGCTCCTTGAAAGTGGAATCGCAGGTAGATAGGATAGTGAAGAAGCCGTTAGGTATGCTTTCCTTTATTGGTCAGAGTATTGCGTACAGGAGTTGGGAGGTCATGTTGCGGCTATACAGGACATTGGTTAGCCCACTGTTGGAATATTGCGTGCAATTCTGGTCTCCTTCCTATCGGAAAGATGCTGCGAAACTTGAAAGGGTTCAGAAAAGATTTACAAGGATGTTGCCAGGGTTGGAGGATCTGAGCTACAGGGAGAGGCTGAACAGGCTGGGGCTGTTTTCCCTGGAGCGTCGGTGGCTGAGGGGTGACCTTGTAGAGGTTTACAAAATTATGAGGGGCATGGATAGGATAAATAGACAAAGTCTTTTCCCTAGGGTCGGGGAGTCCAGAACTAGAGGGCATAGGTTTCGCGTGAGTGGGGAAAGATATAAAAGAGACCCAAGGGGCAACTTTTTCACACAGAGGGTGGTACGTGTGTGGAATGAGCTGCCAGAGGATGTGGTGGAGGCTGGTACAATTGCAACATTTAAGAGGCATTTAGATGAGTATATGAATAGGAAGGGTTTGGAGGGATATGGGCCGGGTGCTGGCAAGTGGGACAAGATTGGGCTGCGATGTCTGGTCGGTGTGGACGGGTTGGACCGAAGGGTCTGTTTCCATGCTGTACATCTCGATGACTCTAAGTGGGTATAATTTTATGGTGAAAAGTAGGAGCTTGAGAGATTTGGGGAAAATCTTATTCAGCCAGAGGGTGGCAGGAATCTGAAATGCACTGCTTGGGAGCATAGTTGAAATGGGAAACCCTACAAACTTTAAAAAGTACTCGCATGAGCACTTGAAATGTCATAATATTCGAGGCAGTGCACCATGTGCTGGAAAGTGGGACCAACTAAGTTTACAATAGCTTTTTGGCCCGTGCAAACTCAACAGACCTCTTTGATACTGCATGATCCAGCTTTGCAGCATGTGTAAACCTCTCACTTCATAGTTTAAATCAAGCCATACAAATCATTCTATGTTTTGGAAGGTTTCAACCTCTGTGGAGTATTTATAAAATGAGGACAAAACAGAATTGAGAGACTTCTGCTTGTTTGCTTTCTCACTGATGGGTTACATGATATTATTTGCTTATCCTATTCATCAGTGTAATGTTGATGCATACTTCAATAAAGTTAATCATTTTGTAATCTTGTATCTTTGCCTGTGTCATATAGTTCAGATTCTCACAGCAGTTCATGCATTACTCCAGAATAGCAACTCCACCCTCAGTGCATTCAATTCCCTCCTACAATGTTCAGCAAATCTACGAGTGTTGAATTTGTAATCTTTTGAATTAATTGTCAAGCAACTTATTCCATGTTAGCAAAAACATATTTTATTAATACAGTAGTAGAAGATCAGCCCAAGATGACCAGGATATCAGTCCCAACTAGTCACCCAACTAACCACAGCTTTCATTAGTCAGCAGTTTGGTTATGACTGATTAACACTGTAAAAAAAAACAAGGTCTGGTAGAACTTGAATGGTAAACACAATATTTCACTAAACTTCAGGAAGAGGTCACCCTTTAGTACATTTAGAATTCCCTCACCACCAAATTCCTGAAGCAGGTCCTCTGTTGAGCTGGTCTTTGTGCTACTTGACTGCACCAGAGAGACTACATGATTCAGTACATTCAGCCTGCTTTTCACACGTCTCCATTCCTTCTCAACGTTTCCTCACTTATGAAAGATTTGATAATGCTTTACAGAAATAAGCAGCATTAGGATTATTTGTAATAACAACGTACACATATATGCTTAAGTGTAAGAATAGTTCCTGCTTACCCTACAATTAATAATATGCTATATTCCTTACTATGTGTCATCTTTGCGTTTGTGAAATATCATATCAAATTGCATTGAAGTGTTGCAAAGTGTGTTCCAAAATGTGTTCCTTTTGAATTTCAATTGTTTAAATAGGCAAATGTAGCAGCGAAGTCTCAAATAATGAGATATGAAACCAAGTAATTGATTTTATTTTGCTGGTGGTGGTTGAGAGAAAAAAAGTGTTGAGAAATGGGGAAATTCTTAAAATTTTTGTATCTGTGTAATATATTTTTAACATCAAGACCATCTTAATGCACATTCCAGACAATTATGAACTTCTGAAGCATAATCACTGTCACAATGTAGGAAACTTGTCAGGTAATTTGTACACAGCAAGTTCCCACAAGCAACATGATAACGACCATATAACCTATTTTTAACCACATTTCTGATGTTGATCAAGAAATATTCTGTTAAAGATCTCATTAATGTCCACTGAGAAGGCATGATATCTTGCTTAAAAATCTAATACAGAAGATTGCATCTGACATGGTAGCACTCCATCACCTTGCACTAAAGTGTCAATCTATATTTCACTGAATAGGGCAAAAACCCAATAACTTGAAGTGCAGTATTGCCAATTGAGCCATTATGACTTTAACGAAACAGCACTTCCTCGGTGCAGCAGTAGAGTATGAAGATTACATTATGAGCAAAAAGCCTTATCCACAGCTCTTCGATCTACTGGAGGAAATTGATGGAGGCCAACTCTGTACTCAATCTAATGTTAAGTTCGATAGTACTTCGGTTTATGTGAAATAGTTACTTTTGCCTCGACTTGTCAAGGAATGCAGAGACCAACTTTCATACCAGATAAAACCAGCTTACTCGACAAAGGTTGAGCCAGTGGTACTATATCACCTCTAAGGAACTGACTTTACCAAATGGCTCATTGCTAAAATACTTTTTGCATCAGATCTTCCAATGTTAAATAAAAACTGAGACAAAGATGGAACTGAAGTAACTGGATCAAATTGCCAAGGAAAAAGTCTCCATGGATCCACTGGCAGTTGAATGAAAGCTCAAACTTTTTTTTAAAAGAAATAGAAAGCCAACATAACTTGGTGTTTTGAGATGAAGCATAATTAATTAAGTTTTGCTCAGTGTTGAATAGCACTTATGGAAGAATGACACTGTTATTACCAAAAAAAACCCACTTGTTTCAGTGCCAAGGTGACAGCAAAGAAATGAGAACCACTAAAATTTGTTTCAAATCTGTAAGCATGATTTCATATATATTTAAATCAAACAGGCACTAAATGATGCAAGAACATTAGAATGTCCATAAAATACCAAATTTCATTACAGAAACAGTTCCGTTTTGCAAGTGCTGTAAATAAGTATTTATGCACACACCTCAAACATATTGCAGTGTACAGTAGCATTTTGTATTCTTTCTGTTGAGTTTCTCACTATTACTGGATCACCTTGGATTAATCTCAGCTTCTTTTCTCTACAGCAAACTATATATTTAAACACCTCTTTTACAATCAGGGACCCTGGTTCAATTCCAGCCTTGGGCAGCTATCTGCATTGAGTTTGCACATTCTCCCAGTGTCTGTGTGGGTTTCCTCTGGGTGCTCCAGTTTCCTACCGCAGTACAAAGACGTGCAGGCTAGGTGCATTAATTAGGGGAAACGTAGAGTAATGGGGTAAGGGAATGGGTCTGAGTGGGTTACTCTTCAGAGGGTGATTGGGCCAAATGGTCTGTTTCCATACTGTGGGGATTCTATGATGATCTCCAACAGCCTCACCTCTACCAATAGGAGCTCCACTAATCTCTAAAATCCCTTGAACTTGTAGATGTTAACCAAAACTATTTTTCATCTTTCCTGGAACTCCATTTTTGAATCTCTCCAATCAGGTTTCCACCCTGTTGTAGTACTAAAGTAGCTCTTATCAAAGTCTAAAGATGATATCTGATATGGCTGCAGCTAAGGTATCCTTTATCTTTCTCAACCTATCTGCAATTTTTGACACAGTTCATACACTGTCCCCCTCCAATGCCTTTTCATTGTCATCCAGATCAGTGGAGCAACAGTCAGCTGGTACCATTCTTATCTAAGCACAACCAGAAAATCTCAGCCCATTGTATATTATTACCTTTGTTGCCCCTAGGCCTTGGCCCCGTTTCCCATTACTCATCTACATACCACCCTTTGGCAACATCAAAAAGTAGTTTTCCCTGCATTCTGACAAAACCCAGCTCTACCTCATGATTGGCTTTCTCAACTGTTCCATGGTTGCATAAATAATCAGATTGCTTACCTAACTGCTAGTACTGGATGAGCAGAAATTTCCTCCAACAATGCAAAAAATGAAGCCATTGTTTTCAAGTTCTGTTGCAGGCGGTGTTCCCCATTTCCAACTGCTTCTCTCTCCCCAAAAACAGCTCGAGATGAAGCCCGGCTCTTTGCAGCCTTGGCATCATATTTGAATCTCAGATGAGCTTCTCACCACACAACAGTTCCATCACTAAGAATGTCTACTTCCATCTGTAACATAAAACAACCCTGCTCCTACCTCAACTCATCAGCTGCTGAAACCCTCATGTTAAACATGATTTTCTAATGCATAACCGGCTGGTTTCCCGTATTTTAACATATACTTGATCTCATCCACAACTCTGCTGTGTGCCCTGACTCACATCATATCCTGTGTTCTATTACCTGTGTGCTTGACCTATATTAGCTCCCAGTTAAGCAACACCTTGATTTTAAAGTTGTGTATCTTGTTTTAAAATCTTTGTTACCTCATCCCTCCCAATCTTGATTATCCCATCCAAGACATCATCAATCCTGATCCCTTGAGCGTCTTGGTTTTAATTATCCATCATTAGTGGTGAAGCCTTGAGCAGGCTAGGCCCCACAGATTCCTTTCTAAACCCACTCACTTCTCTTGATTCCTTTTAAGATGTTCCTTAAAACATAAAGCTTTGATCAAGCTTTTGGTCATCTGCCCATCTGTGTGTCTTGGTGTTGAATTTTGCTTCATAATGCTTCTGTGAAGTGCTTTTGGATGTCAATACAGGAAAGACTGCATAGAAGCTGGTACTGTCAGAGTTGATTACAATATTGACATTTCTTCCTCCTTTTATATTAAGTGAGGAATATTAATGTTCAGGCAAATAAGCACTAAGCAAGTATTGCATATACTGAACAATGGATACTTTCCAAAAGGTGCATCTTAATCCTAAACTCAGACAAGAATCTTGTACCACACCACTACAAATTTTTCCATTACTCACACCAACTGTCCTAATATTGCTCTGAAGAAATTGCTAATTTAACATCACTTTCTATTGAATAAAGAACTATTCAGAACCAAGTTAGCTGCCCAGGCTAACTTCCCATTTGAGGCTTTCACCACATTTGGGCTAGATTGTAACTCAAGCTCCAGTACTGAAAGTGCACAGAAACAACGCACTGCTATTCATTCATGAAGGACTTTTGCGACATTGGTGTCATCTTGTTTGCATTTGTTAGCTTTGTCCTGGAGCTCAAAATTGAAAATATCCTCAGCTAACTTCAGTAATGCAGTCCGTGACAAATTAGTTATTTCAATTTCACTTTTAGTAATCACAGGCTAATGGATGTTCAATTGTATGTCGAAGCAGGCAAACCTTTGCAACTGAACATTTTGCCAACTTGGAGGGGGGTGTTTTGGAAGGTTCATTGCTCAACCTATATTGACTCTTGCCTCAAAGACAATACAATGAAACTAGAGCAAGGGGGTAACCATCTTTCTTCTTTCCTCTTAACAAATTAAAAACCCCAGTAAAATAAAACTCTGAGGTTCCTGAATCAAATTAATACTCAAGGAGCTTTCTGTGGCTTCTCAGCTGATTGATTATACAGGGTTGATGCAGAAAGGCCACAAGACACAAAAGGAATTGTTCATGTCCATGCTTATCTCTTGTCTGTTAAGGAAAGGGACAGTTGCCAAGGTGCCAACTGTGTAGAAATGTTGTGCTTCAAATAATTCTCATTAAGAAATTAAACGCAAAACACAAAAATTTTATTCCTGACCGCTGCTAAAGTCGAACTCTCTTCGCCAACAGATCACTGCGTTCCACGTACATAACCAACATGTTGAACATTTTCCTTAAGAATCAAACTGTCGACCCCTCGCATGAATAAAAGGCTACCATTCAAAGGTGGCAATTTAAAATTAGACCAAAGAAAAACCTCAAGAACTATAAAGTGTTAGATTTCAAAAAGTCTTCATCTGTTTAATATTATTGCATGGGCTTGAATACTTGGAACATATATAAATTTGCTCATCTTTACCAAGTTAATAGGAAGGGAAGCTTTGTAACTATCTGTCCAATCGGAGACGCCAAATGTACCATAAACCCTTGCTTGGCATAATGAATACTTAAACAGAAGAAGTACAAACCTTCCAAGACAAATTGGATGTCTGAATCCAAAGTCAGAATCACTCCAAATAATTTGTATTTTATATACCGTTATCATACACATTCTACAAATTTCTGTATTAGCATTTCTTCAATAAATTGACTTATTTACATAATTGTTAACAAAAACTCGCACTGTTTTACAGGCCAGTGTCTTGTGGAGTTCCAGTTAAATGCTTTCATCAGTGACATTGAGGCACTGGTATGAGGCAAGTGCAAATCATATCATGTCTTCTGCTTCTTCTCAGCTGGTGAGTAGTCCGGATCCAGCTCTTTTCGCAACCTTTTTAAGCCTCCAGAAGGCTGGCCAGCCTCAGCTGGTGACAGGGTCCCTTGACGACAATCAAATATTTTCTGCAATGCTATCATTTTTTTAGCACACTCGTAATGCTCACTTATCCCAGATTGGGAACAGTCTTCCTTGTGGTGTAATGAAGCCACCTGTACACAGCCACCGGCTTCGGATTTGGAGGCCACTGCGGAATCCATTTGCTCTGAGCACGTTTGTTCACAGTGGCCTGCACACTGCCTTTCAAAAAGGCCGTTATTGCAGGAAGTCTCTGAACACCTGTCTTCCACATCACAAGTCCTAGTTTTGGATTTATCAATGTGGTCAGAATTACTTCTTGCTCCAACTAAATTGATTTCTGGAGATAATGTGGACTTAAATTCCTGACCAGATTCTTCTCTGCTTATCTGCTGTGTAGTTTGTGCATTCACACATTCCAACACCTGTGCGTGACCACATAGCTCTTGTGCCTGGTTGCCAACTACTTGACACTGGTTAGTTAGGTTACTGTTGCTTCCAACACAGACCGATTTGCCATTAACCTTTTTTGCCTCATAACAATGCTCAGCACAACTACTGGGGACATCTTCAACAACATAAACCTGTTCTCCAGGTGTAACTTCCTTTACAGGTGTTACAGTACTGCATTCATGACCAAGTGAAAGTGAATGCTTGCTCTTTGCCTGTACTTTTCTATTCTCTGCTGAGCTGGTACTTTCACCATTGTGTTCGTCAAAACAACTTTCCTCTCTAAGTCTGTGAGGTACTACTGGACCTTTCCTTGCAGAATCATTTTCTTGTGTTGAAGTATTTATTGAACTGCCTCTCTCACTTGTGTCTGGCATATCTGCCAGTGACAAAAACGCCGTGGTGTCTCCCTTTGTTTTCAACTGTGATTTGAAAGTGTTCTGGATTTTGCTGTAGGCTTTATAAACCTTTCTGACCTCAGATTCACTGTCTGAGTAAGGAGATACTCTTCCCCTGTTGTCAAACTCAGTGCTGCTTCTTTCTGGGGAGGACGAAGCTGACGAATTATCACCATCACATACTTGGGAATAGTTACGACGAGTCTCAGCACTACATTGCTTTAACTTTTTGAGCAGTGAAGTACTCCTTTTCTCCCGACGGAGCTTCTGTTTGGCTCTCGCGGCGTTCCTCTGCCGCATAGATGCACGGCGCCTACCATTACTGCTGGAACTACTGGAATCATTTGCCTCTGGGCTCGGTGACCGAGGCCTCTTCACGGGATCGGCATCAGAGTCTGTATTTACCTGTTGGTAGTTGTTCTCTGAGGAATCAGAGTCATTTGAGAGAGTTCGAAGCCGCTCGTCTTGGTAGCGCCGGAGGGCGGACAATCTCTGCCGACGTGACCGCAGGTCTTCCCGGACTGCGGATGTATTCAGCAGCTTCTGTCGGTCCAGGGTGTAGGTTGCCTCATCAGAGTCATCCCCCTGCTGGGGCGACAGTGGCAACGAAGCAGACGATTCTGTATCGCTGTATCCTGAACGCTCACTCGCCCCTGCACGCAGCTGAAGAATTGTACTCTCGTTCAGGTCACTGTCCGAGTCAGAACTCCAACCCTCAATCTCACGCCGTACAAGAGAGTCAAAAAAAGCCATCATCCTTGGATCTTCCTGAACAGACTGGTTAGCGTAGTCATGAGACAGACCACTCCCACTGTTTAAGACAAGGCTGATGTACTCTTCATGGGTGTAAAGATTGCGGGTGTCATCTTCCACTGCTCCTTCTAAGTCTCCAGCACAATCTGGTTGGAGGTATGGACTCCACACCTGTATTAAGAAAGCACAGAACATTGTGTTTACCCTAACAGCAACTCTTCCGGAACAATTTTTTTTAAAGAAAACAGTTTTTACATAAAACAACATAAATAGACGATTATTTTCAGATTTTATAATATTATGCACTACTAAAATTTACAGCTCTCGCATATCCTTATGGAAATTCACTGAAGGTAGACAAACTTTAGCCTCAATTGTAAGAGAAAGCTTTGCACTTAAATCGCAATAGTCCAGGCCACAACAGTAACAATGCATAAGCATTTACTCTGTGATCAAATAGCTGATTTAAATCAAACTGAGAATCTTTTTATAGCGATCAGTTTTATCGCAATCTTGCGAGAGAATTTCACCAATACCTATACCATCACTTAATTATTTAATCGAGGACCTTCAAATGAAAAGAAGCTGCTTTGAGAAACAATATAAATTAGGGAACAAATGTTGGACCTGAGGGATAGGTGAGAAGGTTTGGTTGATCCAAAACATGGATTGAAATCTTTGTAAAGGGTGGCTATAAAGATGGAGAATTCCATCAGCAAGCAGAGACAGATGAAGATTTCCATCAACATGACCGTGCTGTCGAGAAAGGCACCGAGTATATCAGCATAAAAAGGTAAAACATAACATAGATAATTGTACCAAGATGAGAAATTCATACAGTCAAGAGAAATTTGAGAGTAGATTCAGAAGATATTGCAGTGGCAACATGGTGAGTTATCACTACTTGACAGGCCATGTCCCAAAAGACACTAGACACTCACCGGCAGGCACTCAGGGGGCCAGACAACAGGAGGATGTTGTGATTGGAATATGAGACCCAGAAGTCATAAATATTTATCCTTCTGCTTTTCGGATGCCGAAAGTAATAAGCATATAAAATGAAATGATTTTCAACTGTGATCTGAAGGTGTTCTGGATTTTGCTGTAGGCTTTATAAACCTTTCTGACCTCAGCCTCGCTGTCTGAGTGAGGAGATGCTCGCCCCCTGTTATCTAACTCAGTGCTGCTTCTTTCTAGGAAGGATAAAGCTGACAAATAATCACCTTTGATAGATCTTCCACAATCTCAGGGCACCGTATGGCCAACCAAGTATTTTTAAAATGTAATTAATGCTGTAATGTGAGAAATAGTCTGATCAATTTGTGCACCGCCAACTCGTACATTTGATAATGACCAAATCTTTTATGATGTTGATTGAGGGCAAAAACTGGCCAGGAAATAGGGGGTAACACTCTTGCTCTTCTCTTAAAACACCCCAAGATAATTTTACATGAATCCAAAAGAGAAATTGGCTAGCATCCAAAATAAACACCACTGACAGAACAGCACTTCAACAGTATTTCGCTTTTAGGTTTCTTATAATCTACGAACTCCTGATGTCGAAGTGAGTGTACTTCTGGCTGAGCCATGGTTAACAGCAGTTAACCAATGCAACCAAAAGCAACAGGCTGATGAGAGCTGCACCTGTAGAGAAGGCAGACGACCATTTCAAAAACAAACATATATCCAGCTCTCTTGTGAAGCCTCCACCACTCTCCCAGACAACTCATTCCAAATCCTAACTACGCTCTGAGTAACAAAGCTTCACCTCTCCTCACTCCTAGCTCTTGTGCTGACAGTCTTGAAATCATGACCCTTAGTTACTAACATACCAACTAGTGGAAACGGAGTACCCTTCTTCACCTTGTCAAAATTCTTCACAATTTTGAACACCTCAATAAGCTCACCTCTCAATCTTTTATGCTCTAAAGAGAATAAACCCAATCACTCTAATCTTTCCTTGTATCTAAAATCCTCATTCCTGGTATCATTCTAATAAATCTCCTTTGAACTGTCTCCAGGGCTATAACATCCTTTCTTAAATAAGGTGCCCAGAACTGAACATGATGTGATCTACCCAATGATTTATATGGATTTACAATCACTTCCTTGCTGTGGAATCTAAAATTGTAAATTAGTTTTCCTGTGAGTTCATCACAAATTTGTGGGAGAAAGAAAGTCAAAGCAATTTTATTTTCACTAAAGTGTCATACATCTTTACTCCAGAGATTGGAGTATTTTGGTATGTGTCATTTCAGGTCCTCAATATCTGTATTGTAATATTGCAGAAGCGATCGCAGCCTGGATATAATTAACATAATTCCACAGTGAAGCACTGGTCCAAAAGGTGCACGTTCCAAATTCAAGAACATTTTGACTTCAGAGACATTTAATCCACATACAAACAAAAATCACATCTTTAATTTGTGAAGTAGTCATCAGTCATCAGTCCATATTTCTTCTATTCCACCTACAGACAAAATCTGGCTTTGCAAGGAACTTTTGGGGACCTTTCTCAATGTGATGAGAAAGAAATTGCATTTATGGTCCTTCATGTTCTCTCAGCACAGCTAGTCAATCTTTTAAGGTTCATGAGTGATCAGTGATGAAAGTCCTTGGAAAGGAAGTCAAGTTTAAGTGGATTCCACAAGTCATAGAGCATTCCTGCAGTAGAATGTTTGTATAATGCCACTATGACACTCAGTAAATGTTCTGGTGCCTGAGCTACATGGCACACTAATTACTATCCTTTAATTAATACTTTTGTCCTGGAGAAACAAGCTAGCATGACTCAAAATTGTTTAGTTCCTTAGGTTTGTTCTGGACCCACAATAAAACAAATCGTCTTGACAAGTGTCAATCTTTGATCTTAGCTTAGGAGGTGGATGGCCTAGTGATATTATCACTAGACTATTACTCAATGATGTAGGGACCTGGGTTCAAATCCTACTATGGCAGATGATGGAATCTGAAATCAATAAGTTCTCAAATGGAGAGTCTAATTATGACCATGAATCCATTGTCGACTGTTAGAAAAAAAAACCCATCTGGTTCCCTAATGTCCTTTAGAGAAGGAAACTACCATCCTTAACAGATCTTGCCTACATGTGACTCCAGACCCACAACAATGTGGTTGATCCTTAACTGCCATCTGGGTAATTAAGGATGGGCAATAAATGCTGCCTTAGCAGTGACACCCTCATCCTGCGAATGAATTTTTCAAAAATGCCATACTTGGTCAAATGCAGCCTTTCTATCAAGGTTTGTCACACTCACCTCACCTCTGGAATTCAGCTCTTCTGTCCATGTTTGAACAAAGGTTCTAAGGAGGTCAGGAGCTGAGTAGCCCTGGCAGAACTCAAGCAGGGTGCCAATGAGCAGGTTATTGCTAACAGCACTGTTGATGACACCTTCCATTACTTATATTTGATAGTAGACTGATGGGGAGGTAATTGGCTAGGGTAGATTTGTCTTGCTTTTTGTGCATAGGGCAAACCAGGACAATTTTCCACATTTTTGGGTAGATACCAGAGATGCAGCTGTACTGAAACAGCTTAGCTAAGAAAGTGGCAAGTTCTGGAGCATAGGTCTTCAAGTACTATTGCCAGAATATTATCAGGGCCCATGGCCATTGCAGTATCCAGTGCCTCCAACCATTTCTTGATGTTAGAGGAGTGAATCAAACTGCCTGAAGACTGGTATCTGTAATGTTGGGGGAACACTTAAGGAGGCCAAGATCGATCATCACTTGGCACCTCTGGCTGAAGATAACCGCGAATGTCTCAGCCCGGTCTTTTGCACTGATTTGCTGAGTTCTTCCATAGAGGATGGGGTTGTGTCGAGTCTCCTCCTCCTCCAGTGAGTTGTTTAATTGTCCACCATTATTCACGACTGCATGTGGCAGGTCTGCAGAGCTTAGGTCAGATTGATTGGCTGTGGAATCGCTTAGCCCTGTTGAGCACTTGCTATTTATACTGTTTGGCAGTAACTCTGTTTGGTAGCTTCACCAGGCTGACACCTCATTTTCAGATTTTGCCTGGTGCTGCTCCTGGTACTTTCCATTGAACCAGGGTTGATCCCCTGGCTTGATGGTAATGGTTGAGTGGGGGATATGCAGGCCATGAGGTTGTACTGGGGTACAATTCTGCTGCTGATGGCCCACAGTGTCTCATGGATGCCCAGTCTTGAGTAGCTAGATCTATTTGAAGTCTACCTCATTTAGCACGGTGATAGTGCCACGCACCACAATGTAAGGTATTATCAATGTGAAGGTGGGACTTCACAAGGTCACTCTTACCAATAGTGTCATGGACAGATACAGCTATGGCAAGCAGATTGGTAAGGTGGAGGCCAAGTATGTTTTTCCTCTTGTTGGCTCCCTTACCAACTGCTGCAGACCCAGTTTAACAGCTATGTCTTTTAGGATATAATCAGCTCAATCAGTAGTCCTTCAGCTGAACCACTCTTGCTTATGGGCGCTCAAATCCCCCATCTACCATAAATTTCATGCCCTCTCCATCCTTAGTGCTTCCTCCAAGTGTTGTGCAACATAGAGGAGCACAGAGTCGTCAGCTGAGAGAAGATTGTGAATGGTGATCACCAGGAAGTTTCCATGCCCATGTTTAACCTGATGCCATGAGACTTCATGGGGCCCAGAGTCAATGTTGATGACTCCCAGGGTAACTCCCTCCCGTCAGTATCGCACTGTGCTGCCACCTCTGTTGGGTCTGTCCTGCCAGTGGGACAAGACATATCCAAGAATGGTGGTATCTAGGATATTGTCTGTGAGGTATGATTCCCTGAGTATGATTATGTCAGGCTGCTGCTTGACTAGACTGTGAGACAGCTCTCCTAACTTTAGCACCCGCCCCATAATGTTAGTACATAGCACTGTACAGGGCTGATAGAGCTGCTTTGACAGTTGTTTCCAGTGCCAAGGTCAATGCCAGGTGGCCCATCTGGTTACACTTCTTTTTGTAAGAAAGTGACTGAAGCAACTGAGTAAGTGGTTCGCTTGGCCACTTCACAGGGTGGTTAAGAGTCAACCACATTTGTGCATATCTGGATTCGCACGTACGCCAGGTCCCCAGAACACTACTTGAGTTTCTGGATTAATAGTCTACATGCCTTCCCAGGCAGGGACCTAAATCAACATGGAAGGAGGAGAGTGACAGTGTCCAATATACCATGCTCCGACCAAAATAAATGATCTTTTTGCCAACAAACCCATTATTGAGGACAGGACAAGATGCCAACCAAAATCAGCAGCACTGGTGTAAAATGCTGTTGTCACTACCTTCTTTCTGTGCATACTGCAGTAGAGCTTCCCGTGAGCAAGCTAATATTCACCACCTCCCATTCTGGAACTAAAACAGCTCATATGCCAAAACCTAGGTGCTCAAGAGCCACATTGCAAGGCTGTAAACACTTATTAAAAACAAATAGAATGCAGAGATTTAAATATGGCTCCCAAGTTCCTGTGTCAATCAGGTGTGGCAGGCGGAAATGTCGGCGGATGATTTGATTTATGCGAAGGTTGGTAGGGTGGAAGGTGAGCACCAGGGGCGTTCTGTCCTTGTTATAGTTGGAGGGGTGGAGTTTGAGGGCGGAGGGGCGAGATGTGAACGAGATGCATTGGAGGGCATCTTTAACCACATGGGAAGGGAAATTGCGGCCTCTAAAGGAGGCGGCCATCTGGGGTGTTCATCTCCCAACAGACCCCGCCACCAGGGATATATTTCCCTCCCCACCCATTTCTGCTTTCCACAAAGACCGTTCCCTCCATGACTATCTGGTCAGGTCCATGCCCCCCACCCTCCCTTCCTGGCACTCCCCCCTGTCACTGCACGAATTGCAAAACCTGCGCCCACATCTCCTCCCTCGCCTCCATCCAAGGCCCCAGACGAGCCTTCCATATACAAAGTTTCACCTGCACATCCACCAATATCATTTATTGTATCCATTGCTCCCAATGTGGTCTCCTCTACATTGGGGAGACTGGACACCTCCTCACAGAGCGCTTCAGGGAACATCTCCAGGACACCCGCACCAATCAACCACACCGCCCTGTAGCCCAAGATTTCAACTCCCCCTCCCACTCTGCTGAGGACAAGTCAGTCCTGGGCCTCCTCTACCTCCGCTCCCTCACCACCCGATGCCTGGAGGAAGAACGCCTCATCTTCCATCTCGGAACATTCAACCCCAGGGCATCAATGTGGATTTCACCAGTTTCCTCATTTCCCCTTCCCCCACCTCACCCCAGCTCCAATTTTCCAGCTCAGCACCGTCCCCATGACCTGTCCTACTCACCTATCTTCCTTTCCACCTATCCACTCTCGGACCTATCACCTCCATCCCCACCCCCTTCACCTATTGTACTCTATGCTACTTTCTCCCCTCTCATTTATCTCTCCACTCTGCAGACATCCTGCCTCTATTCCTGATGAAGGGCTTTTGCCCGAAACGTCGATCTTTCTGCTCCTTGGACGCTGCCTGACCTGCTGTGCTTTTCCAGCACCATTCTAACCTAGACCCTATGTCAATCAGATCCTGTCACTGACAACACTGCTCCTCCCATATGTCCTTTTGTGGAGATGGAAGTGAAATATACAACTTCCAGTGTTAATTCTCCATCAAAGAAAATGCATTCACATGAAGATATGTAAGCAACAATAAAAAGGTCTTAAGATCGGACATGAAGAACATATCAAGTAGCAGCCTTAACACCAAGGAGGGCTAGTAGCTCACTGAAGATACAAGGGTCCCCCTTATGACACATGAACGTGCTCTCAAACAGTGATGTAATTTTAAAGACTGGACACAAGAACATTTCCTGTACTTACAAATGGCTCGTTTACATTTTCCTGCATTGTGCTCTGACTTGTGTACAAATCAATATGCAAACACATTCCAGAACAGAACCCGTACACAACCCAAGGACTGCCTGTACTGCACCACCGTGTGGAAAGGCTGATGATGCAACATACATGCTTTAGCTTTAATACCTCAGCATTTCTCAAAGCAGGACATATAATTTGAGATCAGCCACTGGATACTGTAGCATTAGACACGGAAACCGAATGTCAATTTTCACTGCTCTTCCAATGCAGAGGATCAGAAATGGGATTTTTTTTTGTAGCCCCGAGAATTATCACAGGGAGCCCAAAGAAGATGCTAATGTACACAATTCCAAAGGCAATCAGGAACATGCTGAGGGGGCAGTTTTCCTGCAATTAATCTTTCCTATCAACTACTCTGAAGTATAGGAAAAGATCAATTAGTTGATTTCAAAGGCAATTTCAGTAATAGGGAATTTCAACACAATTTCATTTAAAACTGAATATTCAAGTTGAAAATCACTAAGTGGAGACACCACAAAAGTCAAAATAATTATGTGGTTAGACAGTATGCTCACGTGTAAAACTACACAAAGATTAAAACAAATTAATGTAGGAATAAACATTGTATCATGATATACATACAGATAAATCTAGAACTCAGAACAGTTTAATCCAGACATGTAAAACAAAAAAATATAGTTACCCAGAATGAGCCAGGTTCCCGTATTCACAAAGTTTACTGTCTACACTAACTGCCATATTAAAATGGTAGTTTTGTTAAGGAAATCTTCAAATAATGTAATCTCAGTTTATGATTCAGTTTATATAAATGGCCAAGTAGCTGAAGTATAATTTGATCAACAGCAAACTGATTCATTGTACAACATACCTTGATAATCTTTTCCACACCTGATGAACAGATCATGTATGAATGAGAGTTAAAGCGCACTTGATTGACGATGGAACGATGGCCCTTCAGCACCATAAACGCACCATTCACAATTCTGGCAGGGCCTCCTGCAAACAATTCACAGAAGTATAGTTACATATCATCTTGACTTTAAACACTTGTAAATGTTGCCCGTATTTTTGACAAATACACATTAGATTCCAGTGCATAGTCAGTCACATAGTTGCATAAGTAAACCAAGATAATTTTGTCTCCCAATTATGGGGTCAAAATTGCTGAAGGTGTACTACTGCTTTCAATAATCCAATGAAGAAAGAAAATTGGGTTTATCCAAGTGCTCAAAAGGTTTAATTCATTACTAGAAGGCCATACTCAAACCTACAATTAAATTTTAATCATTCTTCTTGCTGACAAGTTTCCCAAATGCTAATCATCTTCTCCCACCATGATCTCTTGACATTCCAAAAACAAAGTGCCATGGTAATGTTCTTGCTGCACTTGCAGTGTTTAAAAAAAAACTTAAGTTCTTAAATAATATGCAAGAGAGCCACCACATACAATGCTATGCACATCCACCACAAGAACACGTTTTAATGGCTCCTAGCAAAGTGTAGACTGGCAGCTTAGCTCTCCAGTAAGAGGCCCAGACCATCTGAAGGATGAGATGTGGCTAAAGTCTTAATGTCCTGGCTGTGGGACTCTGAAGTTAAAGGAGTTGGATCCTCTGTGGCAGGACACCTAAAAGAGCAGCAACCCAGGCCAGTCCTGCAAAATTAGGGAGGGACACTGTTGCTCTTTCTGCCTCCCAGAAGTAAAGTCCAACCTACGCTAAGGCTCCACAATGCAAGATCCTCGCAGTTCTACCCAAGAACGCCACAGGGAATGCATGTTTTATCATAAAATATTGTACGCAGCTGGACTCCTTCTTTAAGCAGCTGTTTGGTACACCTAAATAAGGACCTCATCGAAGAATGTCATAACAAGGATGCAACAAGATCTTCCATTTTATCTTTTAAGCTGCTACTGTTGTGATGGATGGAGGTCCATTAGATCCATGCTCTAATTTTAGTTCCAAGTGTCAATTTAAACTCACAATAAACTCAATGTCAATCTCCACCAATTTCTGCATAAAACAAGCCTGGGCTGTTTCCAACAGGCAAAGAGTCACACCAGAAGTCTATCAGAATTTGCTACAAATTAGTAATGTCATCCAGAAAGAACGCAAAAGATTGTTTTATGGGGTGAAAAACAAATTGCAAGAACCAAATAATAGCAATTTTAAATGTTTTCTTTATCCATGTAAAGCAAAATTTATGTACACCACCCACCCTTTCCTCCTATAAAGGATACAACTGCTGTTGTTTTCCTACAAATTATCATAAAACACTTTCGCTTAGTCTTCTCTACCCACCCCTCTGACAAGTGAGTCACTTTCCCAGAAGTAACATGACTATAAATACAGATGCCGAGAAGGTAAGGAGAAAAAGTAAATCTACATCGTTCCATTTTGTGCTGCTATTCGTTTACAATCCAAGAAGGTACCATTTTGATTTCATTTTGTCGAACTGCATGAATGCAGAATTCATACCATTTGTGAGAAAAGGTAAACCCCCTTAAGCACCTTCCTTTCAAGCGCCTAACAGATCATTAAATTTCCAGGCTAAATTTTTTTAAGAAGATGGATAAATGGTAAAGAAAATTAGGAAAATTTGACTCAAGGATTAATTTGATCTGATTACAGAGATTTAGTTCCATGCTCTTATTAAAATAACATCCTTAAGTTGGGGGGTGGGGGGCACACAGTGGTTAGCAGTGCTGCCTTGCAGCACCTGGGATGCGGGCTCAATTCCAGCCCTGGGCGAGTGTCTGTGTGGTGTTTGCACATTCTCCCTGTGTCTGTGTGGGTTTCATCTGGTGCTCTCCGGGGGACAGAAGAGAAATGTTGCTGTAATTGGGGAAGTATAGTTAGGGACTTAGGCACTGTTCTCTGTGAACAGGATCAAGAATCCCGAAGGCCGTTTTGCCTGCCTGGCGCTCAGGTTCCGGTTATCTCATCTGGACTGCAGAGGAACTTGGAATGGGAGGGTCAAAATCCAGCGGTTGTGGCCCACTCAGGTACCAATGACATAAAGAAAACTAGGGCAGAGGCTCCGCTAAGGGGGTATGAACAGCTAGGAGCTAAATTAAAAAGCAGAACCAAAAAGGTGGTAATCTCTGTATTAGCACCTGAGCTAATTGACACAGGGTCAGTAAGATTAAGCAGATAAATACATGGCTCAAAGATTGGTGTGGGAGAAATGAGTTCAAATTCATGGGACATTGGTACCAGCACTGGGGCAGAAGGAACCTGCTCCAATGGGATAGTCTTCATCTGAACTGTGCTGGGAGCAGAGACCTAGCGAATCTCACAATCTCAGCTGTAGACAGGGCTATAAACTAAATGGATTGGGGTGTCAGTTATAGGCAAAATTAGAAAACCCAAATTAAAAGAGGAGTTAAGAGTGCAGAACTCAGGAGAGGTTATTTAAAATTGCCAGCACAGACACAAATAGGACAGAGTATCTGGAAAGGGTTAGCAAACAAACTTCAAAGTACAGAGGAACCTCGATTATCCGAATATCAATTATCTGAATTTCGGATTATCTGAAGATGATTTCAAGGTCATGCAAAAACATAACATCAAAGAGGTAAGTGTGTTTGATTTATCTGTACTGGAGAACATGTGAAAACACCGGCAAAAACAAAGAAACACAAGCAGCAGCGACTGGATTTTTTTTTAGGTAAGGTTTGTTACACAGCCCTTTGCAAAAGTAAGTGTTTTACAGTACACAGTATTCCCGTCACTTTACCGGGCCGTTCATGAAAAAAAATGCCAAGAACATTAATGCACGAGTTCCTGCAAACTGACAAACGCTCTTGTGATCACAGAAGCTGTTCAGGACCTTGTTTACAAGGAGTCTTCACCACTCCTTGCCAAATACTAACTACTGTTACATTTAAGAAGCTTTGTCATTTTATCATTGCTTTATTTGGTTTATTATGTGAAATCTGTGTTCTCTTGTGCTCAATACATTAAAATTATCGATTTAAACAAATTCTCTGGTAAAGCACACGTTAGATCAGCATGGCTTCCCTTGTTTAAGGTAAAGTCAATTATCCGAATAATCGATTATCCAAACGAAATAGTGCCCACCCATCTTGTTCAGATAATCTAGGTTCCTCTGTACACTGGAGAAACGAATGACAATGTGAAGAGGGATGGTTAATACAGGACTGAAAGTGTTATACTTGAATGCATGCAGTGTAAGGAATAAGGTAAATGAGCTTGTAGCACAGATCAAAATTGCCAGGTATGACATGGTGAGCATCAGAGAGACTTGGCTGCAAGGGGATCAGGACTGGGAGGTGAATATTCAAGGATATACATCCGATTGAAAAGGTAGGCAGGTGGACAGAGGGGGTGGGGTTGCTCTATTAATAAGAGAAATTATATCAACAGTTAAGAAACGAGGTAGGATCAGATAGTGTAGAGTTACAGGGAGAAACAGGAGAATGGGGTTGAGAAACTTATCAGCCATGATTGAATGGTGGAGCAGACTCAATGGGCTGAATGGCCTGATGTCTGCTCCTCTGTTTTATAGTCTTATGGACAATATTAAGGTATTTACCCAGATTAAAACCTAGACTTCCACCTCATCACCATTAACCTTACACACCTACCATCTTCCATCCCAGCCATTCATCCATCCAATCATAAACATTCAAACTGGACCTTTAAAACTTATTAGACACCTTATGTCACAAAAAGGAAACTTGTTGGGTCTTTCCCCAATTTTACTCCACTGGCACGGAGCTCACTGGAGGATGCTGCGCTCTGCATTTCTGATAAGGCCAAGCTTGGGTGATTGAAGAAATGCAAATCATTATCAAGTACTCAGGTGGAGCAGTGATCTGATGATGATTGCTACTATTCAGATTATATTAACTCTGCTGGCAGTAAAGTGTCAGACAAGTTTACATAAACAGCCCTGTTATACATGTGGGTATTGAAATTAGTAGTAGACAAAGTTGGGAGAAAACACATCTCTACATAAGATTCTACACAAGATACAGTACATGATCCTTTCTGCGAAATCTTTGGGGCCAGTTGCTTTTCAGTTTTTGGAATAAATGACATTTTCACAGCGAAATAAAAAAACCTAACAGCAGATGCACGTGTGAATAGTACGAGCGCTGAGACACAATTGACATCTGCTAGTGCTAGGCCACACTGCCACATTACAGCTGAGGAACATGGTTTGAGTGGTGTGAAGTTGGGTCACCTGTTCGCACGCCAAAATGACACTCCACACTCCACGAAAAGTATATTGTATTTCGGAATTTCGGCTTTCAGGTAAAGGATTGTGTACCTGCATTTTTTTTACTTATTCAAAGGCCATGAGAGAGACAACGAACAGTCGCAAGACATAAAACCGAGCAAAATAGGCCAGATCTTGAGGCAGGTGAACAATTTACATAATTATCCCAGGAACCACTTGCTCCAGACCCTTCAGCTTAAAAATATTTTGCAACATAACTTGCTGGAAGAGCATCTCCTTAACTGATGAAATTTCAGGGTCAAGATTGAAACAGTGGAATGACTAAGATGGGAGAAAAATAACCAAATCAGGTAGAAGAGGAGAATGGAGAGAAAGGAAGATTAGATTAAGATCACATAAAAACATAAAAGGGCAACAAACAATGTTATCAATTTAGCACCTGAAGAGTCCCCAAAGCTTAAACTGTCCCCTCTCTAATGCCAACAGATGACAATGATCAGCAAATACTTTGTTGCTTTTTAAATTACTTCACTTAACTCTCTATGGTGAGTTGAATATGTAAGTAACATGCAAATCCAGCAAATACTTAAAAATAAAGGGGAGGATATGGGTGACATACATCTAGTGCAAAGCAACAGCAGAATGACATAAAATCAATCAGCATGTTCTGGAGATTCAGAATTCATGCTGTACCTCATACCCCTGAAGGGACTGGCTGACTTGCACATTAATAACTTTCTTTCTTGTTAACACGGCTTCCCCCTCCCACCATCACAATCCAGCTGAACCTGAGGGCAGGCTGAAACAGCACACTCCAGTCAAATTATAGGATGCTCGGTTTGAGCAAAAATATCCAATTACCAACCTTTCTTACCAGCTGGTATTTAAAATTATAGTGATAATCCCCCTTAAATAATAATTTTCAAAAAGCTAATGCTTAAAATGCTGCGAAGTAAAATCTAACATAGTCAGTTTCTGCAAACCGATACTTCAAAAGTCAAGGCTACATCAAACAAACCTGCAAATCATTATACATTTCTCTCTCTGCACATCTGAAATAAATATTGTTAGAAAATTAAATGTTCACACCATAGAACTGCTTTAGGATGGCAAACAGAACCTTAATAGCAATGTGACACTGCTATTGGCAGAAGTTACAATTGCAGTTAGAAGCAAGCAAAATATGTTCCAGTGAGACACCTTAAAACTCAGAATACCTCGAGAGCAATTGTTGATGTTGACTTGAATTTACAACAATCAGTTTTAAAAACATCAAGGAACTATGTAGACTGCTGTCAGATAACAATGGAATTTATATATTAAATACTCATTTAGAATGTTGCTCACCAGGATTGGAATGGTTTTAAAATAATCATTCATAATGGTTTTTCAGATCTGTGTATTTTTTTCTATGTGGGATTGTAGGAAATACCAAAACCTATTGCAACGACGCAATGAAACTGAAAAATAAATTACAGTTATAGAGCACCTTTCAAGATCTCAGAACAAATCTCCTGTTACATACAAAATGGGTCAGTTGAATTGTGTGCAGCCAAGTCCCACACCCAGTACCACATAAACAACAGGTGAGACAGAGAATTAACATCTCATTGGAAATGTATCTTCAAGTACTGCACTGATATGAGAGCTGAATTATCTACATATATGCCAGGAATGAGACTTGGATCCACAACCATCTTAATGTGAAGCTACCATTAAGGCAAGGCTTACTTGGTACACCAATACTTATATTAAAGGAAGCCATGACTTGGAGATGCCAGTGTTGGACTGGGGTGAACAAAAGTTAAAAATCACGCGCCAATTTATGGTCCAACAGGTTTATTTGGAGGCACGAGCTTTCGGAGCAGTGCTTCTTCCTCAGGTGGTTGTGCCTTACGATCTTATTCTCCACAACCACCTGATGAAGGAGCAGCACTCTGAAAGCTAGTGCTTCCAAATAAACTTGTTGGACTATAACCTGGTGTTGTGTGATTTTTAACTTTATATTAAAGGATGCAAGTTAAAAAGCTGATAGAAGGGACTCTTGTGGTGCAGTGGGTGTCCCTACTCATGGACCAGGAGACCCAGATTCAAGTCCCACCTGCTCCAGGTGTGTAAGAACATCTATGAACAGGTTGATTAGAAAAATAGCTTAAAAAGCTGACAGAGCAATCAAGAGTAATCAATAAAGCAAGTAGCCTGCACATATCGAGGCAATGGTCTTTGCCATCACCCATCAGGGTGTCAAGCAAGCAGCATTTTCAAGTTTGCTTTATGTGGAATACACGTGAATTCCAAACAAAAAAAAAGGAAGAACTGCAGATGCTGGAAATCAGAAACAAAAAAGGAAACTGCAGAACAACTGTGAAAGTGTGTCACTGGACCCAAAAGTTAGCTCTGCTTTCTCTCCACAAATGCTGCTCGACCTGCTGAGATTTCCCAACAATTTGTTTTTGTTGCTGCCACACGTGAGTTGTTGAACAGGATAATAAGGCTCTACTCAGAAGTTACTGAAATATATTTTTGATTGATAATTTTCATTTATTTGTGAATACCTTGTATGACAATTAAGTTAAAAAACACATAACACCAGGTTATAATCCAACAGGTTTATTTGGAAGCACAAGTTTTTGGAGTACTGCGCCTTCATCAGGTAGCTGTGGAGCAGGACCATAAAACACAATTTATGGCAAAAGATTACAGTGTCACACAACTGAAATGATACATTGAACAAACCTAGACTGCTATTAAGTCTTTCATCCCAGAACTTCTTTTTTTTACATCACATTCTTGAGATAACAAGGTTTTATTAAAAAAAGGTGACATCACAGCTCAGATGATGCATTATAGGTGTGAGGTAATGTATCCTAATCTTGAGTCAGGCTGGTTCTATTTCCGAAGTGGAATTTACAAAATATTACATGGATTGACAGCCTGCAGATTATACATTTTTTGAGCAAAATAGCATGTATCTGCAAATACAATTTCACCCCATAAACTTATCTTTGTGTGTGCATGCATGAGAGAGATGGAGAGAGAGAGAGATGGAGAGAGAGAGATGGAGAGAGAGAGATGGAGAAAGCGTGTGCACGTGACTGGGGAACACTTCAGCCGTCAGGAACATTTGGCCTCGGATCTTCAAGTGACCATTCTCCAAGGCGGACTTCAGGATAGGCAACAACACAAAGTGGCCAAGCAGAGGCTGATAGCCAAGTTCAGCACCCATGAGGATGGTCTCAACTGGGACCTTGGGTTCATGTCACATTACAGGTGACCCCACTACACTGTACACTCTCTCTCATGCACACACACACACTCTTCTATACTCTCTCACTCACGCAGACCCTCTCTCATATTATGGTCCCTCTCATACACACACACACACACACACACACATACAGACTCCACACTCTAACCCACGCACACACCCTCTCACAGGCTTATACTCCATCACACTCTGACTTTACCAAGCTTGCACACATGCAAACACATTTTTACGTGCACTCACATTCACATGCAAACACACACACACACACACACTCTCTCTCATGCACACACACAAAAGTCTATGGGGTGAATTTTTATTTGCAGAATTATATTTGTAGATACGTTCTATTTTGTCCACGATCTGCAGGCAGTCAATCTATGTAATATTTTATAAATTCCACTTCGGAAATAGAACCAGTCTTACACAAGATTGGGATACAGACAGATTCTAACCTCATGCTTTTAATGCATTGTCTGAGCTAGGATGTCACCTTTTTTTTTAATAAAACCTCGAGTTATCTGTAGAATGTGACTTAAAAGAAGTTCTGGGATTTATATATTAATGAACCAAAACCTGCAACCCATTTGAAAAGATGAAAGGTTTAACGACAGTATAGGTTTGTTCAATATCTCATTTCAGTTGCATGACACTGTAATCTTTTGCTATAAATTCTGTGTCTTATGGCCCTACTCCAGAATTATCTGATGATGGAGCAGTGCTCCAAAAGCTACTGCTTCCAAATAAGCCTGTTGGGACTGTAACCTGGCACTGTGTGATTTTTAACTTTGTCCATCCCAGTCCAACATTATGACAACTAAAATATCATTTTTAGTCTACTTTTTATACTAGCTTATCTTCAAAAGAAGCAGAACCATCTAAACAGAAATGCATAAAGGCAAAATACTACAGATGCTGGAAATCTGAAACAAACATGAAATGCTGGAGAAACTTCCTCAGAACATCATCCCAGACTCAAAATGTTAACTCTATTTCTCTCCCCACAGATGCTGCCAGACCGGCTATTTTTTGTAAGATAGCTGTAATATATGTCTGAGGACTAACTCCCTGAACATTTGCTGCGTATTAACTGAATTCCAATATTTGCATCCCATTTCTTGTTTCAAGTTGATCATGAAGTTGTTCTGCTCTCCTAAGCTGGTTCAGGTTCTGTACTTAACCTGGGCCGAGTTTCCACAATTGAGCTCCTTTCAGAACACTTAACACATTTTGCTTTTTGAAGAGGAGTGCAGGAAGGCAATTTGAAATTGCTTAAAATAGATTAGAGAATGGAAAAAAAAACCAGTCACAATAAATTAACTTTTTCAAACATTGCTATAAAGTACAAGTTCAGAGTTTGCTCACTCAAAACCACACACAAACAGTCCCTAACTCAAAACTTAGAGCTCCTGTCAAGACTGTCACGTTTTTAAAAATAATTCCCATAGCTGGAAAGAGACTGCCAAGTAAACATTAAACAATGAAATGTTTTGTACAACACCACTAGGAGACTGATTAAATCCACTTCTAGGCAGACTTTTACAGCAGGAAGATCAAGGACACTCACCTCATTAGTCCACGCTTCTATTAAAAAAAACATTGCAGACAAGTTTAAAAACAAAACAAATTCATTCTCCTAATTACGTATTGGGAAAATGTCTATATAAACTCAGTCTGAGTGTCTCTTCTAAAAGAGCTATCATATATTCTTTATTTACCACAAAACTAGATATAAAAACAAATATAAGTAAATCACATTAGGTTAAATTATAACTCACCTGTCTCCAAACTGGAAGGAATGCGCCACATGTACAGATTAAAGTCATCAGAGCCAGACAGAACAAACTGTAACAAGAGAAAAAGGTTGCTTATTTTGTAAAGATTAATTTAAGAAAACTTGCAGATAGGGAAGTTAAATCACAAAGAAACTTTAACATAGATGAATCAGAGATGATATACAACAGACTAGTTAGGTCTGTTTCTGTGGCTTATAAGGACTGGGAGAAAATTAGGACTGCAGATGCTGGAGATCAGAATCAAAACGTGTACTGCTGAAAAAGTAGAGGTGGTCAGGCAGCACCCAAGCAGGAGACATGACGTTTCAGGCATAAGCCCTTCATCAGGGGGCCCAAGGGGGCTGAAAGGTAAATGAAGGGGGTGGTGATGGTGATAGGTCAGTGCAGAGGGTGGAGCTGATAGGTGGGAAGGAACTTGGATAGATAGGACAGTTCAAGGGGGCGGTGCTGGGTTGGAGGGTTGGATCTGGGATAAGGTCAGGGAGGGGAGATGAGGAAACTGGTGAAATTGACATTGATGCAGAGTTAACTCCCCTCCCACTCCGCCAAGGACATACAAGTCTTGGGCCTCCTCCACCGCCAAATCCAAGCCACCCGATGACTGGCTCATCTGCCACCTTGGGACCATCCAACCACAGGGCATCAACATCAATTTCACCAGTTTCCTCATCTCCCATCCCCTTATCCCAGATCCAACCCTCCAATTTGGCACGGCCCTCTTGAACTGTCCTACCTATCCATCTTCTTTCCCACCTCTCCGCCCCACCCTCCACTCCGACCTATCACCATCAGCCCCACCCTCACCGACCTATCACTTTCCAAGCTACCTTCCCCCAGCCCCACTCCCCTCCTATTTATCTCTCAGCCCCCTTTGGCCACCCCCTCCCATTCCTGATGAAGGGCTTATGCCCAAAACATTGACTCTCCTGCTCCTTGGATGCTGCCTGACCTGCTGTGTTTTCCAGTGTCACACCTTTTGACTCTGTGGCTTATAAGTTACATAACTTAAATTCTTCACCCCTTAAGAAGCATTTTCAGTTTCCTTTTCCCATATTTTCTACATATACATAGTTGGCTATTCACACTCTCTTAAGCGGAAGTTTCACAATTGAAACAACTAAACTGTTTTCATTGGCCAAAAATTAACAATGAACAAAAACTGAAATGTTATTGGCTTAACTCTGTTGTTTCCTCAACACTAAATACCAAAAAAAGCGATACTAGTCTTAAAAACTAAAAATCAAGTTAGTTAAAGCAATGCACCATTGAAATCTATACACACTGCATTGCATTACCCAATTACGAATTTTACAAATCCTATTTCACCTCATTCCAACCCTAATTTCTGAAGCTAGAAGGTATAAATGTGATTTATAGAACTAACTTTCCAAATCAATGTACTATCACAAATGGATTTTTTTTTAGTTATAGAAGGATTTTTCACATTAATTGCATTCTACAACCAAAACAAAAACATGAAACTTAAATGGATGAGGTTGGAAAATGTAGATGTATAAAGGAACCCTGGCGTTCTTGTTGATAAGTCAGTGAAGGGTAACATGCAGATGCAGCAAGACTTTAGGAAGGCTAATGGAAACGCTAGCGTTTATTGCAAGGGAATTTGAGCATAGGCGTAGTGGAGTTTTCCTTCTGTGGTGTAGGAGCTGGGTTAGACCTGCAGTACGGTGTACAGTTTTGGTCTTCGTATCTCAGAAAACAGATTACTGCCATAGGTGAAGTGCAGCAAAGATTCACCAGATTTGTTCCTGGGATATTGGGGCTGCCCCGTGAAACTGGGCTTCTGTTCTCTAGAGTTTCAAAGAATGAGAGATTATGTCATTGAAACTTACAAACTACTTAAAAGGGATAGAAAGGGCAGGTGCAGCTAAGATATTTCCCCTGATTGGGGAACTGAGACCAAGGCCCACAATTTAAAAAATAAAGGGGATGCCACTTATGTTACTGGGTACTCATGTTGAAATCCTGCCACAGCAGATGATGAAATTTGAATTCAATAAACATCTTGAATTAAGAGTCCAATGATAACCATGAATCCATTGTTGATTGTTGGCAAAACCCATCTGTTTCACTGATGTCCTTCAGGGAAGGAAACTGCCATCCTTACCTGGTCTAGCCTATGTGTGACTCCAGACCCACAGCAATGTGGTTGACTTTCAACTGCCCTCTGGGCAATAATTGCTGACCCAGCCAGCAATGCCCATCTCCCATAAATACATTTTTAAAATGTCTGAGATGAAGAGAAACATTTTTACTCTAGGATTGTGAAACTTTGGAATTGTCTACCATTGAGGGGTGTGGAAGCTCAGTCTTTGAGGATGATAATGTCGAGTTTGATAGATTTCAGATTACCAGTGACAGAGAGATATCAGGACAGGGTGAATAAAAGGCACTGAAGTATTCAATCAGCCATTGAATGGCAGGATAGGTTCGATGGTTTCCTTGTTCCTTGCCAAAGCCATTGCTGAAGTTGTTTAAGAAGAAAACAAGATCAGAATTGTAGTTTTAGTGCCATTTTTAACTATTGCGATGAGTATTGTGCGGTGGAATTTAAACAGTAAGCATTAAATGAGAACCATTTTTGGATCCTTAGCAGAGCACAGTCAGTGGTAAGTGATTAAACAACAGTCACAAACCAGTTTCTCCCATCCAAGTTCATTCTTATTTTAAGCTTCTGAGATCAGACGAAAGGCTGGTATGGCCACAAACCAAAGTTTAAATTTGGTTACAATACCATCAAACATAGCTTTTTCTAAGAACAATTTGCACTATTGAAGCACATTTTCAGTCAGCCATGTATTAAAACAGGCAGACAACAGGAGACACAAATGATTATCCTTGCCATTTTCAGTTACAAATAAAATGTAATGATATTAGCAGCAGGAAGAAGAGCTGATTCAGTGTGTGCGCACATGCATGTGTTAAAATGCAGTAATGTTGGCAAATATTTTGGAAAGCGCTGACAGAGGGTACAGATTGTATAAGAACCTAAGAAACACCTTGTGTCTTCAAATGTGTTCTACAAATTTGTAATGATTTACTGTATCTTAAAAAAATTTACACAACGAGTGCATTGCTTAACTGTCGACAATATTGAATTTCACTTTTCACCTTAGTCCATCAACCTGTATTTTTAAATAGAATGGTTTGAAAATGGTCACTAGTGTTTTAACACTAGTTGCGGCATCTTTTATGTCTCAGTTACATTTTTATTACCAATTCACACACTTGCGTTAGGATCTTTTCTTAGGATGCCTAAGATCATTAGAAGTACAGGTAGCTCTTTCATAATGCGATGGTTGTTTTCTTGTGCAACCCCGTGTTATAGAGAAATCAGGTTTTAGAAACAGCGCCCCCAACTCATCAATCGCGTTAGTGAATTTGTGTCAATCAAACACACATTATATCAGAACAACCTGGAGGAGTAGGAGTAGACATGCTCTATCTTTCAATAAAGTCAAGGCTAATCTAATGGTGACTTGAGCTCTGCTTCTGTCCATCCCCCATAACCCTTCCATGTTGATTCTAAATGTTTCTTACTCAATGTTAAATATAACAAATATCCCAGCCTCAAGTGCTCTCTGAAATTCCACCTCATCATCTCAATAGGAAGTCCATTATTGTTAAACTGTGCCCCTGAGCTCTCACTCCTCCTTGCCTTCTGTTTTTCTTCTATTCTTGTCCTATGCTGTACCTTCTACTGTTGAGGATGGGTACAAAATATTTGTACAAATTCTCTGTCATTTCCTGGTTGCCCATTTTTAATTTTCTCTAGTTTCACTAAGGAACCGAGGCTTACTTCAGCTCCTCTCTTCCTTTCCACCAGACCTTAACACCTTTGATTCAAAATTCTCACAATGGTGTTTAATCTCATTGTCTCACCCCTCGGAACTTACTGGAAATTTTCTTTTCTCCAAAACTAGCCTGTTACAAAGAAACCTCTACATTAACCCTAGCCATTGCTTTCTCTTACTCATAGTGGTTGCACCATCTATTGGTCAAGTCCTATCTCCTTTCCTAGAGCCCACTGCCTAAGGTCCTTAAGACCCTTTTTAAAACCCACATTTGTCAGCAAAGGTTTAGCCACTCAATCTAACAGTATCTTCCTTGTTATGCCTGATTACACCTCGATAAAAACTTACACGGTACTTTTACATACAATAGGTGAATAAATGTACACAATACAATTTCTGATTTGTTCTTCCCTTTTAAAAGTGTTTACTTAAACCATTATCTAATGGGCCTAGAGAATTAAAGCGAATAGCTTCCCAAGCTATTTTCTATTCACCACTTATGGATTGTTGATGCTATACCCCTTTGTTTTTAGCATTGTCTATAAAGTAATTACATCAGGTCATGCTCAAAATTCAACTAAGCATTGTCTACTTGCACTTGTTGAAAAGAGAAAATCAAACCTTTGCTGAATCCACTTAAATTTAAAATTTGAATTGGTGCCACCATTGCAGGCAAATTTTACAATTTATGAACAGCACCCAAATGTGAGAAACAATCTTAGTTTATTACCAAGGAGAGAAAAGCTTTTAACTTTTCATCTACTTTTACCTGGAGCAGAAATAGCATGAAGCAAACACTATTTCTAGCAGTGCTGTAACACTAGTATATTCAGAGTATACTATCCTTTTGTTTCAAAGAGAAAAGGAGGCTCAACAATATTAAGGATTAAATGCATTTTGTTTAGTCCTCATCATTACAACTTCCCACATTAAAGTATATTGAATTGATGTTTTCCCACTGGTACAGTGAACAGCTTGCAATTTCCATGTCAAAGGGCAGGAAACATCACAAACTACCAAGGCAGAAGAACAGCCTAAAGCACTTTATAGAGACGTAAACCAGAGGGATATCATAGGATGAATGGCAATGGTAACTTGCAGTTTGAAAAGCAATAATAAAACAATCTACAATAAGCAAAAATTATTAACCTCTTAAGCGTTTCCAATTTATTATTTCTGATTTATTTTAACTGCAGTATTACTTTTGCTTTAGTGTAGTATAATGTGAACAGAACACCACAGTGCATATGATTCACTCAATGCTCAGTCCACGTTACTATCAAATCAGCTCTGAAAGTCTGGCTAAAGCACTAGCAATGACTGTGACTCAAGTCGTCCCATGTTTCAGGGAGCAGGGTGACACGGTGGCACAGTGATTAGCACTGCTGCCTCACAGCGCCAGAGACCTGGGTTTAATTCCCTCCTCAGGCAACTGTCTGTGTGGAGTTTGCACATTCTCTCCGTATCTGCGTGGGTTTCCTCCGGGTGCTCCGGTTTCCTCCCACAATCCAAAAATGTGCAGGTTAGGTGAATTGGCCGTGCTAAATTGCCCGTAGTGTTAGGTGAAGGTGTAAACGTAGGGGATTGGGTCTGGGTGGGTTGCTCTTTGGAGGGTCGGTGTGGACTTGTTGGGCTGAAGTGCCTGTTTCCACACTAAGTAATCTAACAAAAACTAATAGACTTTTGACTGGTTGGAAAATTTACTTTTCGAAAAGCTTTCAGCCATAAAATGACTGCAAAGTTGTGAGAATTTTCAAAATTAATTTAAACACAAGACATGAATATGAACAGACAGGTAGAAAAGTGGAGGGAAATGAGTCAACACAACGACTAGTTAGTGCTCAGTGAATGTATTTTCCATTAAACATTTTCCTTAACTTTCAACAATAACAAAGTTTCATTCATCAATTTAATGCAGTGACAACCTCTGCTATGTTTATTTTGCAGTCAAGAAGGAGAAAGAGCAAGAGGTCTGTTCTCGTACTTTCACTCAACCCCCTCGCATTAGTACCAGTGACATTGACACAGTCACCCTTCTCTAACGCATGCACCTGACCAAGACTGACACCCTCTCCCCGCCATCCCAAACAAAGCATTTCAAAAAAGGGAGGAACAGCAAGTTGGCCATCAAGTCTGCTCTGCCATTCAGCAAGATCAACAATTTTCATTTCCACTTTCTTGCCTTTTCCTCTTAAACCTTATTCAGCTTACTCGAAGATTAGGGTTATTGGTCCTAGATTCTCTTGCAAGGAGAAACAACCTCTCAGTAGCTTCTCTATCAAGCCCCTACCCTAAGAACCTTATATGATTCAATAAGATCTCCTCTCATTTTTCCAAATTTCACTGGGTACAAGCCCAACCCACTCAATTTCTCCACATAAGAAAAGCCCTCCAGATGTGGGATCAACCTTGTCAATCTTCTCTGGATTGCTGCCAACATCCTTCTTTAGATGAGAGAGCCAAAACTATTCACAGGTTCAGTGCATTCTCTTTACTGACATGATTCTGCTTAATAAGTGTTTGGATTTAAATTTATGATATTCCAGTAATCCATGTGCCTCTATACTGCAGCCATGAAGCAGCAAAAGCATGAAGCATTCAATTTAACGTTTAGACACACCACGTAAACACAGCACAGCAGGAGACTATGGAACTCTGATTCCATCACCTTTTGAGGAAGTATGTCCTTAAACATTTATAAGACAGAGGTAGATAGATTCTTGATAAGCAAGTAAGTAAAAGTTCATCATGCCCATCTGGTGTGCAGGAACATAAAGTAATAGATCAGCAACAATCTTGTTGAATAGTGGAGTAGACCCAAGGAGCAGGGTAACCCACTCATGCTCCTAATTCGCATGTTTATGTGAATGTGTGTATGATGTCCAATTTTCCGCCCACCCCATACATCATTTTAACCTATTGCTTTCAAACTAAAAACTCTTACGAATTCACCTCTTATCACTTGCTCTCATATGGAGTTTCCATTAGGATAATTTTTTTAAAAATCCTGATCTGCCCCTTCATTTTTTTTGGATAATTAGGTTTTAGTCACTTCTCTTTTTAAAAGCCACTATGTCTGATAATGACATGGCTGAGCTCAACAACTTGTGCAAAAATCTACTTCCAGCTTCTCCTTTCACTTTATCTCATTAAATTTCTGCTCGTTACTGGCTCATTGACTAGTAGGAACAGTTTATTTCTTAGTCATTGAATCAGGTCTCTTCCTAATGGCCAAGACTTACATAAGATTCTTTTAAGAACAGAAAGAATAGACTCATTATATTTGGATTTCCAAAAGGCTGCATTATAGACTCATTATTAAGGTCAGAGCATGCAAAGTCAGGGAACAAGTAGGAGAATGCATAACACACTAGCTCTAAAACAGAAAATAGACTAAGGGTGAAAGGTAGCTATTCAGAGTGGTAGAAAGTTTGAAGTATTGATGTGCAACAATTGTGCTAGGATCTCAGTTGCTCACTGATGCAAATCACTTACATGAATTTTTTAGACTCGGCAATTAAAGCACAATTTTAAACGGAGAGGCGGCTATGGTGAAGCAGAACGTCACTGGACAAATAACCCAAAGCTCTATAGAGGCACGGGCTGAAATCCCATCCCAGCAGTATCAAAATTTAGATTCAATTAATTAACGTGGAATATAAAGCTCATCTCTGTAATAATGACTATGACAACTATCACTGGTCACGGCAAAAACCCAACCTCCCTCCCTTTAGAGAACATCTGCCATCCTTTCTTGGTCTAACCTATGTGTGATTCCAGATCCATAGCAATGTGATTGATTCTTGACTCTGAAACGGCCAGGAGACCTCTCAAGGGCAATTGGGGATGTGCAACAAATGCTTATTCAGGACACACTCATCCCATTAATGAATAATCCCTTTAAAAGAAGAAAAATTGTAAATAACACAAAGTTGGATGAATACAGCTAACATAGAACAAAAATATGACAAAAATAGAAGAAGCTATTAATCTACTTGAAGAATAGGTGTCTAACTGGAAAATTAATTTCAGTATAGCTAAGTGTAAGGAAGTACATTTTGGTATGAATAATAATGGGCCATATATGTTTTGGAAAATCAGTTTCTAAAAAGGAGGGACAGAACAGAAGGAATTGGCAGTCAAGATACATAAATCATTAACTTGAGTGGTACAGGCTAATGAGAAGATTTATTGAAAAAAAAAACAGACAAGGAGATTAATTTCTAGGATAGAATTGAAAAGCAGAGAAGTTACGTTAAAAAAGACTAGAACGATACCAGAACTGAAGTATTAAAGTCATCAAGAAAAGCTAAACAGGTCGGAACTGTTTTCCTGAAATGTGGAAGACTGAGGGGTAACCAGTGCTCCTCAAGGTTATGAGAGGGTTTCATAGGGAAGACATGGAAGATGGCTCTGAAAACTGGACACAATATTGTAACCATTTCACTATTTTAAAGAAATTAAATAGAAGCTGCTGCTGCGGATTTGCTTTCTCCTGCTCCTCCAAAGTGTTTGCTTGAGGCTCAAGTTGGCTTCGAGTAGGGTCAATCGGAACAGGAGATTTGCGAAATCACTCAGTAACCAAGTGAGGTTAACAATAAAGAATAGCAGGTTAATCTGATTAAAAACAGAACAAGATATCACTCACTCCATCGCCTGGATACCTTAAGTGTAAAGTTCAAGGTACTCTCAGCTTTTATGTGGTGGCGTGTTCTATTTGTAGGAAAAGTAGAGCTTGGTCATTGCTTAGACAAATCAAAAACCACTCCATTCAACTCTCTTTCACACAGAATTCACACTACATCTCAGAAGTATGCATTCTGTGCAAGTAAACCAATCCGTGGAATGGCATTAAACATTGCTTTTGATATTGTTTAAACAAGTAATTTGAGTCTATTTAATAACGAGGAGGGCTTTGAGATTAATTTTATTATTTTGGATAGAACAGGAAGTAAAGGAGAATGAGAATAATTAATACTTTAAGTAATTTTTAAAATGCCAAAGTAACACAATTTTAATCATGCATCACATATATTTAAAAGATTGCTCAACACTTGAATGTATACAACTGACAAACAGAAATGAAATTGTATTTCATTATATAAACTTTACCAAACAGCTTTTGAAAAGTACAATGAGCTGATGTTAGGGCAAATCTTAAGCAGCTGTACAGCTCTGTCATTCATATGGCAGCCAATCTTTTACACCAAGATGTTAAACAATTATATGCTTACATGATAAAAACAAATTTGCCATAAAATATATTTTCATACCATATATCAAATGGGATGTATTTTGAGCAAGTTGCTGAAACCGATACCTTTCTTTCCCAAAATCTACATAACATACAAAAACAACATTGCAGAGAGGCCAACATTTTACATATTTTATAATTATTTTCACCAGGTGAAAGTTGCTGTTGCAATGAAAAGAACTTGATTATGTTCAGGTACAACTTTTCCAATTCTCTTCCCTGGACACCATAGCTCTATGCTTCATTAAAAGAAACTCACCTAAATTCAACCGTTACCCTCTCAGTTCTGTTAAATTAAATATCTCTATACTTTGTTTGGCTCCTACTCCATACTATATTGGATCTAACATCATCAGCTTCAAATCCTTCCTTGTACCACCTGACTGTGCACTGTTTGCATTCTACACTATTCAGAATAGAACCAACACAGCACTCTCCTTAGTTTGACTGCCTTCTGAATCATGCAGCGAAACTCTGCAATTGTTTCTCCAACTTCATCTACTTCAGTAGATTACACCTTCGAAAATCTCTTCAATGTTACGTCAATTTGACTCAGTTGGTAGCACTGTCATGTCTTAAGTGAAACATTGCAGAGTAGTGGACAAAATTTCGGTCAAAAATCCAATCCAATCCTGAAAGATTTCTGCATTTTGGAATGTATCATGTTTCAGACTAGATTATAAATCCTGCTTCTATGTTCTGTTAGACATAGATCCCACAACATTAACTAAAGAAGAAGACTCATGTTTGACACATCAGTGAATGCATGCCTCTTCAAAGTCACTGTCTGAAACACCCAAAAGATGAAAATGATTGATCTATTAGGAAAAATGACAGTTCAAGATTTGGGGCTCGGGTGCTCGTTGCCATAGTTGTTGGTATGTGGACCCCATCAACAGACCTGGACAATACAACCAACAACCGGAAGCAGCAGGAACAGAACTAAATAAATTCCAGAAGATGCAGTACAGAAGAACCTCACAGGAGGCTCCAAAGCACTGAAGACGTCACCTAGACAGGGGACAAAATGTCTGCAGACCAACTTCCCAGCTCGGCGAACATACCCACAACTACGGCAAAGTGACAGTAGCACGACTTCAACAACTATGTCTTCACTCTGCCTTATAGTAACAATGAGTGGTGACAGGATAGGAGAAAGTAGAAGGGGGTCAGATGCAGTTTGCCTTGCAAGACGTGTTACATTGTTGTCGGCATTATGTCCAACAGGTGGTCACGCTCAGTAGGTAAGCCAGAGCACCTGATGTGAAGGGCAACGCAACAAAACAGAATCCTGTTCACACACCATCTAGTGGGAACTGTCCTGAACCTTATTATCTACTGTCGTCGTTCAAGATTCTCTTACCAATCTTTTCCGCAAGAATTATCTGCAGCTTGCTTCCTTATTACACAAACAGTGGAAAAGGCGAAATATTTGTCTCCAGAGAAAAGGCTTTTAGCCATCACCATTCATTAGACTATTTATCACAGTGTGCATGATTACAATAGTGGAGGGACAGGAACAACTTTTAAGAGTTTAGTGATAAGCAGAAGGTAGTCACAACAAGTGTTTCTTTTTCAATAATGGGTCAATATAGTTGGGGGGAGGCAAGAGAGGTGTGCTGGGGAACAAGCAAATGCCAAATATATAGAAATGGAGAGAAGGTTATATGTTGCTGCAGTACATTCATAAGAAGATGCATGCCTACTTTTCATAAGTTCATTACATCAATATCGCTAGGTTTTGGTGTACATAGTACAGCTTCTATACTTGCCTGTGTGGTATAAATAGCTACCAATGAATGCATCATGAAAAAATCCCAATTTGCACCATCATGGTCTCCATTGCCGTTTTAGAGAACCTTCAATACTTCAGATACCCTTCTCCACTTCTTAAGTCATGATGTTACAGTCGGCTGCTAGCCATTTTAATTGCCTCAAGACAAAGTTACCAACCCTCCGGGAAACAGCTGCAAGCAATTCATGAGAAAAATTATCTAAGTATTAAGAATAAATGTTTCTTCACTAGCTTTAACCACTTTTAACTATTAATTCTACAAAACATTTGAAATGAGGATATCATTTCAATTCAAAGGTCATCCAATCTCTGTTAGCTTTCAATTGTTGTGCAAAGGCAGTCTAGAGTGAGGCAGGAGTTGCCATAAAGCCATTACAGCGAGTATGGGGAATAACCTGTTAGAGTGGCATGCCATATGATGAAAATGCCAGCAATGATCCTGGCTTCTCTTAGTAGCCTTGGTTTAAGATGATGGAGTAGCATCTTGCTTCCTATACCCAGAAGGCAAGCCACCCATGGTGTACACTTTGAATATTTGCTGCATGCCCATCACATGCAACTGAAGAATAACATGGAAAATCATCTCGGGTCTGTGGTGCCTTAGATGGACAGCTACCAAACCTATGAACCACACACACATCAAAACCAGTTTCTACATATTTACCAGACTACATCTGATAACAGAAAACCGACTGCAAGTTTAGTTTTGAGATTTGTAGATTAAAGTGAGGTCTTAAAGAGAAGATTATTGTGCTACCAGCAGGGTTCAACACTCTCCAAACCAACAAGCATATCCAATCCAATCTAGGAAGACCAATCTGAAATTGATCTCCAGGTATGAAAATCAATATTCTGACTTTCCAGAGAAAGCAACGGGATCAAACTCAACAAGTTTCCACTTGTCATTGGCTGCATTTAATTTTCAACTAAACACCTAAAATGTACTTCTGGGATAAATGTTTCCAATGCAAACATGTGGTGTGAATGCTTTGTTCTGCCAAGTGCGTATTAAATAGTATTTAGCAGTGACTATGAAATTTACTCAATTTACTTGCTGTTCCATGTAAATGTGTTAATTTCCTCTCTGTTACTCCTAGAAAGTCATCAGGAAGATTGTGCAAGTCCACTCAGTAGCTTGAAAAGTTTCAGACAGTGAATTGAGCTGCTATCACCAGAGTTAGCAAGGCATTGGGCAAGTTCCTGTACTGTGCAGCTGGATCAATCTTTCGATAATGGGCTTTCATTCCATTCATGATCTCAAGCCCCAAGTATGGTGATGATTCCTTTTACTTAATATTCTATTTAAGGAGGTAATAAATTATACTCTACTTACCAAGAAACATTTGGACAGGTGGGCACAACGCTTTTGAAGGGCAAGATTCACTGGAGACTCTCATTGATGATGTTACCGACTCATGGTGATGAAACATCTGAAAACAAATCTTCAAGCTCAGCGAGGTAACCTATCAACCTGAGCTACAAATCTTCTCAAAAACTGCGAGCAAGATTTGTTCATTATGAAATATTGCAGTCGATACATTCATCAGGATTTATTTGGATTTAGCACCATGGAAGAACCAGCCATCGTTGCTGACATCAGCTGAGGTATACCTTTGGAGTATACCCACCCAAAAGGTATACCTCAGCTGGTGTCAGCAACAATGGCTGGTTCCTCCACTGTACTAAATCCAAATAAATCCCGATGAATGTATCGACTGCAATATTTCATAACGAACAAATCTAGCTTGCAGTTTTTGAGAAGATTTGTAGCTCAGGTCGATAAGTAAGTTAGCTCACTGAGCTGGAAGGTTTGTTTTCTGACCTTTCATCACCATGACTAGCTCAGTTGGATGGACAGTTAGTCTGCAAATCAGAATAATGCCAACAGCGTGGGTTCAACTCCCATATCAGCTGAGGTTACCATAGGATTCTCCTTCACAACCTCTTCTCTTGCCTGAATGTGGTGACCCTCAGGTCAAATCACATCCGATCATCTCTCTCAGATGAGAGAACAGCTCTATGGTATGGTGACTAAAGCAACTTTACCTCTACTTTCAACTTTAAGATGGAGCATGCAGTGCAGGCCATAAAACACGGAAACAGATGTCAGTCATTCAGAATCAAGTCAGTGCCATTCAATGAGATTTTGGACAATCTGAACGTCTTCAATTCCACTTTCCAACTTTATCCCTATAAACCTTGAATCCCTTAAAGATGTGAAATCTATCTCATTTGGATATATTTAATGACCCAGCCTCAAAGACCTCCTATAGTAAATAATTCCACAGATTTACAACCTGCAGACGAATTTACTCCTTATCTATGACGTTAATTTGAGATTATACCCACTGGTCATGGGGAAACAATTTCTCTGCACCTACCCTGTCAAGCCCCCTAAAGATTTTAATACGTTTCAATAGGTTCTCCTCTCATTATTCTAAACTCCAACGAGTACAGGTCCAATGGACTCAACCTCTACTTATAACACCAGGGATCAACTTGGGGAGCCTTCTCTGGACTGCCTCCATTGCCATTCCATCTTTCCTTAGATAAGGAGACTAAAGCTGTTCTAGTTGTGGTCTGACTAATGCTTTACATAGTTTAGCAAGACTTCTCTATTTTTATTTCTCATTCTCTTGGAAATAAAGGCCTGCATTCTAGCTTTTTGTAACTCATGTTTTGGATCTCCAAATGCAGCCTCTGTGCTGCAGGTTTTCTGCATTCTTCCCCATTTAAATAATATTCTTCCCGTCCAAGTGTTTTCCCACATATGCCAAGTTTTGTATTCCCTGCATTATGAACTATATCTGAGCAAGTACAAGAAGTGCTCACCTCTACACCTGTGGCACAAAATATACACAAACTAAATTCTTATCGCTGGTGTTAAAGCACTGAAGGTGGTCAGTAGAAGTTCATTGGAAAAAGCAGAGTAGAAGATAAAGGCTGAAGAGCTTTTCCCCAAAAGCTTTGAAATTTAAGTGTTGCATCAAATCCGTTGGGGCTAAACACTTGATCAACAGTGGAGTAAAAATAAGCTACTCAGCCCTGGAACATTTTCAATTAGATCATATATAGTGCACCTTTATTTCAAAGTCCATTCACCTGCCCAGGATCAACGGTTCTAGCTATGCTTACCAAACAGAAATCTAAGTAACAGGCTTCAAATTCCATCAGCCATTTTTTTAGATTTTTGTACCTGCTCACAATAATACAAAACCCAAAGGCAAGACCATTTGTTCCTCCACGGTTCTTAATCTCCTGATAGCAACTTTTTATTTAACCTACTTTTCTAATCTACCTGCTCAGAGAGGTTATCACACCTCTAACAGCAAATGAGACTTGAACCTGGACCTTCCAGTTAAGGGGTAAGGACACTACCACTGTTCCACAAGAGGGCCTTAGAAAAAAAATATTCAGATGTGCGTTTCCTGGAACGAGGTGGATGACTTCACAACAGCCATTAAGAAACTGAAATCAGCTCATTTTGACTATTCATGTAATCATGTTCCCATCATGTCTGCCAACCTAGTGTCACCTGCTAACTTGAATTTCTACAAGCCCCTCTTTACCCAACTGATCGATAGATATAGTGAAAAGCTATATTCTTAGTATAGATTCCTGGGACTTGTTATATTCTTCTGAACAAAATATATCTCTTTCTCATGCTTTCCTTGCTCTTCTTGCTTCCTACCTTCCAAATAATCACTGACCCATATTACCCTCTAATTTTGTGTGCTTTATTTTTGTTAAGAACCGATCGTTAAAAAAACCTTCTGGAAATCCATTGAAGCAGCAGCTACTACAGTAGGGGACTTTTAGTCCGGGAGGTACAACGCCAAAGGAAACAAATTGACAGCATTCCACACCAAATCCTGCTGTGTATGCTTCATCAAGCTGTCAACTACCTGGAGCCAGAGAAATTAAATTGGTACACTGCGTTTATTGTAGCCCACATTCCTGGTTAGGAAATGTAAATTCCCAATGTAGGGCTGAACTAACTCCCAAATGAACTAAGTTTAGATGAAATTATAGGAGGCTGGTAGGTTATCAAGATTAGAAAACCACTGCATTTCAGATTTTGGGTCGCAATTAGCACTTAAAGGATAAATAAAAATTTCTAACTTCTGTAACACCTCTCGACCAGGTCTCCTGGCCCAGAAATGCAGACAGTATCACTGATCTAGAAGAGCCCTCAAAGCTACTTTGTTACAGATATTTTTAATCCACCTTTTGTGATGACACTCCTCTGAAGCAAGGGAGCCTTGACCATAGGCCTTCTTCTTGCTCACTACTGCTATTCCACAATAGTCCTTAAAATTCACAACCTGTGATGGTCAGGAATTGAATTAGGTCAACCTGCTCAGAAGGCAGCAATGGTCACAATCATTGCTGACTAAATCGGACTTGTATATACTGTTATAATCACGTCATTATGACACACATCTGGGGCCAATGGGACTTGATTCCCTTGAATCCATCCTTCTGGCACTATTTTGTTATATGTTTACCAATTGTTAGAACACTACCCAATTAACTTCTCTTAAAAAATACAAAAAGAATAGGTCATCAATTTGTTCTATTCAATGCAAAGTTGGCTCTGTTCACGCTGGCAGGTATGTGAAATTGAAAGGGGGACTTTAAGATGGAGCTTAGGCCAATAATGCCCAAAATAAATGCCAAATCTATTTGAAGGTTAAATCCTCAGAGCCAATGAATAGAACAATTGACTTTAGCTCTGCTTGTTTAGCAGCCAAAACAACCACAGCAAAATAATTACTTATATCATCTGATTGTGGAGGGCTCTTGTGGCACAGTGGTAGTGTCCCTATCTCTCAGTAAGGAGGCTGCCTCAAGGTTCAAGCTCCACATGCTCCTGAGGTGAGTAATAACATCTCTGAACAAGTTAATTAGAAAACATTTGTTGCGTAGTCAGGTGGGAGATCAACACCAAAACATCACTCCTCCTGATTCAAGCAATGTCTTTATTGGCTACCACACCAACGCATTTACAGTGGAGGTAAAAGCTACATCAGGGCACGATATCCATATTGGAAGGTTCCTGTTCAAGTTTACTTTTTGGTTTTCAAGGGCTGCTTTTTCATTCTCACTAACTCCATTTTAAATGATGCAATCATATGGTAACATTACTTTCTGTACTGATATATGTACTGTGTGATGTTTTGCAAATGGACTGAAAAGGAAGCAGAATTCGAAGAATTCACCAATACCAACATCAATAATCAACAAAACACCACTAAACTTAAAGCCCCGACACACAAAGAAGTATTAATTACACAGACACACAGGATTTAAACTGGCAGAAGACAACACATTATAAGCTGGCAATTACTTCTCCTCAAAAATAACTTACGCAAACTTACATACACAAAAATCTATCAACTTGCAGATTTGCGAGAGCACATCACATATCCACACTATTTTAACCAACCTTAATACAGCAACCAATAATTTAACAGCTGACTTACTGATCATTACTAAAGCATCCATTGTGTATTCAACACATAGCTCCTGAAATTACGCAGCATTAAGCTAGAGATTCCACATTCACGTGGAAGTGATTTTCTCAGTGATTTCAAGTTGTCAAAGATTATTTGAAAGGTTTAAAACTATTCTCCCTGCTTTGTTACTTGTCTCTTCCTCCCAAACTTTGTGACCTTCCAGTCTACTCACCACACCCACCCCTCGCCTTGCAGCCCCCCCCGTCCATCTCTCCATGCTCTCATCCCCTTGTGGCTTACCCATTTCCTCCCAACATCCCCTTGTGGATTTCATATCTCCCCAACTCCTTCCCCTTGTGGTCTTCCCATCCACATCTCCAGCACACCACCTGTCTCTCCCTTAGCATCTTCAGCCTGTCTCCTCCTCCACAGATGTGGCTTTCCCTCCCCCTGCGACCACATCGTTTCCCTTGCTAAAACCCCCCTTCCCTTTTTAGCAATCAGGAACCACCACCACCTCAGCTGCTTTGGCATTTCCTCCTCCTCATCCCAACAGCCTCCCTGTCCCCTCCCTCCACCCCTGCTTTCTCTCCCCACATCCTTTTGAGATTCCCCCTCCTCACTTCCAACCCCACCCTCCCACACAATTCCCGCTCCCTCTGCAGTATTCTTGGCTTGATCTCTTCCCCTCAGTGTCTCCTGTACCCCTAAATCCCCCAGCTGCTGTCTCCCTCACCTCTCAAAACCCTGCAGCCATCTGCACTGTCCAACCCCACCCGCACTGCACCCTCCCGCTTTCCCAACTTTCCCTCCAGTCCAAATCCTCTTCTCTTCTCCCATCATCCATTTCCTGCTTGCCTGCATTCCTTGCTGCCCAGTAAAATCCCTCCTATGTAAGCTAAAACTGTTTCTGATGACATCTTATCGCTAAACCTTGAGAGTTTGGACAATTGAAATATGTAGTAGCACAGTCAATAAGCTCCTGATCAATAAGCTCCCTCTCCACCTGAACTCTGATGCGGAACACACACTACTTTTAAGTTATACTGATATGGGTTTAAATTGTGTCTTCAATGCCTGCAAAATCTCTCCTTTTTCGTTTTTCTGCCATTCGGTAAGGCCTGAAAGACTCTTTGTTTAGCATTTATAACAGGGCTACTCATCTGATTTGCTCATTGTTTTTACTGAATTCTGCAGCTACTTCATAGTTTTACCACTCAGTGTGGAAAAATTTTCAATTCTGTTTCATTTTAATTTCTGCAGAAGTAGGGATAGAAGATTTATCTGCTACTTTTGACCCAAATCCAAAGCTGCAAACTAATTTTTTTTAAGGTAAACTTCTTTTTTGCTTCCTTCAGTAGTTGACACTTACAGCTCTGTAAGTCCATATACTTTCAGCTTACCATTTCCGACACAACGTAATAAGCGACATCTGGGATGGTTGCCATAGACTGCACACAAAAGAACTTAGAGTCAGAGTCCTACAGCACAGAGACAGATTCTTTGACCCAAACTGGTCCATGCCGACCAAAATGTCCATCAATGCTAATTGCATTTCCCTGCACTGAGCCGACATTCTTCCAATCCTTTCCTATCCATGTATTTGTCCAAATATCGTTTAAATGTTGTTAACATACTTGCCTCAACCACTTCAGCTGGCAGCTCATTCCATTTGTGTACCACTCTCTTGTGTAAAAAAAAGTTGCTTCTCAGGTTCCCTTTTATTCTTTCCCCTCAAACTTTAAACTGATGCCTTCTAGTCCTTGATTCCCCAAACCTGGGAAAAAGACAGTGCATTCACCCTATTTTTGCCTCTCAGGATCTTAAACGCTTCTATAAGAACTCCCCCCCCCTCTCAGTCCCCTACACTCTAAAGAAAACATTCTACCTTGTCCAACCTCTCCCTATAATTCAGACTGTTGAGTCCTGACAATATCCTTGTAAATCTCTTCTGCACTCTATACAGTTTAATAACATCCTCCATAAAGCAAGGTAACCAGAACCGAACACAATACTCCAAGTACAGCTTCATCAACGTCCTGTACAACTGCAACATAAGTTCCCAAGTTCTATACTCAATGCCCTGATTGATAAAGGCCAGTGTGCCAAAACTGCCCTGTCTACCTGTAACTCCACTTTCAGAGAACCATGCACCTGAACTTCAAGGTTCACTTACAACAGAGGTAGAGATCAGATGACTGGCAAGCCAGTTAATATGTCAAGTATATTTGCATTTCTTCAAACACCTACCTTTCTCAATTTTGGTCTCAACGATTCTCCCTCCTATTCCTCCCTACTTCGATAGATGCCAGTTCATCCTAATCTCTGCTATACATGTCTCACACCAGATTCACCTAATCTTTGTTGATGCTAGATAATGTTGGGTCCTTGCATCCCAGCACATCCTTTTTAGAATCATCAATCAGATGTCAAATTCTCCTCAGAATCATACTGCAAATAAACAGACCCTTCAATCACTCCAGGTCCACGCTGAGCATAACCCCATGCCAGAGTAGTCACGCCAGCCCCGGTGTCTGTCTGTCGTACATGCTCACACACACTAAAAAACGTGCACATGTTCATCAGCCATGCCATGCCTTTAGCCACTAGAGTTTGAAACCTCCCTCTTCTAAATCTACAGGACATGCACTGATGAGCAGACATTTAGTTCACCCCTTGCTAAATTTTCTCTTTTCCTTGATACCCAGTTTTCTCCTCCACCATTTTTCTACATTAGGAAGCACACAAAAGTGAAAATAGTTCTGCCTCCAGGGTTTGAATAGCTATTTGATCAAAACACTTTACCAAACAAGCAAACTATTATTCTGAATTATTTTAAGGCTTTTAAATCAGTTCAGACTGATGATATAATGATTCAACTTATTTAGACACCATTCTGTTTGCAACATGCAATCTTGCCAAAATAAAAAAGTAAACTTGGCTGCCATTGACACAGCCTGAAACATGACCAGGAACAGAGAGAGAGAGATGGAGAAAAAAAGACAGACAGACGGCTACATCTAGACAGGAAGCTATCTTAGACAGCACCCAGTACCAGATACGCAATGCTGGATCAGAAGTTACTATGAAGTTTGGTGTGAATGGACTATGATAATACTGCAGCTAATTAAGCACAGATTGAGGACTGAACCTTGTGCCTTTGAGTCTCTGGTTCAGCTATACATTTGATAAAGACATGAAAGTGCTAAACTGAGACAGGATAGTTTTAAACATACCAGATAATGTGAGTTGAAAAAAATAATTTTTGCACTTTAGCTGCAAAAGGCAATGTACTCCCTGGTTTGACAATACTAGAGGAATTACTACTGTGTTTATATAATAAGAGTATGTGTAGCCATATGAGCCTTCTCCACCAATTTGCACCATCATGGCTAACCTCCTAGTGGCAGTAATTCTACTTTCCTTCCTGCCACCCAGCCCGCAATCATCCTCAACTTCCTTACAGAATCTGTCTAACTCAGTCTTAAATACATTCAATAACCCAACTTTCACTGGTCTCCATGGAAGAGAATTCATGTACTAAATGACACATCTTTTATTTGTAAGTTGTGCTCCCTAATTCTAGAATGCCCCTTAAGGGGAAACATTCACACAGCATCTACCTTGGCAAGCCCCCAACATATGTTTCAATAAGATTATCTCACATTCTTCTAAATGCAGAATATAGGCCCATTAACCTTCAGCCCAATAATCAGCATAGTAAACGTTCTCTGAAGAGTCTCCCACCCCTCCTTAAGGATATCAAATCTGCACACAAGACATTCATGCACTCACACCAATGCCCTATATAACGTCGATACTCCATCCCCCTTGCAATAAAGGCCAACATTCCTTTTGCCTCACTAATGACTTCCTGTACTTGCACGCTGTCTTTGTGCTTCAGTTACAAGGTGTCCCAGATCCCTCTGCACCATAGCATTTTGCAGTCTCTCAAATTCTCTGATTTCTCACTCTTCCTGCCAAAGTGGGCAATCTCACAAAATACTCCATCTGTCACATTTTTGCCCCATCATTTAATCTAACTATATCCCTTTTTTGACTCTCTGTATCCTTTCCTCAATTTGGTGTCCCAACTATCTTATTAGCATCAGCAAACCTCAATACAACACTCTCAAGTCGTTTCATCAAGTTCATTAATATAGATTGTAAGCGCTTGAGGCTCTAGAACTGATGTCTGTTGCACTCCACAGGTGACAGTTTGCTAAGCTGAAAAATGACCACTGTTTCCTGTCTGCCATAGCCTTCAAATCCTCCTGGAAAACTGAAGGAAAGCATGCGTTGTACCTTTTTCAATAAAAGAGAAGGATAAACCTGGCAAGTATGGGTCATTTATTTTAATGTTAGTGGTAGCGAAGCATTTTACAAATTAAGAGTCATTTGGACAAGCATGGATTTAATATAAAAAAAGCTGAAAAATGTGTTGCTAGAAAAGCACAGCAGGTCAGGCAGCATCCAAGGAGCAGGAGAATCGACATTTCGGGCATAAGCCCTTCTTCAGGAATGAGGAAGGTGTGCCAAGCAGGCTAAGATAAAAGGTAGAGAGGAGTCACTTGGGGGAGGGGCGTTGGGAATGTGATAGGTGGAAGGAGGTTAAGGTGAGGGTGATAGGCCGGAGAGGCCGGGAAGATGATTGCAGGTCAAGAAGGTGGTGCTGAGTCCAAGGGTTGGGACTGAGATAAGGTGGGGGGAGGGGAAATGAGGAAGTTGGGAGAAATCTGCATTCATCCCTTGTGGTTGGAGGGTTCCTAGGCGGAAGAGGAGGTGCTCTTCCTCCAGGCGTTGTGTTGCCATGGTCTGGCGATGGAGGAGGCCAAGGACCTGCATGTCCTTGGCGGAGGCGGCTGGGGGGGGGAGGAGGTAAAGTGCTCAGCCACTGGGCAGGTTGGTGCGGGTGTCCCAGAAGTGTTCTCCGAAACGCTCCACAAGTAGAGGAGGCCACATCAGGTGCAGCGGATGCAGTAAATGATGTGTGTGGAGGTGCAGGTGAATTTGTGACGGATATGGAAGGATCCCTTGGGGCCTTGGAGGGAAGTAAGGGGGAGGTGTGGGTGCAAGTTTTGCATTTCTTGCGGTTGGAGGGGAAGGTGCCGGGAAAGGAGGTTGGGTTGGTGGGGGATGTGGACCTGACGAGGGAGTCGCGGAGGGAATGGTCTTTCCGGAATGCTGATAGGAGAGGGGAGGGAAATATATCCTTGGTGGTGGGATCTGTTTGGAGGTGGCGGAAATGACGAAGGATGATACGATGTATCTGGAGGTTGGTGGGGTGGTAGGTGAGGACCAGTGGGGTTCTGTCCTGGTAGCGATTGGAGGGGCGGGGTTCAAGGGCTGAGGAGCGGGAAGTGGAGGAGATGCTGTGGAGAGCATCATTAACCACGTCTGAGGGGAATTTGCAGTCTTTGAAGAAATGGCCATCTGGGTTGTTCGATATTGGAATTGGTCCTCCTGGGAGCAGATGTGGTGGAGATGAAGGAATGGGGAATATGGGATGGCGTTTTTATAGGGGGCAGGGTGGGAGGTGGTGTAATCTAGGTAGCTGTGAGAGTCGGTCGGTTTATAGTAAATGTCCGTGTTGAGTTGGTCGCCCGAGATAGAAATGGAGAGGTCTAGGAAGGGGAGGGAGGAGTCTGAGAAGGTCCAAGTAAATTTGAGGTCAGGGTGGAAGGTGTTAATAAAGTGGGTGAACTGTTCAACCCCCTCGTGTGAGCACAAGGTAGCATCGATAGAGTCATCGTTGTAGCAGAGGAGAAGGTGGGGGGTGGTGCCAGTGTAGCTGCAGAAGATGGACTGTTCCACATGTCCGACAAAGAGGCAGGCATAGCTGGGGCCCATGCGGGTGCCCATGGCTATTCCCTTAGTTTGGAGGAACTGGGAGGATTGGAAAGAAGTTGTTCAGAGTGAGGACCAGTTCAGTCAGTCGAAGAAGGGTGTCAGTGGAAGGGTGCTGGTTGGGTTGGCGGGAAAGGAAAAAGCAGAGGGCTTTGAAGGCTTCATGATGGGGGATGGAGGTGTACAGGGACTGGATGTCCATGGTGAAGATAAGGCGTTGGGGGCCGGGGAAGCGAAAATCATGGAGGAGGTGGTGGTCCCGAACGTAGGTGGGGAGTTCTTGGACTAAAGGGGACAGGACCGTGTCGAGGTATGCAGAGATGAGTTCGGTGGGGCAGGAGCAGGCTGAGACAATGGGTCGGCCGGGGCAGTCAGGTTTGTGGATTTTGGGCAGGAGGTAGAAACAGGCGGTGCGGGGTTGTGGGACTATGAGGTGAAGGCGGTGGATGGGAGATCCCCTGAGGTGATGAGGTTATGGATGGTCTGGGAGATGATGGTTTGGTGGTGGGAGGTGGGGTCATGGTCAAGGGGGCAGTAGGAGGAGGTGTCCGCGAGCTGGTATTTAGCCTCAGCAATTTAAAGATCGGTGCGCCAAACTACCATCGCGCCTCCCTTGTCTGCTGGTTTGATAGTGAGGTTGGGGTTGGAGCGGAGAGAGTGGAGGGCTGCATGTTGCTAGGGTGAGAGGTTGGACTGGGTGAGAGGGGTGGACAGGTTTGAAGCGATCGAGGGCGGGTAAGAGGCCAGTTCCAACCCTCGGACTCAGCACCGCCTTCTTGACCTGCAGTCTTCTTCTCGACCTCTCCGCCCCCACCCCCTCTCTGGCCTATCACCCTCACCATAACCTCCTTCCACCTATCACATTCCCAACGCCCCTCCCCCAAGTCCCTCCTCCCTACCTTTTATCTTAGCCTGCTTGGCTCACCTTCCTCATTCCTGAAGAAGGGCTTATGCCCGAAACGTCAATTCTCCTGCTCCTTGGATGCTGCCTGACCTGCTGCGCTTTCCCAGCAACATATTTTTCAGCTCTGATCTCCAGCATCCGCAGTCCTCACTTTCTCCTATTTAATATATAAAAAAAACAGCCAGCACAGGTTTTTTCAATGACAATTTGTGTTAAACTGATACAGCGGTACAGTTAAGTGTTAATAGTAGGAACTTTCAAAGGGAGTGTGATAAAGGGGAAGGAATACAATGGATTGAGAATTAGTGAAGGAATAGGAAGTGGAAAAGGTAGCTGAGCTGGTGTTTGTAATCTTCATTGCAATAAAGTTCCTGAACTCCTTGTACTTGCTGGAGCTGAGGGAAGGTGTTATGGGTGTCTTTAAAATAAATAAAAAATACTGTCATCTTATAGCATTAACAATGAAAAATGATACAAACTCAGTACACTTAAAGAGAACAAAGTGAAAAATGTTCAGTTTTAGCAGCGTGTATAAAAACTGGCTTAATTACAAATGGAAAATTCTGAAGTGACGGCACTTCTGCTAAAGAAAAACAGCAAATGCATATTGTCAAACAATTCATATGACACATAGTTGTTTTAGAATTCAATGTCGAGGTACAATAGTTTTTCAAAAGAAAAATAGTGTCATTTTAACAGGCCTGCCAATCACATTTCAATGGCTTTGAATTAAAATTTCCAAATATTAAACTGCCATTTTTATGCTGATATAACAGGAATTTCATACTTCAATGATACACAAAAATCCATCATTACGTATGACTGCAATCTCAGGGCAACTGAAACTTTGGCCAGCGCCTCCACAAGTCTACATATGAATCTGGGATATCAATAAGGTGCAATAGTATACTTTTAACTCAAATGGAGACTTTCACCAGCATTCCAACTATTTACAAGCATGTTGCAATTTACATGCTAAGCAATATGCTTTGCCCAGTTACTACCTGAAGTATAATTCACAATAGGTAGCAGTAAAGTTGCCATAGTTCTTCTGGAACATAGGACTTGCCTCTCATTAGAAACCAGTGACTAATGGTGGTTGAACCTGTGGGTCTCCATGCCTCAGGCGAGGGGAGACATTGAGAAGGACAACCCCTCATAGTAATCTCAGCCAGTGCAGGAATTGAAGTCACACTATTGGCATCACTCTGCACTGCGAACTAACCATCCAGCTAAATGAACCCCCACCTTACAATCCTCATTTCACCTCTGCTGATTCTTATCATGAACAGTAATGCTAATCCAAACACACCCACCCTGTTAAAGTCTAATTTACCACTCAACTTGTTAAAGAACATTAATTTTTGTTCTATTCCCATTTTCTCAAAGGAAGAGAACTAAAGTATTTTAACAGACACTGCACACAATACTCAAAAGGTCTTGCCTGTAACTATATTTAACAAAATCTCAAGTCTATGAGCTCATCCATAAAGGCAAAGCTCTCACTACGTAGGCAAATTAAAAATATAACAAGTCCACCAGACATTCCAAACATACTGCTACACTGAATAACAGAAACAATATAGTCTCGTATGAATGCCAGGGAAACATGTCCAAGAAATGCAAAAAGCAATAGGCATTTTACCTCCATGGAAAAAGGTTTCCAAATCCTGGTATAGCACAGCTCTTAGTTACCCCCACCCCCCATTGTTAATGTCAAATTTTTAAAAAAATGACAATTTCTTCTTGCTACTGGTCATATAGTTTAACAGACTACTGAACAATGTGATACGTTGCCTAAAACAGCTCAGTATATCACCTTTATTTATGGACACATAACTCGACTCAGCAATTCTTAATATAAGTTCATTCAATGGTGAGCAATCAGCTTACTCTTAAGGTCTCTTAGACCCTGGATGACAATGTAAGTAGCTAAAAGCTACTTTTCCAATCATTCCTTTTAAGTGGTGTTTACTTACTTGATCACGGTCTCCTGCAAAGCAACAGCTCTTCATAGTGCAGGAATTGAAATATCCTTGGTTATCAAACTCAAACACAGACTGTGGCGAATGAATGTCATATAATACTGGAGGGAGGCGACGCCGCAGTGCCAACAGCTGGGTCCCACTACTATTGAAGCGGACACTCATGGCACTCTGCATAGGAAGTTTTCCTCCATAACGGAGCAAGGAGCTACAAGAAGAACACAGGGGGTTACAAGAAATCCTAGCAGACTACCCACCTGTACAAATTCTGATTATTAATGCACTTTTATCTTTGCCACAAGTTTCTGTTGTTTAGAAATCTGTAGTAAACCCATCTGCCTCAGACAAGGAACCAATGTTTTCAGAGAAAAACAACTTCTGCTCAGACATGTGAACTCTGCATGTTGATTAAGCAGCAAGATCTTTTCACACCACAATTAACAGATTGCAGATTTGTCCAGAAACAGAAGCTCAACTGATAATGCAAGAATTCATATTGTCCTCAAATTCACTGGTTGAGAGCTAGCAAAACGCCTTCAGGAATAATGTATTTCAAGTCAACCCTTTCACGCTGGGATTGAAATCACTGGAATCCAGTGTTGCAGGTTTAGCGTTTCCTGACTTTTATTTCATTATTTCAATTAATGTGCCAAAAGCATAAATCTTTCATAATTCTCTAATTTCGCTGCCCACCAATCACAATCTCCCCTTCCAAATATTAGCTTTAGCATCATCGAAAACATATTGAAAGGTGAGAATCTTAATGCAAATAAAATTACGAACAGAAATATAATCTTCAAGACATGTTAGATACTCAAAGATTTCTGGATGCAATGCAAACATACCTATTCTGTACAGTGAATGCAGTATCAGAAAATATTTTGATCTACAACAGGATATTCATTAGTTTATTTATTTGTGAACACCTCAGGCTGTAAAGCTGATTATAGTGCATTAGAAGACATTAAATGTCACACAATCAGTCAATTAGTATACCACAATAAGCCACAAGTATTCTAGCAGAACTGTCACAATGAATTCCCAGTTTTTTCCAAAGTTCAGGCATTGTGACACATCTCTAAAGGTGGTGATACTTGAAGCTAGGTCCTGTCGCCCAGAGATAGGGACAGTGTTACTGCGTCACAAGATCCCTTTGAATTTCCAATCAAAGTTGACTGTCCCTCAGTCTAGTGTTTAGTGAGAGATTATGAGCATGGGAGAGAACAACAGAGGCATAAATAGATTGAACTTTGCTAGGTAGATTTATTTGTACCAATAATACATTTATCCCATAAAAATATCCCCATTCAACACCACAACAGAAATAAGTATCATGTGACCTGTAGCTTTTCAATGAAAATCTACAAGGAGCATTCTAACTTGACTTTTTTATTCACTGCGCAAGTTTAGAATTTCCTTGACAGAAATTGGTACTCCTGTATCGCTGGTATGACTGCACAATACAGCCAAAGTCAGATGTCCTATAAGTTAAAAATATTCACCTCAAGGATGACTAACAAAGTGCTGAGAGCAGTTCTAGAAATAAGAAAAAAATATATTTTCTAACATCAATAAATCAAAAAAGAAAGAAAGCAAGCAGCTCCAACTCTTCTAGTTACTCAAACCTCTAATTATAGCAGTAGTCTCAATTTTATATGTTCTTGTTTTCTCCAGACTACAACTGGAATCTCAGTGTGTATGGATTCAATTTATTATAGGAGGATCTTACTAAATCCTGCATCTTCAGTTGACAGCTTCCCATAGCACAAATAACCATTTTGAAATAACCACTTTGAACCTAATATAAAAATAACTAAAATCTAAGAATTAAGATACAATATTTTGCTTTCTCCAATTTAAAAGTTAGCCATTTTTTTTGTTCAATTATATTTCTTCCACTACTGGATTGCTGAATAATGACAAATTTACAAGAAAATGTACACATCCTCCTTCCTTATTAACAGATTTTCTGAACTAATCTATGAGAATATTTTGCTTAAAAATTTCAAAAAGAATTCCTCATAACTCTTGGCCAAGGCAACAAAGTATTGAAAGTTGATCAAGCATTCTACATTTGTAAACAATAGAGAACAACCAATCTGTAACTGCAATCAAAAGCCATCCCAACACAAGTTGTATAATTTGGTCAATAAGTATAAAACTAGTCTTGCTTCCTGTTGAAACGTTTGTCTTTTCAAACTTCCTCAGAACAAACAGATAAAAGTGTGGGCGGCACAGTGGTTAGCACTGCTGCTTCACAGCACCACGGACCCAGGTTCGATTCCCACCTCGGGCAACTGTCTGTACAGAGTTTGCACATTCTCCCAGTGTCTGCGTGGGTTTCCTCCCACACCCCAAATACCTGCAAATCAGGTGAACTGGCCATGTTAAATTGCCCATTGTTGCATTGGTCAGGGGTAAATGTAGGGAAATAGGTCTGGGTGGGTTACTCTTCAGAGGATCAGTGTGGACTTGTTGGGCCAAATGGTCTGTTTCCACACTGTAGGGAATCTAATCTAATCAAATGGCAGACTCGATGTAAAAGATACCCAAAATGTTTACTTCAGCCATGTATTTCCCTAGCTGAAAATGTGTTGCTGGAAAAGCGCAGCAGGTCAGGCAGCATCCAAGGAACAGGAGAATCGACGTTTCGGGCATCAGCCCTTCTTCAGGAATTCCTGAAGAATCCCTGAAGAAGGGCTGATGCCCGAAACGTCGATTCTCCTGTTCCTTGGATGCTGCCTGACCTGCTGTGCTTTTCCAGCAAAACATTTTCAGCTCTGATCTCCAGCATCTGCAGTCCTCACTTTCTCCTCATGTATTTCCCTACCATGGTTTAAGACACAAGTAAAAGTATCATTATTACAAATTATTAGAAAAGGCTGGTACGCTGTACAGATCATAATTTGTTTTTCTAAGACCTTGAAGAGTTCATTAAAAACTCTCAGTTTGTTCATCTACAGAAGATAACCTTTTAAAAATATTAATTGTAAACCCATGCTAGCTAATTATATGGTTGCTGATTTACAAGCCAAAAGGAGAATATCACATTCTACTGTTTAGTGTTAAAACAATACAAAGGCACCCAGTCTAAAAAAACTGTTAGTTCATCTTTCAACTGCGGAATCAATTACTTTGAGAGATTTACACATACTTATACAGCCACAGTGGCCGTGCCTTTGAAAGTGCCTGCGAGAGAAAGGAGAGTGTCATAAGCTTTTTCCAGTTGTCTGATATGGATGATTTAGCAAGTGAAATGAGCAAATGTGGATGTAGGTTTGCTTGCTGAGCTGGAAGGTTCATTTTCAGACATTTCTTCACCATACTAGGTAACATCTTCAGTGAGCCTCCAGGTGAAGCTCTGGTGGTTCCTGCTTTCTCTGTTTGAGTTTCCTTTGGTTGGTGATGTCATTTCCTGTGGTGACATCATTTCCCGTTCTTTTTCTCAGGGGGTGATAAACGGGGCTCAGAACAACGTGCTTGTTGATAGAGTTCCGGTTGGAATGCCATGCTTCTAGGAATTGTCGTGTCTCTGTTTGCCTTGTCCTAGGATGGATGTGCTGTCCCAGTCGAAGTGGTGTCCTTCATTATCCATATGCAAGGACACTAGTGAGAGAGGATCAGGTTGTTTTGTGGCTAGTTGATGTTCATGTATCCCAGGATAAGGAAAGACACTACTTCGACTGGGGCAACACATCCTAGGACAAGCCAAACAGAGACACGCGTGAGAATTCAGTGAAGCATGGCATTCCAACCAAAATTCTATCAACAAACACATTGACTTGGACCCCGTTTGCCACCCCTGAGAAAAAAAAGGAAATGATATCACCACGGGAAATGACATCGCCAACCCAAGGAAACCCAAACATATAAATAGAAAGCAGGAAACACCAGCAGTGCTTCATCTGGAAGCTCACTGAAGATGTTACCTAGTTTGGTGACAAAACATCTGAAAATGAACCTTCCAGTTCAGCCAGCAAACCTACATCCAGAACCTCAACCTGAGCTACAAATCTTCTCAAAATGAGCAAATGTTTTTCAAAAGACAACCATTTTTTGATCACCAGCATCAATAGTACTTTCTGTATTTAATATTTTCTATGCAAAGATCCAAATAATCAGCAGAAATATTTTTAATGCTCAAAGATATTAAGCTGCCAACCTCTTTTCTCTCAAATTACTTTATAACTAAAAAGATTCAACTTTTATGTGGCACACATTACATGGGGAAAATATCAAAGGAGTTCACACAATTACTGAGTACAACTACTAACACAGGTAACGGAGAGAAAATACGAAAATTTAAAGGAACTCCTGGAGTTCAAATTACACATCCATCATTATTAGATATTACAAAAGTTCAATTTCTCTACTTATTTTTTTAAAAAGTCATATGTAATACCACCAGACTGACTCAAAGCTCTTACAATCCCACACACTCTCCTCAGAAACATACATCTTGAAGCAATTCATACGGGTGACACGGTGGCTCAGTGGTTAGCACTGCTGACTCACAGCACCAGGGTCCCAGGTTCAATTCCAGCCTCGGGCAACTGCCTGTGTGTAGTTTGCACATTCTCCCAGTGTATATGCGGGTTTCCTCCGGGTGCTCCGGCTTCCTCCCACATTCCAAAGATGTAGTCAGGTGAATTGGCTGTGTTAAATTGCTCATAGAGTTAGGCACATTAGTCAGAAGGAAATGGGTCTGGGTGGGTTACTCTTCGGAGGGTGTATGGACTTGTTGGGCCGAAGGGCCTGTTCCCACACTGTAAGGAATCTAATCAGTCACCCAACAACACCCCTTCACTCCTAGTGCTAATCATCTTCATGCCCAGTCATTTGGCCCCTTACAAACAAGACCTTCCAGATATAACAAGAAAAATGAAACAGTTCTAAAATCAAGTCCAGCATGTCTTAAGCTGCAATTATTAACTATGCAGCCGAGTGTGACAGCCAATGCATTTAAACCAAATCTACAAAGAAACAGTAATCGTCCAGATTATAATGAACAAATTAGACCCCTGGATTCCTAAATAAATAGCGTATTTTTAACTGAAAAATTAAAACATTCTGAAGTCATATCAAAACTTGAAACACGAACTCTGTCTTTCTTTCCACAGCTGCTGAACCTTTCCAGCACTTTGCTTTTATTTCAGATTTCCAGAATCATGATTTTTACAGCTAGCACTCATTAAATTTACCTTTCATATCCAATAATGCTTTAGGGAAGTTCTTTTTTTCCCCAAAAACTTGCTCATAGGATGCAAGTATTACTTGCAAGGGCAACATTTATTGTCCATCTCTAATTGCTTTGAGGAGGTACGATGAGTTGCCTCCTGAACCAGTGTAGTCCATGCGGTTTGGTTTTAGGGAGTTCTAAGATTTCGACACAGAGACAATGATGGAACAGTGATATATTTCAAAGTCACACTAATGGATAACTTTGACAGGAACCTGCAGATAGCAGTATTCCCATTTGCCAGTTTGTTCTTCTGGATGATCAAAATTGTAGGTTTGGAAAGCAACATTAAATAAGCCTTGGCAAGTGCATCAACAGTGGGTTTTTTACATGATACACACTGCAGCCACAGTGTGCTAGTGGAGGAGTATGTGAATATGGTAAATGAATTGTTAATCAAGCAGGCTATTTCATAGTAGATTACATCAAGCTTTGAGTGTTGTTACAATTATATTTATCCAGGCAGACAGGGAAACACTCTGTCAGACGTGACTTGTACCTTGCTGATGCTGTACAGGCGTTAGGAAATCAGAAAGTGGTTAGTCCAGAATATCTAGCTTCTCAGTATTTATGTGGTTTACCCTGCTTATTTTTTGTTCCAATGGTGAATCTCAGGATGTTGGCATCAGTGGTTTCAGCCAAGGCAATGCTATTGAATATTAAGGGAATATGACTAGATTCCCTCATTGGAGAGGGTCCTTTCCCAGCATTTGCATGGTAGAAATGTCATTTACCACTTATCAACTCAAATATGAATCTTGTCCAGACCTTCTTACCCATTTCATTCTCCGAAGAATTGCAAATGAAACTGAACACTATGTGACAATTAGTGAATATCCCAGTTCTGTTCCTACAGCACAGCAAAGGTTGTTGATGAAGCAACTGTAAATAGATGGGCCTCAGACAATGGTCCCAGGAACTCCTCTACCAATTTCCTGGGACTGAGATAATAGGTCTCCAGAAACCATAACCAACTTCCTTTGTGCTGGCTATGATTCCAGATAGTGGAGAGTTTTTCCCATGCTTTACATTAATGAGTTTTTATTGTGGGTTCTTAATGTCAAACTCAGTCAAAACACTGCCGTGATGTGAATAGCATTCACCTCTGGAATTTGGTTCTTTGCTCATGTGTAGATAATAACTGCAATAAGGAACAAGTGGTCCTAAGCAGGTCTCAAACTAGTTCGAGGTCAGGTTACTGCTGCGGAAACAACAACTGATTGTATAGAACTAATTTTTTTGCAGATAGTGGAGAGTAGACTGTTGGAAGATAATTACCTGAAGATTCAAAACACTAAATCTGTTTCTTAATCATGTCCTCATACAATAGAAAAAGGATTAATCAACTGATCTACAGAATCGAACTATGAAAACAGTACTGAGCTGAATCCCTGTTCATAGGTTTCATCACATCTTTTTAGATCTGCTCAGAAAATGCTAAAATACAACTGTATAAAATAGCACTGTCCTAGCAATGGTAAAATGGCCAACTGTACCAAATTTACAGGTGAAATTGATCAACTATGCAGTAAAGAAAATTGAAATTTAAAAGAAAGTAAATGTCTTTTATTTACTTATTTTCATTTGTGCAGTTTATTTTAAACTTCCAATTTGTAATGGTATCTGCCCATCTTTCACAAATGAAAGAATAATGTTATTTAAATCCACAAATCTGGTTAGCTCATTTTCACGACACAGTTATAAATTTAATCCAAGTTCAGCAAGTGTTTTGAATAGTCTCAACTGCCTTATAACTAGCCTTAAGGGTAAAGGTTTTGAAACACAAGAAACATCCTTGAATCAGAGGTTCGAGTAAGCACTTGATTAACATGTCTCATCAGTAATTTTATCTTTTCTCTGTTGAGACTGGTCTCGTGTTTAACTGCAAATTACTGACAAGAATTTAACCGCTTCAGTATGGTCTTGAATTGATTTCTTGATATGCCTCATCCATTCTTCAATAAATTCAATTTGTCTCTTAGGTGAAAAGTCATGTACCTGAAACTCATGAAAAGTCATCTAACTGAAATGTGAACATTCACTCACTCTCAAGAAGCCTGGCCAGTTGAGTACTTGCAGAATTTTCTGTTTTTATTTCTAATTTCCAGTATTCACAGTATCTTGCTTTTGTTAAATTACTTCAAGTCTTTCAACTTGTGTCTCCCCCATTTTCACAGTCAACATGATCAGACTAAATCTAATCACAATAACAGAAACGCAGTGGGTCTGGAAGCAGTGTTCTGAAAAAGAGCCAGACCAGGCTTGAAATGTTAACTCACTCTCTACAGATGCTAACAGATCTGCTCAGTTTCTCTGGGTCTTTTTGAGATGTCCAGCATCCATGGTATTTTGTCTTTATTAAAGTATGATTACTCTCGGTTTACGATAAAATCTAAAATACTGACATTCAATTGGGGCTTGTGCTTTTTGCTTCCCTTTTCTTTTCAACAAACAACCAATGGACATCTTTTCGATCTCTTTCTTGCATAGTGCATTCCTTGTGTATGTTTCTTTTTCATGGTCAACTTTTCCAGTTGCAATCTGCAAAGCATCCAATTTACATTGCTAAGATTGGAGGTAAAGCTTGCATTGCTGCATGGAATCTCTGCATTAGGAAAATTGTAGAGAGAAGTACGTGGGGAAACAGTTTCCATTTGATATCACATTTTGGATGAACTTTTATTGCTGAATTACATGTCATTCTATTCTAAGATCTTGCAATTGAAAGAATGTCATGAACTGTAATACGAGGTGGCTCACATTCATTCATTCATTTTACTCTTTCTGCTAATCCTACAGTGCTTCATCTGCACTTGGACTAGGAGAATTAGTATCTTCAATTTTAGACTCAAACTGATGCTGTTTCATAAAAATCAATGAAACTGATGACAGAGAAATTCACCACTGGGTATGGAGTGTTTGTGCTGCTTTATTTAAAGTGTCACATTTAATTCCACATTTCTGCCTTCCAGACAGAATCCTTAAATTTCCTCAAGTACTTAACTTAAAATTACTTATGGAATCAGCTTTCACCACCTTTTTAAGGTAATGTCCCAGATCCCGATAACTTGAGTGAGGACATGACTCATCTTCCCCCTATTTTTGCCAATTATTTTGAATCTATTACCTCTAGTTGTGAATCCACTTGACATGAAAAGACTTTATTCTTTTCAATTACATTTCAAAACCCCTGATCTTGAAAACTGATGCCAGCTCACATCTGAGTGTTTGCCTTTTCAAGGAAAACAGTCCTAACTTTTCCAACGTCTGTGTGACTGAAGTCTCTCATTGCTGGTAACAGCAACGTAAACCTCATGTTGTCACTTTTAATGTCATCTCATTTCTCCTTAATTGTGGTGCCCAGAATTACCCACAATACTCCAGGTGAGGCCTAATCAGGGATTTACAAATTTAGCTGTGAGCTCATTGCTTTTATAAGGGATATGGGCCAGGTACGGTCTGTTTCCATGCTGTACATCTCTATGACTCTATGACTATTCCTCTACTTAGAGATCCAAGTAAATCATATGTCGAGAATACATTATGTGCAATTTTTTCCTTTAAGGACATATAGGCCGACCGCTGTATCCACAGGTCCGGTTTCCACTGTTTCAGTTACCCACGGTTTACCGCGGCCTGAACATATTACAGGGAACATTCCAGAACCAGGAACCGGGGGCTGCCGGGAAGGTAAATTTCCTATTTAAATGAATGGGTTTGTGACTATCCATGGTTTCGGGCTTCCGCGGTAGGTCTTGGAACGTATACCCCGTGGGTACCGGTGGGGGTGGGGGCTACTGCATATAGATGTTGCAGTTTGCCTTCTCTGAATATTTTCTACTGCTCTATTCTTCCTTATCCTACAATCACCTTTTCTAATCCACTTATGGATATCCCTTAACTTACTAAAATGAACTCTGACCAGTAAAGTACTTGTACCTCCAATTCTGGTTAAAAAAAATTCATTGCAATTATGCAATCTTTTACTAGAAGTTTTCCCTCATGTCCTTTTCAAAAGATCTTTCTCCTCTCACCTTAAAAATATGCCCCTGAGTTTTGAACTCCCCTATCTTAAGGAAAAGACCTCTGTTATTCACTTCATGATTTTATAAACGTCTAGAAAGTCACTCCTCAACTTCTTACGCTCCAGTGAAAACCAGATGTAACTCCACTTTCCTTCTTGCTAGACTTCATACATTGAGACAATTCTCCTACACCAATACATGAGAAATTATTTATCCTCTGACCAGAACTTCATGATATAAATTTCATCGAAACAAGTTTCTTTTTACTATTCTATTCCTGCTAGAGATCTTTGAAGCTTACCAATAAACCCCTTATCTCTCTATATAAAAAGAATGCCCCCAGTGCAACAGCTGTTCCTCAACTCAGGTCAAATTATCTAGTAAATCCTCCAGTAAATCCTCTTTAGACAAGTAGCATCCTTAAATCAATATCACCACACCGACTCCACCCCTGCCTTTTTTCATCATTTTTGGAATAATTTGTAATCAGGATTATTAAGAATGCATTATTGAGTTTGTTTGAACCATGTCTCTATTAATGCAGTCACATCATAGTTGTCATATGACAACTGGTGCTATAATTCTTGTAATCTTATTTGTTAAAGTCATTAATTTACTGACAAATTTGTATCACCTTTACCACTTCTGCTATTTTTCTCCATCTGAGTTAATCAGTATTTGGAATATTTCTAATTTTACCACTGTTCATATCTACTTTGCTCATTTTCATTCCCCTGTTATCTTCGAGTTACCTTCTCTCAATAAAATTAGCTTGATACCTCCCCAGCCACATTAGTTAACCTTTCAAGTGACATTAGCCCAGGTTCAGTGTAGGTGCAATCATTTTGTCCAAGTGCCCTCTCTCCAGAGCCCAATCAAATACTTCAAGAATCCAAATCCCCCTCTCTTGCAGTTCCCCAACATTTACCTGCACTATCTTCCTGTTTCTGTATTCTGTAAGAGCAAACCTGGAATTTTGACTTTTGGAGGTCTTTTTTCAAAAATAATTTTCATTGAGAAATTTTTTCTTTACAAAATTATAAATTTACAAAAATATAACAATTTAAAATTATAACAACAATTACAATGAACGAACTACTCCCCAACTCCACAAATCAAAACTATACTCACTACAAATCAATAAATAAGTAAATAAATAACGCCACTTAACGCACACACACCAAAGCTTCCAACCTTCAAAAATAATACTTATTACACCCCTTTTAATTCAGGATTCTTCCTCTCAGGGCACAAGGCTCACTAACCCTAATCATCATGGCTAAACAAAGGCCCTAATTAAAATGGCAGACAAATCTGCTTCCAGGTAATTCAAAAAGGGAGGTCCTATTTTTAACCTTTTCCTAATTGCTGACTGACGGTCCTCAGAAATGTTTGAACACTGATCATTAAATTCTGGATGCCGCTGTTTCTTCATAGAAAATCTTGACTTGGTAACATTCTTCAGCTTGGAAATAGGGAGGCAACATGCCATTGTGGTAATCACAAAGGAATAATAAAAATGTTTGTCCAAGTAACTCGCTACTGAAGCCTCTGACAAGGAAACTGCCATCCTTACCTGGTCTAGCCTATGTGTGACTCCAAACCCACAGCAATGAGGTTGACTCTCAACTGCCCTCTGGGCAATTAGAGATGGGCAATAAATGCTGGCCTAGCCAGCGACAGCCTGATCCCATGAATGAATAAAGGGACAGTTGGAAAATGGGAAGCCTTCAAAAATGAGATAGCGAGTCTCCAGAGACAGTTTGTTCCTGTTATGGTGAAAGGCAAGGTGGGTAGATGTAGGGAATGCTGGATGACTCGCGAAATTCAGGTTTTGGTCAAGCAAAAGAAGGAAGCATATGTCACGTATAGACAGGAGAGATCGAGTGAATCTTTAGAAGAGTATAAAGGCTGTAGGAATGTACCTAGGACAGAAATCAGGAGGGCAAAAAGGGAACATGAGATAGCTTTGACAAATAGGGGTAAGTAGAATTCAAAGGGATTTTATAAATACATTAAGGATAAAAGGGTAACTAGTGACAGAACAGGGCCCCTCAAAGATCAGCAAGACCGCCTTAATGTGGAATCGCAGAAGATGGGGGAGATACTGAACGAGCATTTTGCATCTGTGTTTACTGTGGAGGAGGACATGGAAGAGAAAGAATGTAGGGAAATAAATGGTGATGTCTTGATAAATGTCCATATTACACAGGTGGTGGTGGTGCTGGATGTCTTAAAACGCATAAATGTGGATAAATCCCGTAATTACGTGTACCCCAGAACTCCTGAGGGAGAGGATTTACATGCATTTGGGAAGTCTAGGGCTGATTAGGGATAGTCAACATGGCTTTGTGCGTGGGAGATCATGTCTCAGGTAACTTGATTGTGTTTTTTTAAGAAATAATGAAGATGAGGGCAGAGTGATAGACGTGATTCACACGGACTTCAGTCAAGCGTTTGACAAGGTTCCTTATGGTAGACTGATTGGCAAGATTAGATCACATGGAAATAGACAGGCAGGAGGCCGGAAGAACACAGCAGGCCAAGCAGCATCAGGAGGTGGAAAAGTTGACATTTCAGGTGTAAACTTTCTTCAGGACTGGGTTGGTGTAGGGGGAGCTGCAGATAAAGGGGGAAGAGTGGTAAAGTGAGGATAGGTGAAGACAGATCAAGGGTACGACCTGGTTGGTGGCAGGGAGCAGTTGAAGGGAGAGGGGAACTGGGAAGGGAGGTTATTTGAAATGTTGAGTCCGCCGGGCTGTAGGGTGAGGTATTGTTCCTCCAATCTGCAGTTTGGTTCATTGTGGCAATGAAGGAGGCCAAGGATGGTCATGTCGGAAAGGGAATGGGATGGGGAAATAAAATAAAGATTTGGAGATTCAGTCAGTCTCTGCAGGTCTGGCCGAGATGCTCAGTGAACCTTTCCTGGAGTTTACGTTTGATCTCCCCGATGTGGAGATGATCACACCGGGAGCACCTAATGCGGTAAATTCGGGTGGAAGAGAGGCAGGTAAACCTCGATCTCACCTGGAAGGATTGTTTGGGGCCCTAGATGGAGAGGAGGGTGGTGGTGTACTGGATGGGTGAGGAGGGAGAGCTGATGTGCTGGCTGGCTGCAGGTCGGCTGTAGGACCTGGGGTGACCCTTGGAAATGTAGTCCAAGTTTTGGTTGCAGAGTAGGCGGAGACAAAAGTGGAGGCAGAAGCTGGAGGGAATACAGGGAAAACTAGCCATTTGGATACAGAATTGGCTCCAAGATAGAAGACAGAGGGTGGTGGTGGAGTGTTGCTTTTCAAACTGGAGTGCCACAAGGATCGGTGCTGGGTCCACAGCTTCTCGTCATTGACATAAATGATTTGGATGGGAGCATAAGAAGTATAGTTAGTAAGTTTGCAGATGGCACCAAAATTGGAGTGTAGTGGACAGCGAAGGTTACCTCAGATTACAATGGGAACTTGATCAGATGGGCCAATGGGCTGAGGAGTGGCAGATGGAGTTTAATTTAGAAAAACGTGAGGTGCTGCAATTTGGGAAAGCAAATCTTAGCAGGACTTATACACTTAAGGGTGAGGTCCTAGGGAGTGTTTCTGAACAACTCCTTGAAAGTGGAGTTGCAGGTAGATTGGATAGTGAATGCGGTGTTTGGTATGCTTTCATGGAATACAGAGAGAACTAGCCATTTGGATACAGAACGGGCTCAGAGTGGTGGTGGAGGGTTGTTTTTCAGACTGGAGGCCTGTGACCAGTGGAGTGCCACAAGGATTGGTGCTGGGTCCACTACTTTTCATCATTTATATAAATGATTTGGATGTGAACACAGGAGGTATAGTTAGCAAGTTTGCAGATGATTCCAAAATTGGAGGTGTCATGGACAACGAAGGTTACCTTTTAGTACATGAGGATTGTGAACAAATGGGCCAATGGGTTGGGGAGTGGTAGATGGAGTTTAATTTAGATAACTGTGAGGTGCCGCATTTTGGAAATGCAAATCAGGACTTATACACTTAATGGTAAGGTCCAAGGGTGTGTTGCTGAACAAAGAGACCTTGGAGTGCAGGTTCATAGTTCCTTGAAAGTAGAGTTGCAGGTAGATAGGATAGGATAGTGAAGGAGGCATTTAGTATGCTTTCCTTTATAGGTCAAGCATTCAGTATAAGAGTTGAGGGGTAATGTTGCGGCTGTACAGGACAGTGATTAGGCCACATTTAGAATATTATGTGCAATTCTGGCCTCTCTCCTATAAGAAGGATGCTGTGAAATTTGAAAGAGTTCACAGTGGTTAGCACTGCTGCCTCACAGCACCAGAGACCCAGGTTCAATTCCCGCCTCAGGCGACTGACTGTGTGGAGTTTGCACATTCTCCCCGTGTCTGTGTGGGTTTCCTCTGGGTGCTTCGGTTTCCTCCCACAATCCAAAAATGTGCAGGTTAGGTGAATTGGCCAGGCTAAGTTGCCTGTAGTGTTAGGTGAAGGGGTAAATGTAGGGGAATGGGTCTGGATGGGTTGCGCTTCGGCGGGTCAGTGTGGACCTGTTGGGCCGAAGGGCCTGTTTCCACACTGTAAGTAATCTAATCTAATCTAAAAAAAAAGACTTAAGGATGTTGCCAGGGTTGGAGGGTTTGAGCTGTGGGGAGAGGCTGAACAGGCTGGGGCTGTTTTCCCTGGAGTATCAGAGGCTGAGAGGTGACCTTATAGAGGTTGACAAAATCATGAGGGGCATGGATAGGGTAAATAGATAAGGTCTTTTCCTGGGTTGAAGGAGTCCAAAACTAGAGGGCATAGGTTTAGGGTGAGAGGGCAAAGATATAAAAGGGACCAAAAGGGCAACATTTTCTCACACAGGGTGGAACGTGTATGGAATGAGCTGCCAGAGGAAGTGGTGCAGGCTAGTACAATTGCAACATTTAAAAGGCATCTGGATGGGTATATGAGTATGAAGGGTTTAGAGGGATATGGGCCAAGTGTTGGTAAATGGAACTAGATTAATTTAGAATATCTGGTTGGCATGGACAAGTTGGACGAAAAGGTCTGGTGTGTGCATCTCTCTGACCCTAAGTTATGCATGCTTTATGTCAGATTATTTCAATTATTCTATGAATTGACATTATGTACCATACAACAGTTTATAATTTCTTGTAGCTTTCTGTTAAAGGTAAATAAACATATAAACATAAATAAAACTTGCATTATTCCATTTAAACAAACTTTTAAACATTGGTTTTCTAAATACCTACTGCCCAATTTGTCAGCTGAATTTGTTGAATACCATGTGACATAATCCATTGCAGAGGGTATCAGTGTTCTTTTAATTCATCTCAGCAAAAATTACTGAATACAAAATGCCATTTGCTAAATTGGGATACGCTCCAGAGTCGTAGGTTGCCCTCCAACCCCTCTCAACTAGGTAGCATTCACATTCACTGGCAGCTTTATAGCTTTCAACACAACTGGTTCTTACGATAGGGCAAAAGTTAAAAAAAGACCCGCCAAAGCTGAGAATTAGCTCACCTTCGAGGCTTGCGAATGTCCCACAGGCCCACTCCTTCTTTGGAATTTGCAGTAGCCAGAAGTCTGGGCTCAACAGGGTTAAACATCACACTGTGAAAGGCTGAGGGGTAATTCGCCAAACAAAATGGTTCTGGAAAAGTGAGACACAACTGTAGATTAATGCTTGGAGATGAGGATTAATGTTCCATGAGAAGTTTCACTCAGGATATTATTTTAAATTTTTGGTAGAGAATGGGTAATCAGAGTGGCCCCAGATTTGCTGCAAAAGACCATCTCATTAGATTTCAGTTCTGGTTGCACTTCTTCACTCACACTAGAGTTTGTGCTGCAAACTAAACTAATTGATAAATCACCATAAGCAAATAAATTTAAGGATTTGAATGGCTCACTGAGGAATGTTTTTCCTTGAAGTTAATGTAAAAGAAACAATCTCAGTGATTCTGCTAGACACAGAAGTTGGATATTTTCTAGCAATTCATAGCATGTTGGCTTGAGGAAGCAGGATACTAATGGTTGGCTATTTACAAATTATACATCCTAATAGTTTGGGGTGGGGGGAGGGGCACAGGCTGGATGAGGCAGATGGTTTCTGCCAAGCTCGATGAAGCAACTGTTTGCAAACATAATTCATTGCATATCATTTTGCAAGTCAGTTTAACTTGCATACTTTTTGGATGATTTATTTGGCACATATTGAATAACAGTAATTTAAATCAAACTTGTCTTTAGAGGATGATTGTTTCCAGTAACATTAAATAACAGCCCCAATAGAATTTGCAGCACAAATATAGAAATTTCTTGTCACATATGGGGAAGAAGATGGAGAGTTGTTGAAAAGCAGACAAATGCATGTCTATCACTTGCAGCTTTTACACAATTCCAAGATTTTGGATTTGCAATTCAACCATGTTTGTACCTGAATCAGAAAGAAAGAGTTAGATTTCAACTGAAAACCTGAGCTCTTCAGCAAAAATATCAGCATAAACATTTCCATTGCATTTTCCATTTTTGTTACCATATTGGATAATGTGGAAAGCTCAATTACAAAAGGTGAAAGGTATTGCACTAGATTTGATCTGTAATTTAAATAATATCGACAAAACACAAAGTCAAATAGTCGTGAATTTAGCTCTGATATTAGAAGATAATATTCTCAAGCATTTAATCCAGAGACCAATTTTTAGTAACATTTTCATTAACAAAAATAAACCAATAAAAAACAAATGATGATTACTAGCTGATATACTTCAGTTATCGGGTGGAAAACTGACAGGTGGTGTATTAACTGCAATGAATTGCAGTTTGGAGATAGTAAGGACTGCAGGTGCTGGAAGTCAGAATCGATAAAATGTGGAGCTGGAAGAACACAGCAAATCAAACAGCATTGGAGGGAGCAGGAAAGTCAATGTTTTGGGTTAGGACCCTTCAGGAGGCAATTTCTTTGGATCAATATAAATGTGGAAAAGCCTCAAGACACTTCATGGAAGCACAGCAGCAAATAAACTGATTTAAAATGGGGTGACCAAACATTTGCTCAGAGCTGAAAGTAGACTTCAAGGAGAGTGGAATGGTTAAAAAGATGCAAAGGGAGAGAGTTCTAGGGTTTCTTCTTGACTTTTTCTTTCACATATCTTGTATAATCTTCAGTCTTTTCAACTAGACCAGAAATAGCTTGCAAAGAGCAGAGTATGTGGAATCCAGCTGAGGTACTGAACAGAGACCATTAAAGTCCTGTGATATAGCCCAGGAATAATCATGCTGATTAAAAAAAATCAAAAAATAAAATCACCCTATCTCTGATTCTCTTACACATGCACTCAAGGGCATTGAGGTCACAAATACCATAATCAATGACAGCAATCATCAGCTCAAGATAAAGAATCATTAGACTCCAAACCATATACATGTTCTCTTGAAAGACAGAAAAACAGACAAATACCTAAGTACTCCCATTGCATCTTTAAAATGTAAAAAAAACACACACACGTACAGTCACTGCTATGTAGGCAAACAAAGTGTGGTTATAATCTAGTTAACAGAAGCTTAGTACATTTCTTGAATTGGATTATATTATGCACAAGTCAACTCTTAATACTTGCCTCCATGTGAGTCTCGTATATCCCAGATAAGGACTCTGCCATCATCTGAAGAACTAGCAAACACCTTGTCATTCACAGGGCTCACAGACAGGCCATATACAGCATCATCATGGGGAAAAACATTCACTATTTCTGTGCTGAAAGAAAATTACAGGTAATGAAAATTTGCACTGTTAATAATTCCAGCTAAGCTGTTAACTGTGGAGGAAACAACAAAAAAGAATAATTAAGCTCACATCACAACAGATAGAACGAGAGACAGCACAACATTGGCAACAAGGAACAATGCGTATAAACACACAAAAACCCTGTATAATCTATTTGCCACATATGCAAAACAACAATAATCTTCTCATCTCTCAAAATACACAGCCCTTTTTCAGAACATCTTATGTAACTTTCCCATTTGTACTGTTAAGTAAATATTGCTGAGTCATTCTTTTAGATATTTTTTAATTAACTTATCCAGAGATGTTATTACACACCGCTGCAGCAGACAGGACTTGAACACGAGCTGCATGGCTCAGAGGTAGGAACCTCTTATCAAACATCAAAACTGACTATGCAGTAAACCCAAAACCATTCAGGACAGACTGAAAACAGCAGCCCAATATCTATCAGAAAAATTACATGCAACTGAACTATTAACCACTGAGCACGATTTGAATATTGAAAATAACATTCAAAGCTTTTGGGTAACACCAAACAGATAACATACTTATTCAAAACTGTCTGCTTCACAGATCAGTGCATTCAAAACATTGTTGCCTAGTAATCCAAGTTCAGTATTTAAACTCATGTGGGCTGACTGAGTATGCACAGCTGACTGTCAACAGGGCAAACACTATTTGAACATTGGCCTATTCTTACTAAAAATTGGCACAACTATACTTGAAACTAAGGATTCTAATCTTTATTCTGTCAATTACTTGGATTTGCTTCCTCGAATACAGCTAAATGGTACACTAGTTTGTGTCATACCTTGAGCTGACTAGCAAATCTCACATCCAGTTAGTCATCAGCAGTGTCAAGTCTAATCTCCTGAATATCATCCACTGCACGCATGCTTCCACTTCAGCCCACAATGTTGCCATCTTGAAGTACTGTCAGTCTCCAAGATTCCATTTTATAATCCATCAAGAACTCTATTGTCATCATCTTACCCTGCACTGAGTCCATATAGTCCATCACTTAATTGTCAAGAAAGGGACATCAAGATCACATCCAAGTTAGGCTGGCATTCATCAAAATTCAGACTGGCACAGACTAGCTCCAACCATCTTTATTAAATCAACACAACTTAGAACACAAAAATGTGATTTGCACATTCAGGCATGAGTTTCAAACTGCTGTACCTCAATAAACAGATCTTCCTGAACAGCACAACTCAATCAGGAAACGAGAATCATAGTGCAATCTAATTGCTCCCATCACCCTATTAGTTGTTAGCTTAACAATTCCTGTGAAAGGTTTTTGCTTTTCTCTTTGCTTGCTTCTTTGGACTTTATTGTCCTTTTATAAATGTTGTGATGCTGCTTTACATGGAGCTTATTTTTTCCTTTCTTACCTTTCAACATCATGAACAATCACTTGCTCATCATTTCCTACAAAAAGGAAAAGAGAAAGGACATTAACCTTCAACACAATAAGTTTGTTCTAAAGATGCTGTTAGAAATACCATTTTACATAAGAGGTATCTCTCTATGCATACACCAACTACAGGGTTATAATGACCTCAAGACCAATGTTGAAGTCATGATTTATATTTAAAATATGGTCACTGTAGCAAACACCAACCATAGTGCCGTACATTATTCCAAAATCTTAAATAATTGAATACATAATCATCATGCAGCTTTTTGTCCACAATACACCTCTGGTCTGTGGTTTTAACTATCATCTGTTCAGTTTTGCTACCTACTGCACTGGGTCACTTCATGCCAAATTTAATTTCTGGTTTTGACCAGCTGGGTGTCACATAGTAAAGTTTAATAATGCCTCTCTCTCCAAGCCAGTTTTTAATTTTTCTCTTTGACATAAATGCATTCCTCAAGATGGATTGCTCAAGCCTCCCAAAGATTAGGCTGCTAGTTAGCACACTTCAAAACTTTAGAACATTCTTTATCAGTTCAGAGAAACTGCTAGAGATTGAACAGTGGTAAGCTGTAAGCTACTCACTCATAGAATCATACAGCACTGAAGATGTTCTTTGGTTCATCAAGTCCATATCAACGTAGCGACACTAATCCCATTTTCCAGCACTTGGCCCACAGCCTTGAACATTATGACATTTCAAATGCTCATCTATGCACTTCTTAAAGGTTGTGAGGTCTCCTGCCTCTACTGCCCTCTGAGGCAGTGCATTCCAAATTCCCACCACCTTCTGGAAGAAATTTATTTTTCCTCAAATTCCCTCTAAACCTCCTTGTCTTCAATTTAGATTAGGCTAAATCCTGGTGAATGCCCTTTACACTATCTACAGTGCAGGGATTGATGAACTGCATGACTGACTTTATTTAAAAATAATAAAAGACACGGATACATTCCAGCAGAGCTCCATGCGATTGAAAATGCTGTGGAAGCTGTAGATCCAAAATAAAAATTGTTGGCAAAAAGCAAGGGGTCTGACAGCATCTGTGGAGAGATATAAAGAGCTCCACAGAAGAGTCATATTGGACTCCAAATATTAACACCGCATCTCCCTTTACGGATGCTGTCAGACCTGCTAAGATTTGAGCACTTTTACTTTATCGGAGTTCTTTGTGGCCTGCCTGCACATGTCCAGTCAGATTGATTGGCATGCAGAGCTGCAGCCATTTATACCTTTAACAATTTTAGGCACTACATGTAAAGTCCCTTAAAGGAAAAGATACAATATCCTTTCTTTACAAAAGGAAGTTCAACTATTTACCATTACAAGTCAACCTAGAAGTGGCTATAACATAAAAGTCATTTTCTGAAACCTGCAGAACTCATGGTGATGGTTTTGTCTGGAGATGATAACTTCCATCCTCTATACTGTCTGCCATTTTTGACTTCTCAAATTGCTTTTCCTATTTTGTTTTCTTGGAAGCCTAGTCTTCCTATATTTGCTGCTTCAATGGTTGCTTGGGTTCTTATATACCCTATTTCATTTCTCTAACCAGAGCATCATTGCTGACATTTATTTCTGAAATGATCATCTCCTGTCTGGTCTTCCACACCTTGTTATGAGTGCAATGCATGCTATGTATCTCCACCTGTTTTTACAAGGCTGTAATGTCCTCAAATGTGCTCTGGGTTCAAGCCATTGTTTCTGCAGTTGCTCATGCTAAGCCTGATCTGTGTTTGTCCGAGTTGTGCAAGTCTTCCAGCAGAAGGACAATTGCGTCAATGGATTAGTGATGCACAGTTTGTAGCTCATTGTGCTTCCTTTCTTGGTCTTTCAGCCCTTCATTCATGTTTGAGGTCGGAACACAGACATCCCATAAAAAATCTTGTTCATTTCCAAGATGGTATTCTCAAGTTTACATTTATCTGAGCTGGTTGTTCACCGATTTGCTCTTGGAGTTTCATTTTCCTCTCCACAGCACAGAACTGAGTTTTTAGTTTCACTAATTCAGCAGAAAGTAAGACATTCCATTCTTTATCATCCAATTCTACAAGTGCTTCTTGAATGGTCTGCTGCAGTTTCTAATGTGTCTTTGATAATTGATTGATCTCTGATTGTGACAATTAATTATTCAGCAAGTACCATCAACATCAACAGTTGAATAATAACAGCTTTTGTTATATGAAATAAGTTGCATCAATGTTGAGTCATGCCATTTGCTTTGAAAAATATCCCAGTTATATTCTAAAGACTTATGAATCAAGTAGTAGTTAGTATGCCTAATTGTGCATTTCATTTAGGCAATATCTAGACATACTGCAACACCTTGAAAAAAATAATTTGAAGGCGTATTTAAAGTGAATTATATGTAGCTGGTTAAGTAACATATCTTGCTAAGAATGAGTTTGCAAAAGTGAGGATAATTGACCCAGGCCACAATGCATAAGGGCAAGTTGTCAAGAACAGTGTAAATGAAGCTCAGAGAGAATTCCTATTCCTAAACCTAAATGAGAAATCATCAGATTTCTAGGGATGCATGGCTTTTATCAGAAATTTATACCAACTTTAACACCTCAATGTCGAACACCTCTAACAGATTTATTACAAAAAACAGGTAAAGGCAATATCGTCAAAACGTCTGCCAAACAGTTTTTACAATCTAAAGGCAATCCTAATGGATAAAATTGTGTTGGCTCCCCCGGTCTTCACTGAGCCTTTTAAAATGGCAATTGATGCAACTGACTTGGAGGTCAGTGCAGTTTTATTGCAAGATGACAAATCAGGAATAGGGAAGTCAGTGGGATACTTTTCTAAGAAATTTCTTACCAATATTAGTAAGTATACCTACAGGAACCTCTGGCATTGTTACTGATTGTTAATTCAATCTTATAAGAATTGCTCATATTGCTGGAAAAGATAATGTAATTGTAGATATACCAAGAATTAAATGAAGCAGAACAGGTTGAAATTTGAAAGGAAAGATAATGATAAATTGTACCAAACCTAGCACAAAGGATGATTGAAGGACTTTTTTTTCCCCTCATAACCTGTCATGTTTACCTTGAGATGAAATGCATTTAAAAATAGTGATGCATCTTATCAAGGATGGATTAAAAAAAATCAGCTGGGAAAATGTAAGTGAGGGCTGTTATGTTGCAGAGAATGAACCAAACTTTTTTTTCTTAATAACTCAAAGGAAAAATGGAACATATTGCTTTTACCTAACAGTTACATAAAGGCAAGTAACTTTTGGAGAAGTTAGATTTCATACCTTTGACACCCTGCTGACACCAAATGGCTTTGAATTGAAATAAAGAACTGCCCAGCAACAAGCTTTTGTACCTATCTGAACTTCCAGTTTTGTAACAGAAATCAGGAGTGTGGTTGTACTGAAACTTTCAAGAGCTGCTAAGCCACTACAACTCCAGTACCTTCTGTGAATGGAAGAAAACCAACACTAAAAGTCTCTGAAAAGAATCATTTCACTTAAGCAAAGAACCTAGGGCCAACTGACTGGCCACCAAATTACGATTTGCCACAATCTACAACAACATAATATCATCATCAAAAGCGACTTTCATCAAATGAAAGGCACTTCATTCCATTCTTGTGGTCTGGACTCGATCCACAGAATTTATTCCTTTCTGCCTATTTTCTACCCACAATGTTTCTGCAAAACTGTCCTTTGTGAATGAATAAGTGTTTGTTTGGATTTAAAGGGGGCATAGTTTAAGTTGCCATGTTAGTAATTAATCTACTTTGCCACTTGCTTGATGATAAGCTTGTTAAAAATAAGTACAATTTTGTTTTATTAATTGATGAAACCTGATGGGAACTTATTTTATTTTACGAAGTGGTCAAACTCAGATAAATGCACAAACTTTGTGATTAAATTGAACATTTGTAACACCTTGTCCAATAGTAGCGCTTGATTTCCTGCACACTCTTGGATGTTGAACACTTTATTTGTGCATGTAGCAGGGATATCTTGCAAAATTGAGTGTTCTAGTTGAGCCCTTCTCAATTTTTTTCCTGCTGTGATCCCATTTTGAGACTCAAAACCTGTCATCACCCCATGGTGAGAAATGGAGGTAGAGGGAGCGAGGGTCGGAGAAGACTGATGACAATTGGAGGCGGTGTGTTGATCACTGAAGCCTCAGAGCTTGCAACCCCTAAGATTTAAGTTTGTGACCTCACGTGGGGCCCCAGCTCCCCACCGGAGCCGTTTCAAGTCGGACACCCTTTTTTCGAGCTCTTTTCTTTTATACTTAAAACCTGCAAGCTTCATCAACCTGCAAGAATTGCTTTGAATTTTCACACATGCTTTTTGACGCTACCGGTCTTAGATCTAACCGGTCTAGACAAACCATTCCAGAAATCTTCACAGGGTTGCATAAAATCACAAACAAACCAAAAAACATGATGCATCAGCTCACTGGAAGTAGTCTACGGACTCTATCAGCTTCTATCTAAACGTTGTGAATTATAGTCAAGGAATACACACACTTAAACCAGCTTGAAAATGGTTTTCCTGTGGACCTACCTTCAGTGGATTTTTTTTAAGCTCTTCAGCTGTTAACCGTGACATATTAAGTCTGCATTATTATTGCAATTGTTAAGTAAATCATAATTTCCTGCTTTCCTCCAGAGACATATAAGTCTAGAAACCATAGCTCTACATGCTGTTAAAAAGTTTTACATTCTGCTAGCAAGTCCGTGGCATCCCAGTTTAATATAGGGAATATTTTGAATATACTGACAAAATGCCCTCACAATCTTCTCTTACTGGCTACTGAAATAGCACAAATGCGTCCTATTGTTGCCTTTCAATTTTTTTCTCTCAAAAAGATGCTTTTAAATCATCTAAACACTTAGACTTCTCCAACATTGTTGTGGGAATAAAGCTAGAGACGTTTTAAATGTCTTAATACCATAAATGCAGCAATATAGTTGCAATAAAGCGTTCAAAATGCCAATTTACTTTCAGAAAGGCTCTTGAACAGTTTGTAAATCTCTTACCCAAGCTTTTAAATCTAATCGGTCCTTTTAAAATAAGAGGAATATCCTCCATAATTTCTCTTTAGCTTGAAACAAAGTGGCAGAATAGACAGGTATCTTTCCCACATTTTCAAAATGGTGACACAACTTTGAAAAAAAAATCCTGACTTTAAGTGATAGAGTTTTCTCAGATCTGAAAATAGTTTCCCCAATCTGAATGGCTTGCTTTCGCTTCTAAAACAGGTTTCTTGAAGGTCCAATTTGGTTCTGCTTCCAACGTTCACTTTCAGGGTTTACCTTTTGGGACTGTCAGCCTGCTTCTTCCTTAAAGACACATCTCATGGAAGTTATACTCAGCGCTCTATATTGCTGTTCTGCAACATTTCTTTTGACAGTCCTTCTCACATTTTTAATGGACTCTTCACCAAGTTGTTTAAAGCTTTGGTGTAGTCAACAATGTCCACTACTGGTCACCACATCAGATTGCGATGGTGGTGCAAAGAATCAAATCACTCCTCATGTCGATGGATGGGCTCCTAGCTCAACCTCCGATGCCATCACCCAAGATGGAGTGGGGATGGAGATACATGAGGCACTGGCCCCCCCCACAGGATACCATCAGGAGGCATCCCCAGGGCAACCAAAACCAAAAAAACAAACTTCACTGAGCAGCAAAGACAATAATGAAGCTGTGTGGATGAACCATGAGCTGCCGAAACCTGGACTCAGGAGTCTAATGCTGTCGATCCCACTGCCACAACACGGTCATGTAATAATTTGACATAAAATGATATAATAGCTACACCTTCAGGCAAAAAGAGTAATCACACCTTTAATTCTACAAACAGAGTTATATCAAGGCTACAAATAATATACCAGAAACCTACAGTTACGTGAACAGCTGAATATGATGGATAGTGTGGACATGTAATCTTCACGCAGATCAATCCTAAGCATCACAAGGTGATATTATGGTAGTCACCCAACCACATGAGCTTCCTAAATAATGAACAAAACATTTATACAACATCTTAGATATATCCTCGATGGAAATGCTTAGGTGAGGTAAGTTGCACTTTGGGAAAGTCACTGCTTAGGCCTTTAAACAAATATCATAAAAATGCACCTGGCCTTGTAGATTAGCAGATTAGTTAAATCATTGTCATGAATAACTACTTATACAGACCACATATTGTTCATTCTTTACAGTCTAACAATACATCCCATAAACATATAATACTCAATTTTCCCCAGATATTTAAAGGTCAAATATCATCTTTCTTGAGCATGACCAAATCATGCTCCTGTTTCCTGTCTTTTTCATTCAAAACTTATACTGGTTACTCATTTTAAAAAAAACATTAGTGAAAAACTACAAGTTATTGTAATAAACTTCAGTACCAAAAGTGTTATTATTCTTCTGACATCTTCAAAGCACGAGGTATTTGAGAATATGTAGTCAAGTGTCATTCATAGTTAGTATTTTAAAAACTAAGGGGATATTGTAACAAATTCACAAACCAAATAAAAGCAGCCATGTTTTCAACATATCGTTCCAGATCAGCTGTCTAATATCTGCTTGAACTTTAGTCCAGCCATATGAATACAACCTGAACTATCATTCCACAATTACTCCCAGTTAATCAATCTTCTCGATTTGAAATTAAAACAGAAATTGTTTGGAATTCTCAAGATACCAAACAGCATCTGGGAAGAGAAAGAAGAGTGACAATTTAAAGTTAGTGCTTACGAAAAGTCACAATGACCTGAAAGTTTATGCTTTTCTCTTCACTAACGTTGCCATGCCCACAGTGTAGTACCAGCATTTATTTTTATTAGATTTGCAAAACCTGCATTTGTTCTCAATTTTAAACACTTTGTGCTACAACAAAGCATAAGCTACTACTAACAGGACTCAACCTTTTGAAACTTTTATCCATTATTTCCCTGGGTTAACACAATTATCAAACAATCCCAGCCGGCTGCAATTCCAAATGTAATCTTTCAGCCATAATTACCATTTATGCACCTAAATACAGATGGGCTATTTATCAATGCTAACTAGCAATCATCTCAGAGGGAACTTTTGAATTAGTGTTGAAAAACAACCTTTTTAAAGAACCAAAAAAGAGCAGTTACAATCTCAGACATAAACCAACATCATCTAGTACGTCAACCACTATCTATAATTGGCTAATCAGAAACTGAGATATTGTTAATTGCATCCTGATGAGCAAAATAAGCGACTAACAGACAGACATTGTATATATGATCTCCATTCACTTGCACATGAAGTAAGAATGTGCATTTTTAATCTTGTGCATATGCTATTTAAAATCAGAAAGGAGAGCAAATGTGATTATCACTGGATTACTAAGAGTACATTACTCTCTACATTACCAGATGGTGCCATAGTCAAAAAGTGTGGCACTGGAAAAGCACAACAGGTCAGGTAGCAGCCGTGCAGGACAGTCGACGTCTCGGGTATAAGCCTTTCATCAGGCTTACGCCCGAAATGTCAATTCTCTTGCTCCTCGGATGCTGCCTGACCTGCTGTGCTTTTCCAGCTCCACTTTTTGACTCTCCAGCATCTGCAGTCCTACTTTCTCCAAATAATTACACATTTGAAGCATGTTTACAAAAGGCATTTTTCACTGAAGGCTGGTTTACCCTCACATTTCACCTTCTCCCCACTTATTGCTTTTTTAGTTGTCCTTTGCTGATTTTTAAGAGGCTTCTCAATCGTCTGATTTCCCACTAAACTTCACCAAATTATATGCTGTTTCTTAAGTTTTTATGCTGTCTCTGACTTCTCTTGTCAGCCATGGTCCTCCCCTTGGTATGCTTCTTCTTCCTTAGGAGGGATTTCTTTCTGCTAAGCCTCCAAATTATCCCCAGAAATTCCTGTCATTGCTGTTCCACAGTCTTCCCTGCTAGGTCTTTATTCCAATCAACTCTGGTCAGCTCCGCCCTCATGTCTTTGTAGTTACCTTTCCTCAATTCTAACATTACTACATCTGATTCTAGCTTCTCCCTCTCGAACTGCAGGGGGAGTTCTATCATAGCAGGACTTATACACTTAATGGTAAGGTCCTGGGTAGTGTTACTGAACAAAGAGACCTTGAAGTGTGGATTCATAGTTCCTTAAAAGTAGAGTCACAGATAGATAGGATAGTGAAGGTGTTCGGTATGCTTTCCTTAATTGGTCAGAGCATTGAGTACAGGAGTTGGGAGGTCACTTTGCATCTGTACAGGACATTGGTTCGGCCACTTTTGAATACTGCATGCAATTCTGGTCTCCTTCCTATAGGAAGGAAGGATGTTGTGAAACTTCAAAGGGTTAAAAGATCTACAAGAACGTTGCCAGGGTTGGAGGATTTGAGCTACAAGGAAGAGGTTGAATAGGCTGGGGCTGTTTTCCCTGGAGCATCGGAGGCTGACCTTATAGAAGTTTGTAAAGTCACGAGGGGCATGGATAGGATAAATAGACAAGTTTTTTTTCCCCTGGGATGGGGGAGTCCAGAACTAGAGGGCACAGGGTTAAGGTGAGAGGGGAAAGATTTAAAAAGGGCAATTTTTTCCACACGGAGGGTGGTGAGTGTAAGGAATGAGCTGCCAGAGGAAGTGGTGAAGGTACAATTGCAGCATTTTAAAGGCATCTGGATGGGTTTATGAATAGGAAGGGATTATTAGATTACTTACAGTGTGGAAACAGGCCCTTCTGCCCAACAAGTCCACACCGACCCTCTGAAGCGCAACCCACCCAGACCCATTCCCCTTTATTTACCCCTTCATCTAACACTACAGGCAATTTAGCATGGCCAATTCATCTAACCTGCACATTTTTGGATTGTGGGAGGAAACGGAACACCCGGAGGAAACCCACACAGACACAGGGAGAATGTGCAAAGAATGTGACACAGAGTGTCACCTGAGGCGGGAATTGAACCTGGGTCTCTGGCGCTATGAGGCAGCAGTGCTAACCACTGTACCACCGTGCCGCCTATGGATATTGGCCAAGTGCTGGCAAATGGGTCTAGACTGGGTTAGGATATCTGGTCAGCATGGACGAGTTCGACCAAAGGGTCTGTACTTTGCCATGACTCTATATTATAGTCATGGCCTCCTTGGGTTCCTTTACCTTTGAGAATGTATGTGGGAAAGCGTTAAGTTTTGAGTTTTGTTAAACAAGAGCATGACTCCGATCAGATAAGAACTTGCAGTTAACAATGGGGTGTTGGAGGCAACGGTAATGGGTTAACAAGGTTTCATTAAAAGCATTTATTACGTAGAGCCATTTAACAATGTTGGAAGCATTCAATCGTAAAGTCGGTTAACAAGGTGAAAAGTATTCATTATGTGAAGCCAGTTAAGGTTAAGAACATTCATTGTGTAACAGCAGATGGCTTAATCTTTACTATTGGTACTTGCTGATTGTAACTGTCACCCAATCAATATGTATGTTGCTTTATCTGGATGCTCCTCCCTGTAAAATGACTATATAATTCATTAAGAAATGGCTATTCCAGACAAAACTGAGAACTCATGTCTCTGTATTTGGGTGATTGTTCTCTCACCCTCCAGGGCCCATAAAAAAGGTGAAGGAGGTAAACCCACTGTGTCTCTGAGCACTTTGCTTCGTCTGAGGGGGGAAAGCGGATGACACCTTGAGCTCCCTAATCAAGCCTGCTCATGACATCACCAAATCCAGAATTGCCTGTTCCTTGGTGGGTTCTACCATAAGCTGCTTCAAAAAAAAACTTCATACATTCCATGAATTACTTTTCTTGGGATCTGCTACCAACGTGATTTTCCCAGTCCACCTGCATATTTAAGTCTTGCATGACAGCTGCAACAGTACCTTTCTAACATCTTTTCTATCTCCTGATTTATTTTCTATCCCACAGCGTGAATACTGCTGGGAGGCCTGTATATAACTCCGAACCAGAATCTTTTTCCCTTTGCAGTTCTTCAGATCTACCCACACAGAATCTATGCCTTCCTACACTATATCACATCTTGCTACTGATTTAACTTAATTTCTTGTTGACAAAGCAACCCCACTCCCTCTGCTCACTTGCCTATCCTTTCAATAGGACACATGTACTTGGATATTTAGTTCCCAATCCTGATCGCTTCAAAGCCACATCTGTAATATCCACATCATCATATCCGCCAATTTCAATCTGTACCACAATCTCATTTGCCTGGTTTTGTATACTGCATGCATTTAAATACAGCAATCTCTTGCATTCACTGCCACCCTCCTTATAGATGTCCTTTTACCTACTGTGCCCGAGTTAGATTCCTGGCCCTTTCCATTCTCCCTATCCTATTATTTGCTCTTGAAACTAATAACCTTTGCTGAGCCCTCCCCCACTTTAACTTGCTCCATAATTTTCCATGCAACTGAACCCACTATTTAGTTTAAAGCCCTATCTCCACCCCCAGTTATGCCATTTGCCAGGTCTCTGGCACTATCTCGATTCAGGTGGAACCTGTCCCATCAGAACAGCTCCCTCCTTCCCCAGTACTGGTGCCATTGTCCTATGAATTCAAACCAGATCCTCTGACACCAATCTATCAGCCACATATTTATCTCTTTAATCCAGTTTACCCTGTGTCAATTAGCTCTTGGCTCAGATAGCAATGCAAAAATTACCTCCTTTCTGGCTCTGCTTTTCTAATTCAACCCCTAGCTGCTGATATTTCTTCAGCAGACCCATTTTCCTCTTTTTACCTGTATCACTGGTACCTCCATGAACCATGACAACTGGAACTTTCCCCTCCGACTCCAAGTCCCTCTGCAGCCTAGATGAAATATCCTGGACCCGGGCATGCAACACAGCCTTTGGGACTCTCAATCCTGGCCGCATAAACGTGTGTATTCCCCTGACTATACTATCTCAAATTACAACTGTATTTCTTTTCTGCTCCCTTGTATCATGGTGCTATGGTCAGTTTGCTCATCTTCCCTATAGTCTCTGCTCTCGTCCACAAAGGGAGCAAGAATTCACACCTGTTAGACAAGTTCAATGGCTGACTTTCCATCAGAACTACTTCCTGGATCCCTCTACCTGCCTCAGAGTCTCACACTCCTATCCCTGATCACCGACTGAATTAGAGGTAGTTAATTTAAGGGGCGTGACTGCCTCTCCCCCTCCCTGATGTGTTGCAGTGTTCGGAGCTCAGACTCCAGCTCATCAACTGAGCCAGAGTACCTCGAGGCAACCAATGTTTGCTATAGATGTGGTCATTATGAACACAATGGGATCCACCAGCTGCCACAACATGCAGGTACAACACATTGCCTGCATCTTTACTTAAATTTATTTAGTTCTTAATTTGATTTTAGAAATCTTACGGGTCTTTCAGTTTGTAAGTATTTGCCCTATGTACCTTCAATCTGAAAGCGAATGTAACAGATAGTTAAATTAATAGCTACTACCAACTAATGAACTTTGGGTTTTCCTGTAATGTCACTCTTTCCCCTGATCTTGAGGTTCAAAGTCTCCTGTAAAAAGACTTTACCAACTATGAACTAAAGAAAGCAAGCAAAAATAATCTCTTCCTCTCTGCACTGAATTTCCACTGCCTCCAAATTCCCCACTCCAAATATACACACTTTAGCTGTGACTCACTCTAGATGTGACTCTCCTTCTTGACCGTACTTAAAAATGGATTAGCGTGCACCAATTCAACTAAAAAAAGTCATCAATTCAATCTCCTCCGGGATGCAACACTAGGTCTGTACAAAGCTGTATACTTTTGTGATAATTAAATTTTCGGCTGCATTAATAGAACTGCACCAGGTACAACAATGTTTTAAATGCCTTTCATGCAAAAAATTAATTCTTATTATATCAAACAATTTTACTGGAAAATGTTGTTTATGCAAAACCGTTTAGTAGAAAGATAAACTGTGACGTGATGACTGCAATTGCAAATGCAATTTGGCCAAATGTCCCAAATGCATCAATACTGGTCTGTAAATAAATGCAAATTTGCATGCCTATAATAACAACCAAAGATGAAAATGACATATAAAATAATATATTTTTGCTCCTGAATTTTGTGGTTACAATTTTGATTCTTCTTGGGTACCCATTTTGTGGAGAAAGTGAGGACTGCAGATGCTGGAGATCAGAGCTGAAAATGTGTTGCTGGAAAAGCGCAGCAGGTCAGGCAGCATCCAAAGGAACAGGAGAATCGACGTTTCAGGCATAAGCCCTTCTTCAGCCCTGAAGAAGGGCTTATGCCCGAAACGTCAATTTACCCATTTTGTGACCTACGATATTGTGAGCAATGAGCTGAAGATGTTACTTGTTTTTCCAATGGAAACAAGTATCTAATAATATCAATTAATTCTGGTGGCTTCCTTTCAGAAATTAAGGCTCTGGGTGTGAAGTAATTGACGGGACACAGGTGTCAAATTATGGAGTGTGTGAAAGAAAGTTGTTCAATATATCCTATCAGTTGCATGCATGACACTGTGATCTTTTGCTATAAATTCTGTGTCTTATGGCCCTGCTCCACAGCTACCTGATGAAGGAGCAGCACTCCGAAAGCTAGTACTTCCAAATAACCTGGTGTTGTATGACATTTAACTTTGTCCACCCCAGTCCAACACAGGCAACTCCACGTCATGAAAGGAAATAAGACTGAGTGGAAATTTGTTCATGGAACACATACCCAAACTCCCCATTGTCAAAACTGTTTCTACTCAGATTAATATGATGTTAAAATGTGTTTGAAAGTTGTAGCAGAATTCCATTGCACCATTCACAGCCCACCTAAAGGAGACGTAGTTAGGCTTTATTGAAAAGATATTATTTATCACTTATATGGACACATGAAATATCAATGATTGATGCATTATCTTATTAAAGCCATGGGTGCTGGATATTGTTTTCAAGGATTTATAATGCTTTTGTGATGCAGTGATAGTGTCCCTCCCTCGAGGCCAAAAAAACTATTCAAATTTGACCTGCTTCAACAGTGTGCAATAACATCTCTGAACAGGTTCATTAGAACATATCTGGAGACATTCATAAAGAGGGATGGGAGAGCAATGGTATGCTTCTGACCTTTCTTAACCAGTCTCCAAAGCAAATTTTAATTTAAATTTACAAGTTTGATGTATAGTTTGATCTGAATTAGAATTCTCCTTATGGGAAGCCACCTGTTTGTCTTGTTTTATTGATTCACGAATTTAGTTAGTTATTTAAAAATGGTATGAAGAGGGATGGTACTGCTATGCTCAAAGCCTTCCTGACTGGTGGGCACTTGCTCTGCAAAACCAAATCTTAAGTTTAACTTTTCAACTTTCAGTTGAGGCTTTGTCTTTTATTGGAATGCTTCTTTGCCGGGCTTGTTAATTCAGGTTAATTTGTTCAGGAGAGTTACGTCAGTTTCATTGTCAATTTCAGAACAGTGTAAAGAGGCTGGGAGAAGCACACTGTGTCCATTGGTTTGTCTTGAAGCATTATAAGGCCTCTGGGCAATGCAGGGGCTGGAGGCCTTCATCAGTTGGTAAAACCACAATTTTAATTTTCATTTGGGTAGGGCTTTGTTTTTTGTTGCAGTCCTTTCGGGTGTTGTAACTTTGAGTTTAGTTTATTCATTTTGTTTAGTTGATTTCAATTTCAAAAAAGTATAAGGAGTGATAGATTGTATACTGGGTTGACAACTAGGAGACAGAAGTCTACAGGGCCGCTTCCTGTGAATTAATCTGCCATCAATCAAACCATGGTATTTTCTCTCAAGAGTTCATGTATGGCTTGGATGAATTTAACTCTTAATTGTCTGCTTCAAGATTACATTCCAGTTACAAAACCTGTTTTCCAAAACAGTGGGATGCACACTATGGACACTTCAAAAGATTAAAAATCTTTTGGTATAAACACTGGTATAACAAACCAAAACAAATCCAGCTGACCTTTTTAAAATCAATCTTTGCTTTAAATTTAACGTGTCCAAAAAAAGTGGTCAATGGAGCAGGTAGTTAAAGTAAGTAATTGCACCAAAAACAGTGATTGAAACATTTGATGCTTTTTCTGCCTCATTTATGCAGATACCTCAAATTATAAGATGAAGCATTCCATAAAACAATGGACATCACAATAGATTGCTTCGTGAGATATTATCTTGCTGAAATGATGTAATAACTGACGGCGCTAAGCCATTACCAAATGATGACGATATAATTTAAGTAATTTTTGGTAGAAGGGTTGTCCACTAGTGGTTGAGCTATTCAAGCTGAAATCTGATCCTGTAATAAGACAGCCTCAGTAATTAAATTTACTGTGTGACATCTCTTACAATATTTTAATTTTATTTTTCGTGTAACTGTATTAACTTGGCTGACCATGTTTTTCCATGGAATTGCACTGCATAATGCAGAAGCCTGACAGTACAGGTTAACAACATTCGGCAGCTGTGTCAACATCACGTCTCTGAAGCAGCATGGTGGACGGACACACACACACACATATACACAGCAACTGCACACTTTTTTGCAGCCCTTTATGGAGGAGAACTGGCAGGTTCAATATCAAAGTACCTGCCTGGCTCTTATTTGTGAAACCATCAATATCATAGGAAAAGAAATGTGAGAAAATCCTGGTAGAAGTAAAACAAAGAGCTACGCAGATTGTCTGTTAAAATGATGCAGCACATAGAAAGAGACCAAATTACAAAGAACAAGCACTTCAAACCCAGTTATGCTCTCCACAATTGTCGGGAGTAATGAAGAACTACAACCAAGATCCTATTCAATAGTGATTTACAGGCCATGGTTTTACAAACATGCATGGACAGCATTATTTACAGATTTCTTTCAAATGAAACAGTTTTTTGCCTTAGGAAACAAAAACGTAAAATGAATAAAATTCAAGGAATAAAGATAAAAAATTTAACTTTTAATGAGAATGTTTCTGAAAAGTCTGGTTTCCCATGGCCTTACACATGACGAATCAGATAATTCACCATTTCTAAACAACAGAGGAGTGCTTGTGCCATGTATGGAATAGCATCAGGTCCATTGATTTATGGTGATGAGTCAGGCAAGTTCTGTTTATATTAAACAGCATTTGGTGGTCTTTGCTGGCACTTTGAAGATTGAATGTTACAACAGCATTAAGTAGCAGTAGCCTACACATTAAGCCATATAACTTTTATCTCTTACATTTTATGAATGGGAACACACAGCAAATTGCCATGCTAGTTCTACCATTTGGGTTTGGTACTTGACATTAACGAGTTCTGATGAAAGCTAATGGAATCTACTTAGTTTTAGGACTAGCAAAAACCTACATAGGATCCTGGAGTTTGACAGGTACTATGCTGGCACTATAAAGGTTTGAAAATATAACATCACCGTACGAGCAGCATTGGGATTGAGATAATGTAGTGAGTGGAACCAGGTGGATCTTCTTGACTATGAGATCCTTGTTTGGGGTTGTTAACCTGGCCTAATCAGGGAGCCCTGGATCAGCGATATAAACAGGGGATTCAGAATCTCCTCACTTCAGGGACTGACTCTGAGCTGGTTGGCCACAGCCAGTGTACTGTGCACACGTACATAAAGGGTGACTCGGTGATGAGGTGCAGGCCTCTAAGCAGTCATTTCAGATTCAGAATTTATTTTAAATAATTTTGATATTTTGTTGACCAGAATCAGATGCAATAATATTCCTGACCAGAACATTGTACAAATTCAAACTGAGATTTATATAACACTGATTTGTCAATAAAGCTGCATCTATAGCGTTCATGGTTAGAATGTACTGGTATTGAACACTTGGGAGTCTGTCTACGACCTCAAAAGTACGTTAGTTGATTAGGCGATTGTTCTGTGAAAGACTTCCTTCATCCAGGCAACAGAATTAAGAAATAGGTTTAATTATTAGTACAGTCCACTCAAATTTTAATCTAAAGTGCAGTTTGCCATTACTGCTCTGATTAACACAGGTCAGCTGAATGTTTTGTTAAGAAAGCTCCATTCCAAAGTTTAAGAAGCATTGAGACAATCATTTAATTCGCACATGTCCACATAACAAAAAGAAAACACAAATCCATATCGTGCAACCCATTTTAATCATTTCAAGCCAGATTTAAGCACAGCTGCTTGCCGAAAGATTGAACTGGTGGACATGGATTTAAAAGAGCATTTAAATTATATTAGCAAAAGCTAAACATCATTAAGTGTTCAAAGAAATCCAAGTTGAAGTAATGTAACATGTTTTTAAGATGCAAGATTTCTTACCTCCAGAAAAGAGATGGGTATTTGTGCTGTCAAATGCTAAACAGAATATGTTGGATAGATGTTCGCCTTTCAGTTGAACAGGTTTGGCTTTTGAATGAATAGCTTTATCAACGTGCCACAACAAGACACGACGGTCATCTCCACCTGTCACAAAAAGCAAATTTGCAAATTACTCTTCAGTTCAAAGCATGAGTACCTCTAAGCACATTAAAGTAGACAGTGAACAACCCCATTTATACAAAATCCCTAGAAAGAAAGGCATTGCAATGACACAGCACAAACCGAGAACCACAACTTGCAACAGGGCTTCAGGATGAGCAACTGATCAGGTACCAATCCACTGTGGGCATTGCTGCTTTGGAGAAAAAACTAAGATGCAATGAAATTTGATAGCAGCGACCTGACAAAGATGCAATGCTCTGAAAGCTTGTAATTTCAAATAAACCCGTTGGACTACAACCTGGTGTCATGTGACTTTTAACTTTGTCCACCCCAGCACCCCCACATCATTGATAGAACAAGAACACCTATTGTCCTCGACAGCGAGTGTCTGCTGGTTATCAGATGATCTGCTGGAGACAGCCTCTGTTTTGCTGATGGTGAGTTGGATCCCAATAGATGTTCAGATCACTTGTCTTTCTTGTGTCTTGCTCACCACTTCCATCTTGTTGCCAATTGTACTTTGGGAAATAGCAAGTCAAGAGGGAGGGAAACCGTGAGAGGTAGAGTCAATGAGCAGAAGGGAGGCAGTGAGAACATGGAGCTGGCTGAGGAATTTTTTTTTTAGCCACTGCCATCAGCGAGCAAAACATCTTCCAACTCCCTTACTGTATTCAACTCACTCCTGACCATCCTCACCTGCCCTCAGGTTGCTGAAGGTTGAAACAAGGTCATATTGAAAAAGAAATGAAAATGTGCTGACATAGAGCCTTTTGCGATCTTAACATGTCCCCAAAGCCAATCCAAGCCAGTTATGCAAGTCCAGTCACTGTTGGAATGTTTCCTTTGTGACTAGGATCAGAGTAGAGCGGGTGTTTTTTTGTGTCTGAGTAAGTAGGTTGCAGATTCAAGTCCCTGCTTTATAGAGTTGAATGTAATACATATGCTGATATTTCAGCAAATACTTAGGGAACACTGTAGTGGCAGACACCTTTCAAATGGAATAACAAATCAAAGCCTCATCTGCCTACTCAGGTGAACGGAGAACAGAGCCAAGGGGGATCTCCTACCAGTTTGACAAACATTCCTTCCTCTCTCAATATATCCAAAAATTCGCTATTCCATACAGATAATCTGAAATTGTACAGTTAATCCGATAAATGCTTGTTCTAGCAGCTCTGCACAAAGCAGACAGTTGCAAACATCTTTGGACAGAGATGTCGAGCGAATGATCCATTTTGGCTTTCTCCCCAGGTAGTCATTACTCAATTCAGTTCAGTCAATGATGTTACAAAATGGCTTAGCATGCTGAATAAATAAAAAGCAACAAGCCATGACATTACCTCGACTGCTGTGTGGAAGATAGGCTCAGTACTAGGTGTACCTCTAACCAAGCAGTTTCAGTACACTTAAAACACTGGTACCAAAGCAGCCAGGTGGAAAACTACTTCGGTCCACAAAAATCAAGGTAAATTCAATTTGTCTAATGATCACTTATCAACCTAGTCTTGCTCATTGGCAAAGTGATTGAAGATATGGCTGACAGCACTCCGGATAATCTGCTCACTCGTCTTCAGTTTAAATTACACCAGAACAGCTCTGCTCCAGATCTCATTACAGCCCTGACTCAAACATGGACAAAGTGCTAAGTTACAGAGGAGAGGAGCAACATTCCTTAGCATCAACGCAATATTTGACAAAGTGTGGCATTAGGGATCCTTGTAAAATTAAAATCCATGGAAACCAGTGGGAGAAACTCTACCTAACACCAAGGAAGATTATTGTGACTGTCAGAGACCAATCATCTCATAGAACATAGGACATTACAGCTCAGTACAGGCCCTTCAGCCCTAGATATTGTGCTATCCTGTAAAACCAATCTGAAGCCCATCTAACCTCCACTATTCCATTTTTGTCCATATGCCTACCCAATAACCATTTAAATGCCTGTAAACTTGGTGAGTCTATAACTGTTGTAAGCAGTGTATTCCATGCCCCTCCTACTGAGTAAAAAAACTACCTCTGACATTTGTCCTATATCTATCACCCCTCAATTTAAAGCTAGCCATCACCAAAGTAGGAAAAAGACATTCCCTATCCACCTGGTCTAACCCTCGGATTATCTTGTACAGCTCAATTAAGTCACCTCTCAACCACCTTCTCTCTAACAAAGACAGCCTCTAGACCTTTCCTCGTAAGACCTTCCCTCCACATGAGGCAACATCCTGGTAAATCTCCTCTGCAGCCTTTCCAAAGCTGCCACATCCTTCCTATAATGCGGTGACCAGAACTGTACGCAATACTCCAAGTGCAGCTGCACCAGAGTTTTGTACAGCTGCAGCATGACCTCATGGTTCTGAAACTCAATTCCTCTATTAATAAAAGCCAACACACCATATGCCATCTTAACAACCCTGTGGGTGGCAACTCTGAGGGACTGATGGACATGGATACACAGAGATCTCTCTGCTCGTCTACACAACCAAGAATCTTACCATTCGCCCAGAACTCTGCATTCCTGTTACTCCTTCCAAAGTGAATCACCTCACACTTTTCTGCATTAAACTCCATTTGCCACCTCTCAGCCCAGCTTGCAGCTTGTCTATCTCAGGCTCAGATCATTGATGCAAGAGTGCCTCAGGATGGATATTCCCTAAATAATCTGTTCAGCAATGTTAATATACACCCTCACCAGCAGGCAGAACTTAACCCAGGCCCCTAGCTCAGGAGGTACACACTACCACTGCTTGGGTTGATCAGTAACAAGTTAAAACTCATGCCACACAGTGTAACAGCAGAAATTCTCACTATCTCCCTTTCACATTCAATGGCAGAGTCATTAGTAAATTTCTCATTAATATCCTGCGGGCTTACAAGTGACTAAAAACCCTATTGGACCTATCACATAAATACTGTGGCTATGGGAGCAGATCGAAGGCTGAATATTCTATAACAAGTAACTTGCCTTGCAACTCAACAAAAGTTCAGAATGAGATGGAATTCTTCTCACCCACTTGATAAGTGTAGATCTGACACCACTCAAAACCAACACAGTCCAGGACGAAGCAGCCTGATACCCCATTCACCACCAATGCAACATGCCTGCAGTATATACCATTTTTAAGATCCACTGCACCAACTCAAACACGCTTCGTATTGTAGCATCTTCCAAACCAATTAAGATTAGATTAGATTAAAGTGTGGAAACAGGCCCTTCGGCCCAACAAGTCCACACCGACCCGCCGCAGCGCAACCCACCCAGACCCATTCCCCTACATTTACCCCTTCATCTAACACTACAGGCAATTTCGCATGGCCAATTCACCTAACCTACACATTTTTGGATTGTGGGAGGTAACCGGAGCACCCAGAGGAAACCCACGCAGACACAAGGAGAATGTGTAAACTCCACACAGACATTTGCCTGAGGTGGGAATTGAACCCAGGTCTCTGAAGCTGTGAGGCAGCAGTGCTAACCACTGTGCCACCATGCCGCCCACAAAGAACAGGTAACAGGTATACACATAAACAAACGTCAACAGCATGTTCCCTTCCAATTTCCTGGCCACTACATCTTTATTCACCTTCATCATCATTGGGCTAAAATCCTGAAACTGTAAATCACACGCCCTTGTGGGAAAATCTAAACCAAAGCAGTCTGTGGCAGTCCAAGGCAGCAATTCCCTACCACCTTAGCAAAAGTAATTACGAATGGCAATAAATGCTGCTCTTCTTAGCAACAACCACAGACTGTGAAAGAATAATTCAACATTATACATATACAGTAACATAAGACTATACAAAATAGGAACAGGAGTAGACTGTTCAGCCCCTTGAGCCTGCTCTGAGATTTCTCAAGTCCATCTTCCTGTGCTTTCCCTATAACCCTCGATTCCCCCAATGATCAAGAATTTATCGATCTCAGTCTTAAATATAAACAAGGATTCTGCCCCACAGCTCTCTGTGACAAGGAGTTCCAAAGACTCTCAACCCTCAGAAGAAATTCCTCCTCATCTCAGTCTTAAATTAGCACCCCTTTATTCTGAGTCCACCTCTCTTGTCCTCTTCCATGAGGGGAAAAATCCTCTCAGCATTTATCCTGTCAAGTCTCTTAAGAATCCTATATGTTTCAATGAAATCACCTCTCATTCTTCTAAACTCCAATGAATCGTGTTCCTAACTGTTTAATCATTGCTTCCTCCATTCCAGGAAGCATTTGAGTGAACATTCTCTGAACTGCCTCAATTGAAACAATATCTTTCCTTTAATAAAGTGACCCAAACTGTTCCTTACTCCAGATCTGGTCTCACTAACGCCTTGCACAGTTACACTAAGACATCCCACTCTTATACACTAACCTCCTTAATATAAGGGCCAACTTTCCTGATTACCTGCTATACCTGTGTGCTAGCTTTACATTTCCACACAGTACACTCAAGTCCCTTTGTACTGCAACTTTCTAAATTTTCTCTCCATTTAAATAATAACCTTTCTGTTCCGAAAAATGACCAATTTTCCATTTTGCCACATTATACTCTATTTTATCAACTTTTTGCCCACTTATTTAGTACTAATATCTCTGTTGTACCCGTCACAACCTGCCTTTCCATCTATTTTAGTGTTATCTGCAAATCTGGCTACATTTGCTTCTTTACTCTTAAGTTATTAACACACATTGGAAATAGCTGTGGTCTCAGCACTGATCCCTGTGGAATCTTACTCACCACCAACTTGAAAAAGAACCCAGATACCCACTCACTGAATCCTACCCCGAGCCAATTCTCCACCCATGCCAATATAATATCTTCAACACCGTGGGCTCTTATGGGTTAGGGATAAGATGCATTAGATCTGCCCTATCATATCTAACTATTAGCACCTTTTCACACACTACTGATTCATCTCCTTTCAATAACAGCTAAGAAACTTCAAAGAGACTAGTAACAAAATGCAGCCAGTTCGAGATTCCTCTCATCTCCCAATCAATCACGGCTAGCTTGAAAATCGCTCATTATAATGTGAGATATCATTTCAGGAACTTTCAGGTCTGTTTGAAAAGGACGGTAGCAACATTATACAAACCACATCATTTGTTCCAGAGAATGAGAAGTTCTGATATCTACTTAATGGTTTCTTCATAAATTTACAGATGCAGCTCCTAGTCATGTTCTTCATATCAATTCTAAATACCGTATTCAACTTGTACCCAATCACTTCTACACTTTAAAAACCTTACCCATTTTCACGTCACGTCTGCATCATTCCAAAAAAACCCTATCATATTATGACACCCAAACCTCATCATTGTCTCGAGACCTAGTTATTCAGAACTATTATTTCAGAATTAAACCATATGCAGTATTTCAAGTATGTTCCTGTCAGAACCATTGACAGCCTTCAATTCATGTTGAATGTGCCCTGCAAACCAACATAGAATGATCTCAGAAACTGCTGGAAAGGCTCAGCAGATCTAACAGCATCTGTGAAGAGAAATCAGAGTTAATGTTTCGGGTCAGGTGACCCTTCCTCAGATCTCCTCACAGGTGCTGCCAGACCTGCTGAGCTTTTGCAGCATCTGCTGTGTTTGTTTTTGCTTTACAGCATCTGCAATTCTTTCAGTTTTTAACCTACAATGATCTTCTTTATGCACCCCATAACCAGCACAAAAGCTGCACACCTGTAATGACTGCGCAATGACTGGCCCATATCTCTTCCTCAATTAAGTATTGTTAGATTAGAGAACTTTTCTGACCATTATTTCACAAAATGGATACAGGTTCTTAAAAACCTAGTTTTCACCAATAAGATTTTTTGAAGCAATATTCAGAAGTTGGAAAAGATAACAAACACCACAGAGAATAAGCAGTTTGTTAATGTAATTAGTGAACACCTTACATCCACTGTTCTAGGAAATGTCCAGCCTGTGTTCTAGCAGGCTCACTGTTATACTAACAGATATAAATCAGATAAAGTCACAGTCATACAGCATGGACACAGACCTTCGGTCCAACTAATCCATGCCAGCCATAATCCCAAACTAAACTAGCCCCATCTGCCTGCATGTTGCCCCATCCCTCCAAACATTTCTTATTCATGTACTTATTTAAATGTCTTTTAAATGCTGTAATTACACCCACGTTCAGCACTTCCTCTGGATATTCATTCCACACATGCACCACTCTCCGTGTAAAAGAAATTTCCTCATGTCTTGTTCAAACCTCTCTCCGCTCACCTTAAAAATATGCCCCCAGTCTTGAAATCCCCCAACGCTAGGGAAAAGACACCTGCCATTCACCTTATTTACACCCCTCATGATTTTATAAACCTCTGTAAGGTCACCCCTCAACCTCCTACACTCCAGTGATAAAAGTCCCAGCCTATCCAGTCTTCCCCAAACTCAAACCCTCCAGTACTGGCAACATTCTGGTAAATCACTTCTGAACCCTCTCCAGTTTAATAAAATCCTTCCGACAACCAGAATTGGGCACAGAATTCCAGAATGGAATGAGCTACCCGAGGAAGTGGTGAAGGCTGCTACAATTGCAACATTTAAAAGGCATCTGGATGGGTGTATGAATAGTAAGGGTTTGGAGGGATGTGGGCTGTGTGCTGCAGGTGGGACTAGATTGGGTTGAGATATCTGGTTGGCATGGAAGAGGTGAACCGAAGGGTCTTTTCCGTGCTGTACGTCTCAACATCATAGAATCATCCAGCTGAATCCAGCTCATGTTGTAGGTACACCACTGTTCAACTCATGGATTATGCTGTGCAATGAGAGTCCACTCTGAAGTGTAAAAAACACATGGTTCAATTACAACCACCAGCATCACTGGCACAGAAGCTGTTTCTGAGTAAAGAAAATATTTTAGTGTCTTGTATGGAAGGCAAGAGTGCAAGACAGCAAAGGCTGTAGTCAATGTCCTACTTGGATATAGTACCAGAGGATTGGAGAATTCCAAATATTCCACCTCTTTCAAAAAAAAAGGGGTACACTCAGTAAGTGCAGCCCAGCTTGTTAAAGATAAATCACGTATGACAAACGTAATTAAGCTTTTCAGTAAATAAGAGGGCAAACAGTTTATGTTGAGCACATGGACTGTATCATATAAAAAGCCGATGAGTAATTGGACAGTAACAGCATGGATACCAAATAGGTTAAGAGACAGGCTGCAGGGAACAGTGTGGAAAGACTGGCATGTTAAATGCTAACATCCAGGAGTCTGGATTGAAACCATTGTTTTAAAATAATTTACATGATTAGAACTTGGATGCAGTGGATGAGATTTCAAGTCCTCAGGTGTGAAGACATGGATGCATTGTACTCTAAGAAGGATGTTAAAAAATTGAAAATGGCAACACATGATGGATGAAAGCAAATGCAGAGAAGTCCAGGGATGGATTTACAAGAATGAGGATAGTCAATAAAACGTGTATAATGATATTTTACTCTATGTGTCCTCTGCCTGAAGGCAGGTCCTTAGCTCATTGTCTGGTGCTTCATCCTGAGCCATTTTTCCCAGTAGCATTTTTGTCAGCGATGGTTTGACTACAGAACAAAATAATGTAATATTAAAAATGGTTGTAGAAACAGAAAGACATTGGATGTACACACACATCTCTGAAGGCTAAGGTGATAAAGTTGTTAGAAAAGCATCTGAGTAGAGATACCATCCCAGATACTAGATAGCACAGTGCTGCATGACAGCACCAGGGACCTAGGTTTGACCCCAATCTTGGTTGACTGCACGGAGTTTGTAGGTTTTCCCTGTGTCTGCAGGAGTTTCATCCGGGTGCTCCAGTTTCCTCCCACAGTCCAAAGATGTGCAGGTTAGGTGGATTGATCATGCTAAACTGTCATGTAGTGTCCAGGGATGTGCAAGCTAGGTGGATTAGCCATTGTAAACACAGAGTAATTTGGGGTCCTGGATGGGATGTTCTTCATAAGGTCAGTGCAGACTCAATGGGCTGAACAGTATATTTCTGAACTGTAGGAACTTTTTGATTCACAGTCAATAGCAAAGTGTCAACACTCATCATTGGTCTTGAAGGAAGCTACCTCGATCATCTAGTGATGTCTGTTGTGCACTTTCTTTGGCCTGACATGTATTCGTATCTGATGCAAACCTGTGATTCTTCCCATATATCCAGCAACACTAATATATCAGGACAAATGAGGTAACCAATCATATTTAGGTATTCTAACAGACAGCAAACCAGATAGTAAAGATCAATGTAAAATTTTTATTAGGAAAAAAATATTAGTGTGTGAAATAAATGATTGGGACATACAAATGGAATTAAGGTCGAAGCTGAAGCCAACATAAATTTAACAGATTAAAAAAAAAAAGAGCTTCATAAGGCAAATATGTCTTTCAGAAATATTTTAAAAATAATCTTTTCTCATGGTCAATGAGGTTGTTCTGCAGTAACCTGTAATCCAACAGGATATTAAAAATCTACATGTATCTCATTCAACAAGATGTACCTTTTCTGGATTTTTAAAACTAGATAAATGAAATAGAGGAGCAAGGATTTCTGATTTTGGTGATTTCTCCTTACAGTGTCAGGGAGTGAGTATCTACAACAGTGCACTCATGTAGAAGAGAAGAACCACTGGCCAAAGCTTCTGCATTTTCACGTTTAAGCGCACATGGTCAGATTCCCAAAAGTTGCTGTCACTTCACAGAAGCAATTACAGCAAATATACTCATTATTACGATATAGACCAGACCTGAAGGATCCAAAAGCAAGAAAGGAATATTAAAGCTTTGTTAGGAGACAGCTGATACTTTTATTAAATCAAGAGGATAAACAACAAATTTCCTAGAATTGCAACAGGGGGTGAGACATCAGAATTGTGGGACTGTTCTCCTCAGGTCAAGGGTTTAATTCCAATGTGTTAAAATTATGACTGGCTTTGGTACAGTATATGGGAAGAAATTGTTTATCCTGGCAGAAAAGGACACAAATTTGAGATAATTATCTAAAGAACCAGAAATGATGTATGCAGTGAGTAGTGATCTGGAAGCCACTGCAAGAAAAGGTAATGGAAATTGTTTCAATATTAACTTTGAAAAGAAAGTTCAAAATCACAATGCCAGGAAATAGTCCAACAGGTTTATTTGGAAGTACTAGCTTTCAAAGTGCTGCTCCTTCATCAGGTAGCTAGTGAGGCAGGTACATAGGACACAGAATTTATAGTAAAATTTATACTATAAATTCTGTGTTCTCTGATCCTGTCCCAATAGCTACCTGACAAAAGGAGCAGCACTCTGAAAGCTAGTGCTTCCAAATAAACCCGTTGGACTATAACCTGGCATTGTGAATTTGAACTTTGTCGATCACAGTCACATCATCACCACATCATCTTTCAAAGAAGGGTGAATCAATTCTTCAGATGAAAAACAATTTGTAGGTCTGTGGGGAAAGAAAAGCACAAATTAATAGGACGAAATGGGTCATTCTTTCAAGAAGTCAGCAGACATGATGGGCTATTGCATGTGAGACAGCTTTTTCACTGCTAATTCAGTGATATTATGGTTCCATGTAACATTATAAAAACTGGTCTTACTTTATGTCACACAAATGTGAATATGTTGTGGTGATCCATAAATATTGAAAAATGTTGATAAAGCATTTCACTAGCAAGTAAAAAAGTTTCCAGGACCTAAGGCTGCACATAAACTAGAGGAATTAAAACATGTTTAGGATGCCCAACATGTTACAAAACCACACTGCTGACAGCCAGTTTCCAAAAGCTGCAATTCCAGTACTTTCTTCAAAGTGAAATAAGTGCCAACTATCTCTTTGGAATAATGAATCGGAGAAGAGAGGGGTACAGTCACAGGACTGAACAGGATTCAACTGCCCGACATCACCTGTTGCTAATACAGCAGCATTTACAGCTACAAAAACTCTCATTACTGCACCAAGTAGTTCAGCTGATCTGAAGGGATACTGCACCAAAGGGATTAAAAGTGCAAAACAGCCAAGTACTACAAAAACAGATTGTCCTAGTGTCATTCTGCTAAGGTTTGAATATCGTACAATACAATCTCCTGGTTTTCAGTCTCCTCAGTTGTTGTCGTTTCAAGAAGTATACATCTGAAAAGACACGGAGGTAGCTTTCATATAACATGAGATGCCAGCACAGCCAGCATTTGTCACCCAGCTCAACAACTATCCTCAAGGAAGTGATGGGGAGCCACCATCCTGAATCACTGTGGTCTATAGGAGGCCAGGTACACCCACAGAGCTGTTAGGGAGTGCCACACTGCCGAAGACATTCATTCAATTTTCTCTCTCTCTTCCCTTTCTCCCTCCCATATACCCATTCTCTCAAACATCTGCCACGTCAAACCCTTTGACAGATTCACACCACCACTATACCTTCCTCTCATCATCCTACTGCACATCATCATCCCCCGTATACCCTCTTCACTGATTGTTATCTTGTGTCCCCATCACTTAGCACAGACCCTTGCAATATTATATAGCACTATCCACACACTCCTCCCTTTGGCTCAACCCACAGCTCCCTTCCCATCAATCCACTGCATCTCTCCATAAACCACCCCCCCCCCACCACACACACACACAAACAATCCTGCTGTCATCAACCCGCCTGTCACCCTGCATCCCTCCTCTTATCTACACTGACCTGTCCAGCACTCTCTTCCCCATCATCTATCACAGTTCCTACATTATCCAGGGAGCCCACTATCCTCTGTATAACCCCGTTCCCACCCCAGCACCTCCCCCTGTTGCCCACTCCATCCCAAAGCCTCACCCACAGCAACCTATGTGGTACATCTCCCATTACATGCCATACCCTCATTCCTTTCCTCATCCTCTGCTCAAATTCCCTCATCTCCCATTGCCCCTCTTCCCTCGCACCTCATCCCAATCTCCTCCCAATCACTGAACACTGGCACAATTCCAACAGGATGAGAGAACATCTGATGATTTCACCATCTGTGGTCCATAGTATGATAACTGCAGCATTCCCTCTTGTATTCCTAATTGCGGTGCTGCTGGAGATCAGCGGAAGTGAGAGGAGATCAGGAATAAAATCAAGACCCTCCCTGAACCCACTTTGCTCAGTCCAATCCCATGGCTGAAGCCCCTTCATTTTTCATGAGATTATCATCCTGCAGGAGTGCCATCACTTTTAACAGGACGTGAGCAACATACATTTCCCTTCTGAAAGAGGAAAACCTCCAATGACATACATAATGTTTGAGTTAACCAATATACTACTAAACCAATAATTTGCCAGAGAACCCACTCTCTCTGCTGAAAAATGGGGCCAGGGCGAAGCTGCTGTTATTGCTGGAATATTCAAAACCACTGAGCAGGTGGTGATCGAGGCCAACAAAAAGGAGAAACTGGTGCTTGTACAGCCCACTCCGCCCCCCAACCAACCAAAGCCCGACCACAGACAGCACCAGGCCACAAAGTCCCCATGAAACAGGCAAAATGTCGGGCTTATAGTTGGGCTCCAAGTGTCTGTTTTCTGGAGGAAGAGGAGGAGGAGGAGGAGAACGGGGTGGCAGTGGGGAAGGAAGAGGAGGAGGAGGAGGAGGAGAACGGGGTGGCGGTGGGAAGGAGGAGGAGGAGGGGAACGGGGTGGCGGTGGGGAAGGAAGAGGAGGAGGAGGAGAACGGGGTGGCAGTGGGGAAGGAGGAGGAGGAGGAGGAGGAGGAGGAGGAGAACGGGGTGGGGGTGGGGAAGGAGGAGTAGGAGAACAGGGTTGCGGTGGGGAAGGAGGAGGAGGAGGAGAATGGGGCAGTAGTTGCTGTGGAGGAGGAGAACGAGGTGGTGGTGGTGGAGGCTGAGGAGAAAACCATGGTGATGGTGGTGGTGGCGAAGGAGAACGAGGCACTCGTGGAGGGGGAGGAGACGGCAGCGGAGGCGGGGTGGGGGAACGGGAGGCGGCGGGAGCTGGAGAATGGGGCGGGGGTGGTAGGAAAAGGATGAGGACAAGGAGAAATACGTGGTGGCGGTGACAGAGATGAAGTTGGGAGCGCAGGTGGTGGGGGGAGGCGGCCGGGGGGGAGACGGCCGGGGGCGACGGCGGAGGGGGGAGGCGGCCGGGGGGCGAAGCTGGAGGGGGTGACGGTGGAGGTGGGGATGGAGGTCGGGGTGACGGTGGAGGAGGAGAAGCAGGAAGGGGTGAAGGTGTAGGGGGAGGTGGTAGGGGTGTTGGTGTAGGAGGGGATAGAGGTGATGGAGGAGGAGGTGGTGGTGGGGGTGACAGTGGAGGAGGGGATGGAGGTAACCGTGGAGGATGTTGGGGGTGACCGGTGGAGGGGGAGGAGGGGATGTCAGTGACGGTGGAGGGGGAGGAGGGGATGTCAGTGACGGTGGAGGGGGAGGAGGGGATGTCAGTGACGGTGGAGGGGGAGGAGGGGATGTCAGTGACGGTGGAGGGGGAGGAGGGGATGTCAGTGACGGTGGAGGGGGAGGAGGGGATGTCAGTGACGGTGGAGGGGGAGGAGGGGATGTCGGTGACGGTGGAGGGGGAGAGGGGATGTCGGTGACGGTGGAGGGGGAGGAGGGGATGTCGGTGACGGTGGAGGGGGAGGAGGGGATGTCGGTGACGGTGGAGGGGGAGGAGGGGATGTCGGTGACGGTGGAGGGGGAGGAGGGGATGTCGGTGACGGTGGAGGGGGAGGAGGGGATGTCGGGTGACGGTGAGGGGAGGAGGGGATGTCGTGACGGTGGAGGTGATGGTCGGGAGGAGGGGAATGTCAGTGACGGTGGAGGTGATGGTCGAGGAGGGAAGGGGTGGGGGGGGGGAGGTTGGAGGGGGAAGGGGTGGGGGGGGGGAGGTTGGAGGGGGAAGGGGTGGGGGGGGGAGGTTGGAGGGGGAAGGGGTGGGGGGGGAGGTTGGAGGGGGAAGGGGTGGGGGGGGAGGTTGGAGGGGGAAGGGGTGGGGGGGGAGGTTGGAGGGGGAAGGGGTGGGGGGGAGGTTGGAGGGGGAAGGGGGTGGGGGGGGAGGTTGGAGGGGGAAGGGGTGGGGGGGGAGGTTGGAGGGGGAAGGGGTGGGGGGGGAGGTTGGAGGGGGAAGGGGTGGGGGGGGAGGTTGGAGGGGGAAGGGGTGGGGGGGAGGTTGGAGGGGGGAAGGGGTGGGGGGGGAGGGTTGGAGGGGGAAGGGGTGGGGGGGGAGGTTGGAGGGGGAAGGGGTGGGGGGGGAGGTTGGAGGGGGGAAGGGGTGGGGGGGGAGGTTGGAGGGGGAAGGGGTGGGGGGGGGAGGTTGGAGGGGGAAGGGGTGGGGGGGGAGGTTGGAGGGGGAAGGGGTGGGGGGGAGGTTGGAGGGGGAAGGGGTGGGGGGGGAGGTTGGAGGGGGAAGGGGTGGGGGGGAGGTTGGAGGGGGGAAGGGGGTGGGGGGGGAGTTGGAGGGGGAAGGGGTGGGGGTGACGTTGGAGGGGGAAGGGGTGGGGGTGACGTTGGAGGGGGAAGGGGTGGGGGGTGACGTTGGAGGGGGAAGGGGTGGGGGTGACGTTGGAGGGGGAAGGGTGGGGGTGACGTTGGAGGGGGAAGGGGTGGGGGTGACGTTGGAGGGGGAAGGGGTGGGGGTGACGTTGAGGGGGAAGGGGTGGGGGTGACGTTGGAGGGGGAAGGGGTGGGGGGGTGACGTTGGTGGGGAAGGGGTGGGGGTGACGTTGGAGGGGGAAGGGGGTGGGGGTGACGTTGGAGGGGGAAGGGGTGGGGGTGACGTTGGAGGGGGAAGGGGTGGGGGTGACGTTGGAGGGGGAAGGGGTGGGGGTGACGTTGGAGGGGGAAGGGGTGGGGGTGACGTTGGAGGGGGAAGGGGTGGGGGTGACGTTGGAGGGGGAAGGGGGTGGGGGTGACGTTGGAGGGGGAAGGGGTGGGGGGTGACGTTGGAGGGGGAAGGGGTGGGGGGTGACGTTGGAGGGGGAAGGGGTGGGGGGTGGACGTTGGAGGGGGAAGGGGTGGGGGGTGACGTTGGAGGGGGAAGGGGTGGGGGTGACGTTGGAGGGGGGAAGGGGTGGGGGTGACGTTGGAGGGGGAAGGGGTGGGGGTGACGTTGGAGGGGGGGATGGAGGTCGGGGTGACGGTGGAGGAGGAGAAGCAGGAAGGGGTGAAGGTGTAGGGGGGAGGTGGTAGGGGTGTTGGTGTAGGAGGGGATAGAGGTGATGGAGGAGGAGGTGGTGGTGGGGGTGACAGTGGAGGAGAGGATGGAGGTAACCGTGGAGGATGTGGGGGTGACGGTGGAGGAGGAGGTGGAGGTGACAGAGGGGGGGAGGGAGGTAGGGGTGATGGTGGAGGGGGAGGAGGGGATGTCGCTGACGGTGGAGGAGGTGGGGCTCATGGTGGACGGGGAGGAGGTGGGGGTGATGGTCGAGGAGGGGATCGAGGTGTTGTTGGAGGATGGGGTGGGGGTGACGGGGGGGAGGGTGTGATGGTGGAGAGAGAGGGGGTGGGGATCGTGATGTTGGAGGGGGAAGGGGTGGGGGTGATGTTGGAGGGGGAAGGGGTGGGGGGTGGGGGTGATGTTGGAGGGGGAGGGGGAGGGGGAGGGGGAGGGGGAGGGGAGGGGGAGGGGGAGGGGGAGGGGGAGGGGGAGGGGGAGGGGGATGGTGGAGGTGATGTTGGGGGGGGGGGAAGGGTGGAGGTGATGTGGGGGGGGGGGAAGGGGTGGAGGTGATGTTGGAGGGGGGGGAAGGGGTGGAGGTGATGTGGGGGGGGGGGGGAAGGGGGGGTGGAGGTGATGTTGGAGGGGGGAAGGGGTGGGGGTGATGTTGGAGGGGGGAAGGGGTGGGGGTGATGTTGGAGGGGGAAGGGGTGGGGGTGGGGGTGATGTTGGAGGGGGAGGGGGAGGGGGAGGGGGAGGGGAGGGGGGGAGGGGGAGGGGAGGGGGAGGGGGAGGGGGAGGGGGAGGGGGAGGGGAGTGGGGGGAGGGGAGAGGGGGAGGGGTGGAGGGTGTGTTGTGGGGGGGGGGGAAGGGGTGGAGGTGATGTTGGGGGGGGGGGGAAGGGGTGGAGGTGATGTTGGGGGGGGGGGGGGAAGGGGTGGAGGTGATGTTGGGGGGGGGGGGGGAAGGGGTGGAGGTGATGTTGGGGGGGGGATGTGGGGGGGGGGGGAAGGGTGGGTGGTGATGTTGGGGGGGGGGGGAAGGGGTGGAGGTGATGTTGGGGGGGGGGGGGAAGGGGTGGAGGTGATGTTGGGGGGGGGGGGGGGAAGGGGTGGTGGTGATGTTGGGGGGGGGGGGGAAGGGGTGGGGGTGATGTTGGGGGGGGGAGGGGGTGGGGGTGACGTTGGAGGGGGGGAAGGGGTGGGGGTGACGTTGGAGGGGGGAAGGGGTGGGGTGAGTTGGAGGGGGGGAAGGGGTGGGGTGAGGTTGGTGGGGGAAGGGGGTGGGGGGTGAGGTTGGAGGGGGAAGGGGGTGGGGGAGGTGGGGGGTTGGGAGGGGTGATGTTGGAGGGGGAGGGGGAGGGGGAGGGGGAGGGGGTGATGTTGGAGGTGGAGGGCTGGGGGAGGGGGAGGGGGAGGGGGGTGGGGGTGGGGTGGGGGTGATGTTGGAGGGGGTGGGGGTGGGGTGAGGGGTGGGGGGTGGTGGAGGGGGTGGGGGTGGGGGTGATGTTGGGGGGGAGGGGGAGGGGGTGGGGGTGGGGGGGTGGGGGGGTGGGGGTGGGGTGAGTGGGTGGGGAGGGGGGGGGGAGGGGGGTGGGGGGTGGGGGTGTGTTGGAGGGGGAGGGGGGGGGAGGGGTGGGGGTGGGGGGGTTGGGGGGGGGGGAGGGGGGTGGGGTAGGGGGGGTGTGGGGGAAGGGGGGTGGTGGGGGGGGGGGGGTTGGGGGGAGGGGTGGGGGGGTGGGGGTGATGTTGGAGTGGGAGGGGGGGGAAGGGGTGTGGGGGGATGTTGGAGGGGGAGGGGGGTGGGGTGGGGGTGATGTTGGAGGGGGTGGGGAGGGGGTGGGGGAGGGGGAGGGGGAGGGGGTGGGGGTGATGTTGAGGGGGAGGGGGAGGGGGTGGGGGTGATGTTGGAGGGGGGAAGGGGAGGGGGAAGGGGTGTGGGGTGATGTTGGAGGGGGAGGGGGTGGGGGTGATGTTGGAGGGGGAGGGGGAGGGGGAGGGGGA